>NC_092763.1:51926914-52577823 GCF_047496795.1 Chiloscyllium punctatum
GGGGTAATAGAAGAAACTCATGCATCTTTTTAAAATGGCAGTTTTCTCAAAACTCCAAGACACCTTTCAGATTACCCAATAGCCCTGTAGAAACAACATACTGGAGTGTCTCGTACCTGATTCTTAAACCCTCTCAGTTCATTAATATTCATTGTGTGGTACTATCTACACAAAATAGAGGTAGAATACAGGTTTCCATAACAACTGCCATGATGTCTTCACTGTATAGTAATCTTCCCTGTTGCCAATATTTGTAGGTGCTTAGCAAACTAAGGTCTGAATTCCCAGATATCAGAGAAGCCTGTTGATGTGTTGGTTTATGACTCACACTGTGTGAAGCTGCTGCATTCCTAATAATTGTGCAATTTAACAAGGGGCACCATGGAAGTGTTGGAACAAGAGTTGCTGAGAAATGGCTAAAGGATGTTATAAGGAACCTGAGAGATCATAACACAAGGACTTTAAATAGTTTTAAGATACATTCAACAGATGCTTTCTACTAATTCCTTCAATAGTCCTTCCTGTTACCAATTATGTCTGTGTCTTTCCCAGCCTCTACAGTAAGTCATAATGCATAACATTTTTACAACTGCCTATATATCTGCCTGGAAGATCATCTTGCTAACAGTCCTCAGACCTTACTCATCATCCCTGTCTAAGTTAGAAATCCTTCAATCTAATACCTTTTCTAAATCATGACACCACATCACATTTCTTTCACACTATACAATGGTATGAAGCACAATTGATCATGGTGCATCTTTTCTTGAATCACAACTGATTTGGTCTGTCTTCAAGATCTGTTTAGATACAATGATGGGCTTTTTACCTTCAGAGTGGTATTTGTACCTGATAAGGAAATGCTTTTGTTAATTCCCATAACTTAAGAACAAAACATGGATAATGCAATACTGAACAATTGAAGATACCTTTTCAACAGCTCCTAAATATATTACAAGGAGAGGCACTACTATGTCAAGACTAGAGATGAATAATTCACCTAACAATTGCTTTCTCCCTTCAGCATATCATGGTCCAGGTGATCCCTGTAAGATGAAGGTTGAGATCTTTGTATCAATGGGTCACATGTCATGATACAGCAATGATAATAGGAAAATGTCTCTTAAACATATACTGCATATTAGATGTGAGATATTAAAACAATTAGAACTGATATGAATTTTAGAGTGTCAAGTAAGTGCATATTTTCAATATTACAATATGTTAAAAGTGAATTTAAACCATTGTCCAGTTTTTCATAAAGGTTAGAGTTTCAACCCTCCTGGGGACTCTGACTAGAGATAAGCACATGCTGAGAATAGCTTTGCTGCCCTGCATGCCAATTCTTTGGCTCCAAAGTGTCCCTGGGTCTTTTTGTGGAGATGAAATGGAGGCACAGCAAAGCTAACTGCTTGGAAGTGGCATTAAAGGCCAGCTAAAATAAAGTGACTGGGTATTTGCAGTCAATCTCCAGGTTCCTCCAGGCAGCAGAAGCCAATTTAAGTGCCTGGAGATGGTCACACAGTGTCAGACCAGGAAACCAAAACCACTAGTGGCCTTGCCTGCTGTGCTGCCCACAGAATGCAGATTTCCTCTTCCAACAGTGATGACCTACAAAATCCAGTTTCTTCAATCTAGCAATAAAGATGTTGAAAAAAGGGTGTCTCCATTTCAAAACAACTTCTCCCTTAATTATTTTAGTCCCAACTATAGCCAAGAGGTCCTGTCAAGCTGATTCAACGTCCTGTCCTGTTTCAGAGCCCACTCATGATATACTTAATCAGATGGCAATCTCATCTTCAAGCCAATGAAAGGAGTGTCTGAATGGAAATTGGGGCTAGGTACCCTCCCCCACCTCAATTCAGGAATGGGATCAGAACTTGGAAGCATTCCTAATCTCTGAATCCAAGAACATCTTGCCTGATGTGTTCCGTCTGGATATCATAGAGTTTTGGCAACACACAAAAAGGTCCTTCAACCCATTGTGTAAGGTTGAATCATCAATCATCAACTTATTAGCTGTATTTGTTGTCCAATTAGATGCCCTTGAGAAGTGTTTGTGGGCTGCCTTCTTGAATCACTACAATCCATGTCCTGAATGTTGACCCCCCCCACTGCCTGTAGGGAGGGAATTCCAGAATTTTGACCCAGCAACAGTGAAGGAACAATGATATATTTTCAAGTCAGGATGGTGAGTGTCTTAGATGTGAAGTTGCAAGTGGTTCCCATGAATCTGCTACCCTAGTCCTTCCAACTGAAAGTGGTCGAGGATTTAGAGGGTGCTGCCTAAGGATCTTTGGTGAATTCTTGCAGTGTATCTTGCAGATAGTGCAAACTGCTGCTACTGAGCATCAGTGGTGGAGGGAGTGGATGTTTGCAGATGTAATGCCAATCAAGCACACTGCTTTGCCTGGATAGTGTCAAGCTTCTTGAATGCTGTTGGAGCTGGACCCATCCATCTTATATTTGCCACTAATTGTAACTTTGTTCTCTGATGGGAAGAACTAATACCAAGCTTTTAATTAGTTATGGTAAATTACTGCATCTTGTAGGTTATCTGCCATCATTATTATGATTAAGGGAAGCAGTGGCATAGTGAAGTTAAAACTTATTCTAACAATGACAATTAAACCATTGATGATTGTCATAAAAACCCATCCGGTTCACTAATGAAGGAAAATCAGCAACTCTCACCTGACCTGGCCTACACATACTTTCAGGCCCACAGCAATATTATTGATATGTCAGTGTCCTCTGAAATGACCCAGCAAGTCACTTAGCTGTTATAAAACTTGACTAAAGGAAGGAAGGTAGACACAGCACACACGACCCTGTTCACCTAACAGAAAGCTGCCTCCTAATGTCTGAGGGCTTGTGTCAAAATTGGGAGAATTGTCCCACAGACTCGCCACGCAACAGCAAATGACAGGTAATGTCACAAATACTAACAGCACCAGCTCTGGGCATTTCCTGTCCCACTGGCGTGGTTGTATACAGTTAAAAGGTTGTAGTCTTGGTAGCCCTCGACATTGACACCAGACCCAATGAATTCATAGCGTTAATGGGTCAAATACCACCACAGAAAATTGCTGTTGATTTCCACCTAATTCATTCCCCACCCCCCCCAAATATACAAGCTCATCTGATGAATCGGTACACCATGTTGAGCATCAGTTAGAATTCACACTCAGGATGGTAAAAACATAGACTGTGGTCAAGATGGAGGATTTCAATAACCATCCCTAAAGATGGTTTGGCAGTACCACGATTGAACAAGTTGGTATTGTCCTAAAGAACATAGCTGGAGGACAGGGCCTATGGCAAGTGTGACAGGAATTAACAACAGTGAAAACTATACTTGACATTGTCTCCACCGATCTATATGTAGCAGTTGCATTTGCTCTTGCCATTATCAATAGGAACAATCACTGCACAGCCCCGGTGGAAATGAAGTTTTGCTTTCAAGTTTGAGATATCTTACTTCATACTGTGTCAGCATTACCACCATGCTGCATGGGATGATTTTAAGCAGATCTAACAACACAAGACAGTGAATCCATGATTTGCTGTGGTTCGTCAGCAGCAGAGTTATATGTAACCACAATCTATAAGCTTATGGTCCGGCATATCTTTTTCTCTTCCATTAGCAAAAAAGAAGGGGATCTACCCCAGTTCAAATAAGGTATGTCCAAATTATTTGTAGAATATGTTAGGACTAGCACCAGCCACACCTAAGAATGAGTTATTAACATGATGACACTACCACACAGCTACTCGCATACCAAGCAGCGGAAGTAGCGAATGATAACCAAAACTAAACAATTCTACATCCAACAGATCAGGTCTAAGCTCCGCATTCCTGTCAAATCAGTGGTGAATGGTGATGGAGAATTAACCTACTCACCAGAATCCACAAACATCCCCACCCTCAATGATGAGAGAGCCCAGCACATCCGAACAAAAGACAAGGCTGAAATATTTGCAATAATAAAGTCAGAAATGCTGAATGGACAATCTTTCTTGGCCTCCTCCTGAACTCCTCCTGTATTATAGATATCAGCCCATATCTAATTTGAATCATTCTGCATGACATTAAGAAAATTCTGAAGACACTGGATACTTCAAAGACTATGAGCATCAGCAACATTCTGGCAGCAGTATTGAGAAGTTACATTCCAAATCTAGCCATGCTCCAAGCCAAGCTGTTCCAGCACAATTACAATACTGGCATCTACCCAGCAATGTGGAAAATTGCCCAGAAGTTTGTCTTGTCCACAAAAAAAATGAATTCATTTGACAATTGCTACCCCATTAGTCAATTCTCGACCACTAGTAAAGTGATTGCAGGTGTTATCTTGTTTAACGTGTTTTGATACCTTACTATGAGCTTGGGTCCAAGACAGACTGGCTGAAGAGAAGGCAAGTCATGAATTGTTTTCAGGCTAAGACCTCAAAGTAATACTATTTATTATACATTAACACTAAATGCTGATATACATAGTAATCAGATATATCAGGCTTTGATCTTGTAGATATCTTAGGTAAGGACTAATCCTGTTTATATTCGGGTGCTCTCACGACTCACTCATTCAAGCATAGTTTAACATGGTGTAAATTCCAGGGTAGTGTGTTCTAAATCTGTTCATACTGTGTTATTTATACTAAATGATATGCTCAGTGACATCATCACAAGATTACTCCAAGGTCCTGAAGCCCTCACACTACAATATCAAGTGGTACATACTCAAAAATAACCTGCTCATTCATTCTCTGCTTTACCCTGTCAACTCCAGACCTCAATGCAACCTTGGTCTAAACATGGACAAAAGTGCAAGACTCAAGGGTGGAATAGAAGCTGACTGACCTTCACATCAAGGCAATGGTTTATTGAGTAACCATGTCATCCTGAGCCACAAGCCGAACTGGACTTAATGGGAATGAGGCCTATAGCTTTAAATATTATGACATTGTAAACCTCCTCAACACCTGTCCATCAGCTACGTGGTGCAAATCAGGATTGGGATAGAATATTCTTTACTTGCCTTAATGAGTGTAGCTATAACAACACTCAAGAAGCTCAGCACAATTCAGGACATAGGCCCTGTCCTCCAACTATGTCCTTTAAGACAGGCGCAGCTTGTTGGCATGGTGGCTCAGTGGTTAGCACTACTGCCTCACAGCACCAGGGACCCAGGTTTGATTCCAGCCTCAGGCAACTGTCTGTGTGGAGCTTGCTCATTCTCCCCGTGTCTGAGTGGGTTTCCTCTGGGTGCTCCGGTTTCCTCTCACAGTCCAAAGATGTGCAGGTCAGGTGAATTGGCCATGCTAAATTGCCCATAGTGTTAGGTGTATTAGTCAGAAGGAAATGGGTCTGGGTGGGTTTATGGTCGGTGTGGACTTGTTGGGTCGAAGGGCCTGTTTCCACACTGTAGGGAATCTAATCTAAACATAGCAGACTACTTGATTGTGATCCCATTTGACACCTTCTTTATTCATTCCCTCTACCACCAATGTACAGTGACAACACTGTATATCACAACAATCCCCAGGTTTCTTTTGACAGTACCTTCCAACACACAATCTCCAACACTTAGAAGGAAAGGACAGCAAATACATGGGAACACTATCACTTTCAAGATATTTACCAGCCTAACTTAGAATAATATCACTGTTCTGTCACTTTCACTTGGTTAAATTTGTGGAACTCTCTTGCTAACAGCACAGTGGTGCATCTACAACATATGGACTGCAATGGTACAAGATGCAACTCACGCCCACATTCTTCACAACATTGAATGATGGACAGAAAATGGTGGCCTAACCAGTTACACGTACATCCTGTGAATGAGGTTTTGAAAAAAGATGAGACATTTGTGTGCTGACTGGTTTAGTGGTACCTGTTGGATTCTGACTGCCCTGAGAAACAACAAATTGCATGACATGCTTTGTTGTCTAAAATCCCTTAAAAAATGTTCTGTATGATTTGTCTTTTCATGCTATCAGTACTGTGAAGCAGAACAGTAACTTAAACAGAATGACAAATCTTTTTTTTGGATTGTTTATGTTGGAACTTCTAAGTGTAAAATCCAAGTATTCTAAAACTTATAATGCTGGTGTCTTATCTCTAACTCTCTGTGAACTCTAAGTTGACCAAACACTTAGTATTTTGTTGCTGTACATTCTTGTATTTCAGTGTCCAAATTTCAAAATTCTTATCCTTGTTTTCACATCTCACCATAATCTTTATACTCGTTTTTTATTTCACTTTTGTGTATATTCTGGTCTTCTAACTCCTGCTTTCTCTTCTCATTAGCCTAACCAATTCATATGTTCATGGTAGATCCTGAAGCCACAGCAGCTCCACTGCCTGGAAACCCATTCCAGAAATGTGTTTGGCCTCCTTTAAAAGTCTTCTCTGAAATTAACTTTCATGTCCAAATTTTAGTTACTGCCACAAACTCCTCCATTTTGGTATTATTTGCTTTCTTGTTTCACTTTTATTGATGTTGGTTCCTGCTGGTCAAGGAAACTGTGCTGCCAATAAGCTTCAATGAACTTTCAATGTGTCATTCATTACACTTGCTCCTTGACAATCAATGGCATTACTATCGTTCAATCTCCCACTGTCAACATTTGCCAGAAACTGAGCTGGACCAGCCATATAAATACCATGGCTACAAGAGAAGGTCAGAGGCTAGAAATCCTATGGTGAGTAACTCACCTCCTGACTCCCCAAAGCCTGTCCACCACTGACAAAACATGTGTCAAGAGTGTGATGAAATCCTTTCCATTTGCCTAGATAAGATACAGTTCCAACAACACTCCAGGGACTTGACATTATCCAGGACAAAGCAACCTCTTGATTGGCATCACACCCACACTCACTCCTTCAATCACTGGGACTCAGTAGCAGCTCTGTGTACCAACTACCGAATGCACTGCAGACATTCACCAAGGATCTTTGGGCAGAATGTTCCAAGCCTGTTACCACTAACATATAGAAGGTCAAGGCTGTAGATTTAGGGCAAAACCCCACTTACAAGGTCCCCTCCAGCCACTCATCATCCCATTTGAAAATATATTGCTGGTCCTTCGATGTCACGAGGTCAGTACCTTGGATCTCCCTTCCTAATGGCATTATGCGTCTATCTATAGCAAATGGATTGCAATGGTTTAAAAATTTAGTTCACCAACCCCTTCTCAAGGTCAGTTAGGAATAAGCAATAAGTGTTGGTCACTCAAGTCACATAACTGATTGAAAAAACACATTGAGTACTTTCAATTTACATTAATCATCTGACCTCATGTTTTGAGCAACAGTTACCTTACTTAGGCGCAGGCTGACAATAGCAGGCAGTGCTGTGCTCAGACAAACCTAACAATAAATTTCACCTGGGCTATTCTCCTTTTTTCTCAGTCTGGATATCAACATAATTTGCAAGAAAATGGTGCCGCCTTCTTCCACTGTCTTTTCTAGTTGGTGGAAGACTTTCCTGGTTTTAATTGGGTCCATGATGCCTGATAGCATTATTACTGGAGTATTAGTTATGATATTAGAAGTCCTTTAGAACCTTATCAAAATGCCAATTTTTTGAATGTTAGAATAGACAGGGAGTCTATTCTCAGAAAACGACTGATCATTGGAAGGGGGGGTAAGTGCAGGTGGGAGGTGATGCAGCAAATAATTGTGCATTTTTACCCACCGTCTTGGAATCACATTTTCAGAAAATACCAGTTGAAAATAATCATGAATCCTGGTTATCATTTTGCCTTCTCATCAGACATCAATTGCAATAACTACTGTGCAAGATAGATTGAAATGACTTTCAAACTGAATGTGAAATCTTTTTCTTTGATCAGAGTTGTGTTATGGGATGCAATGCATTTATCCACAGTATCATTATTTAGAAATGAACGATGAAATCTATGTGACCCACCTTAAGCATAAGATGTGGATGAGACGTGTATCAATGCTTAGCATCAGGAGTATTTACAAAATAAATCTCATCATTTAACCTCAGAAATCCAAACCACATTGAGAACAGACAAGGTTTGTTTTAGATTTTTGCCTTTAAAGGCAATCTGAATTGAATTGGAATTGCAAATGTTCTGAAAAAGATGTGTTTCTGTTGATCTAAAAATAGACAGCTACTAAAACTCAACAGGGGTCTTCCTTGTGCAGCCTGTGCTGTGACACTCATTTCAATTGATGTGCAGATTTGTGACGCAGCCTTGTTGCCGAATCCAAAAAGAACTGTTAGGTACTTTAAAATGGTACAATTTACAATAAAACCCAATATGCTTAACATGAACCATTTTTATATCAGCTGCAAGGATCAAATCACAAATTCATTTACCTTAATTTCTAATACTTGCACTCCAGAAAGGTGGCCACAGCAACTTGTGAAAAAGCAATTAAAATTGGAAAAGGTTTTCCCTTTCCAAATCTGTGAATTCACATGGAATGTGCTAACCTAATTGCTGTGACGTTATCATTGGTGTTTTAAGTTTCCCTCTCCACAATATGACTTAAATGCCAATAATTTGGAAGGCTTGTAATGTTGTAAAATTAGAACACTTAGATTTTCTCTTCCTGCTGTATGAGCCTTAGAGAATTTCTGCACAAATGGTTGGCTTGCACTCTCCCTTTCAACATTTTCCTTTATAATGGAGCATTTAAAAAAAAAACAGCTGAATGTTGTAATGGGGAAGCTATAGGTTCTTTCTGAATGAATTCATTGCTACTAGCCAAACGGTCTGTCATTCTTATTTATGCGTTGATTAGGTTATTAAAAAAGTGAATATTGTTAACAGAGAGACTGGCTGCTAAAACTTCAGTGCCATTATAATGTACATCTCAATGATTTGCTTAACAAATCAATCAGCATGTTCCTTCAGTTGTTCAAATTAGGCAGAGTGCAGACCATACCCAAGCAGCTGCCACTTGCAAAATCCAAAATAAAATGTTTACTGTTATATGTGATATTGTGAGTGGGCAGCACTTACTGAACAATTACAAGTGTGCTAATAGCCACACAGATAGCCACTTTAAGATAATCAATCAAGCTCACAAAATAGTTCATTTCCACTTGCTAGAAGCAACATATATTCATATTCAGAAATCTATTCTCTGCAAATAAAAAGAATTTTTTCAAACCATGAACATTTTTGAATCATTCTAGAGCTTGGAGAAGCCATGGTTATTCAAAGTTTTCTCCAAGGCAATGCCTGACCCAACCAAAGTAAGATTTAAACAGAGTAGAATAGATTGAAATAGAATGGAAATTTATTGCCTCATATGCTTTTACATGAAAAATACAGGGGAAAGTTTTATAAGTCGCTGCACCATACCATCTATATTAATGACAGAAGTCATCCATAATAATTCAAATAAAGACAAAGTTCATCATAGTTCAATTAATAGCTCCTGGGAGCAGGGAAAGCTGATCAAGGAATGATGAAATACCCTGAAGATGGAGCTGGGATGAGACCACCATTCTGCATTGAGAATGTCACGTCGGAACACCCTGGGACGAGACCTCCACGCCAGGCCACAGGAATACTGGGCTGGAAGCTTCTGCTGAAGAAGACTGCCATGTCAGGCTGAGATCGGCATGCCAGGCTGCTGGAAGCCACCTCATCCTTGGGACGGGAGAAGTGTCCTGCTCCCCATCCGATGCTCCTCCAGATGCTATCTGTCCCTGTCAATGATGCTTCCACCCCTTCAGATGCCTGGGCTTAGCTGTGGATCTGGAGCCTTGGACCAGCCTGCACGCCAGCTCAAGAGCTGCTCCTCACTTGACGGGAGATCCCAGGCTGGGGTGGAGCCAATGTCTGGCTCAGCCTGGTAGTGCTGCCGCTATCTCCGGAGGCTGCCTCCTTCACCCACCACTGTCCAGGCTTTAAGTAAAAGAAAACAAAGATAAAAGAAGATAAATGAAAAAAAGCAAAAGTAAAAAGAAAGAAAGAGGCAGAAAGCTGACGAGAGTGAATTAGCCCCTGCCTCAGCTCTCCTATTCTGCCACCATCTTGGAACATCTGTAAAGTTGGCTTTCCAAGTCAGATCCCTTTTCTCCTGTAATATAGGTTGTTGCGATTGCTTCATGGTTAGTATCCCTGCATTTGTCCTGAGAGCAAGGTGAAAAGTTTTAGCAAAATGTCTTTCTTTTCAAGAACAGTTAAGTTTTGTACTAAAGAGCGACAATTTATTAAGCAACTCTGTATGACCGAATTTGAATTTATGCTGAAATGTAAAAACATCAATGAATCATTAATCTGTTTTGTGCCTATTTTCACCAATTGGAAAATTGTGATCTTCGTTTCATTAATTCATATGTATTCTTTATTAACACATTCTTTTCCTCCCCTGATCCCTCTACCAGTACCATTTATTTTGTTTTGGCTTCACTTGTTTTCTTCACTGTCAATCAAAACAACCATTTTTTTTACTCGCAGTCCCACCAACCCCAAGTCACCCTATTCTCACTAAATTATGGCCCACCCAACTCCCCTTAGCCAACATTGGGAACAGTTCTCTGTCTTCAGGTATCATTTTTCTCAAAACAACAAAAAAAATCCCTAAGTTTGAGGCCATTCTAACTCTGCTGCCTCTGTCCAAAAAAGTGCACTGAGTACAGGCTGGAAAAGCAAGAAGTTAAAGAAATACTTACAGCTCATATTGAGTATCAACATCATAGCAAGCATACACCATGAGACATGAGAAATGGAAGTAAAGGATCACAAACAAAATATTAATCTGAGGTTACAGACCAAGGGACATCGCAATGCATTAATTAAAGTGATGATGTCGAATAGATTAAAAACCGAAGCAGGCCTGGTCTAATAGAGAAAGGAAGTTCATAAAACTCAGAGCTAAGATAAAGACAGAAATTATTTACTAAAAATGTAAGGAATGAAAATCATTCGGTATAATCATGCACAAAGTGGGAATGATTCATTAAAGCTGCAGACATTGGGAGTCATTTGTCAAAACAATGATTAAGTAGGAATCATTTATTAAAATTGCAACTGTACAATTCAAACTGGAAAGCTCTGAAAAAGGCAGAGGTAACTCACCTCCTGACTCCCTAAAGTATTTCCACTATCTATAAGACACCAATCAGGAGTGATGTGCTCAGCTCCAAGAATACTCATGAATCTTGACACCACCCAGGACAAAGCAGCCTACTTGATTTGTTCCCCAACCACAAATATTTATTCCCACAACCATCAATGTTGGGTAGCGGCAGTATGTGCTTTTAAAAACGGCACTGTAGAAATTCAACCAGGCTCCTTTTACAGCACCCTCCGAACCATGATCACTTCCATCAAGAAGGACATGGGCAGTAAATCCATAGGAACATTATCACCTGCAAGTTCCCTCCAAATCACTCACCATCCTGAGTTGGAAACAAAGCATAATTTCTTCAGAGTCACTGGGTCAAAGTCCTGAAATGCCCTCCCTAACCGTATCATGCAGGTACCTACAAAAAATGAACTGCAAGAAGGCAGGTCACCACACCTTTTCAAGAGCAAAGAGAGATGGTCAATAAATATTGGGCCAGCAACATCCCCTGAGTTAATAAAAGAAAACAATCTTACTGGTGAAGGTTGAGAACCTTCGAGTTTCATATAGGAAATCCTTCCAATATGTCCTCAAAAAGCAGCAGAACCGCTATTGCTACAAAATAAAATTCTTTTCAGCAACCAAAAAATATAACTACATTTTGAAGATATGGAATCAGAGACAATATTGCCAGGAAGAAATAATTTCAGAGATGGGCCAGGTAAGACAGAAAATGCAACAGAATAGCATCAAAATTTGATACCAAATCAAAAGATGAAAAGTACACACAATTCGACTTTGGATTGCAAATATAGCTGTTGACATTATAACTTACCAAGGTATAATAGAAGCAACAGATGCTTTTGAGGTACTGCTGAAAACCTATGACAATTACTTAAACCTCAAAATTAATAACATTCTTGTCAGACTAAAGTTTACTGAAATAGTTCAGCATTCAAGGAACCCATAGACGAATTCATAAGAGACATATTTGGATAAGAACTACTAATGGATTTGGTGAGCTTTATTACAGTCCAAAGAAGATTTGACTCTAGAGAAAGCCATTCTGATGGTGAATGAAGCAGAAGTCAGGAAGAAGCACACATCAATTCTAAAAGAAGTAGGTCAGCCTTGTAATGGGAGATCAGCAGAAGCCGTTCAATTCTTTCACTGTAAAAATTTCAGCATCAAACATGAGAAATACACACATTAGGACAGGCATGAGACACTGAAAGTACTTATCGGTACTGTGAAGCAAATAAATATCATAGGCAGTGTCCACAGTACAATGAAAGCTTCTGAGGAAGGGCTGCCAGACCTGAAACATTAACTTTGACTTCTCTTCATAGATGCTGCCAGACCTGTTGAGCTTTTCCAGGAATTTCTCTTTTTCAAAAACTGAAAGCTTTGCCTGTTACAAAACAGGTTACTTTCAGAAAATTATGCAGAGGTGGACTGAGTTTCTGAAAAGCAAGAAATTAAAATGTTACCTGCAGAAAGATTCATGAGGTAAAACAGGTGTAATGGCTTACAACAAAAGAGAAATCTAAATTATTCCTAAGGGAAAGAGGAAGATGGAAAATAAAATAAGGAATAATCCATTTGGACCTTTAAGCCTGCTCGACCATTCAATATGATCACAGCTGAACATCAAACCCCACACCCTGTTCCTGCTTTCTCCCTATACTCTTTGACCCTGTCAGTCCCAAGAAATATTCAACAGTCAACTGCTTGCTTTGGCAGAGAATTGAATAGGATTGCCATTCTAAGAAGTATCCCCTCATCTCAATCCCGAATGGCTGATCCCATCTGCTTAAATCATGACCCCTGATTCTGGACTCCCCATTCACTGGGAAAATCCTTTCTGCATTTACCCTGTCTAGTCCTGTTAGAATTTTATAGGTTTCTTTGGGACACACCCTCTTCCCTCGACACTCCAGTGAGTATAGTCCTAACCAACCCAACTTCTCTTCATACACCAGTCCTGGCATCCTAGGAATCAGTCTGGTAAACATTCATTGCACAGCCTCTGTAGCAGGAACATCCTTCCTCAGATAAAGAGACCATAATTGCACACAATATTCTAAGTGTGGTCTCAGCAGGCCCTCTACAGTTGCAGCAAGACATCCCTGATGTACCCTTCTTTCCTTGAGTCCGGCCTATGACAACACTGGATTGGCACAAGTGGTTTCCACTGTTGTCAACATTGGAAAGTGCTCAGACTGCAAGAACCATCAAGGTTTGTGAAGAAAAACAAGCAGTACAACAGCAAATATACAGTGGATCCCTCTTGAGACAATTGACAGATCTCTAACTGGCACAACTTTGCACAATGGCTTGTGGCACAAATAGTTATGATAGATTCAAGTTGGACACTAGATGCTGAGGTTACTCAACAGAGTCAAGATCAGGCAAAATATTTGACATCTTTATCTTTTGAGGAAGAATCCCCAGTAACTGTGAGAGAAATCACAGAAGCACTTCTGCCAAGCCAGAAGCAATCTCAAATAACACAACTGAGGAAGTGAACATGTTGGTTTCACCAATACTGCAATCACTGAGGGCAAATGAAAAAGTCCAAGCCATTCAACATACTGAAGTTAAAAAAAAGTCACATGCTTCAGCATAAATCTACAGGGTAATTGAAAATACAAATTTGTTGACACAGTTTGAAGTTGTTGTGCATAGATCTCCAATGAGAGCCAACACTGAAAAGGGATGACCAATGTTCAATGATACAGGATACTGTAAAAATTGATTTTCCTGTTTCAGCAGAATCCAAGTCCTTTGTAAAGAAAATCCAAAGGATTAATTGTCCCCTAAATAATGAAAAGAAGGAACTCCCTGTTTCAGCAGGGAAGATATCCTTCATGAAGTAAGTCCAAAACAATAAAGACTTTCCAGTTCAAAAGGGCCCACAGACCTTAGACCGTGAAGTGAAGATATTCCATCCAGCAAACTGTCATTTTCAGAAATCCAAAGTGAACACACTTTGGAAGAAAAGTGAACCCTCCAGAATTCTTCCATTTAGTAAAGTCAGAGACTTAGATGTAAACGTAATTATACAGATAAATGCCTAATACTAATAAATAAAGGGGCGGGGCAGATGTTGTGTATGGGATCCAAAAGCATTAATAGTGTGGAGTGACTG
This sequence comes from Chiloscyllium punctatum, assembly GCF_047496795.1. Classification (NCBI taxonomy): domain Eukaryota; kingdom Metazoa; phylum Chordata; class Chondrichthyes; order Orectolobiformes; family Hemiscylliidae; genus Chiloscyllium; species Chiloscyllium punctatum. The sequence continues at coordinate 51,941,131 of NC_092763.1, forward strand.
AGGCACCATTTACTATGATGCTTTCATATGGACTAGTGGATTGAACAGTTTGTGAGGCAGTGAGGCTGAACAGCTGGCCCTTCTCAAAATCTTTGTAACAATGTCTATCTCGTAATAATGTGCTATATCTTGTTCACTACAACTGATTCTGCTAGTTTGACCAGAACTAGTTTTTTGCAATTGAAGATGTAAGAAAACGTCGACCTGTGTCCCCTCGGAATTAATATAATGTCATCATTACTCATTCAATTACAATCTATCTTTTCTTTAATCAAAGGATGCTATGTAAAATGTAATCATTTGCAATACTATCTAAAATTAAGAATAGCTATTTAAGAAACATATTGGAGTGTGCAAGTACTTGTCAAATTGTAATCTCAGTAAAATTCAATGCTTTTATCAATAAAAATGAAGAAAATTGCTGTCAACTGGCAAAGTAAAATGTCCAAAGATGTTTTTTTACAACTATGGCATTACATTTTCTTACTAACTTGCACTGTCCAAGGAATGCTATTATGTTAAAACACAGAGAACCAGACATTTCAGGGGTATTTTTCAGAAAGTGTTTGCAGCATTCTGGTGACGCCAGTGACTTGATAGGCTGCACCTATTATAAAAATACATTTCCCCGCAGAATTAAAAGCTGTTGGTTTTCTGACACAAATGTACCTTTTGCAATTCGGATATAGAGAATTTTCTACAGTCTGAATGACCAAAATAACTGCTGTGGTCACTTTAAAGCTTACGGAAAGTTCAAGGAAAGAAATATTTCTATTATCTAATGCTTTTAAAAGCTGATTCCTTGAAGTGCTATTATCATTGTTATGAAAGTAAACATATCAGCTTGTTTTATTTGTTCACAACCCTGGCTTGTGTCTTGAACATTAATGCATGATTTTTAACAGCCAAAGGTAGCAAATATCTTACCCATCTTAACTTAGTGCACACATTAACCTTGGTATCTATAATATTCTGAAAGATCTTATGTTGCTTTCAGTTTGTGTCAACAGCACATCCTGCTGTCATTTTACTGGAACACTTCCCATCAGAAATGCTTAAATTCATACTTATTACGTGCTTTCCTATGAAAATTTATTTGGTTGTGAAATTTAGCTACGGAATTCCTGCAAATCTTTCAAAGAAAATTCTGAATGTTTTCACTACCATTTTTCCCCAAATAGCTGAAATTTCTAGGCATTGAACTTAGTAATACTGAAAAATGTGTGCAAGATAAATCCATACCTCATGGTGTACCCTGTTTAAAAGTCAAAATAAGAACCCAAGCCACCACTTGAGAGGACCTGTTCCCGGGTGAGATTTCCCAATTTGCTATAGCTCCACACAGGATACGCAAAATTGCTAAACTCCCCGGTGAGGAGGGGTGATCTGACTCAACTCCTTCATTTATTCAACTCCTCAGTTGGTTTCAAGGTGTATGCCTTTGTCACAAACCAAATTAATGTTGTAAAAGGAGCCAATGTAACCAGGCTTTCTTGAGTTAATAGATGAGTGAGTTTAGTTTCTAATCACAAGACGAAGTAATGGTAGACAAAAGTAGATAAATCCCTGGGGCCTGACCAGTTATTTTGCAGAAGTTTGTGGGAATCTAGGGAAGAGATTGTTGTGCCCCTTGCTGAGATATTTGTATCATTGCCAGCCATACGTGAAGTGCTGGAAGACTGAAGGTTGGCTAATCTGGTGCCATTATTTAAGAAAGGCTGTATAGAAAGGTCAGAGAACTATAGGCCAGTGAGGCTTACATCAGCAGTAGGTAAGTTGTTGGAGGGGATTCTGAGGGACAGAATTTGCATGCATTTGGAAAAGCAAGGACTAATTAAGGATAGGCAGCGTGGCTTTGTGAATTAGAAATTGTATCTCACTAACTTAATTAAATTTCCTGAAGACATGACAAGACAAAAAGATTGATGAAGGCAGAGAGGTAGATGTTGTCTATTTGGACTTCAGTAAAACACTCAACAAGGTTCCACATGGCAGACTGTTTAGTAAGGTTATCTCACATGTGATCCAGGTGGTGCTAGCCAATTGCGTCCAAAATTAGCTTGAAGGTAGATAACAGAGGGTGGTGTTGGAGGGATGTTTCTTAGACTGAAGACCTGTGACCAGTGATGTGCCAGAAGGATCAGTGCTGGGTCCACTGCTTTTTGTCATTTATATAAATGATTTGGCTGCGAATACAGGAGATATGTTTAGTAAGTTTGCAGATAACACTGAAATAGGTGATATAATTGACAATGAAGAAGATTATCTTACAGTCCAATGGGACCTTGGTCAAATAGGCCAATGTGCCGAGGAACAGCAGGTGGAGTTTAACTTTGATGAATGTGAGATATTGCAAACCAGGGTAGGACTTATACAGGAAATGATAGATCCTAAGGGAGTGTTGCCGAACAGAGAGAGCTAGAGGTGCAGATGCATAGCTGCTTAAAAATGGAGTTGATAGGATAGTGAAAAAGGCGTTTGCTATTCTTGCCTTCATTGGTCAGTACATTGAGTACAGAGTTGGGATGTCATGTTGTAGCTGTACAGGACATAGGTAAGGCCACTTTTGAAGGTGTACAATTCTGGTCACTCTTCTGTAGGAAGGATGTTATTAAACTTGAGAGAATACAGAAAAGATTTACCAGGATTTTGCCAGGATTGGAGGGTTTGAAAAATATGACAGACTGAATAGACTGGGGCTATTTCCCCTTGAGGATTGGAGGCTGAGGGGTGACCATATAGAAGTTTATAAATCATGAGGGGAATGGATAGAGTGTACAGACAATGTCTTTTTCCCAGTACAGGGGAATCCAAAACCAGAAGGCATATCTTTAAGGGGAGAAGAGAAAGATTTCAAAAGGACATGAGGAGTAACCTTTGCATAGAGGGTGGTGCATGTTTGGAACGAGCTGTAAAAGGAAGTAGTGGAGACTGGTACAATGAGAACATTTAAAAGGTATCTGGATGAGTGTGTAAATAGGAAGGGTTTAGAGGGAAATTGACCAAATGTTGGCAAATGGGAGTTAGTCAGATTTGGATGCCTAGTTGATGTGGATGAGTTGGACTGAAGCTGTTTCTGTGCTATATGACCCTATGATTGTATAATGAAGTAGCAACAAATATACACACAGTGTGGAAATGAGTGGAGTCCAAAAATAATTAAAGTTGAGAAAGAAAAAGATCAGTCTCTGTGTTCTGTGCAGAGTTGACAATGGGATGCTGTGGGTGATACGTTGGTAATACAGGTGACAGTGAGGTTGATAGAGGAGTTGTTGATTTCTAGATGCTTGCCTTGCCAAACCAGCTGAAAGGCGTTTGTCCTGTTTCCTGTTGACTGTGATTTTACTTGCTTCCTGGCATCCAGTAAAGAAAGAGACTTCCTTCATCTTTACCTGCAGCACAGGATGACTGAAGGCTTTCTGCTCTAACTGTCAACAGGACAGGCCTTTGCCCACTAACATGTACAGACCAGAGTTAGATTTGGCTTTAAGCCCCTGTTCTTGTATATTCTCAAAATAGAAAAAAACATAAACATGCCTCTTGTGCAGAATGTGTTTTTTGTTCTTCCAACATGCACACAGTCTGGTGGGAGATTGCAATTCAATTTACAATGGGTATTATTCCATTTTAAAGACCTTTTCTTTGATGGTTCCTTCACACCTATCATATGTCATGTTGCAGCATCCCCCTTGATACTGAAAATAACCCCACACAAGCCTTGCAGGCAATCACTGAATCACATTGATCAGAATTTCTATTCTCAGATATTTTTTAGCTATATGTCCCTTAAAAAAACACATGCGTTGTAATTAAATGTCCAAAATGCCCATAGGCGATCTGACATTATGATCCATCAACATGTCATATTTATAGAAAATACAATGAGTTATTCCTACATTCCACAATCAACACAATCTTAAATCTAATTTCTATTTGTGCATAAAATGTATGTGAACACTGGACAAATTCACTACACTTTAAAATTAATATGTTGACTTTAAGATATTATGAGGATATGTGTCAATTTGGATCCAAGCTAATTGGTCTGATAGAAACCAAGGCACCTTTACTTGTGAATATGGTTTATTAACTTCTCGGTTCTCACAGAACAATCCCAATGCCTGTCCCAGTTGTTCCCACTACATATCTATCCAGCCAATAAATTAGCAAATTAATCCCAATTACTGGCGAGATAAATAATGTGAAAATAAACTTATTAACGTAAATTATCAGAGATTATCGCATATGCCTGATCAGCAATATGCTTCTTCAAATTGAGATTGTGCTCTGAAGATGGAATTTATTTGCACCAGCAGAAAAGCTATCTCAAGTGGTTGGAAATTGAAGGAATACATGCTTAGGGAATCACTTCGCAAAATGTGTATTCTGACCTCGGTATGAGAAAATGATGGTGCAGCCCGCACTTAGTTTTTTTTAAAGAAATGGCTTAGTCACTAATCTAATACATATCATGAAAGTCCTTGACAAGCTATCGTAAAAGGTGTCAGATATTTGTTTTAAGAAAAAGCTGCTTCACTGTTGCCTTCAGGACAATGAACCCCGCCACTCCTCGACAGCCAGATTTATAAATATTTTCTAATCAACCTGTTCAGAGATATAATCACACACCTCTGAACAGGTGGACTTGAACCCATTTCTCCTGATCCTGAGGCAGGGATGTTACCACAATAGCCTTCAGCCTGATTTACATACCTGTACATAGTCCTATACAGTTGCTTTTGATGCTACTTAAAAAGCTGGAATGACTAACAGTTAGCTGCCATTGTGATGGAAGGTGTGTGAGTTACATATATTATCATCACATTGTAAAGATTAGTTATGAACTAATGGCACGCAGGGGTTGTTCTCTATGTATGAGGGATTTAATAATTAACTTGTCAGTCTTTCTGGAGTTGTGATTTAAAAAAAAAACTATTATTAGAAATAGATAGTTCCTGGAGTGACGATGCAAATGTGTTTACATGGTTAGAGTCTTATGATTGAAGAAAGCAAATAATGAAAAACATTAGCTTACTTGCAGTTCAGAAGATTCAGAAACTGATGTTTTTTTTCTCAGAGGGGAAATTCCCAGAGATTGGAAAGCATTTGGGGGCAGATGTCCTTGTTGAAATTAGACATAAGGATAGCTTCTCCCCAGAGAAAAGAGTTAGTTCAGAGCAGATAAGGAATATATTACCTCAGAATAAGGGTACTAACATTAAGCGTGTGATTAGAAGTCTGAAGGGGTTAGTTAAAACTAAGGTAGTTTGAATGAAAGTGCAGAGAAAATGCGTTTCTTTAGAATGTGCTAAGAAGCAAGGGATGGCTCAGGCCAAATCTGAAAAATATTTTTAAAGTATTGATTAGGGAAATCAGGCCACTGGGGTTCTAAGTATTTTACCTGAAAACGGGAGGTAATTCCTGATGCTTCAAATCAGGAAAGGAACCAATAAAATGTATTGAGAGATACTGGAGCAAGGCAGTCACTGATTCTGGCTTTATTTTCCAGAGGGGTTAGTGAAAGAGAAAATGTTAATTGTAGGCATACATGGAGGTTACAAACCTCCCCCATTAGACAATAACTTGTTTAAAGAAATTACCTAAAATTGAGAAGTTGAACTGATGTGTAATGGACAAATTCTTCTAGACGGGTCTGACAAAGGGTCACAGAACTCAAAACACTGACTGCTTCTCTCTAAATAGATGCTGCCAGTCCTGCTGAGTTTCTCCAGCATTCCTGTATGTGTTCCTAAAGAAGGAATTGACTACTATTTCAGTAAATCACCTGTCAAGTTCAAGAATATTAACCTCACTAACATGTGGCCAAGAGTGGGAGTAAAATCAACTGAAAAGTTGCAGTTGGAATATGCTGGATTGTTTGCTGACTGCATTGTTTCTGGATCTCAGACCCATAGATATAGTCTGGAAGTAAATAGGAGTTTATAAAACAAAGGGATGATTGGGGAAATTCAGTTAGTACATATAGTTTTCAAAAATTTAACTAAAATAATTTCCAGATAAAGATAAATGTGGTTGATATGTTTAGCTCTTCTTTAGTAGAAATAAACTAATTCAGAATGAAATGTATTATAGAAATTGAGATAGAAACAATAGTTGAATGTTATTAATTGCAAAATAAAGTAAATAAATCAATAAAATATTAATATTACCACTTCAATTACCAGCCAATGAGGAATGGGCAGTGGTTCAACAGATTCCATCTGAGTATCGTAACAAACATCACCAGTGGCTCACAAAATTCTGTTATTGGAAAGCATAAGCTAAAATATTAAAACATATTTATTGGCCAGGATTACATAAAGATTTGATCAAGTTTTGCTAGGCATGTCAGACACATCAGATCTCAATTCAACCCTCAATTAAACGTGCACAAAAAAATCCAATACCAGCTTTTGAAGAATGATTTAGAAGAATCTTAACAGATTGCATAGAACCCAATGTAAAACCAGCAATGGGAGTCAGCATCATTTAACGATTATGGATGATTCTACAAGACTTCCTAAAACAGTGCCTTTGATGATAAAGGAAAGGTTAGTGCAATTGTTTTTTGCAATATATGAATTACCAAAATAAATAAAATTTGAACTTTGACCTGATTGTATGTCATAAATATTCAATGAAATGATAATTAATTTGGGAATAAAACAATCTTCTGCTTATCAGTGACAATCTCAAGGTACATTGGAAAGATAGCATCAAACCTGAAACACCACGATTAGAACATTTTGCTATAAATATCCCAATGACTGGGGTAAGGGAATTCTATTGCACTTTTTGCAACTTAGGGACACTCCTATTGAGTCCACCTGATTTAGTCATTTTGAACCAATATATGAACATAAGATAAGAGGATTACATTAATTCATTTCAGGAAAAACTGCTACACCAAAACTCAGACTAGACTTTCAATTTATTTTTCAAGCTACAGGTCAAAACTAAACAAAACATATAGAGTCATAGAGTGATACAGATGTACAGCACAGAAACAGACCCTTCAGTCCAACTTGTCCATGCTGACCAGATATGACTTGTTTAAAATGCATTTGGAAGATGCTCAATACAATATTGAAACAAGAGCAATAAAAAGGCAAGAACTGGAAATTTTATTGCTGAAGAAAAGGTGTTAGTGTTGTTATCTGTCTCTGGGAAACTATCAGACAGAAGTTTCACTGGACCTTATTGAAACAAAAAGAAATATAATGATGTAAATTATGTAGTCAGTACCCCAGGCAGGAGAAAGAATCAGCATTTGTGTCATATTTAAATGTTTAAGAGATATGACAAGAACGAAGTAAGAGAAAAAGATGTACTTACAGTAGCGAAAGAAGTGGGAATTGAAACAGAAATGGGACAATTGGAGAATAAATCAGAAATTGAAAGTTCAAGTTTACCCTCTGGGAATTACATTAGGCAATACAAAGGTGCTTAAACAGTTAGAATATATCATATTTTATTTTCCAGAAAGCAATTCAAAGGACTTATGAATACCATTGTATAATAAATTTTTGTGACTAGGTCAGGAAAAACGGCTTTGGCTGTTTATGATATCAATATGAAGGATGTGTTACCTAAAAAAAAACATTCTTAATCCAGAGATAAAGTTGGGGAAGAACTTAAATTCGTGATGGACAACGACATTATTCAGGCAGGAGTGGGTACTGCAGATGCTGGAGATTAGAGTCAAGATTAGAGTGGTGCTGGAAAAGCACAGCAGGTCAGGCAGCATCCAAGGAGCAGGAAAATTGATGTTTTGGGCAAAATCCCTTCAATCAAGATAGATACAGTGAAAATTACCTGGAGTGAGCGAGCTAGGTTGACTACTAGGTTTTAAAACAAACTGAAATTTATTCACAAAATTACACAATGAAACAGAAAGAACAGAATAAAGAACCCCTACAGAGCTCAGTCTATCCAAATTAGACCTGACTCTGCTGTCCCAAATAGACACAACTGTCCCAATAAGCAAATCTCCATAAAACACAGTTTAAAAAAATGGAACAGTTGTTTACAGGTTGAAGTTAGAAGGGCAGAGGGAGAGAGAGATAGATAGATAGATAGAGAGAGAGATAGTCTCTGCTGTTGAACTCTCAACTAGTTGTGGGCTGAACTTCTCAACTAGAGAGCAGACCCTTTCATTATACAGGTCACTTCTAAAACATGACCACCTTGGTCTGAAGTTTCATCTGCTTTCATGTAAACAAAAGGCTTCTCAAAATCCTTTTCGTCTCTGTACCAGACTAGTCTAATTGGAGCCCGGCCCGTTAATGACCCTTCTGAAAAAATCAAGAACACAGTATCCTTCGGAAAAGGAATAGGTTTTACAAAAAAGGAACCAGCATTGTGACAGTTGTCAAGGCTGGGCCATTAGGCACATTCAAGGCTGAGATGAACAAATGTCAAATCAGTAAGGGAATCAGATGTAATGGGGAAAAGGCAGGAAAATGGAGTAAAGCATTGTCAGATCAGCAATGATTATATTGAATGACAGAGCATACTTAAAATTGGGTTGAATGGCCTATTCCTGCTCCGATGTCATATGGTCGTACAATTACACCAGCTGGACTTTATCAATGCAAAATTATATCATTTGGAATTTAAAATGCCTAGCGACATCCCAACAATTAACCAACAAAATAACTGAAGGACTATGTAGAAATATCTTTACATTGACAATTTGGTTGTTTTGAGTCAAAGCGTGTGGTGCTGGAAAAGCGCAGTTGGTCAGGCAGCATCCGAGGAGCAGGAGAATTGACGCTTTGGGTATAAGCTCTTCTGTTTTGTGTCAGACCTGGGAAGACTTACAGCACTTGACTGAACAATTTGGTCAGCTACAAAAAGGCCAATTTCATTATAAATTTGCCAAAATAGACGTGATTTATTTGGGACAAGGTCAAGTAGCACCTGGAGAATTGAAAGTCAGGGCCATTTTGGATTTTCCCACGTTTAGGACAAAATATGAAACTGTGTGTTGTTAGTATGAATGGATTTTATCACAACTGCCTTCAAAATTTGTGCAGTATCATAGTACCTTTAACAAATTTGTTGAAGAAGGACAGAAAATTTAAATGGACACAGGAGTGTCAAAGTGCCTTGAAAAGTTTAAAAGCTGTGTTGACAACCAGACTAGCTTTTGCTGCGGTGAACTATGAGAAACATTCAAATCTGCTGTGGATGCCAGCAACATTGGTGTGGGGCTGATGATGAGATCCAATGGCCCATCAGTTATTTTTCAATGAAACTGACTGCTTGCCAGCAAAAATATTTAATGATTGAGGAGAAGACATTGACTCTTGCATTGGCACTGTATCAGTTTGAAATATACATAGCCAAAAATGTGGGTAATAATATACATAGCCAAAAATGTGGGTAATTCTGTTATTTATATGGGCCACAATTCTTTGATTTTCTCAGGAAACTTTTAGGACAAGTAATTGTTTCAGTAAACTTAACTCTCCAATTGTATAATTTCAATTTGTTTGTGTACCTGAAAAATACGCTGTCATTACTGGGCACTTTATCAAAATTCTTTAGAAGAACACTGAATGCTGTGGTTCCCATCGACTTGTGTAGACTATGGTTGTCGTGTAATTCATTGCATGTTTAATGTCAATGTGTTACGACTAACAATATAACATGGAAGTAATGGTCAGATAATTTCTGATGGGGAATTAAAGGAAACATTTTAATTCTTCTTTGATGGGAAGTGTGTGATGTGATACGTGTCACTCATTTATATAGAATCCCTACAGTGTGGAAGCAGGCCATTCAGCCCAAAGAGTCTGTACTGACCCTCTGAAAAGAATACCACCCAGAACCACCCCCTATCCTATCCCTATAACCTTGCATTTCCCATCGTTAAGGTACCTCCGGACAGGGGCAATTTAGCTTGGCCAATCCACCTGACCTGCACATCTCTGGACTGTGGGAGGAAACTGGAGCACCCAGAGGAGACCCATGGAGTCACAGGGAAAATGTGCAAACTCCCCATGGTCACCCGAGGGTGTAATTGAACTCTGGTGCTGTGTGCCAGCAGTGCTAAACACTGAGCCACTGTGGCACCCTACCATTATTTATTTCATAGTTTGAACTGGAATGTGTTTTTTGATCTGTGTGTAAGAGGCTATTTAACAATTAAGTTGGCAGTGTTTCTGCAGCTATGATTTTTATGAAACTAGCAGTAGTTAGAAAGTCTCTGGAATGACAATGTAAATTTGTTTGCATAGTTTGAGTTTTACAATCAGGCGAGGCAAACATTGAAAAGCATTGTCTACTTTTGGTGTAGAAGAATAAAGATTTGACTTTGTTCTGAGGGAAAAAGTCCATAGATCAGAAAGAGTTTTGAAGCAGTTCAAAGAGGTTTTGGTTGGCGTTAAATATAACTATTTCACCCGGGGAAAATAATTAGTTCAGGGCTGTCAGAAAATCAGTCATCTCTGCTTTAGTTTGTGTTTTGTTTTGGAAATTCCATGACAGAACAGTTTAATTCAAATCCTGAAGTGGTTGTTTGAAGCTGAAAGAATTTGAGCACAGTTGTACAACTGATTAAGAAAAAGGTGATCAAATTCTCAAGACTGGGTATTGAAAGAAATTAAGTCAAACCTATAGATGTGAAAGAACTGGGAACTCTGGTGTTGCAGTACCATAAAATGGTGGGGTGCGATTAATTGTTCTTAGCCATGTTTCTTGTGTCACAAAGCTAGTCCCTTTTTTCCTAACAGCTGTTCCTTGCCTCAAGGAGACTCTGTCCTTGATTTTTTTCAGAGGGGCAATAAACCAGGCTGGGTTCCAATCAGTCTGGTTTGGTACAGAGATGAAAAGGATTTTGAGAGGCCTTTTGTTTATATGCAACCAGACGAGATTTCAGACCAAAGTGGTCATGTTTTAGAAGTGACCTGTATAATGAAAGGGGGCGTGGTCAGCTCTCTAGCTGGGCTGAGCAATTTTGGTTCAGTCTGAACTGGTTAGAAGTTCAACAGAGAGCTGTGTGGAAGCTCTGTCTCTCTTCTGCCCTTCAATTTAAACCTGTTAGCATGTGTTCCATTTGTACTGGTTTTTAAAGGCAGTTTGCTGATTGGGATTGTTGTGTATACTCAGAACATCATAATTAAGTCTAGTTAGATAGGCTGAGTTCTGTAGGGGTTCATTATTCTGTTCTTTGTGTTTCATTGTGTAATTTTGTGAATAAACTTTTGTCTGTTTTAAAATCTAGTAGCCAATTTAGCTAGCTTAATCCAGGTAATTTTCACTGTACACTTACCGAAACAATTGCAAAGTTATGGTCTAGGCCTCCTGCTTAAGAATGTTTTGAGTGGTTTGGCCTAGTCCATAACACTTGAATTTTTTCAAATATTGTAATATGTCAATTGCTTGGTTCATTACATTTTATCTATGTTATCTTAATTTCTTTTGCTTGTTTTAGTTAAACTCTTGTTTTAGTATGATCATCTCTCAGTCTTTGTCTTTAAAACAGTTTATATGAGCATATAATGTTTTTGTGTAGCTAATCTCATTCACAGTCCAATTTGACAGATGCTACAAGGTTTGTGGAACCTAACTGTTGACAAGGCGGCTGCTGTATTTCCTTACACAACAATAATCTCTACACTTCATAACACTTTATTGTGAATTTCTGAGGTTGGAAAAGTTGCTACACTTTGTTTTGTTATGTTTTGCCAGTGTCACTCATATTTTGAGAACAATTCATTTTAAGTATTAGCTCACACGGCATTGAAATGAGGAGTTTGATTCTTCTACCTTAATAGTGTGTTCTCATGAAGTATGGATATTGATAAGATGCAAAGAACCTAATCTAAGTTTGTGCGTGGACTTGGCCTCTGTGAGCAGTATATGAAAAAACAGGCAGCTAAATGAATTAAGCAAACTTTGGACTTCCAGTTTGATAGATTGCACTGTTGGTAATGATTCCTTGCTAGGTTCCTTTAAATGCACCATCCTATATGGCATCCATTCCCCAGACCTGTCAGCAGGGTTTGCAGCATTACCTTTGCTTACAACCTGCTGCCAGGAATGACAAACTGATATGCAGTGGAGAGCATGAATAAGATGTGACAAATATCTGAAAATAGCTTTTGGATCATGATAAAGGCAGATATAAATATATGTCACCGTAAGGTGGGTGCTTATCTTTAAATGTGCAGAACTCTTTAACTTAGATCAACCAGCGAGAATTTCCCCTAAAAAGATTATTCCTAACAGCAGGGTAAAGCGTAGAGGCACCAGTGAATAATTACTTAAATCAACAGAAGCAGAAAACTTGGCATTGTCAATTCCCTACTCTTCTGGTCGACAATGGCTTAGTAATTTGGCACCAAAGTGTATTTACATTAAAATAGAATTTTCATCTCTTGGTTCTTCAAAACATATATAGGTTTTTGGACATTTTTGGATGCGGTGATTTGTGACAGGAGTGAAAAAAGCATTTGCGTTCAGCTGGAAGGAAAAATCATTAATCTTTAAGAGGAGGGGATTTCACAAGTTCAGTCTTATCCATTAACAGTGTTCGTTATCACAATTCAGTTAGTAAATGCAGCAGATAGCTAAGTGACCAGGATCAGTCAAGGCCTGTGGTGAATAAGCTGCTAAAGTAGCAGTCAGGGCATTACAGATGTCCTCCACACCTTTCAGCAGGGAAGGGAAAAGCTTGACATTGGGTATTGCATGATGATCTGTTGCTGGAATATTCAAGGATTTGCAGGATCAATTTGGAAAGGAAAGCAGATTTTTGAGTTCACTGATGAGATTTGCTGTTGACTACTGTGACCATGACCATTTAAGGAGGATACTGGAATGAATCTGATAGTTGAAGAAATTACCTCAGTGAAGAAAAAGGGAGGAAGATGAAGGAGGGAGACCATGCTTTTTAAACATGCCTGGAATATGAGATGGAATTTCCTGTGTGCACTAGGGAATTGGATTTATTGTACCTTCTAAGCCTCTAAGGAACTTAAGTATATATACATTATTTAAAGGCATGGATAATTGGTGACATCTCATCCAAAAACCACTGTGTAATATGGTAATATAACATCCATAAAATCACAACAGTATGTTGCCTTTGCAAATCCCAGAGCAGTTTAGATACATTGATCACCAGAAAATAACTGTTTGTTGGCATCTTATATCATCTCTGATCTAATGAAAGATGTATTTGCAGACTTGACTGAAAAGCTTTTCAAGATGGGAGTAACCTAGGCAACTAATAGGACAGTTTAGCAAATCATTGTGCTAAATTTTAATTTACAAAGACACTGTCCAGCTACTTAACTTTATAACATGCTAAGAACAATTGGAAGATTCATTTCTTGAGCCGATTTTCTGACATCATTAAAATAGAATATGCATTAGCATTTCAGGGAATAGAAACCAGTAACACTATAATCATTCACCACAAACAGGTGAAGATCTATTTTAATATTCATTTAGAGGAAGGCAATCTGCAATATTGCCTAGCATTCTGTTGAGGTAGCAAATTGGAGATCATTTTGTTTGGGAACTCAACCCCTCCTCATCACCATAACTCTGGAGGACCAGCGACAGATATCCATGACAAATACAGTATACTGTTTATGCCTTTTTCAAAATAATTTCCACAGCTTTCAGGAGGATCTAAAGGGAATGCAAAAGGATTTAGATCAGTTAAATAATTGGGCAAGACTTCGGTAGATGGAGTATAATATAGGGAGTGTGGTAGGAAGCTCAGAAAAAAGTACTTTACATAGTGACAGATTCATAAAAGTTGGTACTCAATGGTGTTGGAGATCCTTGACATGTAGCACACAAAGATGACATGCAGGTCCAACAAACAATTAGGAAAGAAATGGTATCTTGGCCTTTATTGCTGTAATGTTGTAATAGAACAGGCAAGGAAATTTTTTCTGCGATTATTTAAGGCTTCAGTGAGACTACACCTGGAGTACTATTTTTAATTTTGAGTTCCTTCCCAAAAATGAGTTAACTTTCCTTAGATGTGGTGCTATAATGGTTAATTAGATTCATTCTTGGGATTAGGGATTTCTGAAGAGAGGTTAATTTGAATGGTACTGTATTTTCTGGAGTTGTGGAAAATGAAAGATTTCATTAAAGCATATACATTTCTTAGGAGGCTTCATGGGGTGGCTGGTATGAGATCAATTCTCCTGACTGGAGCATCTATCTCAGGATAAGTAGTTGGCTGTTTAAGACTGAAATGAAGAGAAATGTTGTGAATTTATGGAATTCTCTACTACAGACTGTTGTAGTTCCTCAATTGATAAATATGTTTGAGATTGAAATCAATGAAATTTTGGGCCCTAAGGAGATCAGCCACAATCTTATTGAATGGTGAAGGAGGCTCGATGGGCCACACAGCTTATTCTTGCTCCTATTGTCAATGTTCTGTTGCTTTGTCTATGAAAGGTTTAATGAGCAGGGCAGCCTACGTGGAACCCTTCTTTTAAGTGTAAGTTTAAAAGATTTTGAAACATATTCTTCATTCTCTATGGGTCGAATCATATCAGGGCCTGAGCGGTGTGGGCTATGGTGAGATGTACAGTGCAAAACATCTGATTAGGCCTGTTTCTCTATTGAGACCATTTTGTTGCATCTTTTATGCATGTGGCAAGTGGGTGGTAAGTTTCTTGCCAGCAGTTGCAATTTTCCAATTACAGGGGATGACAGGGTGCTATAAACACCATAACGCACCCTGTTAACTTTAAGTTTCCCATATTATAAAAATGCTGAACAAGGTAGACATTGGGAATTCCTGGCAAAGTAGTCAGTATGTGCATGGCAACTTCTGCTCACTGATGGCTATGTCCTGTATCTATGTCACTCAGCACCAAATAGAAACTCAGGGCATGATCTGATGGCCACCAATCACATACAATCCTAATTCCTGGGTTTTATTATCTGAGATTTGGCAAACCCTCATGACCATCAAACCAACTCTCCAATCTACTTATTGGTTGCTTATGAAGCACAGATTTGCATTTTAGGGCACACCAGCAACTACCATCAAAAGGCAGCAGCAAGGACACTTAGCACACAGGACTCAACTCTCTGATAGTATCAGGCTGTATCTTACTTCCTTAGTGCTCACTCACGTGGACGCTCACAGCATCTCTGCCTTGCTTTGCTGCACCACTTAGTGCAGTCACATTACCAGGCAGCTTGTCTTGTTGGCAGAAGTCTGCAGTCAAGGGGCAGTACATCTTGCTGTATGGAAGTGTGCAAGATCAATCTCACACCTGCACCAGCAGCTTACACAGTAAACACACCACACGTGAAATGAGTGGCAGTCAGGTCTCAATGTCTTAAGGGAATGGTCTTCCTTGAAGTCCACGTAGGCACAATCAGTCAGGGGTTTCTGGCACAGTATGGCAAGGGTAGTTGTTTGTACTTGACCAGGAAATTGACCACGGTCAGGTATCTAATTGAGATGATCTCGGTCATGGGGTCAATGTTTCTGCAGTGCAGGGAATGGGGCAGAGTCAGTCATTGTGGCTCCATCAAAACCATGCAGTCAGGGATATTCACAAACTTCAATCAGAAATCCAAGCATTTCTCTTCTAGGGTGTTCAATTAGGTCACTGAAGGGGATGGGCCACGGTCAGTCCTGTAAGAGATAAGAAAGGGGGTGAGAGTGACAATGGGCTACTGCTGTGGGAAGGAGACTTGGAAATCTATCTTTTGGGATTGGGGTGCAGGCTGGGGGCATGGGGTTGTCAATGCTGAAGGGGGAGCAACAGTATTTATATGGAGGAGATACGGACGATGTGCCCATGGTCGGGAGTAGTCTGGCTTGAAAAGTAGACAGTGTTTGACCACACCTAGCATGGTCACCTCAAATGTCAAGGTTTGGGGATAAAGGTGGGAATGTCAAGATGGGTTTGGTGGGTATCTGGAGAGGTGAAAAGACTATGGAGTTCATGAGAAGAGCTACTAGGAAGGAGATCTGGATGTTTGGAGTTTCACTGCTAAGGCTGGAAGCTAATGGCCAAATGGCCCTTGCTGTAGCTTTCCATTGTACTGGAACTCAAAAGTACATAATGAGAAGGGAAATGGCTTTTACGACACCAGGAGTGGGTATGGTAAGTGTCACAAACTGTGTAAGGAGGGGATTGCAGCATTCACTGACATGAGGTCCTATAAAGGAATACAACTTGTCACACAGACCCCTACACTATACAGGACAGTGACGATGGGCTTCCTAACCCCTGGTGAGCTGAATGCTTTGGCTCTGTGTGTCCCTACCCCTGATGTTGGCTGACCACTTCATTCACATCAATGTTTTTCCACACAGATGCCAGGGAAAGATTAGAGATGTTTTAGGATGAGGAGCAAAGGTATCAGCAGAATACATTGCCTTGTACACATCTTGTCCATCTTATTTTTAAATGCTGCAGCAGAGTCTAAATACAGACAGTGATCCATGATACATCCTGCCTTGACATATTTATGTATCATTTTGGCCCAGTTACGTTCAAGGCTACACGCACTCAACAAACAGAAGTCATGCAAAAACAATCAAATTTAACAAATGTGAGATTTCATATACGATTCAGTGTCACTCGTGCCACCAACTTGCTCTTAATAGATTTTCTTCTTTCTCTCCCTCCCACTAATAGGTAAAGTCACTATGTTCTTACCAGGGTGATTAAAAAGTGGGAACATAATAATTAATAAATTGATAATTACAAGTACATCTACTGATTAGCTCCTGTCACCACAATATCCCCAAATATATTTGCAGGCCCTGAAACACCTAGCTGTAGATGGTCATGGGTAACTTTTTTTCACAGGATCCATGCCAGATGTGAAAGAGTCCCACCCAGTGCAAGGCTCTTTAGATGAACCTGCAGAACATGGCAATCATCTGAAGATTTGCTCCATCTTCTTGCAGGAACATTTTAATACTGACCTTTAGGAATGGTGCCAAGGAGTGGTTAACCTCTGTGCAAGTAGAACATAGAACATTACAACACAGTACAGGCCCTTCAGCCCTCAATATTGTGCAGACTTGTGAAACCAATCTGAAGCCCATCTAACCTATACTATTCCATTATCATTCATATGTTTATCCAATGACCATTTAAATACCCTTAAAGTTGGCGAGACGACTGCTGTTGCAGGCCACTACTACTACTCTCTGAGTATAGAAACCATCTCTGACATCTCTCCTATATCTATCACCCCTCAATTTAAATCTATGTCCCCTCATGCTATCCATCACCAACTGAGGAAAAAGACTCTCACTGTCCATCCTAACTAATCCTCTGATCATCATGCATGTCTCTATTAAACCACCTCTTAACCTTCTTCTCTCTAATGAAAACAGCCTCAAGTTCCTCAGCCTTTCCTCAAAAGACCTCCCCTCCATGGCTTAGAAACCTCATCTCCTCAGGGGATCTCCCATCCATCGCCTCCAACCTCATAGTCCCACAACCCCGCACCGCCCGTTTCTACCTCCTGTCCAAAATCCACAAACCTGACTGCCCCGGCCGACCCATTGTCTCAGCCTGCTCCTGCTCCACCGAACTCATCTCTGCATACCTCGACACAGTCCTGTCCCCCTTAGTCCAAGAACTCCCCACCTACGTTCGGGACACCCCCCACGCCCTCCACCTCCTCCATGATTTTCGCTTCCCCGGTCTCCAATGCCTTATCTTCACCATGGACATCCAGTCCCTGTACACATCCATCCCCCATCACGAAGGACTTAAAGCCCTCCGCTTCTTCCCTTCCCGCCGTACCAACCAGAACCCTCCACCGACACCCTCCTTTGACTGACTGAACTGGTCCTCACCCTGAACAACTTCTTTTTCCAATCCTCCCACTTCCTCCAAACCAAAGGAGTAGCCATGGGCACCCGCATGGGCCCCAGCTATGCCTGCCTCTTCGTAGGATATGTGGAACAGTCCATCTTCCACAGCTACACTGGCCCCACACCCCACCTTTTCCTCCGCTACATCGATGACTGTACTGGCGCTGCCTCGTGCTCCCACGAGGAAGTTGAACAGTTCATCCACTTTACCAACACTTTCCACCCCGACCTCAAATTCACCTGGACCGTCTCAGACTCCTCCTTCCCCTTCCTAGACCTTTCCGTTTCCATCTCGGGTGACCGAATCGACACGGACATTTACTATAAACTGACCGACTCCCACAGCTACCTAGACTACAACTCCTCCCACACTGCCCCCTGTAAAAAAGCCATCCCATATTCCCAATTCCTTCCTCTCCGCCACATCTGCTCCCAGGAGGACCAGTTCCAAAACCGTACAACCCAGATGGCCTCCTTCTTCAAGGACCGCAATTTCCCCCCAGACGTAGTCGACGATGCCCTCCACCGCATCTCTTCCACTTCCCGCTCCTCCGCCCTTGAGCCCCGCCCCTCCAACCGCCACCAGGACAGAACCCCACTGGTCCTCACCTACCACCCCACCAACCTCCATATACATCGTATCATCCGCTGTCATTTCCGCCACCTCCAAATGGACCCCACCACCAGGGACATATTTCTCTCCCCTCCCCTATCAGCGTTCCGAAAAGACCACTCCCTCCATGACTCCCTCGTCAGGTCCACACCCCCCACCAACCCAACCTCCACTCACGGCACCTTCCCCTGCAACCGCAAGAAATGCAAAACTTGCGCCCACACCTCCCCCCTAACTTCCCTTCAAGGCCCCAAGGGACACTTCCATATCCGCCACAAATTCACCTGCACCTCCACACACATCATCTATTGCATCCGCTGCACCCGATGTGGCCTCCTCTATATTGGGAAGACAGGCCGCCTACTTGCGGAACGTTTCAGAGAACACCTCTGGGACACCCACACCAACCAACCCAACCACCCCGTAGCCCAACACTTCAACTCCCCCTCCCACTCCACCAAGGACATGCAAGTCCTTGGACTCCTCCATCGCCAGACCATGGCAACACGACGGTTGGAGGAAGAGCGCCTCATCTTCTGCCTGGGAACCCTCCAACCACAAGGGATGAACTCAGATTTCTCCAGTTTCCTCATTTCCCCTCCCCCCACCTTGTCTCAGTCAAATCCCTCGAACTCAGCACCGCCTTCCTAACCTGCAATCTTCTTCCTGACCTCTCCGCCCCCACCCCACTCCGGCCTATCACCCTCACCTTGACCTCCCTCCACCTATCGCATTCCCAATGCCCCTCCTCCAAGTCCCTCCTCCCTACCTTTATCTTAGCCTGCTGGACACACTTTCCTCATTCCTGAAGAAGGGCTGATGCCTGAAACGTCGATTCTCCTGTTCCTTGGATGCTGCCTGACCTGCTGCACTTTTCCAGCAACACATTTTCAGCTCCCCTCCATACCAGGCAACATCCTGGTAAATCTCCACTGTACCCTTTCCAATGCTTCCACATCCTTCCTATAATGTGGCGACCAGAACTTTATGCAATACTCCAAATGCGGCCTGACCAGAGTTTTGTACATGACCTCATGGCTTAGAAACTCAATCCCTCTACCAAGAAAAGCTAACACACCATATACCTTCTTAACAACCCTATTGAGCTGGGTGGCAACTTCCAGGGATCTATGCACTTGGACACTGAGATTTCATCCACACTATCAAGAATCTTACCATTAGCTCTTTACTTTTTATTCCTGTTACTCCTTCCAAAGTGAATCACCTCACACTTTTCCACATTAAACTTCATTTGCCACCTCTCAGTCCAGCTCTGCAGCTTATCTATGTCCCACTGTGACCTGCAACATCCTTCTGCACAGTTCACAACTCCACCAACATTAGATAAAAGCAAATTACTGCGGATGTTGGAATCTCTTTTGGTTCCACCAACCTTAGTGTTGTCATCTGCACATTTACTAACCCATCCTTCTACGACCTCATCCAGGTCATTTATAAAAATGACAAACAGCAGTCGCCCCAAAACAGATCCTTGTGGTACACCACTATGACTGAATTCCAGGATGAACATTTCCCATTAAATACCACCCTCTGTCTTCTTACAACTTCTGATCCAAACCACTAAATCACTCTCAATCCCATGCCTCCATATTCTCTGCAACAGCCTACCGTGGGGAACCTTATCAAATGCTTTATTGAAATCTATATACAGCACATCAACCACTCTACCCGCATCCACCTGTTTGCTCACCTTCTCAAAGACCTCAATAAGGTTTGTGAGACATGATCTACTCTTCACAAAACTGTGTTGACTATCCCTAATCAAGTTATTCCTTTCTAAATGACTATAAATCCTATCTCTTATAATCCTTTCCAACACTTTACCCATAACCAAAGGAAGGTTCATGGGTCTATAATTACCAAGGTTATCTCTACTTCCCTTCTTGAACAAGGGGACAACATTTGCTATCTTCCGGTCTTCTGGCACTATTCCTGTAGACAATGACGACATAAAGATCAAAGCCAAAGGCTCTGCAATCTCCCTCCTTGCTTCCCAGAAAATCCTAGGATAAATCCCATCCAGCCCAGGGTATTTATCTATTTTCACACTTTCCAAAATTGCTAACAGCTCCTCCTTATGATCCTCAAACCCATCTAGTCTAATAGTCTGTATCTCAGTATTCTCCTTGACAAGATTGTCTTTCTCCTGTGTGAATACTGACGAAAAATATTCATTCAGCGAGTCTCCTATTTCCTCTGACTCCACGAGAAATATTCATTTAGCGAGTCTCCTATTTCCTCTGACTCCACGAGAAATATTCATTTTGCGAGTCTCCTATTTCCTCTGACTCCACGCACAACTTCCTACTACTATTCTTGACTGGCCCTAATCTTTCTCCAATCATTCTTTTATTCCTGACATCCCTGTAGAAAGCTTTAGGGTTTTCCTTGATCCTAGCTGCTAAAGAACTCTCATGTGCCACCCTGGCACTTTTTAGCTCTCTCTTTAGGTCCTTCCTGGCTAACTTGTAACTCACAAGCACCCTAACTGAGCCTTCATGTCTCATCTTTATGTAAGCCTCCTTCTTCTTCTTGACAAGAGATTCAACTTATTTAGTAAACTACGGTTCCCTCGCTTGACCACTTCCTCCCTGCCTGACGGTACATGCTAATCAAAAACACGCAGTAGCTATTCCTTGAACAAGCTCCACATTTCAATTGTGCCCATTCTCTGCAGTTTCCTTCCCCATCCTATGCATTCTAACCTTCACTTAATTGCATCATAATCGCCTTTTCCCCAGCAATAACTCTTGCCCTGCAGTATATACCTATCCCTTTTCATCGCTAAAGTAAATGTAACCCAATTGTGGTCATTATCACCAAAGTGTTCACCTACCTCCAAATCTAACACCTGGCTGGGTTCATTACCAAGTACCAAATCCAATGTGGCCTCTCCCTTGTTGGCCTGTCTACATACTGTGTCAGGAAACCTACCTGCACACATTGGACAAAAACTGACCCTTCTAAAGTATTTCAACTATAGCATTTCCAGTCAATATTTGGAAAGTTAAAATTCTCCATAACAACTATCCTGTTACTCTTGCTCCTGTCCAGAATCATCTTTGCAATCCTTTCTACTACATCTCTGGAACTTTTCAGAGGCCTATAGAAAACTCCCAACAGCGTGACCTCTCCTTTCCTGTTCTAACCTTAGCCCATGCTACCTCAGTAGACGAGTCCTCATCAAATGTCTTTTCTACCACTGTAGACTAACAGTGACACACCTCCCCTGTTTTACCACCTTCCTTGTTCTTACTGAAACATCTAAACCCCGGAACCTGCAATAACCATTCCTATCTCTGCTCTATCAATGTCTCTGAAATGGCCACAACATCGAAGTCCCAGGTACTAACAAAGCTTCAAATTCACCCAACTTATTCTGGATGCTCCTGACATTGAAGTACACACATTTCAAACCACCTTGTTGCCTACCGGTACACTCCTGCGACCTTGAAACCTTATTTATGACCTCACTACTCTCAACCTCCTGTACACTGTAGCTACAATTCGGATTCCCATCCTTCTGCTGAATTAGTTTAAACGCTCCTGAAGGACATTAGCAAATTTCCCCTCCCCCAGAATATTGGTATCCCTCTGGTTCAGGTGTGCAGCATACTGTTTGTAGAGGTCCCACCTACCCCAGATTGAGCCTCAATTATCCAGGTCTTTGAATCCCTCCCTCCTGCACCATCTCTTTGCTCACGTATTCAACTGCTCTCTCTCCCTATTCCTCACCTTGCTAGCACATAGCATGAGTGATAAACCAGAGATAACAATTCTATTTGTTCTAGCTCTAAGCTTCCACCCTCGCTTCTTGAATTTCTGCCTTACATCCCCATCCCTTTTCCTACCTATGTTGTTGGTGCCTGTATGAACCACAACTTGGTGCGGCTCTCCGTCCCCCTTAAGAACCCTGAAAACATGATGTGAGACATCTCGGACCCTGGCACCTGGGAGGCAACACACCAACAGCAAGTGTCTCTTGTTCCCACAGAATCTTCTATCTGTCCTCCTAACCTATGAAGTCCCCAGTGACTAAAGCTCTGCTCATCTCCTCCCTTCCTTTCTGAGCAACAGGGACAGACTCTGTTCCAGAAGCCCGTACCCTATGGCCTACCCTGGTAATTCATCCCTCCCAACAGTATCCAAAACTGTTTACTTGTTATTGAGGGGAATGGCCACAGGAGGTTCCTACACTGTCTGCCTGTTCCCTTTCTACACCCTGACTGTAACCCATCTACCTTTTTCTTGTACCTGAGGTGTGACTCCCTCCCTGTAACTCCTTTCAATTACCCTCAGAGCCTCCTGAATGATCCGAAGTTCATCCAGCTCCAGCTCCAGTTCCCTAGTGCAGTTTTCGAGGAGCTGGAGTTGGGTGCAACTCCCACAGATGAAGTCAATGGGGACACTAGTGGTAACCCTTACCTCCCACATTCTGCAGGAGGTACATTCAATTGCGCTAACCACCATTCCCACTGTCCTGAATTTCTAAAGAGACTATTAAAAAAAACGAATTACCTTATAAATCCTGTTAGTTTTTTTTTGGTTAGAGGAGGTTGGTGGGTGAGAGACACTACCTAAGTAGTGTTTTGGGCAAAACAACTACCCAAATATATTACCTCACTTACTCAGCAATCCCATGTCCACTCCTTCTGAGCGTGTGCTCTGCCTATACATGAGGTAAGTTATTTAAAGAAGGAACTTGCCTTCCCAACAGCCCCTGGTCGTCGCTCTTACGACTTCATCAGCTCCAATGTTGAAAGATTAAATACAGGGTCAGATGCTAAACTATTGAATCAATGGCATGCGTGTGCTTTAGGTTTTGCATATCCATCAATCTTGTGTGCCAAATTTAGCTCCTTTCCTCTATAGATTGGTAATGAACTAGGTTGCCTTATGTGCTCTGAAGAGTTACGAAATTCATGTACTTCTGTAACTTTTCTCATTTGATCAACATCAAGCTGCACTGTGCAGAGAGTGTATCATTCCAACGTCATAAGAAATTCAATCATCTTGCTTGAAGGATGACGCTGTGAATCATTTAGTTATTTAGTGACCCATTTTAGATAGGTGGCAAAACTAAAAAACTTGTTGTCCTTTGAGCAGAGAAGGTTAAAGAAGGAATAGAAAGTGATGCAGAGACTCTGTTGGTCTGGCAGCATCTGTGGAGAGAGAAAAACAGAATTAATGTTTTGAATCCAGTATGACTCTTTTTCAGAAACTCTGATCTTTGACAGATTGATTGGAGAAGGTACGGGAAGAAATGGAACCTGTTTGCACTCCACTAGTTACATGTTGCCATCCTGAAAATACCTCCTAACTCTCTGTCATCTAAAAGTTAGAATATCATCTATCTATGTTAATATACTCTCTCAATGCCATGGGCTCTTATTTTATTAAGTAGTCTAATGTGTGGTACCTGAACAAATGCCTTCTGGAAATTCCAGCACATTACTGGTTTCCCTTTATCTATCCTGCTTTTGATCTTTGCATTTCTTTTACTGGTTTTGCTTCTTTCTCTTTCTACATTTCCCCTTTAAGCTTCTTTTTTCCCTTTATTTATCTATGTTGCTTCCCATTTACTCATCTTTGTCCCATTCAACCCATTGCTTTCACAACTCCAGACTTACCATTTTTGGCTCCTTCCTGTAGGTGACATTCATGCCGATGAGATAGTCATGCTGTCATGTGGGCTTCCCTCTACTTTTACACTGGACTTGAAAAAGAAAACAAATGAACCAATTGAAGTCTGGTCACAGATAAAGCTTTTTAATGTAGAAAATAACTTTAAAAATAATTTGAAGCTGTAGTTTATTTTATGAGCACTTAAAGCTGCATCCTCAGGAAAGTTTAACTGCCTTTTAAACAAAAATTGGATCAGCAGGTGCTCAGGGTTTTTTTCTTTGAAAGAAAGAGAGAAAGGGGACTCTTGTGGTTCAGTGGTAGTGTCCCTATTTCTGGAAGAGACTTATGTTTAGGTTCCATCTGCTCTGAAGGTGTATAATAACATCACTGAACAGGTTGATTAGAAAAAAACAGATTAACATTTAAAGACAGAAAGGGATAGAGAGAATTTTTTTCTTATGTTTGTGACTTCAGCCTTTTTTATTGCTAGGTAAAGGGAAACATAATCATTTGTTCCATCTTGAAAGAAATAAGCTCTATCCTCTATCTCAGATCTGTATGGTTGTTTGTACTCATGAAGACTAAAACTGCAAGTTGTCCAAATTCAGTCATATCTAGAGTTTTTGTTCAGTTATTGTTTAGATTAGATTAGATTCCCTACAGCGTGGAAACAGGCCATTCAGCCCAACAAGTCCACACCAACCCTCTGAAGAGTAACCCACTCAGACCCATTCCCCTACCCTATATTTACCCCTGACTAATGCACCTAACACCATGGACAATTTAGCATGGCCAATCCACCCTAACGTGAACATCCCTGGGCACTATGAGCAACTTAGCATGGCCAATCCCCCCTAACTTGCACATCCCTGGGCATTATGGGTAATTTAGCATGGCCAATCCACCTTAACCTACATATCCCCGGGGCACTTTTCAAATAGATTTCCAAATTTCTACCGCCAATAAAATAATTTATGGGTGGTCACTGCTGATTACCATGATGCAGCTTTCTTCTCCAGTAGTGTACACTGATGTGACCATGCTTGTTACCCCTTGTAAACAAGAAACTAGATGTGGATAATGTGGTATTGAAGAATCCAAAAGACATCTGCAATAGCTGGCAACTGTATACAGTTATTAAATTTGTAGGTACATGAGTGTCTAGGCTAATTTTAAGATATTAAGTTGTACAATCAAGCATGTTTTTAGTAGTATGCCATCCTTCAAGTGATCCTTAGGATTAGATAAAATATTAACATTCAAACCCTTAAGGCCACTTTCTGTGGTACAATGATAACATTGTGAATATGTTTTTTTAAGGTTGTACTGACAAGTAAAATTGTGCATGGACAAAAAATACATGCCCTTTTAGTTTCTTTGCGCATGTCTGTACTTCTCTAACTCTGCTCTTTTATGTATTCTCAGTTTTACTTCCTCTACCATTGATGGCCATGCCTTTAGTTGCCCAGGTCTTAAACTCTGGAAGTTTCTCCCTACAACTTTCTAATTTTCTACTTCATTTCCTCCTCCAAGGCACTCCTTATAACCTACCTATTTGTGCATTTAGTCATTTTGCCTCATACCTTTTTTTGGCTAGTTATCATATTTTGTTGTAGAACATTCCAAATATAAGTGCTTTGGAATGTTTTAGATTAAAGGCACTATTTAAATATGCTGTTATATCACTCAGTAACTAGAGATGAGCATGCCTAAGTTTTAAGGTGACATCTTGTCACCAGAGAGATCAGTTTATAAAATCTTCAAAAGCACAACTGGCTTGGTTGGACCTGTCAGACTTTAGATTTGACTGTATTTCTTGATCCAATAATAAATGTATACTGTGACTAACACACAAATGGTCCCACAGCTGTGCAAATGCAAATCCTTTTACACTTTCATAAAACTTGAACTAAAAATAACTTTATAAATGAACAGAATGGGAAAGCAACAGTATTGGTGGTTTTGTGATTAAACTCACTAAAGAGCAATTCCTGAAGCTTCAGTATTCTGTCCATGCTGATGGACATGATATCTTCCCAAACACGATTCGATATGCGGAATTTAATGGACCTATCTAGGGGATAGGAAATATCTGTTATGGTTTCTGATCATTGCCCAAGAAACATCCAGAAAATGCAACTGTTGTAATGCTTCATAAGCTTATATAGTTTGTTCACTGAAATCAGACATTAAACAATGTTTGTTTATCCCTGTCTTAGTATATGTTCTTTTGTGTGTCTGAATGAATTTGCAATATGAGTTTTAAAATTGAAATGGTAGTTGAGAAAAAGTCCTTTTTCTATGCTTTGGTCTGAGCTTTATTACTGTAGCATTGAAACAAAAGTTATGTGAGTCCATAATTCATTTTCTTCATTTGATTTTTTTCCATGTTTTCCTCTTCTCCTCAAGCACTATCACTGAGCTGTATTTGATCGGTTGCCAGTTGGCTACCATTACCACTTCAGGCCTGAGTGAGGACAGAGAGTGTCAGGACTTGAAATTATTGCAAATGGGCATGAGCATCAATCCCACCCCACCAGGGCTTCACATGTATACACCGACACAGGGATACAGACAGGCAGACAGACACACACACACACACTTTCCTGCGAGAGTTATTATGGATAGGAATCAGGTGTATGAAGTCGAAATGAATTTTCACTGCCTAAGGGGCTGAAGCCAATTATATTTTTAAGACTGTTGTCCCAGCTGAGATCAGGAAAATTAGATCAACCCCTTTGTCAAACTCGGGACCTTCTGGAGTGTTTGACTCAGAAACAGTCTGCTTAACTAATTAAGTTATCACAGGAGCTTTTCACGGTTGTACACCAAGCAAAAACAGCTGCGCTGATGGCTTGTCAAATAAATTTTAGCTTGCAGAGGAGTAATGTTCTGACAGTACATTTTTCACAAGGTCACAGCATTCAAACTGTTAACATGGTGATGATTGTTTGGCATCCAGGAAACAAGCAAGCACACTGACATTTCCAGCGACATTTATCTGTACCTTTCAGAAGACACCTTCCATTTTTCCAATTGCCCACGCTGTAAAATGTTGTCATCATCCCCTTCCTATATCTCCTCCCCATTATGTTATTTGATAGATGACGACTAAATGTTCATGATATTAGCATTTCATGTATGATTGGCAGCTGCATCCCTGCTTGCTTGATCACTGAGTGATTAACATGCGACGCCCGCCTCAGCTGTTGCCTCACACTGTGAGATCCTGCTCACGGGGCTGTTATTCGGAAACTGGCACTCTCTTTCTTATCTACATACAGAGTGACGTGTAATCTCTTGCCGAATGGGTTTCTGCAAGGAATTTAGTGCAAGTGAAGCACTTGAGACTGATGCTGCAATCAGCTGGAATGGAATGAATTAGAAGGGGAAGAAGAAATCTCATCTGGCATGGTGGATCTGTTGGACAATTTTAGTTCAGAGCCCAGGTTGACTTCACAGAGCCTGCCAGATCCGCATCTTGAGTACTACAGTCTCCTGCATTGCACCATGACCTTGGATATACAGACCATTGTTGTATTTGCCATTATCGTAGTGTTGGTACTGGTGAATGTAATTTTAATGTTCCTGCTCGGCACACGTTAATGGATGACTCTTGAAGTATTGAGTGACACAGCGCTTCAGAGGGACAGCTACAGTATGGCCCTGCAGTGATATGAATGACGTTGGTATATTATCTACCTAATCTTTTGTCGTGTCTTGTCTTTAATATGCCTGTAAGTCTAGTTATTTGTTGGCTAGATCTTGTTTAATTTAACAAAAGAAAAGAAAAAAGCTCTTTTGTGGCATATTTTCTAGCATTGGAAGCTGTCCTCTGTAGAAATTTCTAGCAAGCAATTATTGATGGTTTTTGTATTACTGAAGCTTGTGCGAATGTGTACGGCTCCTGAGCAGTTGTGGCTGGATGAGTATTAATTTTGGTAATTACGTATTAAATAAACAAATTATAGGTCATTCCCCAAACAGATCTTTCTTAAAAATGACTACCATTACAGCAATGAATTTGCTGCTGGATTGTTGGCCTTTTAAACAGGGTGTATTAAAATAGTGAGGAATAGCATGTTTTTGCTTGCAGTTTTAAAACAAATTGTTATCTGTATTAGAAATAATCCTTTAGACTTTGTTATGAACAACATGGCAGATTGTTTCTGCTGTGAGTCAGGGTATAGTCTGAAATTAGGAATGCTGGCCTTTCTTTTGCTGAATGGATATAGAGCTAAAGGTTCAGACCTGAGAGAGTTAATAAACCTATTGCAGACTAAGTCAGACCTTCAGGCAAACCTCTTATTGCAGTGTTAATCAAAATATTTTTGGTTGCTGTTTATTGGTAAAACAGCTTTGTTAATCTTGCTTAAGTGATTTTTGAAGTTGGAAAAAACCCCCAAGAAATCAGTACATGTTTTTACCAATTCCTATGTATTTTGACAATTTTTTTTCTCATAGAATGTATAATGATCTGCAATTTCCTTCAGCCATTTTTAACATTTGGGCTACAAATCTTCAAAGATTGTACCCATACAAAATTTCAATGCTGTTGGTCATCTCATAATGTTTAAATAGTAAAAGGGGTGCAGATCATGTGAAGGCTGTCTGTAACCCACCTGGATGCACCTGAATTTCCTTTGGAATTAGTGAACATCACATAACACAATTCACCTTCTGGCTATTACTGGGGTCTCAGTGAGTGAAGGGATCCGAGAGGTGTTTAAAAATACCAGCTAGTCAGAGCAAGGAGGAGGATCAGTTGTGATTCATGGGAGCTGTAAAAGAAACGTCAAGAAGCGAAAGGCAGGCCCTCTGCCCTACTATCATCGAACTAAGATGAAAGATAAGCACTTCGAGTTTGGGCACATGAATAGGATGAGCCATGTAGTGTTGCCAGTAGAGCGATATTTTAGTCAACAAAATCTCACCCCATCTTGATATAGTTGCTTGCAGAGTTTTCTCTATTGTTATAGTTGGAATCTTTATCACTCT
Source organism: Chiloscyllium punctatum (assembly GCF_047496795.1). Lineage (NCBI taxonomy): Eukaryota > Metazoa > Chordata > Chondrichthyes > Orectolobiformes > Hemiscylliidae > Chiloscyllium > Chiloscyllium punctatum. The sequence continues at coordinate 51,970,230 of NC_092763.1, forward strand.
GAGTTATGGATCAATATCAGTAAAACCACCGTCCACTCTGACAAAATAAATTATCTGGTCTTAATGTAATGCAAGGCCTGTTACGACAAAGTATGATTTATTTTTTAAGGCAGCAGAAGACATTTCTTCATTTTTATTCCTTTTCCATGACCACTTTTCTCCCATTAGACAGAAGCAGCTCACCCCAACTCATCCTATTAGGGATTGGTGGGTGCAGCGATAGGGCTGCAAGTATCCCTACAAGCATTTTTTAATGAATTTTTGTAAGTCGATCGGAAGGCTGAATTTAGGGCTGACAGAATTTTTCCCAATAGCGTCCTATTCCTTGAATTGTTCTTTCCAGCAAATATGTAATTGACAGAATTCACCTTAAAAACTGACTTTAGAACACAAGATCATAACCTTGCTGTTATTCAAGGCTTAACCCTTGCTGTACTTGAAAAAAAAATTTTAAAAGTAGTTGTAAATAAAGTAAAATACATGAAATTAGGGAGTACTTTTGGTAATTTGATAATACAAATGCTGTACTCACCAAGGCAAATTTCTCAGTTTACTGTTTTAATGCAATTATTGCCCATTTATTTTAAATTGATTAGTAATTCCAATTCAAAATAAAAAAGAATTTGAGAGAGAAATGCAGTATTTGCATTACTAATGAATGCGAAATTGCAAATGTGAAAATAATGTTTTCTTTTTTTTCCTGACAATTTCCTAGCCAATGCTGTTCCATTCCTGATGGTGCTATCTGTTGCTAGGCTACAGCACAATGATCTTAAGCATCTGCTAGTATCTCATGCTACTGTCCTTTCAGTATGTATCCATCTTTAAGTGGGGGTAGGCTTTTTTTTATGTGGTGGCGTTAATCGGCTGTCCATTATTGAAAGTGCCGAATTTATTTTCCAATGATTTCAATGGACATGAAGAAAATCAGGCCTTGGTACAATAGCTTTCTAATCTGTAATGCCAGCTTTATGTCCAAACACTGCCGGAAACCTACCCTGTTGATCCTTTGGCAGACACTTTGACCACAAGGATGTCATTTGCATCTATTTATCCCAGTTGGGATAACTGAAAAGTGATTGCCGACTCAGGCTGACTTTACCTTTTTAACATAAGAGTGCTAATGACATTTGCAGCAATCCATTACAGCTCTAGCTGATGGTACTCTGTGTTGAGATTTCTGTGCTCCTTTAATTATGACTTTTGCGCATCCCTGATTTTAATTGCCCTGCCATTGCTGGCCGTGACTTCAGTTGCCAAACCCCAAGCTTTGGAATTTTCTTCCTAATCATCTCTGCCTCTTCTTCTTTCTTTGAATTGAATTTATTGTCACGTGTACCGAGGCACAATAAAAAGCTTTATCATGCGAGCAATACAGTCAGATCACATAGCTAAACAGCATAGATAAGTAAGTAATAGGTAAATAGTGGCAAAAACCAAAAGACAGGTACAGGCAAATGCTAAGAATTTGTGAGTCCATTCAATGTTCTAACAACAGTAGGGTAGAAACTGTTTCAAAACTGGCTAGTGTGTGTGTGTACAGTCTTCTGTATCTTCTCCCCACTAGTCGAGGTTGTAGAAAAGCATTGCTATATTGGGATGGATCTTTGAGAATGCTGGCTGCCTTTCCTTGACAGCTGGCCTGGTAGATGGATTCTGTGGATGGGAGGTTGGCCTTTGTGATTGTCCGGGCCAAGTTCACTACTCTCTGTAGCTGTCTCCGATCTTAAATAGTACAATTGCCATACCAGATAGTGATACATCCAAACAGAGTGCTCTTGATGGTGCACCTATAAATGTTGGCAAGGATATTCGCCATAATGCCAAATGTTCTCAGCTGCCTGAGAAAGAAATATTGTTGGGCTTTCATAACTAGTGCGTCCACATGAAGAGTTCAAGAAAGCTTGTTGTCGATGACCACTCCCAGGAGCTTGACACTCTCCACCCATTCCACCTCTGTGCTGTTAATGTGTAGGGGGCATGAGTAACATCCTGCCAAGAGTCAATAATGAGTTCCTTGGTTTTGCCTGCCTGCCTCTTTGACCAAACTTTGGTCACTTGCCCTAATATCTTTTCATGTGGCTTGGTGTCAAATTGCATTTGACAATGTGTCAATGAAATATCTTGGGAGGTTTTACTATACTAGTGGGGAAGACAATGGCCTAGTGGTGTGATCACTAGATTGTTAATCCAGCAACCCAGGTAATGTGTTGGGGCCATGCATTTGAATCCTGCCATGGCAGGTGGTATAATTTTAACTCAATAAAATCTGGAAGTAAGAGTCTAAAGATGACCATGAATTCATTGTTGATTGTTGGAAAAATCCATCTGGTTCACTAATGTCATTTTAGGGAAGGAATCTGGCCTACATGTGACTTCATACCCAGAGCAATGTGGTTGACTCTTAACTGCTCTCTGGGCAATTAGGGATGGACAATAATTGCTGGCTTGTCCAGTGATGCCCTCATCCTTTGCATAATATATGAAAAAAAATTAATGGTGCTATATAATTACAAGAGTTTATTGGTATTTAATTCGGAGAAAGAGGATTAACCTCAGACTTTAGTGAACTGGATAGATTTGGCTAATCATGGACTTAGCAAATATTCTATTTGCTGAATTCATTTTTAACATTTTATGGTAATACAGTTTACCAACATTATCTAAAACTATTAGCTGTCAGCAAGAATTTCTTGTTAAAGCGACATCATTATTGAGAAAACCCTATAGAACTATCATTTAAGTTTGATTAGTTCCTCAAAATCTTCTCACTGGATGTTACAACCATTGTTTAAGGCCAGAGGAGGTGATGGCCTTATGCTATTATTGCTAGACTCTTCATTGAGATACCCAGGTAATGTTATGGGAACTTGGTTTCAAATCCTGCCATTGGCAAGTGGTGGAATTTGAATTCAATAAAAAATTCTGGAATTAAAAATTTAATGATGTTTGTCAAACCATTGCCAATTGTTGGCGAAAATCCAAACTGATTCACTCATCTTCTTTAGAGAAGCAAAGTGCTGCCCTTATCTGGTTTGGATGACACGTGGCTCCAGACCCATAACAATATGATTGACTCTTAACTGACCTCTGGGCAATAAATGCTGTCCTAGCCACTGCTGCGCACTTTTTGTGAATGAATAAAAAACATTTTGTAATGGTAGCAAATTAAATACTTGATAATTTGTGAGGTTATTTGGACCCCTGTATTAAAGACAATTACCTCAGAAAAATGTAACTCATTGTGACAACACTATTCAGCCTTATTAAATATCCAACTGAGTTCCTGGAATTTTCAAGGTTGTAAGATCCAAATGATGAGGAAAAGTCCATGTGAAAACAGTTCAATTTATTTAATGTAACTTTGTAGGGCCTATTGGTTCCAGACATGGTCCAAACACACAAAAAAGCTGAATTTCATGGGTAACTTGAGTGAATGTGATTGACATCACAGCATTATTTGATAGACTGTCATCAATGGTCTTGAGTAAAATTGAAGTCAACATAAGTTAGTTGGAAAGCTCTTTATTGCAATGTGATTGTAGTTATTGGAAGCCAATCTCAGTGCCAGAACATTGCTGCATGACCTCCACAGGGTTGTGTCCTATCTCAAACCATTTTCAGCTTCTATATTAATGACTTTCGTTCTATCATGATTATAAGTGGAGTTGTCTGCTAATAATTGCAATTTTCAGTTTCATATAATGTCTTAGGTAATGAAGCAGTTGATGACTGCCAAAGTAGGACCTGTAGAAAATTTAGGCCTTGTCTGACCAGTGGCTTGTGACTAATGTTTTGCACATGCATCAAGCAATAACCATTTCCACAAAGAGCAAGTCTAACCACCTTCCCTTGACATTAAGCAACATTACAATTGCTAAATCTCCCATTACTGTAACTACAAGATCAGGCCAGAGTTGGGTATTCAGTGGTGACTGACTCACTTTCTGACTTCTCAATTACTTTCCACTACCTATATGGCACAAGCCAGGATGAGTACAACATCAACAATACTCAGGAAGCTTGACGCTATCTAGGACAATGCAGCCCATTTGATTTGCACCCATCCACCACCATCTACCAGTGCATATCTATTAGAAGACACATTGCAACAACTACCAAGGCCTTTTCAACAGTTTCTGTCAAATTTCCTACCTCTATTAACCAGAAGATCATGGTTGGGGGGGACAGTGTCACCTGCAAGTTCCCCTCCCTCTCACCATTTATCATGATTTGGAAATATAAAAGCAAAGAACTATAAATGCTGAGATCTGAAATCAGAATAAAACTAAATAAACACAACAGGTTAGATAGCATCTGTAAAGAGAAACAGAGCTAACATTTTAGGTTGATGACCTTTCATTAGAACAGACTTGGAAATATATCAGCATTCCTCTACTGTTCTTGGGTCAAAATGCAGGAACTTATTGTCGAATATCACAAAGGGAGTACCTTCAGTATACAGATTGTACTAGTTCAAAGAGGTGGCTCACCTTTGCCTTCATAAAGGCATTTAGCTAAAGGGCAATAAACCTTGATGCTGTTACAATGTTCTTTGTCAGATTTATTGCATGATACCCAACAGGTGCAACTGTTAGTCGGGCATAATTATTGGCATTTTAAGGAGCTGGTGTAGACACATCTTACAATGTCCTGACCCCAGGTGAGATTATCCAAGTTATTACTGGTCCTGAAGCATACCTCAAAACTTCCTGGTGAGAAGAGTCATAGAGTCATAGAGATGTACAGCATGGAAACAGACCCTTCGATCCAACCCATCCAGGCCGATCAGATATCCCAACCCAATCTAGTTCCATCTGCCAGCACCCGGCCTATTTATATACCCATCCAAATGCCTCTTAAATGTTGCAATTGTACCAGCCTCCACCACTTCCTCTGGCAGCTCATTCCACACCCATACCACCCTCTGTGTGAAAAAGTTGTCCCTTAGGTCTCTTTTATATCTTTCCCCTCTCACCCTAAAGCTATGCCCTCTAGTTCTGGACTCCCCGACCCCAGGGAAAAGTCTTTGCCTATTTACCTATCCATGCCCCTCATAATTTTGTAAACCTCTACAAAGTCACCCCTCAGCCTCCGACGCTCCAGGGTAAACAGCCCCAGCCTGTTCAGCCTCTCCCTATAGCTCAGATCCTCCAACCCTGGCAACATCCTTGTAAATCTTTTCTGAACCCTTTCAAGTTTCACAACATCTTTCCGATAGGAAGGAGACCAGAATTGCACGCAATAAGTGATGAACGGTCCTCTTCTCTCCCATCCTCATCTTTATTCACAACCATCTCTTGTTTGCAGCAAAGCTAATATAAAAAGGAATCCTTTTATATGGATGCCTTTCTCCCTGACCAAATTAACTTGTTTTTAAAAAGGAAAACATTTAACCAAGCTTTAAGTTAACAAAAGAATAGGTTTGTTCAGTACTAAATTAGAAAAAAAAATAATAGCAACACATATGACACAGATTAAGAAAATAAAATGAATCCACAAAAGAAGTTAAAAGATGTACAAATCACTCTCTTAGTGGTTTGTGAAAAGTAGATGGTGAAATATTGAGAGCTGAACAGTCAATTTAAGGATTCTAGGCCTTTGTAATTAATTGAAATTTTTCTGTCTTATTTTCTTTGGCAGTTAGCTGCCAGAGTGAGGTTCCCCTTTACCTGCAGTGCAGGGGTAAGTAGTAGGTGGTTCTTCAACTCTGGCTTTTACAACATCCTAGTGCTTGAACCCAGCATAGTATACATTAGCTTCAGTTCACTGGAATATCTTCTTCCATTAGTACATGCAAACTTGGATTGTGATTTTTTAAATATCCCTGGAAGGTAAAACTTGCTCATCTGCATGAGGTAGATACAATCCCTCATTATTTCTTCCTCTATATTTTGATCTGTTTAAAATTTCCTAGATATTCAAAAGATGCAACATTCTATAGTCAAATGCTTACCAAGTCGGAGTGTGAGGATTGGCATCTGATGTTGTTATACTGTTCACCTGTTGGGCCGTCAAGCTCCACACACCAGGAGGGAGCACACACCAGCTGATGACATGCTTGGCTACAATTATCTCAACTCCCTTGCTTGGAGGTTTCCTCCTCCTCTTCCTGTCCTTAGAAGAACTCACCTCATTGTGGTCCCTAAACTGGCTCTTCGGATAGAAGTGAGACAGCCAGGGATCTGCCTGTCTTTCCAGGTCTACTCAGTTTCCCTTTGCATATTGTAACCTGGAAAATCCAAACATTGATGAGATTTCTCAAACATGCCTTAGTCACTTAGCAAGGTTGAGCCCACTGTTTTAATGTTAGGTGGGATGAACTGCCACTATCTTGCCATTAAATCAAACTTGTCATTCAGTCATTCATGAAGAAACTGAACAGTTATAACCTGATCAGTGGTACTGTTGGATTTGACTTCACTTCAGCTTTGCGCTGCATGACACATCGCCTATGATTTAATGTCCTCAGCTGAGATGCTGATGTCTGGACTGCAGATGTTCATGCTTCACGCTGATGCCATTTGTAACCATAAAGCTATCAACATGTGAATAATGAGTGAGACACCACAGGGCCACCAGCACCTTCTCCATCAATAGTCATTATCTGAAAGATCAAAGTCGAGAAATTTTGAGAAAAGGTAGCAGGTACAGCTGAAAGAAAGACAAGGAGTAACATTCAAATTAATAGATTTATGCTACATATACTGATGCATACTGTATAATGGAATGCCAAATTTTCAATTAACAGTTATAAGATTAACATTTATAATGGTTAGAAATGTCTACTATGTAAATATCTACTTCAATGATAATTACGTACATTGATTCCTAATGTTGAGCACTACCAAAGTTGTCAATACCGTGGCAATTTAAGAGGTGAGATATGTAATCAAAAGCAATCAGGCAGCTCACAAACCCTTTTAAAAACACAGTTTTAAAGACTGTAAGCATCTACTCACCTCCTTATCTGAACAGCTTATGATCACCTTCAGCTACTGTCTTCTCAAATGCATCACAGTTACCCTCCATCGATTATGTCCTCCTATCCTGAAAAGTCACTGTTACCATCACTCAAAGCTCCCTACTTCCTTGCAGAGGAGAGCAAGTTATTTGCTGAGAAGTAGAGACACAGGCTGGGGAGAAGTAGGTCAGGGTGTACCTCTAGTGACAGAGTCTTGCATAACGGTGTAGTCCACAAGGAAGTAAGTATTGTTCTACACGTTTGCAGGTATCAGCAGTGACCCGCTGTGAGAACCTGAGCCTTGTGGGCACTGATGCACATATATATGGAAAGAAATCTAGGAGAAAAATGTATTCATATAACACTGCTAAACAAATGTATCCCCCTCCCCTGCCTGAATGGCCGCAGCTCTAACAACACTGCAGAGGCTTTCTGCCTTCAAGAAAAATGCAGCGTGTTTGATGGCAGCCCATTCACCATCTTCAAAATTCATTCCTTTCATCACTGGTGCACAGCGAAAGTAGACTTTACCCTCGACAAAATGCTCTGCGGCAATTATTCAGTCCATCTTTGACAGCACCTTCTAAACCAATTACCTTTATCACTGAGAAGTGCAAGGGCAGCATATGCATCAGAACACTGTGTTGCACAAGTTGCTGTCCAAGTCACACACTATCCTGATTTGGAAATTGATCATCATTCTTTCTCTGTCACTGAGTCAAAAGCCTGGAACACCCTTCAAGAAGGTATTGTGCGTGTTATTCTCTCCAAGGACTACCGCAGCTAAAGAAGACAGCTCACCATTGCCTTCAAAAGGATGGTTACAGCCACTTCCAGTTCTAGAGTCATAGAGATGTACTGCACAGAAGCAGACCCATCAATCCAACTCATCCATGCTGACCAGATATCCCAACCTAATCTAGTCCCATTTGCCAGCGCTTGGTCCATATCCCTCTAAACCCTTCCTATTCATTTATTGATCTAGATGCCTATTAAATGCTGTAATTGTACTAGCCTCCTCCACTTCCTCTGGCAGCTCATTCCACACACGCACCACCGTCTGTGTGACAAAGTTGCCCCTTAGATCCCTTTTATATCCTTCCCCTCTCACCCTTAACCTTGCCTTCTAGTTCTGGACTCCCCTACCGCAGGGAAAAGACCTTGTCTATTTATCCTATCCATGTCCCTCAAGATTTTATAAACCTCTATAAGGTCACCCTCAGCCTCCAATGCTCCAGGGAAAACAGCTCCAGCCTATTCAGCCTCTACCGAAAGCTCAAATCCTCCAACCCTGGCACAACATCCTTGTAAATCTTTTCTGAACTCTTTCAAGTTTCACAACATCCTTTTGATAGGAACGGGACCAGAATTGCATGCAACATTCCAAAAATGGCCTAACCAATGTCCTGTACAGCTGCAACGTGACCTCCCAAATCATGTACCCAATACTATGACCAATAAAGAAAAGCATACCAAACACCTTCTTCACTATCCTATCTGCCCACAACTCTACTTTCAAGGAATTATGAACCTGCACTCCATGGTCTCTTTGTTCAGCAACACTCCCATTACCATTAAGTGTGTAAGTACTGCTCTCATTTGCTTTTCTAAACTTCAGCCTCCCACATTTATCTAAATTAAATTCCATCTGCCACTCCTCAGTCCATTGGCCCATTTGATCAAGATCCTGTGGTACTCTGAGGTAACCTTCTTCACTGTCCACTACACCTCCAATTTTGGTGTCATCTGCAAACTTACGAACTATACCTCCAGCGTTCACATCCAAATCATTTATATAAATGATGGAAAGCATTTAATGACTTAAAGGTTGTTATTCCTAAATATACTGGGATCTAGGAGTGGCTCAGGAATTGTCTGGAAATTGGCCAGGATTTCCCATGTTGCCTGATGTTTGCCCTGCAGATTCTGTTAGAACTGCCAGCAGCCTTTCATGGAGGTCACTCCTTCAAAGATACTTTGTACCCAATAGAATCTCCCTGCTGTAGAAAGAGGTTGGGAGGATGATGCTCATTGAAAGCCAACCCCAGTCAGTTTACCCTTTCACACAATTTCCAACCTTACCCCCCCTCCTCCCTCCCTCCCTCCCTCCCTCCTCCTCACTTCTTGGCACCCAATGACCTCAGGTGAATGGCTCACTGTGACACCAAGATCAGACACTGGCCTGGTGTCTGTTCCTGACTGGACAGCTGCTGACTTCTGATTGGCTGTCAGCTGTCAGTGGGAGGCATTCTGCTGCCAGAGTCCTAAATCTCTGGGAAGCACCTACACTGGCTCCTCAACAACCTATCAGATGGTGGGATACTGGCCACGATTTCACTTAATAATTTCCCTCAACTTTTCATCATATGTACTCTGTTTTCTCAATTCAATACCATTTTTATATTGAAGTATTCTCTCAAGAATTAAGATTGGGGATAACCTCCAGCATAGTTCATTCATCCATGTAGATTCCTGTCACACCATCCAATTGCTGCTTAAGTGATTCCAAGATGGTGATTACTCAACTAATCAAATGAGAAATTCTCTCCACATGTTCATCATTCATTATTTAAATAATTTTATGATTTTGGTCCCTGAATTTATTATTTGCTGCTTTCAATCCATATTGTTTTTAATTCATAATTATTTAGGTTAAATCGGTACTGTAGTCCATTTGTACTTTCAAGTATGTAACAACTAAGAACTAGGAACAGAAGAAAGTAATTCAGGCCTTTGGGCCTACTCAGCCCTTCGAGCCTAGGTTTACTGCTCACTTCTTAGTCACTGTTTTGAAGGTGTGTTTCTTCAGTCTTTCAGTCATCTGGGAGCAGGCTTCAGGTCTCAAGGTTTGGCAATGTGAATTAATCATCTGGTTCTGGTTGTAAATTCATTGTGGAGACAGACAGAGTTGTAAGGTTTTAATGTTAGAATACTGCTGCACTTTGCCTTCATTATCGTATTTTAAAAAGTCTGTGTTGGCATCAGGAAGGGGAAACTTGCTGAAAGACATCATCTGACATTTCTCCTGACTCAGCTCCCAACAGATAGTACCCCTCTCCCTGCGACCCATCTCTCCCTCACTCACCTGTGCCTTGGGTCCCTACTCAATTCTAGGCTTTTTATGGCTGCATTACTAGCAGCAGACATTCATCCCAGTGGCACTGATGAATAAGAGATATGTCTGCCTCTGATTGGGCCTTGAGACAAAACAAAATTGCTAGATGCTGGAATCCAAGGTAGACAAGCAGGTGACTGGAAGAACACAACAAGCCAGGTATCATTAGGAGTTGGAGAAGTCAACATTTCGGGCGTAACCATTCTTCAGGACTCCAAGGGGTGGCCATGGACACCCAGATGGGACCCAGCTAACCCTACCTCTTTGTCGGCTCTTTCGGACAGTTCCTCCTCAGTACCTACAGAGGGACTGTGCCCCAACTGTTCCGCGTTACATCAATGACTGCATCAATGCTGTGTCCTGCATGCAGGCTCAACTGGAGCAGTTCATTGAATTCACCCAGAACTTCCACACCACCCTTAAACTTACTTGGTCTATCCAGGTTTCCTCCCTCCCCTTTCTCTCTGTTTCCATCTCTGGCAACAGTCTCCAGATGGATGTTAACTACACACCCACAGATTCTCACAACTACCTTGACTACACCTCCTCCCATCCAGTATCCTGCAAGAACTCCATCCTGTTCTCCCAATTCCTCTGGCTCCATGGCATCTGCTCAGACAAGGAGACATTCCACTCCAAAGCATCCCAGATATCCATCTATTTCGAACAATGTGCTTTCCCCCCCTCTGTCATCCAGACATCCCTCCACCGCACCACCTCCATTCCCTGTTCCATTGCTCTGAACCCCCCTCCAAACGCAATAAGGACAGAACCCCCTTTATCCTCACCTATCACCCCACCTATCTTCATATCCAAAGCATCATCCTTAAACACTTTGGCCAACTCCAACTAGATCCACCAACAAAACATCTTCCCCTCCCCACCCCTCTCTGTCTTTCACAAGGCCCATTCCCTTCGACATCCTTGGTTTGCGCCACTCGCCACACCAACCCCCCGAACCCCCAGGTACATTCCCCTGCAACCGGCAAAGGTGCAAAACCTGCTGGTACACCACCCCCCTCACCTCCATCCAGGGCAAATTGGAGGAACAACACTTCATCTTCCACCTGGGCAGCCCACAGCCTGGACAACTCAATATTGAGTTCTCCATTTTCAAATAACCTCCTTTCTCTTCTCCCAATTCCCTTCCAGCCCCTCCCACTCCCTTCCACTCCTCCCAGCCACCTAGCGGATTCATTCCTCCCATTGACCAATTAGGTTGTACCTTCTACCTGACTTCACCTATCCCCACTTCACCACCGTGTACCGAACACCCCCTTTATCTGCATCTCCTCCTACACCTACCCCAGTCCTGAAGCAGGGTTAAATTGACTTCTTCACCTCCTGATGCTGCCTGGCTTGCTGTGTTCTTCTAGCCTCCTGCTTGTCTACCTCAGATTGGGCTTTCCCCAACTGAGGCATACAAACATAAAGGCGGTCTCAGAGTGGGTGTAGGTATTTCTTTGCCATTCAGTAAGGCAATGCGGATTTACCTTCAGTTTCTAATCAGCAAGCAAGACCTCTGTCACCAACATTAAATTTCACTCATTGTGTGATTTTCCACTTATACTGTCTTGCATCTTCATCACAGTGAAACCCAAGGGTTGATTCTGCAATCCGCATGGAATAGTCGTAGCTGGAAATCCATGGACAGAACCTTGTAAAGGCAACATGGATTTTGGGTGGCAGCCGGACAACCAGAGAGAGCAACATATTCGCTCTTTGAGAAGGCCCGCTACATCTTATGACCAGTGATTTGCCACAAGGATTGGTTTTGGGTCCGCTGCTTTTCATCATTTGTATAAATGTTTTGGATGTGAACATAGGAGGTATAGTTAATAGGTTTCCCGATGACCCCAAATTGGCATTGTAGTGTACAGCGAAGAAGGTTACCTTAGAGTAGAGTGGGACCTTGATCAGATGGGCCGATGGGCCAAAGAGTTTAATCAAGATAAATGTGAGGTGCTACATTTTGGAAAGGCAAATCAGGGCAAGATGTATACATCTAATGGTAAGGTCCTGGGGAGTGTTGTCAATAAAAGAGACCTTGGAATGCAGGCTGGTAGTTCCTTGAAAGTGGAGTTCCAGGTTGGCAGGGTAGTGAAGAAAGTGTTTGGTAAGCTTGCCTTTATTGGTCAGTACATTGGGTAAAGGAGTTGGGAGGTCATATTGTGACTGTACAGGACATTGGTTCGGCCTCTTTTGGAATACTACATTCAATTCTGGTCTCCTTGCTATAGGAAGAACATTGTGAAACTTGAAAGAGTTCAGAAAAGATTTACAAGGATGTTGTGCCAGGCTTAGAGGGTTTGAACTATAGGGAGAGGCTGAATAGGCAAGGGCTATTTTCTCTGGAGCATTAGAGGCTGGAGGGTCACCTTATATTCATGATATTATGAAGGGCATGGATAAGGTGAATAGACAAGGTCTTTTCCCCAGGGTAGGGGAACCCAGAGCTAGAGAGCATTGGTTTAAAGTGAGAGGGGAAAGATTCAAAAGGGACCTAAAGACCAACCTTTTCATGTAGAGGGTGGTGTGTATAAGGGACGAAGTGCCAATGGAAGTGGTGTAGGATGGTACAATAACAATACTTAAAAGGCATCTGGATGGCTATATGAGTTCACAGTTCAAAATAAATTCAGCATTGATAAGATCAGTCTAGCATATTAGTCTTCAAACAAAGTAAACAACAGGTTTTTCCAAAGAATATAAAGGAAATGTTAATTACAACTTGAATGTGAGACACATTCATTGTAGTTGAACTGACAGCATATTCGAATACTTTATTGTTATCTAATGGCACATCATCTAGAATAGGTGCAAATGTGGAACAATAGCACTTACACAATAGAAAAATATTACATGTAGCATTTTTTTCATTAAATGCAGAATATACAAGAACAGAAAATACTACAAAGTTTAACAAGATTGTCCCCTGTCCACTGTCCGCCTGTGTTTTGTTTTTTTCTTTTCCAATATAATCCCTTTTTCAGAGGAACACATTTCAGAATTTTTGTTTTCATTTCTTGTTGCATGGAAAGGTAATTGGAATAAGGGCAAAAAATCAAAGGACATTGAATGAAACAATTGAATGCCTACTTCAATGGTGATTTTGAAATGATCTTCCAAAAATTCTGAATCCTTTATTTCTGTATTTTTATTGCATCTCCAAATTTAGTTTACACACTTCTGAAAATTGATGGCCATGTCTTCTGCAATGTAGACCCTACATAATGGAATTCCTCCCTTAAATATCCCTGCCTCTCTCTTTATCCTTCCAAAGCAATACTTTAAAGATGAAACTTATGACGACCCTTCCTAATGTCTTCTCTGACTTGGAGTCTATTTCTTTCTGATTATATATCTGTGAAGTGCTTTGGGTTGTTTAAAAATTGCGAAGTTTTTTTTGCAGTTGTTACATCTACAACTGTGAGTACTTTCCTGATTTGACTATAATGCTACAGGGTTCCATTTATGGCCTGATGATCTGCAATAGGTAACAATTGTTGACCATTAAGTGAATTCCAAAGTACAGAAGCTGGCAGAAAAAGATGATACTGCCAATGGAGGATTAAAGTTGGCAAAAGGTGCAAAAGGCTGGAGACAGAAAAGCCGAGTTTGTGGGGATAGTAGTTGCAGGGATGAAGGAGAAAGCATAGATAATGAAGAATAAGGCCATGAAATAAATTAAGCATAATGTTGGGAATTTTAAGTTTAAGGCCTTGGGGACTCGGAACTATTGTAGGGTAGCAAGAGTAGGATTGATGGGTGACCAGAATCTGCTATTGAACTGGCTATGGGCTTAAGTAATTTAGATTATTTGAAGATAATGACAAGTGAATATTGGGATGTGATCAGATGAATATTGGACCAATTACACATGGAGGTGGTAAAGGCAAGGATGTGTTTAAATATGATATGGTCCAAGGCTAAAGTGCAAATGGATGATATTAAGGACTTGGAAGTGACAGTGGCATTTTCAATGATGTGGATTGAATGAAATTAAAAGCTGACATCACGATAGCTGATTAGGCAATGATCAGGTTGAGGGATGAGGTTTTAGACAATAGACAATAGGTGCAGGAGTAGGCCATTCTGCCCTTTGAGCCTGTACCACCATTCAACATGATCATGGCTGATCATCCTTAATCAGTATCCTGTTCCTGCCTTATCTCCATAACCCTTGATTCCACTACCCTTGAGAGCTCTATCCAACTCTTTCTTAAATGAATCCAGAGACTGGGCCTCCACTGCCCTCTGGGCCAGAGCATTCCACACAGCCACCACTCTCTGGGTGAAGAAGTTTCTCCTCATCTCTGTCCTAAATGGTCTACCCCGTATTTTTAAGCTGTGTCCTCTGGTTTTCGGCACTCACCCATCAGCGGAAACATGTTTCCTGCCTCCAGAGTGTCCATTCCTTTAATAATCTTATATGTCTCAATCAGATCCCCTCTCAGTCTTCTAAACTCAAGGGTATACTCCAGTCTTTCAGTGTAAGATAGTCCCGTCATTCCAGGAATTGACCTCGTGAACCTACGCTGCACTCCCTCAATAGCCAGAATGTCTTTCCTCAAATTTAGAGACCAGAACTGCACACAGTACTCCAGGTGTGGTCTCACCAGGGCCCTGTACAGCTGCAGAAGAACCTCTTTGCTTCTATACTCAATCTCTCTTGTTATGAAGGCCAGCATGCTATTAGCCTTCTTCACTACTTGCTCTACCTGCATGCTTACCTTCATTGACTGGTGTACAAGAACACCCAGATCTCTTTGTACTGCCCCTTTACCTAAATTGATTCAATTTAGGTAGTAATCTGCCTTCTTGTTCTTGCCACCAAAGTGGATAACCATACATTTATCCACATTAAACTGCATCTGCCATGCATCTGACCACTGACCTAACCTGTCCAGGTCACCTTGTAATCTCCTAACATCCTCCTCACATTTCACCCTGCCACACAGCTTAGTATCATCAGCAAATTTGCTAATGTTATTACTAATACCATCTTCTATATCATTAATATATATTGCAAAAAGCAGTGGTCCCAGCACTGATCCCTGTGGTACCCCACTGGTCACTGCCTGCCATTCCAAAATGGAGCCGTTTATCACTACTCTTTGTTTCCTGTCAGCCAACCAACTTTCAATCCAAGTTAGTACTTTCCCTCCAATACCATGCGCCCTAATTTTGCTCACTAACCTCCTATGTGGGACTTTATCAAAAGCTTTCTGAAAGTCCAGGTACACTACATCTACTGGATCTCCCTTGTCCATCTTCAGAGTTACATCCTCAAAAAATTCCAGAAGATTAGTCAAGCATGATTTCCCCTTCATAAATCCTTGCTGACTCTGACCTATCCTGTTACTACTATCCAGATGTGTGATCATTTCATTCTTTATAATAGACTCCATCATCTTTCCCACCACTGAGGTCAGACTAACTGGTCTATAATTTCCTGCTTTCTCTCTCCCACCTTTCTTAAAAAGTGGTACAACATTAGCCACCCTCCAATCCACAGGAACTGATCCTGAATCTATCGAACTCTGGAAAATAATCACCAACGCATCCATGATTTCTCGAGCCACCTCCTTCAGTACCCTGGGATGTAGACCATCAGGACCCAGGGACTTATCAACCTTCAGACCTAACAGTCTCTCCAACACCAATTCCTGGCAAATATAAATTCCCTTAAGTTCAGGTTCTTCAGCCACTGTTACCTCAGGGAGGTTGCTTGTGTCTTCCCCAGTGAACACAGATCTGAAGTACCAATTCAATTCTTCTGCCATTTCTTTGTTCCCTGAAATATATTCCCCTGTTTCTGTCTTCAAGGGCCCAATTTAAGTCTTAACCATTTTTTTGCCTTTCACATACTTAAAAAAGTTTTTACTATCCTCCTTTATATTTTTGGCCAGTTTACCTTCGTACCTCATTTTTCTCTGCGTATTTCCTTCTTAGTAATCCTCTGTTGTTCTTTAAAAGCTTCCCAGTCCTCCGTTTTCCCACTTATCTTTGCTATGTTATACTTTTTCTCTTTTAACTTTATATGTTTCTTAACTTCCCTCGTCGGCCATGGCCACCCATGCCTCCTCCTAGGATCTTTCTTCCTTTTTGGAATGAACTGATCCTGCATCTTCTACATTATACCCAGAAATATCTGCCATTGTTCCTCCACTGTCATCCCTGCTTAGGTATTGCACCTTTGAACTTTGGTCAGCTCCTCCCTCATAGCTCCATAGTTCCCTTTATTCAACTGAAATATTGTCACTTCCGATTGTACCCTCTCCCTCTGAAATTGCAGATTGAAGCTTATTGTATTATGGTCACTACTTCCCAATGGCTCCTTCACTTCGAGGTCCCTCACCAATTCTGGTTCGTTGCACAATACCAGATCCAGAATTGCCTTCTCCCTGGTAGGTTCCAGGACCAGCTGTTCTAAGAATCCATCTCGGAAGCACTCCACAAAGTCTCTTTCTTGAGGTCCAATGCCATCCTGATTCTTCCAGTCTACCTGCATGTTGAAATCCCCCATAATAACTGTAGTAACATCATTGCGACAGGCCAATTTCAGCTCCTGATTCAACTTCCATCCGACATCCAGATTACTGTTTGGGGGCCTGTAGATAACCCCCAAGAGGGTTTTACCAAGGGCTTGGAGTTTATGGCAGTGGCTGGAAATCATTGCCTCTTCCTTCTGAAGGAAATTGTGGCCATAAACTATTCAAGAGAGTTGCTAGAGCTGTGTCTAGTCAGTGTTCAGATCAAAGGGAACTTTAGGCTCAACAGTAATATCTTGAAGGTGTAGCACGCAAATGAGGAAGGAGGTGCTGGTGTATTAGGGGTTGAAGAGAAGGTATTGCTTAAGATGCTTTATCTATGTCAGCATAAGCAAAGTTTAACCAAGCAAGATCAATACAACTGTGCATGACATGCGGGAGAATGAAGGTATAACTGTGCAAAGGCTGCACAGAAAGCAATGAGGACGGATAAGGCACTATGACCACAAATTTAATTATTAATAATGTTTATAAATGGTCTCAAATTCTGTGTTTCTTTGAGTCACTGGCATTGCTAGCAGACTGATGATCCAGACCACCATAATGGGAAGAAAGGCAGATTTCATGATTCTAATTATACAAGACAGCTTTAGGTGATATTTCCATTATGTTGTGTGGTGGCTTTGTGGTTGAGTCCATCCCAGTGTATATGAGTGACTGGATGAACAAAATGCATTACATGATAAATAGATCAGAGCTTCAGATGACCTCTACAAATTTCATTCAGCCTTTTCAAAAGAGAAGTGAGGATGTAATAGTTTTGGAATAGTAACAGTAATTGCTGAAGAAATTCAACAGGTCTGTAGCATCTGCAGCGGGAAAAAAAAGAGTTCCAGAGAAGAGTCATAATGGACTCAAAATGTTAACTCTCTTTCCCTTCACAGATGCTGCTAAGTCTTCAGAGTTTCTCCAGCATTTTGTTTTCATTGTAGATTTCTGGCATTGATGGTGTTTTGCTTTTGCTTAATTGTTGACTTGGTGCATTTCCTTTTTGTGATGTGGAAGTTTGAAGAGGACATGCAATTATCCAATTTGTGTTGGTGGTGGGGAGCATTTGTCAGCTAGTTATAGCTCAGTGACTAGCTCATATTCCTCCAGAGAACAGCTTCCCTACAGTGTGTCCAGAAATGTGGAATTAATCCTACAAAATTACACAACTATTGTGGTCCATCGGTGTGACAATAAATGAGTCTCCAGCTAAGTTGCATTCGCAGGAAGGTTCAAACATTTCACTGCCACAACAGTTTATTTTGTAAATTACATCTTGTATATGTGACCTGCTGCTGTATGAAAGGCTGTAAGTTATCTTAATGCCTTAAATGGAGGTACACAAACCCATCATGAAGCATGTGTGTTTGAGACCATTAGTTGGCAGAGAGTTGTCATTTCAGCTTAGCCAAGCAATTTTGTCTAATTCTGTCATTTTCTTGTATAAACACATCTTCTAAGTTTTCACTATGTCAGTTATCTGCTACCAAACTTGTTATATCATTCTTTACTGTTGATCCAACCTTTAATATCCAAGAGGACAGCCTCCTCTTTGTGTAGTGTGAATTAATGTGCGCCTAGTGACTTCAGTGATGCATAGACAACATGTCTATTGTGGAGGGATTTTGCTGCTTAAACCCGTTCCATTATGCTGCAGGCAGAAGTATGGCGAGATAAATTATTTTCAGCTGTGATCTTAGTGAAAACATGCTATTATTATACTGATGGGAATTATTTGAGAAAAGGTAACATGAGCAAATGGTCATGTTAATGCGGCCAAAGGAAAATTTGCTTTGCACTATTTTGAGTATAATCTGGATTTTCCATGATATAATTACATCAATTTCACTTTCACTGCTTTCTTCAATGGTGTAACTTTTTAACATGAAACCTGCCTGGATTCATTTATATTCCGTTTGAGGAGATGAAAAATGAGTCCAAGGCTGGAACTTTAAACTGAAACAAGGGCAGTTATGAGGAAATGAAATCAAAGCTAGCTAAGGTGAACTGGCAGATTAGGTTATGGTATAGATCAACAAAGATGCGATGGCAGACACTTAAAGAGATCTTTCAAAAAAAACAGAACAGATACATTTCATTGAGCAAAATAGTTTCCGAGGGAAGGCCCCACTATTTGTGGTTAACTAAAATCATTAAATATCATATCAAACTTAGAGAAAAACATAAAATTATCCAAATATGGACAACAAGGCAGAAGATTGGACAGAGCATACTTTTTTTAAAAGGCAAAGAATTATTAAAAGGTTAATAAGGAGTGGAAAAATTGAGTATGGGAGATAGTTAGCTAGAAAGAAAACAATAAACAGTTAGCAACAATGTCTAGAGATATTTTAAACAAGAAAACAGAATTAACAAAGTGACTATCAGTGGAATAGGAAGTGAGCTCAGGAAATTAATAATGGAAAATAAGGAGATGGCAGATGAATTGAACAAGTATTTTGCATTGGTCTGTGCCATAGAGGATACAAGTAACATCCTAAAAGTAGTTGTAAATCAGGAAATGGAAGGAAAGGAGGAATGCAAGAAAATTATAATAACCAGAGAAGTGGTACTTGGTAACTTGTTGGAACTGCAGACTAACAAGTCTCTGGTTCCTGATGGATTCTTTATAGGGTCATAAATGAAATTGGTTAGTGAGGTAGTTATCATTGATTTCAATTTTTTTTTAATTCCCAAGGTTCTGAGGGGTCTTATTAGATTGGGCAATAACAAATGATTCTCCTTTTATTCAAAAAGTGAGCAACTCAGAAATCAGGAAACAACAGGCCGATCAACCTCACATTTGTAATGATTTGGAGTTGGGAACCACATATAGTGTGTCAAGCTTTGTGGATGACACTAAGATGAGTGGTAGAGTATAGTATGCATAGGACTGTGAAACTTTGCAAAGAGACATAGTTTAAGCAAGTGGACAAAAGTCTGGCAGAGTACGATGTTAATAAACGTGAAGTCATCCATTTTAGTAGGAATAACAATAAAAAGTACTATTACTTGAACAGTAAAACATTGCAGCATGCTGCTGTGCAGAGGGACCTGGGTGTCCTTGTGCATGTGTCATAGAATGTTGGTCTGCAAGTGAAATAGGTAATTAAGAAGGCAAGTGGAATCTTGTCCTTCATTGCTAAAGGGGTTGAGTTTAAAAGCAGAGAGGTAATGTTACAGCTGTACAAGGTGCTAGTGAGGCCACACTTATGGAGTACTATATGCAGTTTTGATCTCCTTACTTGAGAAAGGATATACTAGCACTGGAGAGGTTGCAAAGGAGGTTCACTAGGTTGATTCCAGAGTTTGGGGGGTTGGCTTATGAAGAGAGACTGAGTAGACTGGGAATATGTTCTTTGGAATTTAGAAAAATTAGGCGGAATCTTGTAGAAACATAAAACTATGAAGGGAATAGATAAGATAGAAGTAGAGAGGATGTTTCCATTGGCGGGTGAAAATAGGACAATATGGCACAGGCTTAAAATTAGGGGGAGCAGATTTAGGTCTGAATTGAGGAGGAACGTCTTCACCCAGAGGGTTGTGAATCTATGAAATTTCCTGCTCAGCAAAGCAGTTGAAGCTTTCTCAGTAAATGCTTTCAAAGCTAAGATAGATAATTTTTTGAATATTAAAGAAATTAAGGGTTATGGTGAGAGGACGGGTAAATGGAGCTGAGGCCACAAAAAGATCAGCCATGATCGTATTGAATGGCGGAGCGGGCTTGAAGGGCCAGATTGTCTACTCTTGCTCATAGCTCTTATGTTGTTATGTAATAGGGAAGATATTAGATGATATTATTAAAAATATCATAGCTGGACATTTAGAACATTTCAGGGTAATTAGATGGAGTCAACAAAGTTTTGTGAAAGGGAAGTCATGTTTAACCAATTTATTAGACTACTTTGAGGAAGTAATATGTGCAGCAAAGATGTCACATTTTTACAGAAAATAAAATCTCATAGTTAAAAGAGTGACATATTGGCACAGATATTTGGTTTACTAGCTAATAGAAAACAGAACAGCTGCAAGTTGTAATAACTGGTATACCACAGGGCTTCAACATTTTACAATGTATAGAAATGACTTGGATGAAGGGACCGAAAATATGATCGTTAAATTGCTAATGACTCAAAACAAGGCGGGAAAATAAGTTGCGAAGAGCAAATAAAGTGTATGGATATATTAAATAAGGAGGCAAATGTCTGGCAAATGAAATACATTGTGGAAAAGTGGGAAATTACCCATTTCAGCAAGAAGAATAGAATAAAACTAATATCTAAATTGTGAAATGCCGCAGAGCTCTGAGGTACAAAGGGATCTGGGTGCCCTCGTGCATGAATCTCAAAAGATGAGCATATAAATATATATAGCAAATAATTAAGAATGTTAATGAGGTTATGCTCAGTTATACAGAGCATTGGTGAGGTCACATCTGTAGTACTGTGTACAATATTTGTCTCCTTATGTAAGGAAGGATGTAATTAGATTATAAGCAGTTCAGATATAGTCTACTAAGGTATTTTGTGAAATAGGTCGGTTTTTTTATGAGGAAAGGGTGGTCAGGTTAAGCACATATCCATCCACTAGACATTCAAAGAGGAAGAGATAGATTGATTGAAACATGCAATGTCCTGAGCGGTATTTTCAGTTAATGTGGAAGTAATATTTTCTCTTGGGAGAAAATCTAAAACTATTGTCACTCAATTAAGAGAGAGATGAGGATAATTTTTGTTTCTAATGTGGTATCAGTAGTTTTTGATGGCCTCAAATGTTGATGCAAGCAATACTTAAATCAGAGGTAGAGAGAGTCTTGATAAGCAAGAGAGGAAATGTTATGTATGAATTTGGGGTCAGTGAAAATGTGAAGAGCAGGCTGGAGAGGGTTGAATGGCCTTATGTTCTTATTTCATACGTTCATATGTATGTACACATTAGTGAGTATCTTACACTTGAATTCCATTCTTATTCAAGTTTCCTCATGAGCAGCTTTTAATAACCAGTAATAACATAACAAATATTTCTTTCTTTCTTTTGTCATTATTTCTCATAATAAATTCATTAGTAAGGGGGCTCTTGTGGCACAGTGTTGGTGTCCCTATATCTGAATGAGAAGCGTGAACTTAAGTCCTGCCTGTCCAGAGAGTGTCGTTAATACATTTGAACAGATTGATTGAAATACCTAAGCTCTAGCAGCTTTAATGAAATTATCTTCAGATCTTTTGTTCTGTAAACAAATTCAGGTCAGCTCCTATAATCTTTCCTCTGAACTTCGATATTTGATACTGGAAATTTTGATAAAGATGGACAAAATCCCACACTGAATTGTTTTTAGGTTCAGCATGTTAAAGGACTTTATTCTTTGTAATGGCTTGCCTTACTAAAATTTAAATATCAAAGTGAATTCATCTAACTCATAAAGCTCTGTGCAATCAAAGAATCTTATCCAACTAAAGTCAACTGTTCTATTCCAGTTATTCCCCTTGAGTCAGCATTTGTGATGCTCAGGAATTGTTCTTTAGTTTATATCCAACTCCTTCCTGAAATTATACAATGTTTTGACCTCAATTGCTTTCGGCAGTAGCAAATTCCACAGCGTCACCACTTTCTGGATGAAGAAATTTCTCCTCAACTCAGTCTTAAATGTTCATTGCTGTATCCTTGGACTGTGACTCCTAGTTCTAAACTTTCCCTGTCATCAGGAACATCCTTCCTGATTTACCCTGTATAGAACTTTTGGGACTTTATTAGTTTCTCATTCATCTGAACTCCAGCGACTATACTCCTAATCAATTCAACCTCTCCGCATATGTCAGTCCTGCCTTCTCAGGAATCGAACTGTTAAAACTTCATTGCAGTACATCCTTCCTGGCCACTACATCCTTCCTGAGGTATGGGGCCCAAAACTGCTTACAATACTCCAAGTGTGCTCGGACCAGAGCCTTACAGAGCCTCAGAAGCACATCACTGCTTTTATATTAAAGTTCTCTTGAAATAAATGTTATTATTATATTTGCTTTTCTAACTACTGACTCAATCTGCAAGTTTACCTTGAGAGAATCCTGAAGTAGAACTCCCAAGTCTCTTTGCATTTCAGACTTCTGAATTTTCTCCCCATTTAGAAAACAGTCCGTGTCTCTATTCTTCCTACCAAAGTGCAGGACCTCACACTTTTCCACATTGTACTCCATCTGCAACTCCTTTGCCCACTCTCCTAAACAGTCCAAATCCTTCTGCAGCTTCCCCACCTCCTCAATGCTACCAGTCCTCTACATATCCTTGTATTGTCTGTAAACCTAACCAGATTGCAGTCAGTTCCTTCATCTAGATTGTTAATGCATAAAGTGAAAAGTTGTGATCCCAACACTGAGTGTAATGGAACATCACTTATCACCGGCTGCCATCCTGAGAAGGACCCTTTTATCCCCACTGTCTGCTTTCTGTCGGGCTGCCAATCTTCTATCCATGCTAGCACCTTGCCTCTGACACCATGGACCCTTATTTTACTCAGCAGCCTCGTGTGCAGCACCTTGTCAAAGGCCTTCTTGAAGTCAGATAGATAATATTCATTGGCTCTCTTTGGTCTAACTGACTTGTTACTTCCTCAAAGAATTCTAGCAGATTTATCAGGAATAGCCTCCCCTTGATGAAACCATGCTGACTTTACCCTATTTTACCACACACTTTCAAGAATTCAGAAATCTCATCCTTCAGAATAGACTCCAAAACCTTACTCATAACCCAAGTTAAGCTAATCAGTCTGTAATTTTGCCTTTTGCCTTACTCCCTGTTTAAATAAGTTCGTGATTTTCTAGTCCTCTGGACCCCTCCCTGATTTTAGTGATTCCTGAAAGATCACCATTAACGCCTCCACTATCTCTTCAGCTATCTTCCTTCGAACTCTGGGGGGTAGTCCATCTGGTCCAGGTGATTTATCCAACTTCAGGCCATTTGGTTTTTCTTGTACCTTCTCCTTGGTGATGGCCCCTCACACTCTTGAATGTTTGGGATATTATTTGTGTCTTCTACAGTGAAGACTGACATGAAGTAATTATTCAGTTCCTCAGCCATTTCCTTGTTCCCCACTACTACTATCTCTCTAGCATCATTTTCTAGTGGCTCAATGTCCACTTCTGATTTTCCTAGTCTACTTGCATACTGAACTCCCCCATGATCACTGTAACTTTGCCTTTCCTACACATTTTTTCTATCTCCTGATGTACCTTACGCCCCAGCTCCTGACTACTATTTGGAGGCTGTACATAACTTAGCTATGGTTTTTTTTTTAACCTCAATGCTACCCACACCGATTCTACACCATCTGACTCTATTTGTTTCTTACTATTGATTTAATTTCATTTCATACTAATACGACAACACCGCCCCCTCCGTCCACCTGCCTATCTTTTTGATAGGATGTATATCCTTGAATATTCAGCTCCCAATCCTGATCCCCTTGCAGCCACGTCTCTATAATGCTCACCAAGTCATATCTGCCAATTTCAATCTGCGTCGCAAGGTCATTTACCTTATTCCTTAGACAGCGTGCATTCAGATATAAGACCTTCAGTCCTGTATTAAACGTCCGTCTTCTCATTGTCATTTGTATGTTGAGTGTGCTTGAAGTTTGATTGATAATCCTTTACAAGCACGCTGTCCTGTTTGTGGCTGGGCTGGAGATTTTAGTAACCTCTCCTTAGTTCTGGCCTTAGTCCTTAGTTCTGGTCTCTTACCTCCTCCTTTAATTTGGGTTTTGTAAATTCCCCTAGAAGTGAATCCTCCCCCCATCCTATTTAGTTTAAAGCTCTGTCCACAGCCCTAGTTATGCAATTCACTTGGACTCTGGTCCTAGCACTATTCAGATGAAAACCGTCCCATCAGAAAAAAGGTCCCCAGCACTGGTGCCAACGCCATGAATTAAAACCCATTTCTCCCGTACCAATCTTTGAACCATGCATTTACTTAATCTTACTGACTTTGTGCAAATTAGCTTGTGGCTCAGGTAGTAATCCAGAGATTATTATCTTTTTGGTTTTGCTTTTTAATTTAGCTCCTAACTTTTCATACTCCCTTAGCAGAACCTCTGCCCTAGTTTTATCGATGTCATTGGTACCTATGTGGACCACGACCACTGGATCTTTACCCTCCCACTCCAAGTTCCTCTGCAGCCCAGATGAGACATCCTGAACCCGAGCACCGGGCAGGCAACAGAACCTTTGGGACTCTCGATCCTGGTCGCAGAAAACAGTGTCTATGCCTCTAACTCCAATCCCATGTGCCTTATTATATATCCTATGCTCTTACGTAGAACTTGTTGAAATAAAGTCCAAATAAACAACAACAACCAGTTGCTTTCTAGAGTAATAAAATCATAGAGATGTACAGCACGGAAACAGACCCTTCATGAACTCTGAGTAACATCCTCACAGAATTCCAGTTAGATTTATCAATCATGATTTCCCTTTCGTAAAGTCAACCTGACTGTATTCCAATCCTACTACTGTTTTCCAATTGTCATTGAGTCATAAAGCATCGGAACAGGTCCTTTGGCACACCATAACTGTGCAGACCATCTCGTACCAAACTGTACTAATCCCAGTTGAAGTCATGCTCAGCTACAAAGTAATTTATAAAATGGACTCTTGCATTTTCCCCATTACTAACATCGAGCTGATGTTTCTCACAACTTGTCTGACCACAATAACTTTAATTTTAGTTTCCAGCATCTGCAATCCTCACTAAACGAAGATCCTCAGATTAGCCACCAATGGTTGTCACTGTCTAATAAGAGAGCAGTCTGATGGAATGGTACAACTTTGGTGACTTTACTTCTTTTTTTACCAATCATCTTGATGCTGACAGTTAAATAGTTAATTGCAACATTTTGGCTTTGTAGGTTGATTACATTTCTTTTGTCCAGATTGCTTTTGGCAGTGGCTGACTGGCATTACTCAGGGACAGAATGAATCTTTCAGTTTTCTTCACATGCAGCACAGGGGTGTTATGAAATGGTTCTGAAAAAGAGTCACTGAACCCAAAACATTAACTCTGCTTTCTCTCCATAGTTGCTACTTGACCTGCTGAGTTCTTCCAGCAATTTTTTATTTTTGTCTCTGGTTTCCAGCATCCATAAGTCTTTGATTTTTTTTCGCATAGATGGCTGTCCTCAAAGCACTGCATCCTCATAGTGCTCTCATTAACAGACTAAAATGTAAGGACTGCTAAAACACAGATAGGATCAATTTTAACTTCTGTTCCTTCGTATTGTTGAAATGGGGAAAGTATAAATATGCTTTCTGTCTAGACTACTGTCTTTTTTGAAAATCATCCTGTTCACAAACGATGCTACTAAGAGATTACAAATTCAGTTTGCAGTGCATTTTCTCCTTCAGAAGCTTCTTTGACAGTTTGTCGGGGGTAACATTCCAGTGTCCCTTTCTGCAGGCAGCTATTAAATTTATATCTGCAGTCAACATTTGACTGTGTGTCCTTGCTTGAAAAAAAAACTAAAGTGCATCTGTGCCTGTGGATGCTATGATTCGTGGTCATGGCAATATTTGGATTCATGAACACATTTCCCATTTTCATCGAATGTGCCTGTGAATGTAAGTCCAATAGATTGGGTTGTGAATGAATATTGATGAAAGCTAATGAATGCAAAACAGACTTGTGATCACACAAAGGTCAAGAAAGCTGCCCTGTCTGAAATATTTTGAGAATTAAATACCAAAGCTTTAACCTGCTGTCGGGCAACAAAATCTTTTGTATCCTACCAAACTGAATTTCTCCTCGGTCCTCCTAAAACATCCAGGCAAGCACAGAAAATCCTGATCAACATCTCTGAAAGATGCAAGAAAAATCAATTAATGGGATGAAGAGGTGCCACATAGTAAAAGATGAATTAATGGACACAGTTGGTAAGTCAACTGTTTGGGGTTAAGAACAGAAATTTCGTTCTGTATTCATAACTATTAAATAGATATAAGGTTATTAATATCAGGCTGTACTATACATAAAGTGTTTAGATGCATAGAGTAGCTGAACCAGAGAAGTCTATTGCAGTGCTTTAGCAACAGCACATGGTAGTTTAGGCATTACCTCAAGTGAAATCAATCTTTACTTGAGAGCATTGGAGATCATTTTTCTGTTTTCTAATTCTCAGAGATTGACATAAATTGTCTTTCCGAGTAAGTTTCTTCCCCACCCCCCCATACCTCCAATCTAGTTAAACTTTCATAGGATTAATACACTGAGATGTGTCTGTAAAATGCTGACTGTTGTTACTAGATATAGAAGAGACAGCATACTGCTATCCACGACTGTCAATCCCAAGGGTAAAGAGTGGTGCTTGGTGTAAAGTGCCCTTGTAATTATCTGTTTGCAATGGTCAAGTCGCAGAAGGTTAAATCTATTCTCATCATGCTGCAATAACCATAGCTTTGTATTCCCACTGGTGAAGGGATTCAATCAAACTTTCTTCCAAATGTATTTTTGGGTCGATGCCTTCCTTGACTTTTGTATGGTACTGTTTAATGAAGGGTGATGAAAATAGAGGGTCAGTTTTAACTCTGCCTTTCTGATGAAAATCAAGCAGGCAAGCACTTAAAATCAACCAGAAGGCTTATCCATAAGCTTCCTGCTCCTTTTCTGTTGTATTCAATTTTAATCCACACATTAGAGTATTCATAAGACATGGGGGTTTCTTTCTGGACCAGTATTTATTGCTCATCCTTTGTTGCCCCTGGAGAATTTCTGTAGTGTGTCTTGTAAGTGGCATGCACTGCTGCTACTGAGCATTGGTGGTGGAGGGAGTGAATATTTGTGGAGGTGATGCCAATCAAGGCGGGCTGCTTTGTCCTGGATAGTGTCAACCTTCTTGAGTGTTGTTGGAGCTGTACCCACCCAGACAAGTGGGGAGTATTCCATTACACTCCTGACTTGTGCCTGGTAGATGTTGGACTTTGGATTTGGGGAGTCAAGTATTGAGTTACTCGCAGCAGGATTCAAGCTTAGACCTGCTCTTGTAGCTACTATATTTGTATGGCTAGTCAAGTTCAGTTTCTGATCAACCCCCTAGGATGTAGGCAGTGGACCATTCATGATGATAATGACATAGAAATTTAAAAAAAAGGTTATGTTCTTTCTTGCTGGACGTAGTCATTGCCTGTCATTTGTGTGGCATGAATGTTACCTGGATTTAGCCTTACTGTTAATTGTTCTGCATACAGTACTGCATGTGTAAAATCTTCCTGCCTGACCTGTTTTCACACCATCACCTGGAGAACTTGTTATGATCTCTCTCTATCTTAATTAGTTTGTACAATTTTGGATTACTTGTTACTTTGGTTAAAGCTTCAGCATGTGACTCATACCTATTATGTTATTCCAGCCATTTGGTTTGTCTCCAGCACTAGTTTTTTTTTGTAATTTTCTCTCTGCTTCAATTAATCAGATTATAAATCATCCTTTCACTTGCTATTCAGCTGTTGACACTTGACTCACACTGGCTGACACTTTTGATCACCTGAAGAGACTTATTATTCAGCCTGTCGACACTCCAATCATATCATTTGTATGATCTTTGGATCTCCCTGCCTATAAATTCTGTGCCTGTGTGTTTCTCTTCACTCCACCTGATGAAGGAGCATCGCTGCAAAAGCTCGAGATTTCAAATAAGCTTGTTGGACTATAACCTGGTGTCATGTGATTATAAATTAATTTAAATTGAAGAAACCCAGTGAATTCATGTGAGTCTGTGAGGGGGTTTCCATCTTACCATTAGCACTTCATTTTTAATGGAGTCACTTTCAGGAACTGCTTCTGCATCAGGTTTCGTGTGAGCAGTCTGAGCCAGCGTTTTCAACAGTGGGTCACCTTGTTGGGCTGCGACAAGGAAATTTTATTGATTACCTCCTTGTGGCCTTCTGAAAAAGGCTTTGGATAACAAGATCCAAAGGTCCTCTGCTTGCAGTCTCTGCTTGCCATATGCTGCATGACCACACCGTCAGGAAAAATGCCAGCCTTTCTCTCCCGTGATTGTTCACTCTCCCCAACCTCAGTAAGCTTCTCGGATGCCGCTGGGTATCCTATTAACTTTGATTCCAGGAGATCATTGCAAGCAGCAGGTCAGTCCAATTCACAGGCAGTGTGAGGACAATTCCCACCATCACTGGTCCAGGTGCAGAGTTATGTTCCAGGTGCCTCAGTAAATGAGGATGGGCATGTACCTCCTTCAATTGCTTTTACCAGCATCTTGGCACTTCCTGCATGGTCTGGTGGGAAGGTCATGCCTTTTTCCAGCAGTACCATTTAACTGATCCCAGTATCTGTCAGTATCAATACAGGCTTGCTCTCCTCATCCTGGGAAATGTATCCAGTGTTCCTTTAGGTAAGAGATCACAGTAATGCTCAAGGATTTGTTTCACCTCATCCACACTGTCAGGGGTGCCTTTACAGAGAGTCAGAGCTGTATTCAGTACCTTGGCCTGGTCTGCTAAGCTCTCTGACTGACTCCCATTTTCTGCACAGTGTGCTTGTGCCCAATAAATTCTATTTTTTTCTGCAGCCTCCACCAGTTGACCAGGACATGCCTTACCGGCAGCAGTTAAATCTCAAAGGCTTTTAGGCCTCACCTTTCATCTCACTCCAAACTTTCAGTCCTGAGGAGGGCACCCAGAATTTCTCCCTCTCCCATGGGTGCTCAGTTTCCTTTTGCTCTCTCAGCTCCAGCCTTTCCAATAGGGTAGGAGTGACTAGGAGAGGGTATTGTCCAGAACAGGGCTCCTGCTCCTTGTGAATCAGCACATGATCATCAGCCAGTCTGGTTGACTAAAGTCACTCAGTCACTCTTTGTTCTTGAAAGTGTATTCATCTCAAGGACTTTGTAAGTGGCTTAATTTTTAAGTGTCTGTTTCCACTGGTCAAAAGCAAATTGTTTAAACCTTTCAAATTCCAGGTCCATTTGGTCAGGCTGTTCCCTGTATGAATGGGAATTTTGACAGTCTGCCTCCAGCATTAACTGGTACCTTCTTTACCTTGTATTCAGTCACACTTTACCCAGGCAAAGGGGACAAAATCTCACGTGATTTCCCTGAGGGCTAATTCTGCTTTAGTTAGCCATGTTAATTGCTGTTCTACCCACTTCAAAGAGATAAAGGAAGTCTGCTGTCTCAAACATAGGAATTAAATAAGCAAACTGAGTTACTTTTGCCTTCAAGACTGAGTCAGTTGTTTCCAAGGGACACATTATGGTTCCTGTTGCTCAGCTGGAACTGTCTAGGGTCAAATTCCTTCTTTGCAGTTTTTCCTGGAACTCTTTCTTCTCACCTTGCTCTTTCCTCTCCCTCTTGTTCTCTCTCTCTTTTGTTTTGAAATTCTAATTTCTGCCGCTCCAAGTTTAAGCTCACAACTGCTACTTTAACCATTTCACAATTTTAAAAAATTGCGCATGGGACATTGGCGTTGCTGGCTGGCCAGGATTTATTGCCCATTCCTAGTTGCACTTCAGAAAGTGGTGATCTTCTTGAAGTGCTCCAGTCCACATGCTGTAGGTTGATCCACAATTCCCTTAGAGAGGGAAGTACAGGATTTTGATCCCAGTGATAGTGAACAAACAGTGATATATTTCCAAGTCTGGATGTTGAGTGGCTTGAAGAGGAACTTGCAGTTGGTGGTGTTCCCATGTACCTGCTGCTGTTTTCCTTCTAGATTAGATTCGAGTAGATTAGATTCCCTACAGTATGGAAACAGGCCCTTTGGCCCAACAAGTCCACACAGTCCCTCTGAAGAGTAACCCACCCAGACGCATTACCTTACTCTATATTTGCCCCTGACTAACGCAGCAACACTCTGGGCAATTTAGCATGGCCAATTCACCTGACCTGTACATCTTTGGATTGTGGGAGGAAACCGGAGCACCCAGAAGAAACCCATGCAGTCACGGGGAGAATCTGCAAACTCCACACAGACACGCCCAAGACAGGAATTAAACCTGGGTCCCTGGCGCTATGAAGCAGCAGTGCTAACCAGGCGAAAGTGAGGACCGCAGATGCTGGAGATCAGAGTCAAGATTAGAGTGGTGCTGGAAAAGCACAGCAGATCAGGCAGCATCCAAGGAGCAGGAAAATCGACATTTCGGGCAAAAGCCCTTCATCAGGAAAGTGCTAACCACTGAGTCACGGTGCCACCCTTAGATGGAAGTGCTTGTAGTTTTGGAAGGTGCTATCTAAGAAGCCTTGGTGAATTTCTACAGAGCATCTCATAGATTGTACATCTTATAGATTTAACGAGTCCTGAAGAAGGGTTATGCCCGAAACGTCAACTCTCTTGCTCCTCGGATGCTGCCTGACCTGTTATGTTTTTTCTACTTTATCAATTCTGACTCTCCAGCATCTACAGTCCTCACTTTCTCCAAGATTAAACACACTGCTACACACTAGAGGAAGAGGTGTAAAATATAGTGGGTTATAAGTAGTAAACAAATGTTCCATTTTATAGTTTAAAGTATAGGTTTCCAACAAAAAAAGTCTTTTTTTTATCATTCATTTGTTACAGTAAAACTTTTAAAATGTAAAGTTTTATCATGACATTCT
Source organism: Chiloscyllium punctatum (assembly GCF_047496795.1). Lineage (NCBI taxonomy): Eukaryota > Metazoa > Chordata > Chondrichthyes > Orectolobiformes > Hemiscylliidae > Chiloscyllium > Chiloscyllium punctatum. The sequence goes on from NC_092763.1 coordinate 52,001,442, forward strand.
TTTAGCCAGTGACTGGAAGTTCGAATCTGTTTAAAGATATTGGCCTCTACAGATCTCTTAACAGTACCTGAAAATGGAAAGCACTTTAGTTACTAATGTGGAAAAGATGTAGTTGGGGCTATTAGTGCATTATTCACATTTCAATTTTAGTGAAAATATTGTATATGAAAGGTTATTTGATGGCTGCTATCTCTTTCCTACCCTATTAATCTATTATTCATTAATGCTATTGATTTTGTTTCACTGTAATGATTCTAGGTATGTTGTGTCATGGAGATAACATGGTAAAGAAAAACCACTTCTACCTTTTGAGCTGCTCTGCTTTTGAGTTTGCAGCAATCAGTGCTAAGGACAGACTCCCTCTGCAGCAAGGAAAATCTTGTGTATAACCATTGGAGAATAAGACATTTCATGGGCTAATCTCCTCCTTCAGACAATGGCTGAGAATATTTGACGGTGCTGTACCTATTTCTAAGGTCCAAACTGGAGCTTAAGCTGGTAATATGGTAGGCCAGAAGCGCATACTGATGACCAGTCAGAAATGCACCATTGGGAAAAAGAAGCAAATGTTAAGCTTTACATAATTAAATCAGTGCCTCCTTCAAGAAGACCAGCTCTATACTTGACCCAACAAGCAGTCTTTAAAGTGAACAATGCATGCTGATAAATTTTAGAATATATTTGCACAGGAATAATCCTTCCAACTGCAATTCAAGTCATGTCAATTGCTGTTGACCAATATTCCACCTCACAATGATTACCTTAACTTCAATCTCCTCCAGTCACCATTCACTGCTGCCTATCTTCCCCAATCCCAGCCACTACCCATCCTCCTCCTCACTGTTCTGTCCAACCATCGCAACCTATCCTGCTGTGAACACTGTTATTCTTCTTTCTTCCCCAGGGATGCTCATTTAGTGTCCACAGCTCACTGGCTCAAAGCTAACAAGGCGCTAGAGCTCAAAATTACATACACCAATCCATTCAGGATCAGGGATCAATCCCCATAACCTTAGTATGTCCACTTTGGGTATGAATGAATTCAACATATTTTTAACTAAAGCCTTCTTAGTTCAAAATCCTCAAAAATCATAAACCATTTGAGCTGATCAAAGAATGAAAATGTGTTTTATGCTTAACGATTAGGTATGGTTGTGATCCAAAAAAATTAAGTAAATTGAGAATGTGGTTTTATGTGCAAAAATAGGTAGGCTAGATCAATGGACTGAAAGGTGCAGAATCCTCAAACAATAGGAAATAACATGTTGGTGGATTAAGTCTTTGACTTGTGGATTAAAATTAAAAACTAAATTTAAACATTTAGGGAGGAAAAAAATCTATTCTTGGCTCAGTGAACATTTGAAAAGCATGTTATGCAATTGAGTTTGATGAAACAAACTGCTTCTCCTTCATGACTTGTTTTTTTAGTTTTCATCTTTTTTAGTTACATTTTACTCATCTTGCACCCCCTTCTCCTTTTCTTCAGCTGAGGTAGTGGAAAACCAATCATTGCTCACATTGAACCTTGATAGATACATGCCAACTCATCACAGGGCGGTGACATATACACTCTTCTGATAAGATTACTTAAAAATAATCAGGAGCAATAAATGTCTTCATCTTTCTCCTTTCTAATTCAGGGATCCCAACTGAAATGCCCTCATTATTGAATTAATTATGCTCATTGAGTTATTGAGTATTATGTATTACCATCCCTGCAAATCATTACATCCTTGTGTGCACTGAATCGACTCATCCTAAATTCCATTCTAAGGAAATGTGTTAAACATTTTTTTTCTTGAGTGTCTCATCCATATTTAGTTGGTTGTCTTTTTGACAAAAGAAGACTCTTTCCTTGCAGTAATTTTCTTCTCCTCTGTTGGGTTCTATTCACATTTTGTCAACTTTAACCAATCATACATCATATAATTATCTAGTCAATCAACCACCAAATAGAGTGTGATCATATACCAGAGATTGTGTGTGAGATGGTTTCTATTCTTTGTGATGATAATAACCTTAATCTCGCGTGTTTTTTTCTTTCTTTCCTTTTCTGTGTTTATTTTTAGCTGATCAGTGGCGGTTACATTGTCAGTGCTGAGGCAGTATGGGATCACGTCACAATGGCCGACCGTGAGTTGGCATTCAAAGCTGGGGACGTTATTAAAGTCCTCGATGCCTCTAACAAGGATTGGTGGTGGGGACAGATCGACGATGAAGAAGGCTGGTTTCCGGCCAGTTTTGTGAGGGTAAGTGAAGGAGAAACCAAAATTTTCCATTTATGGTTGATTGCTGTTTTCATGGGAAATTAAGCACAACAGTAGCACATACTGACATTTGTGAACAGAGCGAAAATGTAAAAGATAAAAAAAACTGTAATATTGAAACTGTGAAATACGAACAGAAAATACTGGAAATACACTGCACTTCTGTTTACAGCTATAAAAAGTGAAACAAAATTAATTATTTTAAAATGATATTTGAGTTGGCAATGTTCTGTCAATTCTGATAAAGGGACTAAATCATAAACTTTCATCTTACTTTGTTTATAAATGCCATAATTTCACTTTACATATTTAAAATCTAAGATTTGGGAAAAGTATACTTATATTTTCGTGACACAAAGGAATGAATGCATTAGAAAACTGTACAAATGATTTGTCTTACCAGTTGCTTTCCTATGACAGTGAACAGTATTTTAATTTATACCTTCCCCTGAATTCTTGTGCACCTGAAAAAAAATTTATGACTTGTGACAAATGGCAAGGTTTATTTTATTGATCAAATGCCAGATTTATTTTCTGCTTAACATCTTGCCAAGTGATTAGAATGGTCAAGTCAGTCAATATAAATTCTCCACTGATTGGAAAAACGAAAACAAATTAAGTTGTTGACTACTCCCAAATCTTACTGTCAGTGGAATTGTAGAAGCTGGTCACATCCAGATGAACTGACCTCTGTCTGTCTGGAACACAGTCCAATATACCAGACCCTCTTTCAAAATACGAGTAGTCTCAGGGGATTTCCTTTTGTGCCCTTGAGAACTCATGGAGATGTTTCCTATGGGCTGCTGCTCGACATTACACCTTGTCCTACTTTCTGGAGGCAAAGATCCCAAATGGAGTCCTTCCTCTTTTCATCAGGGATCTGAAATGGAGAGTGTTGCACACAGTGGTCCCATGCAACAGAAGGTTAGGTAGCCAGGTGCCATGCTACCTGCAGATTTTGTGGCCTTGAGGAAACTGTATTCCAAATGAATGTTGAATGCTTTCATTTGTAGTTCTTGTTTAGTTTCTTCAAAGTGCTGCCTTCAAATTTCTCATTGCATTCAACGTCATAATCGTAGCCCAAGGGCACTCTGTGCAGAGTCAGGTGGGTAGAAAGGAAGGACTCCTCATGGACCTACTCCTGGGCTTGGTCACAGTGACCATTATTAAATCCAGGCAGCTGGCAGTAGACAGGGTTGTAGTATCACTGTCTGCCCATCTTCCATAGTTATGTTCCAGCTCCTGTGTCCGTTGAGTGGAGGATGTGGTGCCTGCTGGGATGGGAGAAGCCTTTAGAGTTTGGTGGGCAAGGGCTCAGTTACATCATTACCATGGGATTGTGACATCTTAATTTGATTTGGATAAGTTTCTATTCTGGTTCTGGAAAGTGCCATTGACTGTTTAGTTTTTTTTTGCAGTTTCCCACTAGGGACTATCTAGTCTGATTAATGTTTTGTTCAAAAGAGCAGAAAGAAAGTTTGGTGCCTCACCAGGAACCGTCTGACTTGTTTAACGTTTATTTGAAAGGAGTACAGGAGCTCCTGTGGTTTGGTAGTGGTGAACCTATCTCTGGGCAAGAGGTCTTTTTTAGTCCCACTTATCCCAGAGGTGTGTCATAGCATGTCTGAATATGTTTATTACAAATATCTTTTGATTTAAAGTTGGTTACAAGTGAATGACTGTCATTGGCTCCACTGAACAAACTGACCATATGATTTTTTTTGGCAGGCATTGGCTATTACTAGTAGTGCAACAGAGAACGGAAAATGCATTGAATGTAATTCAATAGGGCTATCACATAGATAATTCTCAAACTATCCAACACAGCCACCTGAATACTTGGGGCAAGATAGTGCAAATTGAGTTAACTACATGTTGTGATATTTACTTCCATGTCTTACAACCCAACCTTTAATGCATGCTTCCTGCAACTGGAAGCAAAGGCCAAACAATTTCAATCTTATTGGTGTTTTACAGATCACTAAATGCAGAACATTGATCCCTAAGGAGGAAACTTCAGTAATGTATAGAAGTGTACTAACCTGAAGGGACACTTTCACAAGGGTTGTTTGTGGTTACTGCAGTAGATACTGGATTGAATGACTTAATCACCTGTCTTTAATCTCTTGGATCTAGAATCAAGTCCAGCCCAGACTGATAGAATAATGTGTTTCCAAGGTATGGATGCACACAACATAACTGCTTGTAATAAGTTGCTAAATTGGCAATCTTGTTTACAAACCAGTAGAAATAGTAATCAGAATGCGGTGCTTTCTTGGTTTTGAACAATTGATTGGATAGTTTTATTCTGTAACTAAACATGCTGTGTTAATTAGGGAGTGATACAGCTGTTACATCAGAAGTAGTGATAACGTTGTAACAAATTAAATGTTACAGAAAGATGTTTTATCTACTAATGAGATTTAGAAGCAACAACTTCAGACAACTTCCTAGATCAATGAGTATTAAAAGGGTTTCAAGATACCGAAAAGCAAGTAAGCGATGTGTGGTTCATAGTCACTATATTTTCAATCCTACTAAATTTGATTGGACCTACTGTTTGAATGTGACCATTAATGAACAAAATAAGAGGTGTAACAGCTGGTACTGGCAAATGTATTTTACTTTACAGGATTTCATATGAGAGAAGAGATTATCTGTGTTGAATTTAACTTTATTTTATAATGCGCAGCTCAATGAATCAAATCCTCATGTTTTAATGTGGTTGTTAAGCTGAAATGTGAGTGGTTAAATGATATGTTACTAGGAGAAATTGAATTTGAATTCCATGCATTGAATAGAAGAAAATGTCTCAGATAATTCTGTTTTTCTTAAAGATGAACATTTTCATTTCGAAAATGTCAATGAGCTGGCTTTCAGAATATTTCATAAGAGGCCTTTTTTAAATTTAGAAAGTAAAACATCAGTTAGGAGGTTGAATTTAGATGCCAAGTTTGAACAGTAAAACTTTGAATATCATAAAAAAAGCAACTAAAATATTCTCATTGCAAATGCAAAAACTTTAAAACTCAGTATGGTCAACTGAGTGAGAAAATTGAAGGCCAGTTTCCTGCAAGTCTGGTTACAAGAAACAGACTAGGTATAAATGTGTCATGTTCTGAATAGCAAGATATAAAGACTGGTGTGCCATATGGATCAATGCTGCAGCCTCCCTCTTTACTATTTATATAAATGACTTGGGTAAAGGGACTGAAGACATGGTTGCTAAACCTGCTGAGAGCACAAGGAGAAGTATGAAGTTGTAAATAGGACATAGGAGTAAAGGAATACAAACAGGTTAATTGAGTAAACAAAGATCTGGCAAATGGATTATGGCGTGGAAGATGTGAAATTGTCCATTTTGGCAGGAAGAATAAAAAATAAGTTAATTGGCTAAATTGCAAGAGGTATTGATGGATTTGGGTATCATAGTGCATAGATCACAAAATGCTAGTAAGCAGATACAGCAAATAATTTGAAAAGCTAATAGAATATTGTTCATTGCAAGGAGAATAGAGTACATTTAGGGAGGTTATACTACTTCAGTTATACATGGCACTGGTGAGACCACATCTGTTGTTGCCCAGTTTTGTTCTCCTTATTTAAGAAATGATGTAAGTGTGTTGGAAACAATTCAGAGAAGTTTTACTGGACTAATATTGGAAGCAGCAAGTTGTCTTATGAGGAAACATTGAACAGAATAGGTTTGTATTTGTTGGAGATTAGACGTGTAAGAGATGACTTTATTGAAACATATAAGATCCTGAGGGGTCATGCAAGGATGCATGCAGAAAGGATATGGGAGAAAGTGGAACTTGGGGCATTGCTTCAAAATAGGGAGTTGCCCATTTAAGACTGTTATAGGGAGAAATATGTTTTCACAGGGTGTTGGGAATCTGGAACTCTATTTGTGGAAACAAAATATTTGAATAATTTTAAGCAGTGATAGATAGAGTTCTAATAAGCAAGAGTAGAAGTTTATTGGGTTAGGTGGGAATGTGGAGTACCCATTTTAGCTATGGTTTTATTAAAAGGCAGAGTAGGTTCAAGGTGGTGTAACTAATTCAAATGTTTATACGTATATCGTACGATTAACCTTATATACGTTTCCAGCTGTTTTCTACCCTTTTTTGAGTCCACTTACATTGGTAAATCTGCCTGGACTACAATTTCTCCATTTACTTTTGTTTAAGTTTATTAACAGTGGGAAATATACTTTATTTCATTATCTTGAGTGCCAAGTCAGGTGTATGTATTATGAAAAGGAAATGCTGTAAAGACTCAGCAGGTCAAGCAGCTTCTATGGAAAACAAAACAGTATTAATGTTTCATGTTGATGACCTTTGATTGGAACTTCTGATGAAAGGTTATCAACCAGAAAAATTAACTTTGTTTCTTCCCCCTCAGATGCTGCTTGACTTGCTGACTATTTCCAGAATTTTCCACTTATATTTCATATTTCCAGCCTGCACATTCCTTATGTTAGGAGTACACATGTCTGGCGAGCTTAGGTTTTGTCACAGTGACTAGTCCTGTCACTTTGTACTGATGGAAGCAAAAAACTAGACACTTCCTTCCAATGTTTTTTTGCTGATGAATGGATTTCATCACAGCAGAAGAACAGGCAGTAAGGGGAAAAAAATTAGCAGGAAAAAGAGGGCAATAAAAATAAATTCATAAACATTTTAATATTAAAAGGCCAGTACAAGTTGACCGATAAAGTAACAGCAAATGTGATGGTTGCAAAACAATCCTGAAAATAAAAGCTACCAACATTAACAAATGATTTACTTTATGAAAGCATTCAAAGCTACTAAAAATTGCTTAAGACTGCTTTATGGTCATCCCTTGCTAACAAGCTGCCAGTTGTGTCGGCACACACATCCATTACAGGCTAAAAATAGCTCCTGATTTCACCATCTGTAGCACAACCCTGAGCGTGTACCTTCTGATCATGAATCTGACAAGTCTGGTGATATATAAACCTTTTAGAAATTAAATCATTAAAAATCAGACAGACCTCTGAATGATGTTGGACAAGAAATATGAACAGAAATGCGGACTAATATAATGAGTCAATAATACAAGACAGCTTAGAGAGATCAGAATATCCCAGCGTAGATAAACCTGCATTTTGTGGAAGGTTTATATTGCAAAGGAAAGGATGCAGTGTGGAACCTCATGAGGTTATGTCTGATCATTTTGTAAACTCCCTTATAATTGCCTTATCATTTAACAATGATGTCCTGCTCATAATGAACAGATATATAAATTGTTGTTGGTTGTCCCTTGACCTGAGGATGACATCTACTCGGGTCATGAGTTTTTGCAGTGGATTTTTGTATAACACAATCAAAGAAAACTCATCACAAGCTTGTTAGCCTTAGCACTTTTCCAAACAGAAAGTCAATTGAAAGAGGACAAGATTGTCTATTCAGACCTAACATTAATTTACTCCCAGATGTAAAACTGCTTAAGGGAATAATAATTTTTCTTTACTCGATTGTTCTTCTACATATAAAATTTAACTGTCATAATAAGCCAATAGCTGTGCAGTTAATTCATATCCACAGCCACAGCTTAAATCTCCACAAGCAAGTCAGTAGTTGTCTGCATATTTAACCCTAACTGGGTATTTGAAGCTTGACATGAGGTACAGGTGATGCTGATGTAATTTCTTTGTTGAGTGATGCCGAACTATTGGCTTTTCAAAGCATTTATGCAGCGAATTTATACCGGGGCTCGCATTTATTGATACAGTCAGACACCTAAATTGCCAGGATTCTCAAAGGCATGCACCTTCGTAAATAACGTGAGTAATCACTCTGCCTCACCTGCGCATTTATCTTAATTTTGTACATTCTGTCCAGAGTGTAACTTGACTGCAGTCGATGTTAGAGGTCAAAGCATCTTATTCTGCAGATAAACTATCTAATCCATACACAGAGATTTTTATCTTCATTAAAGTGAATATGTGCGTTGATCCAGCCACCTAGTGGAGTGGCTGGTGTCATTAATGTTAAAGCATCTAGTTTCCATACAGTCACTAATTGTGGCTCTCTCATTCGTTACATCTCCGCAGACTTGAATTTGAATTCTCGTTTCTGTGGTTCCGACCCAAAATCTGAATATATTTGGATCGTTAACTTGCTCAAAACATATTCACAGGACTGAATCTTGCCATATGTTGGTTAAGTGTGAATTTCTTCGATTATCATTTCTTTCCACAAGGTTTCTTTCCACAAAGCCTTGAAAGTTTCCTTGTGCTGGCATTCTGCTATTGCCTGACACAGCCTCACATAGGTAGGTGAGATGGCATACAAGGAGAAATTTGCACCCCCACTTTGTGGGCAAGGACCTTGGGTCTTGATGGATGGGGTGGCGCAAAGGAAGGATGAACTGTTCCTCCAGAATCATCAGGGGAAACCATGCCACTTGACCCTGCAAACCTGGTTGCTATGCAGATCAGTGAGATCCCGACAGGCCGGAGGTTCCAGCAATAGAGGACGAAGTCCAATGACCTTCTCCTTTCTGCAAGGTAAGTGCCACCATCTTCTCTCTGATACCTCACACATACTATATCTCTCCCACTGCACTAAGTTTTATGCTCTGCCATGCTCACTATTTCCTGCAACGTCTTTTCTTATTCACTGTTGGCTAGCACAAGCCCTGACAATACTAACCGTACATGCCCCCTGCGCTGCCTATTCACTTGCTCAGTATATCTCTGCATCTGCACTATAAATAGTAGCTATGCTACCCACTGTCTTCACCAGTAATACCTGCCTTTCTTTCTTTTCAGGAGGGAAACAGCTTGAAACATGGCAGAAAGGTCAAAATGGATGGTGTTTGATCCTATGTTCAGTTTCTCATCCCTTATGAGAAGAGGATCCTAACTCTGATTACCGCAAGCAGCTAACTGACTGTGTGTAATCCTCCGGACTGGCATTGGAGGTTTCCCAAGACTGTTGCACTGGGATCCCATTGACCTGACTGAAGATTGCTGACAATCATAAAAAGCTTCCTAGCATTGTACCTATATTAACCAGCATGGCATTTGTTATCTCTAGTCGAGAGGATAAGACAAAAAAAAAGGCAATGCAGAGATGGTGTGAGCGTCCTGGAAGGGTCAGAATGAGTGAGCACTAAAGACTGAGCAAACTGGTTGGAGAAGTCGCCTGGTCCAGTCCATGAGCTGGGTGCATGTCCCTGAGCACAAATTGTCCCTACAGAAGCGTTACAATAATAGTTACCAGCACAGCATTGAATTGTGGAAGTATATTACAACTGGACTGGAGATATGCTATGAGGGCACTTAGATGCTGGCACATGTTGGATAATCGTGCCCATGGACATAGGTGTGTGTGCCCGGTGCCGTGCAGTGTGCCTTGAGATGTTAGTGGTGGGATCCAACACTGAGGTCCTTGGAAGAATGTGACAAGCTGCAATATCTAGGTTTACGCTCTGATTTCCATATTGAGAATTCTCAGCATCTAACTTGTTCAGCGTGTTTGTGTGACATTAGTCAGGCTTTCAACACATTGCAATCCCTCTTAACTGGCAACTTGCTATTGCCGAATGAGAAATTCAGTTTGCTGCTCAGCAGATACACAAACACTGTAGCAAGTTACTCTTGCTGGTGAACTAGACCATGTCAGACTTTTTGCAAGATTTTGCCACATTAAACTCCATTACCTATGTCATCCAGGCCCCTATAAGATCTGAAATACTGTACACACCTCCTGCCAAGGCTCAGCACTACCACAATCTCTCTCACAAGCAGCATCTTCCTTCACTCATTGTCACCCAGCACAGACTACTAACCCTCACGCCCTCAGTGCTGTGTACTCACTCAGTGGGGTGATGTCACCAACTTTCCCCTTCCCACACCAGCACTAACAGCTGTGAAACCCAGTGTCATCTCACTGAATCCCTCCCTTTCTCTCATTATGGGTGAAAATGGCCCACAACAGGGCCAAGAGTACCAGAATAGATGATGTTGTACCCAACATTTGGCTCACTGCCACATCTCTGCTTCTGGTCAGGAAGAAACTCCACAGGGCCCCACCACTTGGAGGACTGGCAGAGACAAGGCACTTGCTCAGCACCAGGCAGTTGATGTCCCCATTGTGTCAGCAGGCAGGAACTTCATACAACTGTATGAGCTGACACAGGACAACAGGCAGCTTTGTGGGACAGTAATGGCATAATAGTTGTGGAACTGCAGTGATGCTATGGAGAGCCTGCTACATCAAGCACTTGATCATCCAGTGGCCTCCTTGGAGAGGTTGACATTTGCCATAGAGATATAGGTCCAGCAGTTTCAGAATCTGCTCAATGTGTGGATTGCCCTGTAGCCCACCATCGTACCCATTAATCTCCAGCACAAATAGCAAAGCAGCAGAGGGATGAGGGTTTTGATCGTACTTCAGGTTCTCCTTCCTCACAAGATCACAAGATGGTGCCAGTAGGCACCCAGCTGGAGGAGGAACCCGACACCCCCAAAAATGTCCAGAGATTGCTGGATCTTCCATCTCCACCCTACAGCTATCCTTGGTCCTATGTGAGTTAAAACTGGGAGGCTACATCTGCCTCTCACATTCAGCATGTCTTGCACCTTTACACACATGTGCCCAGGAGATTGGCCAAACAAAACTTCAAGGCCAGCAGTCTTCAATGTACACTGGACTCCCTGCATCTCAGGTATACAGCCAATGACTGCAGAGATGTAATGGGAGGGAAGGAAAGAACAAGCCCTTCTGAGGGGACATTGCTGACACAAGTGTCATTTCATTGTCAATAGGTTCTCATGTTTGCAAAATCTTTGTTTAGTTCTGAGTATCATCTACTTGTGTAAGTCTCTGTTGTTGCAAATGCAACTTTGAAGGTGCTGAATCCATTGATCTTTACCCTGAGATGATGTTTCATGGAGGAAGATTGGGAGTGAGCAGCTGCTGTCCATGAGCAAGCAGTGGGTGACTTACAGATGTCTGCAACGTGGACAACCAGGCTCCATCACTGCAAGTGCATAGAAGATGCTATTGCCTCACAGGCATCAGTGGGCTTCAGCTGTTAGTCTCCATGAAATAATCAGGACTGATTGTTCAGGGGGTTGGACTTGACATAGACACAAGGAATGCTATGTTTACAGGCGTGGTTCACCTTCACTGTATGGGGATATATCTGCTAGTGTTGCTCTTTGAAGGGCCTGACATTTTCATAAATTGCAGCACCTACCCTGCCCACTCAGTGTGTGATCACAGCCATTTTCATTTCCATTGTGCAATTATAATTTATGGAAGGCAACAGCAGCCATTCCTTAGCCTGGGAATTATAGGCTCCACCCCAAACATCAAAACCCTCCTCTTGTAGCCATTGACATAGCAATGTGTCATATAGCAATATATACACTGCTTTGTATATGGCCGGTAACAGTCATGACAATTTGCCTGGCTTTGTGCCAATGTTCAACATAAATAGAGCATTACCATGAGTCTTCAGTAACAGCAAAATACTGCAGATGCTGGAAATCTGAAACAAACACAGAGGATACTGGAGAAATGAACAGGTCTGGCAGCATCTGAGGAGAAAGAAACAAAGGTAAAGTTTTAGGTGTGATATGACTGCTCTTCAGAACTCTTTTTAAGAAGAACAATTTCTCGTCATAGCCCACATCAGTCAAACCTTGGTAGGATTCTTCCTATTGTTTCTGACAATTCAACCTTTAGTCTGTGCAAAAAGTAAGCATTTGCTAAAGATCTGATTTTCTGGTATGGACTCTCAACAAATATGTCATTCCATTGGAGAAGCAGCAAAGCAGCATCGTTCTTTTAGTGGAAGAAACAAACTAATGTGAAAAGTAAGTTGATGAAGAATTATGATATTTCAGCTTTGAGTGGAAGTGTTTGGTTGACCTAATTGTGTTTTTATGCTGCTCTGGACTTTCTTCATCTAATGAGCTACTATGACATAGTTAGCAAAGTTATTTCTACAGCAATGAAACATGCAAATGAGATGATGATAATGTATGGAGAGTTATGTGATAATACCTGCAATAGTAATTGAAATGCCCACCATTAACATCAATGCCTCTAAGTTGAGAAAGGATAAATCAGAAATCAAAGTTTGCTATCCAGTGACTTCTATGGAAACATGCTAATGAGTGAATGCCTGATGGGGTGCTGATCATGTTGAGATATGAAATTTTCAATGATTCAGCAGACAGCTAGCAATGTCTAGGCTCTTATTTACCTATTGGCCATCTTGGCAAGGTACTGGTATCTATGGGTGCAATTGGCTAGTTAACTGCAATGGTATTTTAAGTATGAGGTAATATATTCTATTAGTTTTAAAATAGGATCTGATAGGAAAAGGATAGACAGGATCTAAAAGTTGAAGTTCTAAATTGGAGGAAGGCTAATTTTGACGGTATTAGGCAAGAACTTTCAAAAGCTGATGGGGGCAGATGTTTGCAAGTAAATGAGCAACTGGAAAATGGGAAGCCTTCAAAAATGAGATAACCAGAATCCAGAGACAGTATATTCCTGTTAGGGTGAAAGGAAAAGCTAGTAGCTGTAGGAAATGCTGGATGAGTAGAGAAATTGAAGTTTTGGTTAAGAAAAAGAAGGAAGCATATATCAGGTATAGACAGCAGAGATCCAGTGAATCCTTAGAAGAGTATAAAGGCAATAGGACTATACTTAAGAGGAAAATCAGGAGGGCAAAAAGGGGACATGAGATAGCTTTGGCAAATAAGGTTAAGGAGAATCCAAAGGGACTTTATGAATACATTAAGGACAAAATGATAACTAGAGATAGAATAGGGCCCCTCAAGGATCAAAGATCAAAGATCAGCTCCTGGGCCTCCTTCATCGCCACTCCCTTACCACCCAATGCCTGGAGGAAGAACGCCTGTTTCCGCCTCAGGACCCTCCAATTGCAGGGCATCAATGTGGATTTCACCAGTTTCCTCATTTCCCCTCCCCCCACCTTACCCCAGTCCCAACCTGCCAGCTCAGCACTGTCCTCATGACCTGTCACATCTGTCCATCTTCCTTCCCACCTATCCGCTCCACCTTCCCCTCTGACCTATCACCTTTACCCCACCTCCATCCTCCTATTGCACTCTCAGCTACCTTCCCCCCAGCCTCACCCCCTACCATTTTTCTCTCCACCTCCGAGGTTCCCAGTCTCATTCCTGATGAAAGGCTTTTGCCCAAAATTTCGATTTTCCTGCTCCCTGGATGCTGCCTGACCTGCTGTGCTTTTCCACACCACACTCTTGATTCTAAACTCCTGCATCCCTAGTACTCACTTTTGCCCTTCAAAGTTCAGCAAGGCAGCCTGTGTGTGGAGGTGGGGGAGATACCAAATGAGTATTTTGCATCAGTGTTTACTGTGGAGAAGGACATGGAAGATATAGAGTGGGGAGAAATAGATGATGACATCTTGAAAAATGTCCACATTGCATAGGAGGAGGCACAGGATCTCTTGAAATGCATAAAAATGGATAACTCCCCAGGACCTGATCAGATATACCCTAGAACTCTGTGGGAAGCTAGGGAAGTAATTGCTGGGCCTCTTGCTGAGATATTTGTATCATTGATAGTCACAGGTGAGGTGCTGGAAGACTGGAGGTTGGCTAACATGGTGCCACTATTTAAGAAGGGTGGTAAGGAAAAGCTAGGGAACTATAGATGGGTGAGCTGACATCAGTGGTGGACAAGTTGGAGGGAATCCTGAGGGACAGGAATTACATGTATTTGGAAAGGTAAGGACTGATTAGGGATAGTCAGCATGGCTTTGTGTGTGGGAAATTGTCTAACAAACATGATTGAGTTTTTTGAAGAATTAACAAAGAGGATTGATAAGGGCAGAGTGGTAGACATGATGTAAATGAACTTCAGTAAGGCGTTTGATGAGGTTCCTCATGGGAGACTGGTTAGCAAGATTAGATCTCATGGAATACAGGGAGAATTAGCCATTTGGACACAGAACTGACTCAAAGTTAGAAGCCAGGTGATGGAGGTGGAGGCTTGGTTTTCAGACTGGAGGCCTGTGACCAGTGGAGTGCCACAAGAATCAGTGCTGGGTCCACTGCTTTTCGTCATTTATATAAACGATTTGGATGTGAACACAGGATGTATAGTTAGTACGTTTGCAGGTGACACCAAAATTGGAGGTATGGTGGATGGTGAAAAAGGTTACCTCAGATTACAATGGGACCTTAATCAATGGGCTGAGGAGTGGCAGATGGAGTTTAATTTAGATAAATGCTAGGTGCTGTATTTTGGAAAATCAAATCAGAGCAGGACTTATACACTTAAGGGAAGGTCCTGGGGAGTGTTGCTGAACAAAGAGACCTTGCAGGTTCATCGTTCCTTGAAAGTAGAGTCACAAGTAGATAGGATAGTGAAGAAGGCATTTGGTATGCTTTCCTTTATTGGTCAGAGCATTGAGTATAGGAGTTGTTGCAGCTGTACAGGACACTGGTTAGGCCACTGTTGGAATATTGCACGCAATTCTGGTCTCCCTGCTATTGGAAAGATGTTGTGAAACTTGAAAGGGTTCAGAAAAGATTTACAAGGATGTTGCCAGGGGTAGAGGATTTGTGCTTTTAGGAGAAGCTGAATAGGCTGAGGCTGTTTTCCCTGGAGCATCAGAGGCTGAGTGTTTTCTTTATAGTGGTTTATAAAATCATGAGGGGCATGGATAGGGTAAATAGGCAAGGTCTTTTCTCTGGAGTGGAAGAGTTCAGAACCAGAGGGCATAGGTATAGGGTGAGAGGGGAAAAATTTAAAAGGGATTTAAGGAGCAACTTTTCACACAGAGGGTAGTGCATGTATGGAATGAGCAGCCAGAAAAGGTGGTGGAGGCTAGTACAATTGTAGCATTTGGAAGGCATCTCGATGGGTATATGAATAGAAAGGGTATATGGGCCAAGTGCTGGCAAATGGGACAAGATTAGATTACGATATCTGGTCAGCATGGATGAGTTGGACTGAAGGGTCTGTTTCTGTGCTGTACATCTCTATGACTGAATGACATAACACAGAATACGGAGGATGTATACTTTTTGAAAAAGAGGGATATTGTTTCCTACTGGAGGTGTTAATCAGGTTTTAAAATACTCTATTATTTTTCTAACAAAACAAACTTGCCCTTTGCCTTCATGATTTTCATGAGTCTGAAGGAAAAATGCACACAACATTCCTCTGAGATTGGGAACCCCATTGTGAGGACCACTGGAAAACTGCACTTCCTACTGCGTATAAAATCTGTGTGCTGGTGTGGGTTTTGGAAGCCAAAAATGCATCACTAGGGAGAGTTTTTGACAACTGAGAGAAGCCTCCTGGGAGTCAGGAACATGCTGATAGGTAAGTGAAAATTCAAATGTCACTTTTAGATATTACATTGTAATAGAGGTCTAACCTTTGCCTTGACCTTTGCCAGGCAAAGGTAACTTAAACATTACATTGACCAGCATTATGTAAGTCTTGCCATGGAGGTGGCAAGGAAGATCAGAAGGAGCATGCAGCTGCCATCTTAAGGGGAACTGTAGTGGTGTGGTGATCTGAAGGCACATGGGAATGAAGGAATGCATGATGGATGCTCCTGTTTGGAGATGTCTTCTTTGGGGGCTTATGGCTGTTCTTTTTAGCTGGCTAAAGACCAAAAGAAAAAGAGACAGGATTTAGGATGCTGCACAATTGATGGAGCAATACATCGTAATGTAATTTGACATAGTTGAATATGCTGCATATTTTTCAGTACTTTATAGAGTGTGTTTAGTATCTGTCAGAGATCCTTATAAGTAAAGCCTTCAGCCTCAAAATTGCTGATATGTACAGGTTTGGAAGTGCCACAGATTTCTGTGGCTTCTATAGCTTATTGCATCAGATAACCTCATAACTTTGAGCAATTTGGTCATCTCTCACCTGTGTTCCTTTCATGATTATTGTACTCCAATTGAGATGATGAGAGTTAGGAAGTAGCTACTGACAGGGACGTGTGGACAGGATTATAGATTAGGCAGTCAGATGAGATAGCAAGGCACAGAGAATTTTGGATTGTATAATATGAAAGTAATTACAGGCCATACAGTCAAGAGATTCATCCCTGAGAGAAATGTTGAGTATAATTTCAATCTTATTCCCAGCTGAGTCATAAATAAGATAAATTGCTATGAAGTCGATTTGTGAATTAATTTAATTTGAGTTGTCCTGGTTAATGGATGAATTCAATCAAGGTTATCCTTAATTAACTGCTTTATTTGGCACAGTGATACCTAGCTGGTGGAATACTTTGGCTCAAATAATCACTGGGTCAATAGTCAATAGAATACTCATCATTTAACCACGAGGCTGTGTTCTGTCCATCTTTGCAGTAGGCAATTTAAAACAATCAAGCAAGTTAAGTTTGAAATATTCTAGCTCCCACCTCATATTTCTGATGTACCAAAATTTTCATGCCAGCCTTTCTAGGTTGAAAAAAAAGTCGTGTTGCTGGTGTACACAAGCTCCATTTGTCCTGTTTCATGAAGAAAGGTTGAAATAAAAGTGACGAACAGTCTACTCAAAGCCAATAGAAAACAGCTTGTGAGGCCTTGAGGCTTTTTAAAAAATGTTCAAACAGTACAGAATGGTGGCACAGTGGATAGCATTGCTGCCTCACAGCACCAGAGACCTAGGTTCAATTCCCGCCTCAGGCAACTGTCTGTGTGGAGTTTGCACGTTCTCACCATGTCTGCGTGGGTTTTCTCCAGGTGCTCCGGTTTCCTCTCACATTCCAAAACTCTGCAGGTTAGGTGAATTGGCCATGCTAAATTGCCCATAGTGTTAGGTGTAGGGGAATGGGTCTCGGTGGTCTTTTGGAGGGTCGTGTTGGGCTGAAGGGCCTGTTTCCACACTGTAAGTAATCTAATCGAAATAGAAGCAGCCTGAATGGGTAGGATCAAACTCTTTTCGAATCAGGATTATTAGTTTTAGCTTTCTGTAGTTGCTAGGATCTTGAAGCTGGATGTGGAAGCTTTTATTCCTCTCTCTGTTACAGCTAAAAGCTGGTAAAATTGTATGTGAGACAAGCTATTTTAGTGAATTTGCCATTTCCAAGAGTGTGTTTATAGGATGTTACTACATTGGATTAGTTAATAAGTCATAGTTAATCTATCTATTATTTTGTGAAGCATTTTGATAGAGTTACAATTAAACCAATTCTTTTGTTTTTATTTTGTCTGTATTTTAACTGTAGTGTAAAAATAAAGTGTGTTTTGCTTAACCTTGAGTGATTTGACCATCAAATTGCATCTGGAATGCAATGCTTTACATTTGACTTTAAAGTAGGAAAAAGTTAAGTCTAGGTTATCTCCTTGACTTGTTTTAAGGGGGTTAGGTCTGGTTAGTGAATAATGATGGAAATCCATCCTGTGTTGAATTTTATAACTTCTGTTTCCACTATTCTCCCATTGCAAGCTGGGTACATAAATGTTTACAAGGTTTATCAAGTGCGTCACACCACTGTTACAAATGGATCATTAAAACCTGAAGATTTTACTTTTGACAGATTTCTCCACTTTTGCATTGAATATCGCGTGACACTTCTATTCCACTTTGTGTTTTTGCCTCTTTTGGTAGTCTTTAGTTTCTGAAAACAGGTTTTTCTGGAGTCTAGGTAATTATTGTTGTTGTGCTAGTTATAACTAATAATGTCAGACAATGAGAATTCTTTGTTTATTGTCAATCCATTTCTATGGATGAGTACCAGAGCAGCCCTCAAACGCCAATAACTGACATCACCTCTCTGTCGAACATAGACGACCTGACATAGTCATACTTATGTAATTGGAACCTGCAGAGTATCTAAAACATCACTATCACTATCCCCAGGTATATTTTGTCCTTTTGCCATGGTAGATCCAACAGAAGCGCAGCATAGGGATATGCAATCGGTCAGGTTGTTGCCCTGAGAGTCCTGAATATTTACTGTGAACTCCTCGAAGTCTCAGGGCATCAGGTCAAACATGGGAAAGGAAATCACAGTTGATTACCATCTACCACACTACCCACTTCTTTGGCTGATGAATTCATACTCTTCATGTTGAATGCTCCTTGAAGAAAGCACTGAGGTTGGCGAAGGTGTAGAATAAACTCTGGGTGGGGGATCTCAATGTCCTGAGGTGGCTGAGTCTCAAAGAGCATAGCTGTCAAACTTGGGCTGCACTAGGTGGAGAGAGAACAAAATGGAAACACATACTTGACCTTATCCTCTCCAATCTTCTTATCATATTTTCAATCATCTATGATAGAGTTAGTAAGAGTGATCAGCGCACAATACATGGATGATAAAATTCCATCATGATGTTGAAGATCTACTTCATCATATTGTGTAGCTTTATCACTGAGCTAAATGACATACTTGAACAGATCTAGCAACTCAAGATCTAGCCATTTATGAGGCACCATTGGCAATCAGCACAAACAGATTTGTATTCATCTGCAATCTGTAACTTTGTGGCCCATCATAACCCCCACTCAACTACTGCAATCAAATCAGAAGATCAACCCTGGCCCAATTAAGGCTGTAAGAGGCAATGTCAGGATTAACACAAGGCATTCCTAAAAATAAGTTGTCAAACTGATGAAATTACAATCAGGACTTTTGCATGCTAAACAACAAAACCAGCATAGAAAAGACAGGGCTAAGTGAACCTACTGCCAGTGCACCAGATCTATGCTCTGCAATCCTGCTACATGTAGTCTTGAATAGTAGTGGAGAATTAAACAATTAGTAGGAGGTGGAGGCTCCATAAATGTTCACGTCCTCAATGATGTGGGAGCACAGCACATCAATGCAGAAGACAAGGCAGAAGTATTTGCACCCATCATCTTCTAGAAATGTTGAGTGGGTGATCCATCTTGGCCTCCTCCTGAAGTCCCCAGAATCACAATTTTCCACTTTCAAATCCGTGCTGACTATGCCCAGTCAGATAATTTTTATCCAAGTGTCCATTTATCACAACATTTATCATAGAGTCTCACTTATTCTGTACTACTGATGTAAGGCTGACAAGCCTGTAGTTCCCTGTATATTTCCCTTGCTCCTTTCTCAAATAATGGGAGCTATTTGCAAGCTTCTAGCCTATAGGGGTCATTCCACAATGCATGGAATTTTGAATGATTGCCAATGTATTGATCATCATTATAACCATCTTCTCAAACACTCTCTGGGATGTTAACTATTATTTCCCAAGGCTTATCAACAGTCAGCATCATTATTTTCTCTAGTAGAATTTTCTTACCCTAGTACTAATTTCCTTCAATGCCTCATTCTCCGAAGTCACTTGGATCTCTAATGCTGGGAGATTTCTTGTTCCTTCTTCAGTGGAAATAGATACAAAGCAATCATTTCATTTCTGTGCCATTTCTCTGTTCCCTAATATAAATTTTCCTGACTCTGATTTTAATGGACCCACATTTGTCAGAGACAAATGATTCCTTTAATCATTCCTGTAGAAGCTTTTACAATCCATTTTTTTGCTAAACTGAATTCATATTCTATTTTTCCTGTTCTTTTTCAGTTTGTTGGTCATCCACCTCCATAATGATCATTTGGAAGATGCGATCACTCTTATTTTAACCATTTTATGAATTTCACTGAAGACACCAATATTGGCAGTGTCCACTTTTCCCAGATCATCTGTTAACCGTGGACAGAGTCAGTGCTCTGATTGACCCTCTTACTTCACATACCTAACTGGACAGGATTCTTGGAGACAATCTGTTAATTTGTTGCCACTATTAAATCCAATAGGCAGTCAGTTTAGGAAGACTATGAGAGTTTCAATGTACAAGTGGTCTTGACATCCCAGAATCTTTTAGATTCCTATAAGATTCCACCAATGAGTCATTTAATGATGAAATTTGTAAGAGGAAGGGAACTCTGAAGAAATGTATGTTCTACAGTTTGTAAATCTTATGAAAAGAATGAGTTAGAATGTGAGAATGTGAAACTTTGCACTTTAACATCCTTAGCACCAATTAAGAAAAACTATAGTGTTATTTGGTAATTCTTCATCAGTGCCACGATCATTGACACAGTTTTGTGAAAGAGCTATATAAAATCATGATAAATATCAACCGATTTGAGAATATCAGGGAATGGGCATTTATTTGTTGCTATTTTTAGACTCTTAATAAAAGTTGTTGACATTCATTGACAAAACTATGGAACACCTTCAGTCAACAACCCAGACATGATTTCACAACTGAATAGTCATTCGGTTAAATATCTTATCTGAAAGTTGGCATCTGTGACAGTGTAGCATTTCCTCATTATTGAGATAAAATGTTCATACCCAAATCTGTGGAATGGGTTTTACAGATCCAAAGTCTTCTGAATCAGAGATGAGGAAGCCACCATTATGTTATGTAGATTAGTAACTCATGTTTAACTGGTCTCAGCCAGCCATCATAATTTCCCAGTGGGCGAAATCTTACCAAATTAAAGGAATCTGGGGTATCACAACCATATATACATTGCAATCCTGATGGTCTTGTCTTGTCTGCTTACTTGACCTTAATGGTGGCAACAAATTAATAGAACCAAGCAAAAGGGATTAAGTGCCCAGAGTTCCTTCAATAAATCATGAAGCAGTGACCTCTACTAGCAAATGCATATCTGCACATTGGTCAAGGACAGGATTAGATCTAATTGTACAGCCCTCACTATTCAGTAGTGCTGAAATTGCTTTGCACATGAATAATAACCATTGAGGACGTTACCAAAGAGTTGTAACAATGAAATTGTAAAGCTGCAAAACCAATGTCTTCAATGAACTGAGAAAATTGAAAACAGTCAGTCAGCAAGATTCACAGTGTTGATTTATGGTTTAGGAAAACTGAATTATAAGGAAAAAGGGGCAGGCGGAAAGCTCGGAATTATCAACCTTAAAAAGAAGCAGACAACAGAGTTTTTATGGAGATATTTAAGACACTGGTGAAATAGGAAAGGTTACCCTGGAGCATTATTTTTGTTTCCACCACAACTACAGGATAAAGGGATATAAGTACTACATGATACTACAAGAGGCAATTCTTCATAAAAAGTATGATTAATAGTCTTCTACAATGATTTTCCAACTAAAGTTGTGGAAGCAGAAACTGATGTGATATATTGCAACAAAAATAATTTTTGCATTTCAAATGCCAAACATGGGAAGGGAATATATAGTTAATTTAGCCACTCAAGCCTGCTTCATCATTCAATGAGATGGCTGTTCTGGCTCAGTGGTTCACAGTGGCTCACAGCACCAGGTCCCAGGTTCGATTCCAGCCTCAGGTGACTGTCTGTGTGGGGTTTGCACATTTTCCCTGTGTCTGCGTGGGTTTCCTCCCACAGTCCAGGTGAATTGGCTAAATTGCCCATATTGTTAGGTGCATTAGTCAGAGGGAGACGGGTCTGGGCAGGTTGCTCTTCGGAGGGTCGGTGTGGACTTATTGGGTCAAAGGGCCTGTTTCCACATTGTAGGGAATTTAATCTAGACCTAACTTCATAGTTCTGTTTTTGTTACATCTCCATGAATGCAGTTGGTTAACAAAAATCTATCAATTTCAGATTTTTAAAAAAATCTGAATACGTTAGTCGTGTGAGGTTGTCCATTTTGGAAGAACAAATAAGAATGCGGAATACAGGGTTAATGGTAGGGTTCTTGGTCAGGTGGAGGAACAGAGGGATCTTGGGGTCTATGTACATAGATCTTTGAAGGTTGCCACTCAGGTGGATAGAGTTTGTAAGAAGGCCTATGGAGTATTATCGTTCATTAGCAGAGGGATTGAATTCAAGAGTCGTGAGGTGATGTTGCAGCTGTACAGGACTTTGGTTAGGCCACATTTGGAGTACTGTGTGCAGTTCTGGTCGCCTCACTTTAGGAAAGATGTGGAAGCTTTGGAGAGGGTGCAGAGAAGATTTACCAGGATGTTGCCTGGAATGGAGAGTAGGTCGTACGAGGATAGGTTGAGAGTTCTCGGCCTTTTCTCGTTGGAACGGCGAAGGATGAGGGGTGACTTGATAGAGGTTTATAAGATGATCAGCGGAATAGATAGAGTAGACAGTCAGAAACTTTTTCCCCGGGTACAACAGAGTGTTACAAGGGGACATAAATTTAAGGTGAAGGGTGGAAGGTATAGGGGAGATGTCAGGGGTGGGTTCTTTACCCAGAGAGTGGTGGGGGCATGGAATGCGCTGCCCGAGGGAGTGGTAGAGTCAGATTCATTGGCGACCTTTAAGCGGCATTTGGATAGGTACATGGATGGGTGCTTAATCTAGGATAGAAGTTCGGCACAACATCGTGGGCCGAAGGGCCTGTTCTGTGCTGTATTGTTCTATGTTCTATGTTCTATGTTCTAACCCTAGATTTCTATCACACCTCGTGTATAAATCGCTTCCTAATTTCATTCCTGAAATGACAAATGTTTAGACTGTTCCAACCTAGCCTAAGCAGCAGCAATGGGGTTGATAGAAACTATCTGTTACTCTTGATATGACCAATCCCTGGTGAGGTTCCTCCAATTATTACACTTCCAGATTGGACACCTCAAATTGACCTGCTCCTCAGCTGGTCACACAAGGTTAATTTAAAAAAGGACGCCCTCCATTTTTGACATTTTTCTCCCAGATCAAATTTATTTTACAAAGAACCAATCTAATGAAGCCTTGTTATATTAGTAAAGAAGTGAGTTTATTAGTTACTAAATGAGAGAAGAAATAATAATGTAACATATATGCTGTTTGAGGAGATGAAATTAGTCAGAAAAATGATGGAAAAAACGTACAGATCAGTCTTTGAATCAAGTTAAAAATCACACAACACCAGGTTATAGTCCAACAGGTTTAATTGGAAGCACTAGCTTTCGGAGCGCTGCTCCTTCATCACCATCTGATGTTTTGAAATTCTTGGCTTTGCAGATTGATTGAAGTGCTTTTGTTCTGCTTCATTTTTATGGTAGTATTCAGAATAAGAGAGAATTTCCCTTTCCTTTACCTGCACTGCGGAGGTGTTTATTGGCTGTTCCAAAGCTATGACCTTCATGGAAAACTAGTTCATACACTAGGACATCAGGTTACTAATACACCTAGACCAGGGTTCAAACTCACTATTAAAATCTGAACTTGTGCATTCTTGCAAAGGGAAAATGCAAACATGTATCTCACCCAGAACGCTATTTCTTCACTCATCATGTTGTTTGAGATAACAGGAAATGACAAACATCCCGCACAGGAAGTTGCTTAACACTTGTGATAGGAGGTAATGTATTGGCATGTATTTGACATTAGCTAACAGACAGAAAACAGTAGAAATAAATGGCTCATTCTCACATTGGCAGACTGTGACAGTGGGTATTACAAGGATCAGTACTTGGGTCCCAGATTTTCACAATATTTGTCAATTATTTGGGCATGAGTTCCATATGTAATATTTCCAAGTTCTGAAAACAAAGCAGGAATGTGTATTTTGGAGGAGTTGTAAAATGTTTTCAGGATTTGGAAAGTCTAAGTGAAAATGCAGGAACATGGCAGATGGAATATACTATAGAAAATTTTAAGATTATCTATTTTAGTAGAAGAACAAATATACATAGGAATTCTTAAATGGTGAGAAATTGGAAAATGTTGATGTACAAAGGAACTTAGGGATCCTTGTCATTAAATGACTGAAGGCGAACATGCAAGTACAGCAAGCTTTTAGGAAGGCTAATGGAATGTTAGCTTTTATTGCATGAGGATGTACATACAGAAATAGTAAAGTCTTACTTCAGTTGTAATTAGATTAGATTCCCTACAGTGTGGCCATTTGGCCCAACAAGTCCACGCCGAACCTCTAAAGAATAACCCGGCCAGACCCATTTCCCTTTGACTAATGCATCTAACATTATGGGCAATTTAGCATGACCAATTCACCTGACCTGCACATCTTTGGATTGTGGGAGGAAACTCAATGCAGACACACCTGGGCCTCTAGCACTGTGAGGCTACAGTACTAACCACTGAGCCACCATGCTGCCCCGAAGCTTGTACTGGACCTTGGTTAGACTGAACTTGGAGTAATATGTGCAGTTTTGTTCTCTGCATCTCAGGACAAATATTGCCATAAAGAGAGTGCAACGTAAGTTCACTAGCATTGAACTATGAACAGAGATTGGACAAACTAGCCCTGTGCTCATGCAAATTCCAAAGAATGAGGGATAATCTCATTCAAACTTTAGAAGAAAACTTAAATGGAGAGATGGAATGAAGATATTTGCCCAGGTTGGGGAGTGTAGAGTCAGGAGACACAATTTAAAAGTAAGAGGAATACCAGTTAGGATGGAGATTAAGACAAATTATTTTACTCAGAAGACAGTGAATCTTTAGTAGGCTGTGGAAGTTTATTCTTTCATAGGTAGAGAATGATACATTTCTGATTAATAGTGGCATCCAGAGTAATGGGGATAGGGTGAGTAAAAGGTATTTAAATGTTTGATCAGCAATGATTATACTAAATGGCAGAGCAGGCAGAATGGTCTATTCCCATCTCTCTGTTCAGTTTGCAGTGCATTTATAACTTTGAAGTTTCTTTAACACCTTCAGATTTGACACACCAGGATTCCTCTCCAGCCAGCCTATGAATTTACATTTGCAGCATTAAATTGATGGGTCAGAATCATGAATTACTGAATATTTTTAACTTGGTAGTTCTGAAATTCCAAAATATTTTTTTTTTAGTTCTAATACAGCCAAAACTGTCTGTGGATATAAATTGATTGACTACCTAGAGAGACTTTGACAGAACATTTTATTCTCTTGTAGAATATTGATGTTACTGGCTTGCCAGCATTTGTTGCCCATCCCTAGTTGACTTTGAGAAGATGGTGGTAAACTGATTTCTTGAATCGGTGCAGTGCATGTGCTCTATGTAGACTATGATACCATTGGGGACGGAATTCCAGGATTTTGTAAAGTAGCCATACAGTGTCAAAGTAACTTCAAACTGAGTGAACTGTAACTTCCTTTCGACAACAAAGGTAATGAGGGAAAGATTAACCTTTACTCAGCCGCACTTATGAATTATGCCGCAAACTGCAAACACACTTTATGTTTTTCTCTTGGAAGAATGCACACGGAGAAGAGAGACAGTCCAACAATTTGGGGGGGGTGTGTGGGGTGGGTGAGTTAGGTGGATTGGCCATGCTAAATTAGGCACAGTATCCAGAAATGTGCAGGCTAGATGGATTAGTCATGGGAAATGTAGGGTTACGGGGAATGGGTGGAGGTCTTGGTCTGGGTGGAAATCTCTTTGGATGGTCAGTGTGGTTTTGGTGAGCTGAATGGCCTGCTTCCACATTGTAGGGATTCTAAGATTATAGGAGTTAAACAGGCAATTTTAACTCCACTGGAGTGGACATCTGGAACTGATGTCATCATAAGTAGCATCCTGCATTTGAGTGTTAACTTGCTGTGAAGGTCACAGTATACGAATTATCCTCTAGTTGCACCCATGTCATACCTCTTTCTCATTCCAAATACTGCAAACCAGGTAAAGGAGAAAGGACAGCAAAGGGTCCTCCCTCACCATGAATGCTCAAATTCAGTCATGGTTGAAAAGCAGCAGAATTCCAAAATCTCAACTAATCGATAAAACCATGGATTGTGGAGTCAATTGTTCACCAATATTATCATTGTTACCAATAATCTCCACTGGAACAGCCACAACATTTAACTTTCTACTCGTAAACAATTCGGAGATTAATCTGCAATATTTTTGGAAACTGTTTTTGGACTTAGATTAGAAATAAGAGGTTATATATGTTGAATTAGCAAATCTTCTCATGTTTGGTAGTTAGAAACATTATTTTTTGTTAGTTAAATTTTGTTACCTAAGTTAACTTGGCTTCTTTTATCATAAGAGAAAGAAGCAGAAGTACATCATTCAACTCTTTGAGTCCACTCCACCCTTCATTGTGATTTTGGTTGATGTGGTAATCCTCAATTCAATTTTCCTGCCTTTTCCCCATAACTCTTTATTCCTTTCCAGATTTAAAATCTGTCTGTCTCTGCCTTGAGCATCCTTAATGATTCAACCTCAACAGCTTTCTGCGATAAAGAATGCCTCAGATTCACTACTATCTGAAAGAAGAAATTTCTCCTCTTCTCTGTCTTAAAAGAGTAACCCTTTATATACAGACATAGGAAATAGAAACAGGAATAGGCTGTTGTGGCCCTTCAAGCCTACACTGCCATTCAATAGGATCATGGCTGATCATCTTATGCAATGCCTACACAGTCTAGGTTAATTTAAAGCTATCTGATGACAAACATAGTACACCTCCATGAACCTGTCATACTTCAAGTAGACCCATTTAAGGTGGAATCTGGGACCTTATATCTTCAGGTCACAGGCTCTGATACGGTGATACAGTGCTCTGATATCATGAGCAGGTCTCTTAAAGGTGTACTGCGTACTAGCTGTGAGAACTAACACAACAGAGTTATAGTGTTTTAATGATCATTCACTTTGGGCTTCAAGTCTTTTCTGACTTGCACAGTTTCTGACATTCAACATTTAGAAATGACTCTAATCTATCGGCTTTTCTAGTTCCAAAGTATCTCTTGGCAATTTTCCTCTTCTATTGACACGGCTTAAAATGCCACTTGTCTTTCTTGGTCATTTGCAAGTTTGGATATTTCTTTTCATTCTATCATCATAATAATTATGTTATTTTATTCTTGAAACTCATTTGCAGTCCAAAGACTGAATTTCCTTTAGTCTTTGATCTCTTTAATCAAGGTAGAAACATGCAAACATACAATAATCGTGTAGTAAAAAAGAACAAATTTAGGATTAATAGAGAAGTGTTAAACCGCAAATTAAAAGGTAAAATTGAACTAAAATGATGGTAAGTCTATAAACCAATATGTCATTCCTACATTGCAGGCACCGGAGTATGCACAAATTTAATCTTATATTAATTTATTGAAGACCCAAACCAAACCATGTGAAGAAGAGGACAACATTGGTTCTTTTCCATCCTGTTCCTTACAGAGTGGAGTTCAGTCCAGTTACCCTCTTTACTCTGGGTTTTGGGGAGCTAGGAATTGCAACCTGTTAGATTGGTTAAATTTCATCAGGAATTTTCCTAAGTTCATAAAAATATTAACACTTCTAGTTTGCAGAATTTCAAAACTTGTGATAGGAAATTATTTATCGTTAAATTTATGAAGTTAGGTAAGTATTAAATATGGTGAATTTACACACATTACAATTACATAGAATTTGGAGGCTATTTGGAGCAGATCCTGGACTAAACTCCTCTCACATTACATATTCTAAACCTCTCACCATCATCTTCTCTTCCTTCCTCCCGCCTGCATTTCTCTATCATTGTCTTTAAAGAGGACTAGAATGTTGGTCTTGGCTACTCAGTGATCGGAAATTTCTTCTCGATCTCTTGTTAGATTTATTCACAAATATCTTAAATTTCAAGAATTCTATAAGAAAAGTGTAAATGTGTAAAATGTTTTCTTCTCATCTGTTCTATCATGGTGTTATTGTAAGTTTTGGGAATGAGTCTGTAAGGAAGGGGAAGCATTTGTATTATCTCTAGACTCTTAGTCCAGAAACGTTGGTGATGTTCAGGTTTGATTCCCAGCATGGCAAATGATGAAGTTTGAATGCAATAAAAATCTGGAGTTAAGCGTCTAATGATGACTGTGAAGCTATTATTGATTATGAGCAAAATCTCCTCTGGTTCACTTAGGTCCTTTAGGGAAGGATATCTGCAATCCTTATCAGGTCTGACTTCCATATGACTCTAGCTGCACAGCAAAAGGTTGACTCTTAAAATGCCCTGACAGTTAGGGATAGGCAGTAAATGGTGGTCTCGCCTGCAACTCCTATGAATAAATAAAAAAAGAATGCTTCTGATTAAATACTATGTCCTTACTTGACCTGATCCTTTTTTCACTTGACTTCCACATACTGTATATTTTGCTGTAGGGGTTTCTGGATAGTGCTTGGAAGTTAGAGCTTTGAATGAGTTTTCTTATGTAGCTCAAGCCACTGCAGTTTATTTTAGCACTCTGAATGTCACATCAGTCGGTAAACTGTTAATTCAGCATAAATTCGGTGAGCAGCAAATCTAGCATCTTTTGGTGCACAGTTTTATGCGTTACGGAATGGTGCCTTTACCCACAGGGTCACTGGCTAATTGAAGTCAATTATTAGATTAGAGGAAATTTTTTTAAAAATTGATTCAGTGCTCAAAACAAACTGGAATTAACTCTACCACAATGCTGATAATGAACAAAATTATGGATTAGGTCTCTGCATGTAACATGGGAAGTGGAATTTTTTTATTATCTGTATTAATTCCTGTATTGTCCCTTTTGAGTAGCAGCCAAACAAAAGAGTATCAGGATTTTGCTGCTGTCTGAATTAAAGCAGTGTAAAATATACAACACTGTTGTTACCATTGAAGTTTATGGACATTTTGAATATATTATGTGTGTAGGGGAATCTGCAAAAATCAGCCTTCGACTGAAATGGCAAAACAATGAGAATGAATAAACACCTGGTTGATTTGATTTTACATTGTATTATTGTTAGTGATAAATATATTTATTAATTCATACAAAATTTATTTATCATGCTAATTAACCAGTTATTAACCCCTAACATAGAAATTTATCATGAATGTGTTAGTATGAATGATGCTGTTATCATATAGCGGAATTTTTAACCATTTGTATTTTAAATCCTGGACATTACTTTGGAATGAACAATAGAAACAGTATTATGTAATATAATATTGTAATTTTGTAATTGTAAAATGTAATATGTTGTCAGGCACAGCCATTGAAATACACAGTACAAAATGAATTCACGAAATAATTGGAGAGAGGATATTGTTAGTTAATGATCTCATCTCATTTTAAAATCTCTTGAATGCATTGTTTATGCATCACTGAAACAGGCCTTTTGCCCCACCAGGTTAGTGCTCATGTTTATGCTCCATTCTGGCCTCCTCCCACCCTTCTTTAGTGAATGCATGAACAAATCCTTTTATTCTTTTCAGCCTCGTGTACTTCTCTGGATTCATCTTAAATGTATCTATTATTGATCTCAAACGTTCCTTCTAAAAAAAGCATGGTGCACCTTTGTAAAACATCAGTTTGGCTTCAATTTGCATTATTTTCCCACAACAAATTCTTCTTAATGCAAAGACATTAAAGAGGATAGAGAAAAGACTCCTCTGTGCAATAACCATATATCATAATTTGATTCCATCTGAAAACTTTTAAATTGTATTTATACTGCCTAAGTCCAACTTACTTGTTTAGATAGTGAGCAACATGGTCCCCACTACAGATCCTTGAGAAATATCACATCTCACTCTTTCCCAATCTGAGTTAACATCTTTACCCCAACTCTGTCTTTTCTGTTTCATAAAAAGCTTACTATGCATTCTACTACTTATCCCCCGACTCCACACATTCTGTACTTCGTCAAGAGGCTACCATGTAAAACATTTTCAAAGACGTTTTTGGGAACCAAAACGTCACCTCTATGCATTTCCTTTATCTAAGGCTTCTGCTAATTCTCCAACTAATTCACTAAGGGAATCTTTTTGAATCTTTGACAACTGTGTTACATTGTCACATTTTAGATATTTTTTTATTCTTTTTGTGAGTGAAGATTCCATTTTTTTTTACTGTCAATGTTATACTAATTGATGCATAGTGCCTGGAATAGTTCAACCTTGCTTTTTATATTTAGGAATCACATTAGTTATCTGCCAGTCTTCTGGCACTATTCCATTTTCTAATGACTTTTTAAAAATATAACTAATAATGTCTCTGTTATCTCTTCCCTAACTTTTATTAACATGCAATCCATCAGATCAGAGGATTTAGTCTCTCTAAATTTGATTAGTTTATCAATTATCTCTCCTTCTTCTGTCTTAAATGACTACACATTTTTTGATCTGTTCCATTGTAATATCATTATGTTACTCTTTCTGCTAAATACAGAGGCAAAGTAATTATTTAATATTTCTGTCATTAACTACTTATTGTATTCTTTAGTGGTCCTATCCTTATTCTGATATCCCTATTTTTGTTTATGTGTCTTAGGACACTTTTATTTTTTATTATTCCAAAATAATTTGTACTTAGAACATAGAACATATAACATTACAGCACAGTACAGGCCCTTCAACTTTTGATGTTGTGCCAACGTGTGAAACCAATCTGAAGCCCACCTAACCTACACTGTTCCATTATCATTCATATGTTTATTTAATACCATTTAAATGCCGTTAAAGCTGGCAAGTTTACTTCTGTTGCAGGCAGAATATTCCATGCCCTTGCTACTCTCTGAATAAAGAACCTACTTCTGACAGTTGTCCTATATCTATCACCCCTCAATTTAAACCTATTTCCCCTTGTGCTCGCCATCCGTGGAAAAGGGCTCTCACTGTCCACCCTATCTTTCTTTCTTTCCTTCCTATTTCGTTTGATTTTTTCCCAATTGTGTTGTATTCCCTTTGGCTGTAGATTCCTTTGATCACTATGTACTTATTGGCCTGAATTTCAGAGTTGGGTTGTTTCCATGCTCCTCAGATCTGCTATTTGAGAAAATACACTGCACTGTCAGACCTTTGTTCTGGGTGCCGGTATGGTGTTGAGGTTGTATGGGTGAATTGGTGGAGGGTGATTGTGCTTTCTGACATGTGACCACAAAAAGATTAGTAGGGACAGGCCAGGTTTGCCTCAGTACTCCCAGACAATCTAAAAGCAAAAGAACCCTCAGGTCTCACAGTCTCACAGCCAGACGTGCTCTCTCACCTCCGTTCTCCACCCATGGCCCTTTACTGTCTTCATGCCAACATATGCTCTCTACCCATCTGACAGTTCCACATTCACTCCATGCCAAAACTGAAAATCTTCACCCAAAGCCATGGCCTTTGATAGCCCCAATGGCAAATTAGTACCAATTCAAGCTATACCAGGCCAATCGTGCACTTCTTATACGTTTTTTCTTCATACTTTCCTTGGTCTGTTGATTTTACTCTCGATATCAATAACCCAAGGCAATTCTAACAATGGAATATACCTAATATTCTTTAGTAAAGCAAAGTACACTATGAAAAATACTTCAAAAATCTTATACAAACAATGTTTGCAATCACAAATGATTTAGGTGGACTTGACTGAAGATCAGACCAGAACAAATGATAAGCCTACTCTGTCCCAACTTATCATTGTTAATCGATTGAAATATTTCTCCAGCAAGATAAATTTTACTGTGAGGCAAGCTGCTTCACAGTAAACAGAAAATGAAAGAACTGCAGATTCTGGAAATCATAAACAGAAATTGCTGGAAAAACTCAACAGATCTGGCAGCATCTCTGGTGAGAAAGCAGAATTAATGTTTCAGGTCAAGTGATCTTTCTTCAGAAACAATGCTGCTTTATATGTTTTCTATACAAAGAAGCTATGTATTTTACACTCAACACTGTCCAGTCCCCAAAAAAGAATCAGTTTCACAACTGATAAAAAATCACAAGTAAGTCATGTTTTCCACATTAGTTTGATCAATTGACTCATTAAGTTTCATGTTTCTTGCCCTTAATGAATATTGACATAAAACTTTAGCTTGTGCTTGGTGTTTAATAATTGAATCTTATCTAATCAATGATATGATATTTCATTGAATCCCTACAGTATGGAAGCAGGACATTTGACCCATCTGGTTCACACAGCTCCTCAGAAGAGCATCCCCCATCCCTGTAACCCTACATTTCCCATGGTAAATCCACCTATCCTGCACATCCCTGGACACCATAAGCAACCTAGAATGGGCAATCCATTTAACTTGCACATCTTTGGACAGTGGGAGTAAACCCATGTAGACACAGGGTGAACGTGCAAACTCCACACAGGCAACCACCTGAAGCTGGAATTGAACCTGGGGCCCTGGCGCTCCGAGGGAGCAGTGCTAATCACTGAGCCACCATGTCACCCTAAATAGCACAATTTCATGACAATCACAAGTACATCTGATAAACAATCCATCTTATCACATTTGATTCACTGTGTCTGTTTTTCCAGATTTTCCAGACTTACTGAGACAATTTGGTCTATTACTGTTTGAGTTCCAGACTTGATGTAGACAAACATGGTCATTCTTTCAGCCTAACACAAACACTTTAAAAACCTACTTTAAAAATCTCTTTCTAATCATTAGGTCATTACCAACATTTAAATGCTTTCTCCTTCTCATTCCATTCTGATTTCATTTAATTTAACCTTATTTTGGCTAAAACAGCAAATTTTAAGGTTAATTTCTCCATGCCCTTACCTTTATACCTATTGTGCTAATTCATCCAGTATTCACGTTAGGCAGACCTCAGGATCTAAGCCTTGATGAGATTAAATAATGTTTTAAGCGACTATTGCAAAATTCACTCTTTCAGAAAAACCTTCCATACATCACTAAAAATCCAATCACTATATGTAACTTTGTTTAATCCCTTATAAAAACAAGCTTTTGAATTCCAACTTCAAAAAGTCTATAACCACTTGCAGTTGTCAGCGATACATTGATCTGAGAAGTGCTTCACAGTTAAAGATTGTGAAATTAGGCATTCAGCACTCACCCAGTAATGATAGTCCTCAGGCTTATATCAACAAACAGGATGAAGCAGCAAACATTGTTTTATTTAAAGAAAATAAGAAACCATACACAGTTTTTCAATTATTTAAAGGGTGGGAATTTTAAATGCCCTGAGTGTTCGATTGCACCTTTTGACAGTACTGTTTACAGCTCCTTTTGGTAATTCTGCTGACAGTTCCAATGAGTTTATGCATATTTTATGCACATTCATGTCTATTTAAATAATCTAAAAGGGGACTCAACTCTCCAAAGATTTCTAGTAGCTTTAGACTTTCTCCTGTTAAGTCAAAAGTGCACAAGTCATGTTTTGGACATTCCATTAGCAAAAATAAAATCAGCGTGATGCTACTGTACATTAACATGGAAGCTGCTTATGTGCAAAATCCATTTGTACTTTGGAACAAAGTCCAATTTGACCCCACCATCCTCCAAATATAATAGTTGCTGTGCTTGTGAGTGAGCATTCTTGATTCAGGCTTCTAGAGTCAGTTTTGTAAAGATGGAGAGGCTTTCTGCTTTTTTTTCAAAGATTCAGGCATGTGTATGCTTTTTTCTTTATTTTTAATCTTGCCCTAATTTCTTTATTCACTCATGGCATTTCACTTCGGCCAATTTGTTATTACATTTTAGTGGAAATTATTTCTCCTGAATGTGACATATCACCATTTAATTGTTTCCATTGCTGTTCTAGTTCTTTGTCCATAAACTTTTCAGGTGTTTTCCCAACATTTATTCTCATCATTTTACTATTACTTTAGTTTTTGTCTTACTGATGACTGTCTCAATTTTTACTGGAAACCTTACGATGCCTTGATTGCCATTGCTTAGACTTGTTCCCTGTTTGAGTTGATTTCCCATTAGTAGATCATGAGAAATAATAGCAAGAGATGGCCACTTGGTCCATTAATCCACTTCACCATTCAATAAGACCATGGCTGGTCTGAATATGTACTTAACTCCAACTTCTGCCTGCCCTGTTGCCATGTTACTTGGAAAATCTGTTGACCTCCGTCTTGAATATATTCATCGTCCCAACATTTATTGTGCTTTGTGGAAGAGTATTCCATAGACCAACCCCCTGAGAAATCATTTCTTCTTCTTATCATCTCCTCATTGCTATCTTAAATACAAGACCCCTTCTGAAACTGCACCAAGTAGCATTAAGTCCTCCCTCCAATGAGGAGAAACATCCCTCAGCATCTACCTTGTCAATTCCACTCAGGTCCCACATGTTTTAATAAGATCACATCTCGTTCTTCTAAATGCTAATGAATATAGGCCCGACAAGTTTGAATGTTTCTCATAAAATGACACTTTAATCCCAGGAATCAGCCCACGTGAACTTTCTCTGATCTGCACCCAATACAAATATATCCCTCATTAGGTAAGGTGACCAAAACAAGTTAACTGTTTGAGATATTTTTTCCTAAAAATATTCAATTACCGTCAGTCACCTGATATAAAATGTGTTTATTTGTTCAATGACAGCTTTGGGTGAACCAGGAAGACACTGTAGATGAAGCCAGTAGTGAAATTCAAAATGGGCATCTGGACCCAAACTCTGACTGCCTGTGCCTTGGCAGGAGTGTTCAGAACAGAGACCAGATGAGGGCAAATGTCATCAATGAAATTATGAGCACAGAACGACACTACATTAAACATCTGAAGGACATTTGTGAGGTAATAATAATATTATAACAGCTTTGAGTTCCCTCATACGAATGATATAAATTGCATGGAACAGCTCTGAGGTACTCTCAATAATTGTTAAACATTTGTTCTTGGAAAGATTCAGAGCTACGCTGCAAAATGTCACGAAGGGCTGCTGACTATTTAAATATTAATAAGTTATATGTCTGCAGTTAAAACCTCAAGACGCAATAGAGTAAAGAATCAGATTACTCATTAAAAGGAAATACATTCTCATTTAAGCAATCTTCCAATGAAGAGCATTCCAGGTATAATAATTTAATAACATTATGGTGGAAGCGGGTGAAAGTGTAATGTTCTGATTCATTGTTACATTATGCATGAAGTGATTGTTTTTATCCCTGAGACAGAGGATATGTGTTTACCTGTAATTTCCTCAGTCCATCCCTTATACAATATAACATTTAATTAGCTGATTCTTTGGATTCCTCAGTTTGTATGGAGTAGTGTTTCATCGAGTTACATGGGTTAAAAGTTGAATTGTGAATTGATATCATAACAGTGACATTTAGATTGTTACAGTTGGCCTTAGGGCCAGTGAGCTTTTTGATTTCTATTCAGTGACAATTTAACTTGTGCACATATATCCTATCATTAATTATAGTGTTCCAAAATATCTGTCTGACTGCCAATACGGCTAAGGTGGTGACTTTTAAACCATGCTTACTTTGTTGTAATGAGGAATGGAATATCGAGTGAGGATATGCTCCATTTTATAAATAAAACTCAAATTGGATCAATTATCAAATTAGCATGCTCAGGCTCAGCAATAGATTTAGGGTTTGATTTTCAAGGCATTGGCAAGACATTATGGGATCTGGATGTGGAGGCAAAAGTGAGGACTGAGTCCTGATGAAGGGCTTTTGCCCGAAACATCGATTTTCCTACTCCGCGGATGCTGCCAGACCTGCTGTGCTTTTCCAGCACCATTCTAATCTAGACTCTGGATGTGGAGGTCCAACCCACTCCAAGAATTCACATTTATGACAGCAGAAGAAGAGGGTTGGGCATCATACACAAAGGAGGGAAGCCCAATCTAACAGCAGGACCACTTGAACTTGCTGCTGAGTTCCAACAGACCAGATTTTGGCTTTTCAAGGGTGTTACAAATTGATGGAATGGACATAGATACTTGTGAAGTCTGAATAAGCCCCTTTAATATTTCCAAGTGTGTGTAGAATGCCAAATTTCCCTGAAATGATTGAGCAACCTGTAGGATAGCATTGAACCTGCAAGAGATGACACATTATGGAGTTTTCCTCAGCACATCAGGGCGCTGTGAGGGAGAATGCACATTGTACTTCTCCCAACCTTAAGTGGCAAGATGCTCCCTCAGAAAGCTGATAGGTCCCTCATTCCCCTCTCATCTTTATCCCATTGATAGTGAGCACCTATGGCTAGATCAATGCAGAGCGAGTCTATGTGCATATCTGTCAGACTCTGAGTGTGCTGCACCTGGATCTCCATGGCGAAG
Organism: Chiloscyllium punctatum; assembly: GCF_047496795.1. NCBI lineage: Eukaryota > Metazoa > Chordata > Chondrichthyes > Orectolobiformes > Hemiscylliidae > Chiloscyllium > Chiloscyllium punctatum. The sequence goes on from NC_092763.1 coordinate 52,037,602, forward strand.
TAAACAGCCAAATGCAAGCTTACAGAGCCGTTACTGATAACATTGGTGGACTCATCCAACCTTCAATCCAGTTTACCAACTGCCTCTGACAAACTTGCCTGCTGTTCTTGCACCTATCTGTGTAATTTAACAGTCATTAATCACCAAAATCATGGGATCATCTTCTATCCAAGCAATGGAAGTACCTGTTTTTCAGAGATCCTCCAGTGATCTGGAGTGGTTCTTCATTTTCCAACCAGCTGCAAAGATGTCTCAGGGATGTGCTCACCAGATTGTGTTCCTCGATCTGACCTAGTAAACAAAACCCCTGAAGTGTGAGTTTGTGAGCTGCAGGTGACAGCCTTTCCAATGTATCCTTGGAGAATTCACAGGAGAATGTGGATATGAGAGTCCCTGGCACTGGCCTCTTCTTGCCATGAGTGTCTATCTAAGAGATGAGAGGACATATGTTGTTTAAGAAGAAACAAAACATTGTGCAGGTTAAGAATACATTTTGGTGATAATAAGAGACTAGCACACAACTGCACAATAAAGCTTAGCGGAATGGCTGGCCTTTGAGCTCTCCCTGTGCCCATTTGAGTAGCCACATTCTTCTCCAGCTAGGTTGGGTACTTTCTCCTCATAAAGGCTGATGACCCTGATGTTCATCGACCTCCACCAAGCTTAATTGTGCTGTGATTGAACTACAATAAGACCAAAGAAGGCATTGGGTATGATGAAAGTGGATGGAAGAATAGTTAGTGGTGATGCTGAAGCAAGTGAGGTTGGAAGGATGGGGTGGGTGAAATCCATTGAGTGGCTGTGATGCATGCAACAGTGAGAGTTGTTGTCTATGAGCCTTGGCGAGATGTGTGTCTAAATAGCAGATTTTGAGTAAGGGGTGGTTGCTCTGGGAATCTGAGGTTGCAGACAGTAGATGATAACACTTAACCTTGCAGTGTGCAGGAAATCATTGACTTTCTTCCTGCCCTGCTGAGCTTTATACTACACCTGGGTCACCTCATTAACCAAGGATACTATCTGAATCCATTTCTGGGTTCACTTGGAATGAAGATGTGGTTTTCTTTGGTGAACAGCAGGAGAAAGGATTGCCTTCCTCTCCACCACTGCGGTCATCAGCCTCTACAGGTCCTTGTCTATCATCTGGGGAATGAACTTTACTTTCCTCTAACCCATGTATTTGTAAGAATTGTGGAACATCACAGCGTGAGGGGCAGTTCCTGGATTGCAGTATCTGAAGTCCTTTCCAGCTGGGCTCTTAGTATGGCATCAGCAATATAAAGCTGGAAGATCCCAGCAATGTCGGGTGCTTCTGCCCCTCCTACCATGGGATGCTCCAACAAAACACTTTAACTGAAAATAGGAGCATTTTGCCAATGTTAGTATCAATTGCAGATCAGAGATACCACAGATTATAGGTAGATTAAAGCATTTGGATTTCTGTTCAATTGATGGGAGTAAGAATTCCGCTGTAAGTGGCAGCAAATGTCTTTGTTAAGATTTCCCTTATATGATACATGTTCTGGCCACTATAAGAGAAGTTTACCAAGAGAAAGAGGACCATTTGGATCCTTTTAGTCTGCAGTAATTTACAGTGACAAAAAATACATCAGCACTGAAGTGCTTTCCAGATTTCCATATCCATTATTTTAGTCAAATTGCAGAATTCATTTGGCCCACAACTGGAATGCATCACAAGGAGAATGTTGTACCTGAAAATTTATCATTATATTTCAGTTCAATTTATTGCGTTTCAACTTGTTAATCTATCCCCAAATTATTCATTCAATGTATAAGTACTTGGGCGAGGAGCAAACAGTTCAACAGAGATTGAATATTACACTTGTGCTAATTATTAATTGTTATGAATATATTTGCTGCTGTGTGTGAAGTTTACCACAAGCAGTTAATTTTTTTTCTCTCTGTTTAGGGTTACCTTAGGCAATGCAAGAAACGCAGGGACATGTTCAGTGATGAACAGTTGAAAGTCATATTCGGAAATATTGAAGACATTTATAGGTTTCAAATGAGTTTTGTCAGAGACCTGGAGAAGCAGTACAACAAGGAGGATCCTCACCTGAGTGAAATTGGACCCTGCTTCCTGGAGCATGTAAATTATAATCCTGTTAGATAAGATTACTATTTTCATAATTTTCATTTCTGTGCGTAATTCGTGTGTTCCTGTGCGCTGACCTGCAGTGCTTCTCCTGTCAAAAGAAAGGTTCACAGGGGTGTTGAAATTGTGGTGTGCTTTATTAGTAGCTAATGTATATGAAATTTCATGTCTACTGTTTTAATGAAAACATTACCTCCCTTAATGGGCCTTCATTAAACGATGGACAGAGGAATTTCAAATGAATGGGTTCATTAGCAATATTGCACATCACAATTTTAACCCAAAGCATATTTTAATTTTGTTGCCTTTACTTGTACATTAATGGTATTATTGGTGAACATCTTTGTTTTAAATTATTCTTCCATTTCAAACAACAATATTATTGAATCATAAAAATATAGCATAAACGACAATCATTACTCGAATAGAATAAATTGATTCAGAATTTTAACTGAAGCTATTAATTCTATGTCTGTTTTTCTGTGCCGTTTTTATATCAATTTATATTCTTTCTTTTCAAGTACTTCTCTTATCATTATGTTATATACTCAATTGCTGCATGCACTAAAACAGTCCATTTATTTAAAACTCTCTGTATGACAAATATTTTCTATTTGAACAATCCTGAACCTATGTCTAATCCTGTTGGTATTGATTTGTTTTATATGAATAGAAACTAAGATAAATTGAAAATATATTTTCACAAGGGAGAACAAGCCCAAAGGATTGTCTGTCTCAAAGCAAGACTTTCTAATTTGTTGTCCAATAATTGAAATAGATAGAAAATTGGATGGACTCTGCTACAGATATATGAGGTCTGCACTTGATGTTCCTTTATGAGCTCTGTCAGGTGTTAAGTGTTACATAACTGGCTAATCTAAACTTAAAAAAAAATCCCAACTCAAAGAACGAAAGAGACAGTTCAGAGGCTTGGACTAGAGTTGTTGGAATATTTGCTGGGCATCTACATTTTGAATACAAATAAAGAAAGAACTTTCCCCTTTCATGGATTCACAATGTAACAAAATACTCAACAGCCATTGAAATTGTTCTGAAGTGTTGTCACTTATGATGTAGGGCAACACTGGGCCATCGGTTCATAGAAAAACAAGATCAGGTTATCTATTTTAGTGGTGTTGGTTGGAGGTCAAATATTGACCAGAAAACCTTGGTAACTCCAACTGCTCCAATTCTATCATAGAATCCTTTATATCTATCTTAAAGGCGAGATGGTTCCTCGGTTTAACATCTCATCCATAAGACAGCACCTGTAAAATAGGTAGACGAGCAAGAGGCTGGAAGAACACAGCAAGCCAGGCAGCATCAGGAGGTGGAGATGTCAACATTTCAGGTGTAATCCTTCTTCTATTTGTGTAAAATTGCAGCCTACTCTGAACTACTACAGTGAAATATCAGTCCCTTCATAATTGAACCCACAATGTGCTATGTAAGAGGTAAGAGAGCTTCACCGACCCATGGTGCACACAATGTGGGAGCAGTTCTCTTTCAAGGTTTGTCTGAAGGAAAAAGATTAGTTATAAATCTACTGAGTTTTATGAGCATAGCCGGTATTTTTTGTTATCCATTCTGATGTATTAGTCAGACAGTTCAGGAAGGTGAATAGTTGGTTTTTCCTAAACATATGATATTGACATGTATTTGTTGTATTCATTTACAGCAAGATGGATTTTGGATTTACTCTGAGTACTGTAATAATCACCTGGACGCGTGCATGGAACTTTCCAAGCTGATGAAAGATGGCAGGTATCAACATTTTTTTGAGGCTTGTCGACTCCTTCAGCAAATGATTGACATTGCCATCGATGGCTTTCTCCTCACGCCTGTGCAGAAGATCTGCAAATATCCACTACAGCTTGCAGAATTACTCAAGTATACAGCATTGGAACATAGGTAAGCAATGAAAGCAATTTTTCATCTTGAGGCCAATTGCCATTAATTTTATAATTTTATATTCCATCTGCATTTTTGAGTTTGGTGTTACTTAGCAAGAGCCAGTGGTCTCAAAGAGAATTTAGGTGTGGAGGGATGATGGTAAACTTACCTCAAAGAGTGTTGGAGGTGTGGTGGGACATAAAGAACACCAACTCATACAATGGAAGTAATGAAGCATATGGAAGCTAAGTGCCAAATATCGCACAAAGGCCGGACTTATCTAATCTGGCCAATTACTGCCCCATCGGTTTACTCTTCATCATCAGTACAGTAATGGAAGGTGACATCGACAGTGGTATCCAACAGCACATTGCATGCTTGTTCATTGATGATCAACTTGGGTTCTGCCAGGAGCACTCAGTTCCTGGCCTCATCACAACATCTATCCAACCCAGGATGAAAGATCTCCATTCCCGAGGTGAGGTGAGAGTAACTGCCCTTAACATCAAGGCCGTATTTGACCAAGTGTGGCATCAAGGAGACCTAACAAACCTTGAGTCATTGGGAATCAAGGGGGAAACTCTGCTTGTTGAAGTCATACGTAGCACAACAGAAAATGGTTGTGGTTGTTGGAGGTCAGTTATCTCAGCTTGACGTCATCACTACAGTGGTAGCTCAGGGTCATGTCATGGTCCCGTTCCACCATCGTTTGGTCAGAAGTGGGGATTTTCAATGATAATTGCACAGTGTCCATCACCATTCATAACTGCACGGATAATGAAGCAGTCCATGCTCAAATGTAGCAAGACCTAGACAATATCTGAGCCTGAATTGATAGGTGGCAAGTATCAACTCCAGAAGTACCAGGCAATAACAGTCTCCAACAGGAGAGAATCTAACCATTGTTCATTGAAATACAATGTTGCTGTGATTGCCAAAACTACCATTGTCAAAACCTGGTTGTTGTCATTGATGAGAAACTGAACTAGTCATATGAATATAAAGGTTACAAGCAAATCACAGGCTGAAGTGAGTGCTGGCTTCCTGACTCCCCAAATCCTGTCCACCATCTACAAGACACAAGTTAGGAGTATAATGGAATACTCCCTATTTTCCTGGATGAGTAAGAGTGCAGGTCCAGCAACACTTGACACCATCCAGGAAAAAGCAGGCCACTTGTTTGATATGACAGCAATAAAAATGTATTCTTTCTCCTAACAATACACTAGCTGCAATATAAACCATTGACAATTTTGACTGCAGAAATTCACCAAGGGTCCTGAGGCAACATCTTTCAAATACACCCATTACCACCTAGAAAGAGAAGGATAGTTGATAAATGGGAATGCCACAACTTTCAATTCCCCTCCAAATCACTGACCATCCTGACTTGGAAGTATATTCCCATTCTTTCAGTGTTCCTGGGTCAAAATCCTGGAACGCTAAGCCACAGAGAGTGTGGATTAGGAGCAGTTCAAAAAGCCAGTGCATAAGCTCCTTCTTAGGGGCAACGAGGATACGATAATAAATGTTGGTCCAGCCAGTGACTTGCACATTCCATGAGTGAATGAAAAACAGCACTGTCTATGATGTTGTCTATTAAACAAGCTCGATAAATTTAGGATTCCCTCTAATTGGTCAAAGGCTAGCCTCCAGAAATGCCTGAGGTTTCTGCAATATTGAACTTTTGCATTAATGATTGCAACTATATTGAATTCAAAATACTGTGGAATATAGGCAATTTTAAATCCACAGATTTGCATATATCAGTAATCTGCATAGATTGGTCGCTTTAAAATCAAACAGGAAGCAAAGAACTGTTGATATTTTTGGCAGTGTTCTTTGCAAAAGTTCTTTATTGGTTTGTATAGATTATTGTATACTTTAAACAAAATCTATCAGTTTTGTGTGAATGAACATTTATTTATCTTATCTTTCATTCTTTGAATCCTTAACTTTGAATTTATAGCTATAAAATGCACTTAGAACCTGACAATGAACAGTAGTCTATTGATCTGGGTCAGTGTGTTCTGCTTCAGACATGTAACATTCAGACAATGGTTCCTTCTGCTAACTTTAAACCACAGTCATGCACTTAATGTGGACTTTATCATATTAGTTTAAAATGTAAATATTTACTTAACATTACTAAACCAGGCCATCCGTACTGTTATGAAGTTGAAGGCATGTACTGTACCTTTAAGCGAGAGAGCTAACAAGCACCTGTGTATATGACTAGATGGAAGTCCTAGAGTGTTCTGGAAAATTGAAAATAGGTAACATTTGCCTATAAAATGGATACCTGAGTTTTGGAAAGGGTTCAGAAAAGATTTACAAGGATGTTGCCAGGGTTGGAGGATTTGATCTATAGGGAGAGATTGAATAGGCTGTGGCTGTTTTCCCTGAAGCATCGTAGACTGAGGGGTGACCTTATAGAGGTTTATAAAATCATGAAGAGCATAGATAGTATAAATAGACAAGGTCTTTTCCCTGTTGAGAATGTGGTGCTGGAAAAGCACAGCTGATCCGGCAGCATCCGAGGAGCAGGAGAATCGACGTTTTGGGCATAAGGTCTTTTCCCTGGGGTGAGGGAGTCCAGAAATAGAGGGCATAAGTTTATGGTGAGAGGGGAAAGATATAAAAGAGACTTAAGGGGTAACTTTTTCACGCAGAGGGTGGTGCGTGTATGGAACAAGCTGCCGGAGGAAATGGTGAAGGCAGTACAATTGCAACATTTAAAAGGCATCTGGATGGATATGTGAATAGGAAGGGTTTGGAGGGATATAGGCCGGGTGCTGGCAGGTGGGACTAGATTGAGTTGGGATATCTGGTTGGACTGACGAGCCTGTTTTCATGCTTTACATCTCTATGCTCTGTGACTCTAATTTAAATTTAACCAATCAGTTTAAATTATGCTCCATAATGCTCCATACTAAAACCCAATTGAGTTTGAAATAATTGTTTTGCCAACATTGAACCAATGAGACGATCCAATGTTGGGGGTGTAAGAATGCAGACATTTCAAAAATTAGTCAGAGAGCAACTGCTGTCGAGAGACAAACTTGTGGAGAGCTAATTACCCATCTAACATCTTGCTCTCCAAGAAATTTAGAAACTCTATCAAAGGTACCTTTTCATGCGAAACATACTCACAGTAAAAGAAAAGACGATGACCCAAGGAGATCGCAGCTGGAAGGGTGAAGACACAGAAGAAGACGACGACTGTGTGGTTTTAGAATTAAGTTGATGTCATTTTAAAAGGGTGTCTTATTGGAACAGCATATTGTTGTAGAGTTGGAGGCAGGTAGCAAGCTGTTAAGAGAAAGGGGGCTTCGAATTGTGAATAGTTGTTTAATGTTCACTTTTAGAGTTAAAAAAAATTTGGATCTTATTTTCTTTAAATCATGGAATTTGCGAGTTCTCTGTCACTCACATTTTAACAGATTATGAAGCGAGGTGAGATTTTCTGGGTGTTTGGTTTAATTAACAGAGGGAGTCACTGCCATGTTGTAACAATATCCAGTTCTGAGCAATGGATTGTAACTCCAAATTATATTTGGAATTGGTTGGACTTTAAATTGCTGCACCTTAATAGTGGGTACTGATTGTGTTTTTTTTAATTTCTGGGCCTTGAAGGTAAAGATTAGAAAAGTACCAGAAGCAGACAAGCAAACTGGAGTCTTAGCCTAAACTGTTTATTGGCTAGAGTCAGCTCCCACATTTTACATTGTGGGAACCACTGCCTCGAGCATAAAATACAGCCCTTATTGTTTATAGATTCCAGGAAAGAATGAGCACGGAGTTTGGAATATTTGCACTTTAGGAATTTGGGAAAAAGAAACAAAAATTCAAAGCACGACATTTCATAGTATAGAGATAAGAAATGGAGGTTAGAGGCTGGAGGTGAGAGGGGAACTGCACATCACATACTGTCTTGCTGCTTTCCTTTCTATCTGGTTCCCTTATCTTATCAATGGTCAGTCTGCCAATTTTATTTGTTTCATATGTATTTGCTCTTCTTTCCTGTTTTCTGCTTTAATATATTTCTATTTCTATTTTTATATCTTTTCTTTATCTACTAACGCTGTTTCAGTTTGGTGGAGGACATAAAGAGTATATTTACAAAGTTGCTGCATTTGGCAAACAAAAAAGATGTTTTCATTGTTTTTCTTTGTTGCATTTATATCATACATGTTCTTTATTCTTCATTCTTCTAAATCATCACATGCTGTTCTCCATGAAATTGTTATTTGTTCTTGAACTTCAGTTTTCTATATTCTGATCTCACTGTCTACTCACTACAGACCTTGCAATGAAGACTGAGTGGCCAATCTAATTTGATTAAAAATAAAGTCGTCAGAATTTCATTGTAGCTTTCCACTCCATAAATATAACTACATTGTACACAACAAGGTTTAAGAGAAAAGCTGTGCAACTGGGCCTAGATTTTTCCAAGTTATTACTGTTGACAATCCTGAAACTTTTCTTGAAAATGGATAATTTTATTAAGGTCATTAGTAGTCATCTTAGCTCAATGAATTTGCGCCAATAAGTAGCTGAACTGCATTATACAGATTTGATTCCTTATCTAAGCTTAAGTAGTGACAGAAATTGTACAGTTGCTCTCAAATGCTCCTGGTTCAAAGGAGTAATTTGTGTCATTACTTGATCTTCATATACAGCTTCTTTCCAACTATTCATTGTGCGGTGATTAAGGGGATATATCATAATAATTTAACATTCTCAAAGCAGCCAGCACAGCACAAGCCTAGGAATTTGGAGCTTCCTGGCTATTGCAGGGTTACATCTACATTGGGAAGTGCTCTTGCTGAATGATCTATTCATGGAACTCATGTTCCCACTTCGACAGGATAGCTGAAATCAGGATTTTGCTTTATATGGAACAAGGGTAAACTTTCTTTCTTCCCCATATATGTATATATAATCCACTATATGTATATATTTGCAGTAAAATGAAGTCCTGAATGCCATTCTATAAATTAAATGCTAAAATACATAAAGGTGAGTTTTAGAAAAAAAAGGTGAGCCACCTGCACTTCAAAGCTATCTCTTCACCAAGATGTGAAGAAGTGTTGCTCTGAAAGCTAGTGTGCTTCCAATTAAACCTGTCGGACTATAACCTGGTGTTGAGTGATTTTTAACTTAGTACACCCCAGTCCAACACCGGCATCTCCAAATCATTCCAAGAAGTTGACATTTTCCAAAGGATATTCATCTAGTTCTGGGATCTTGTTTATTAACTGCTTCAGGAAGATGGTTTTGTTTGTTTCAAGATTGTTCTTCAACTAGCAAAATGTGAAAAATCTTCACATAATGTTGAACAAATAATATTGCTCTATTTTGATAAGTTGGTAATTTTGAAGTATCTCTGTCTCCAGTCTTCACCCACATATTATTTTGTTTTCCAAAGTTTGCTTAATCCAGTTGTTCTTCAAAGACATTTTCAACCATGAGAAATCCTTTTCTAAAATAATAATTTGATTATGTTTTGTCTTTCAACAAGACGGACTTTAAATGCATGAAATAAAACACTCTTCATTTTCAACTTTTGAGGTCCCAATTCAAAGCAGGTATTGCAATAACAGATACATGGTAAGGTTCTCTTTGCTTTGTTCAACCTTAGAATAACATAAGAATTACATTGAATAACATGCAAGGTCTTTCTCCTGGACTGACCTCTCAGAATGAGATTGCCAGTTTAGTGCCAACTTAGAAATAGATTTGTGCTGTGTTGTTACCTACCATGAATTTCATTGAAGCTGCTAAAACACATTTCATTCAAGACTACCCTTGGAGTATGTACCCCAATTAAACAATTGTGGGCGGTATGGTGGTACAGTGGTTAGCACTGTTGCCTCACAGCGCCAGAGACCTGGGTTCAATTCCCGCCTCAGGCGACTGACTGTGTGGAGTTTGCACGTTCTCCCCGTGTCTGCATGGGTTACCTCCAGGTGCTCCGGTTTCCTCCCACAGTCCAAAGATGTGCAGGTCATGCTAAATTGCCCGTAGTGTTAGGTAAGGGGTAAATGTAGGGGTATGGGTGGGTGGCGGGTCGGTGTGGACTTGTTGGGCCGAAGGGCCTGTTTCCACACTGTAAGTAATCTAATTTAATTCTTTTGTGAGTTTAAGAATAAAGGATCTTGTTTATTCTCATCCTGAGTTCAGTACAATATCGCACTTGCTTTCACTCATGCACCACAAACATAAATATTGGATACAGATAAAGGTAATATACTTTAATTGATGGCTCTTTCACTTGTCTCAAAGGTGGCAGATCTGAGGTCTTTGAATACTTTCAATTAGTTAAAGTAGAATTGAGAGTCATACTAGTTGGAAGGGTCAGACAGATTGTAGGTTTATCACAGTCAAATAACCAAAATGGGATGTTCTGCAGTGAGCTATTAACTGAAGCATGGTATGTACTCTGCTGCCTGGAATCTTACAGCTTGTTTTTGAGTCTGGTTCATGGACTAGGTGAACTGATAGCTCAGTGGCTTTGTTGGAACTGACTGAAAACAGGTCTTTTTCTTTTACCAGGGTTTTCGAAGTTTTTTACGTAAGGAGCCACAAGTCGATTTTTTTCTCAGTCCACCAGCCATTGAGCAAATTTCAGAAAGATGCAGTTTAGTGCAACATTAAACATAAGTTTCAAAATAAGTTGAAGTATGAAGCAACTATTTTAGTAAAATAAAACAACCAATAAACTGATCATTTAAAAACATCGGTAATTATTAAAAACAATTGGAAAGTGCCACATAGCAAAGCTAACTGGGAGTTCTGGGAGGGGGGGTCATATTTTCACAAATAACATTCACTCTGGCCTCAACTTGGGGAGAGTATATCGGCAACAAGAGCAATTGCAAAGCTGTAGGTTCAGGGGTAACCTGGGGACATTCACAGGTATACAAAGGAGATTAATGGAAACAGGAGGAGGCTAAAAAATCATTGGGGACACAGGAACATCATCATCAACTCATCAACACAAATAGAACATGAAGGATGAGTGGATCATTCTGCATCTCAGGTGGAGCCTCCTCAGCTGGAGTGTGTTACCAAGACAAGTTTAAACATTGCCAGAAAACGTGGCTGACTACATGCAGAGTAGGTAGAATAATTTACTGTTTTCCTGTTTGTGGGAGGGGTTGGGCAGTGGAGGGGATGGGTTGAAGTAAAATTCATTACATTTGAGGCTCTAATAGGAGCATTAGGATTAATCATGCATCCACTGATCCAGTTTCTCTGCCCATCAGGCCTCAAATTGCAATTCATTGGCAGGTCACTATTTATGCAAGTACAAACATTAAAAATTATAGCATCAACCGATCATGACCATTATGAGGTTTCACTAATTGTCCTCCTTTCCATGTCAGATAAGGAAATCTGTTCAGATACTGTCAGGTCTCACCTGGGGTTACCATTTCTGAATCACATGTCGTGAGATGACAATGCTTCAGAACTGCTACACTCAAACACTGAATCATCCTTGACCCACTACATGTCTGAGATAAGTCACCTGGGCTTTAAAGAGCTCACTCTTTCCAAGATTCCCCACTAGATCAAATGACTACTTTTGGAAAAGTGCTTTGAATTACTGGACGTGTGTGTCCCAGGTCTCACTTTAGCATCTAGGTACATTTTGGATTTAAAAGTAAAAATGTCTGAGCATACTTCAGGATTCTGATCCATCTTTGTAACAATATAGATGACTTTCTCAGGTAAGCCTTATAACAAACCTGGCACATTGCTGTAGTCTCACTGTTATCTGCATTAAGGTGCATTGATATGGTTATAGTCATCAATGCCATGGTTCAAGGATCCATGATATCTCATGCCGTCTGCAGCCAAGGAATTGGTTATTTGTGAGAGAAGAGCAGAGCTCAGTCATCACACCTTCCTCTATCCTTGGGATGCCTAGAGGTTAAGAAAAGGTTTGGAGGCTGCTCATCTCTCAAATGGGTGCAACCTTAACAGATCCAGTAGTGAAATTGTTGAGAGCAAACACTTTAAACATACAAGTAATGTATCTTTAGAAAAGTGCAAGAAACTTCACATTGTTGTTCACCCATTCCACTATGTGCACTAATCTTTTGTTTCTCCCTTTCCCTCCCACCATACTGAGATGCAGCCCTGACTTCTGCAGCAGGGATAGCGAGAGCCTGCTCTATGGTTGGTCCTGTTGGCCTCAAAGACCAGGCTAGTCATCCTTGGTAGTGTTTAGGCCTAGAAAGCTCTTCCATCCTCTGGGTGCCTGCCCTCACTACCATATTTACCTGAGCAGAAGGGGCACCTGGAATGGGGTCTGTTTCTTTCCCATTCATGTTTAGCACCTATGGCTGGAGTGATGGAGTGCAGGTCTGTTTGCATATTGGACAGATACTGACTGAGCCTGACCTGGGTTTCTGTGATGATAGCCGACCTGTCCATGGAGGCACTTATATGCACATGTGCATGAGCCAGCACTGAACTGATAACATTGATGGACTCCTTTATCCTTTGATCCAGTTTATTGACTGCCTTGGTCTCCAACAAACCTATCTGCTGTTCCTATGCCTGTCTGTGCCAAAGTCATTGTCTACCTGGAGACTGTGCATGGCCTCCAGCAGGTTATAAATGTGGAGAACTGCATGTTTCTTCTTCAACCAGCTATGGAGGCCTCTCAGTTATGAGCTCATCAGATTATGTTCCTGGGACCAATCTAAATGGAGAACCCATTGAGGTGAAAGTCTCTGAGCTGGTAGAGAGCACAGCTGAAAGCTTTTCCCAATGCATCCGTTAAGTGGCTTCCTCCACAGAGGTGGAGGTGGAGCTGATGGTCTCTTGTACTGACCTTTTCCAGGCAAGAGTTGCCAGTGCTTGCTTAAGAGTAGAAATTGTTTTTTTTTGTGTGAAAGGAATAAACATTTGTGTAGGTTAAGAATGAGTTAGTCTTGTTGGTAATAAGTCAGCAGTACACTGAAGCTCACTGCACTAATTGTCCATGAAGATCAACTAGGTAAAAACAAGGACTGCAGATGCTGGAAATCAGAGTCTAGATTAGAGTGGTGCTGGAAAAGCACAGCAGGTCAGGCAGCATCCAAGGAGCAGGAAAATCGACGTTTCGGGCAAAAGTCCTTCATCAGGAATATTCCTGATGAAGGGCTTTTGCTCGGAACATCGATTTTCCTGCTCCTTGGATGCTGCCTGACCTGCTGTGCTTTTCCAGCACCACTCTAATCTAAACTCTGTCCCTGAAGATTTCTGCAGTCCCACATGAGCAGTCAGGTTCTTCCCCAACCAAGTCTAACATCTTCTCACAGTAAGTGTGGAAGCTTATGTTGTGTATCAGCCTGCCTACTGGTCTTCACCATCTTGGCCTGATGGTGAGACAGATTTTCCTGCAATGAGACAAAAAGAGGATTGAGTGTGATAGAATAGATGGGAGAGACATTGGTGGTGATGCATGAGCAGGTAAGGTGGTGAGGTGCCCGCAGTGAGTGTGTAGCAAGTGCAGAGGGCAGGAAGGGTTAGTGGATGGAGGATTTGGGTGAGAGCCTTTAACTGGTCATACTGCAGGGAAAAGTGAGAATTGCAGTCTGATAAGTGAGCCTTGGTAAGAGCTGTGTATACTGACAGTCTCAGTGCATAGTGGTGACCATGTAAATGTTCAATAGCAGACATTTACCCTTGTAGATTGCAGAATATCATCGGCCTTCTTCCTGCATTGAAGGGCATTTCTTTTAACCCAGGACACTGGGCTAACCTAGACCACTGTCTCAGACCCAGCTCGTTCAGGCTAGTGGTATGGCCTCCTTTGTCAGTCAGCACGAAGTAGGATTGCCCCCTTCTCCACCACTGTGTTCACCAGTAGCTTGTGGTCCCACTCCACAAAGTGTGGAGCTCACTTGTCTTTTTGGGCCAGTTCCTCAGGAATAAGATTGAAACACCACAGGGTGAAGGCCAGTACCTGGAATACTGTGTAGCTGGGGTTTAGACATTGTTCGGTGATGTGAACATTGCAAAGTCCTGGCAACAGTATGCACTTCATTCTCTCCTGCCACACAATTTCATGAGGCTGGTACCGAGTAGGCCAGTTGTACGTTGAGATGAAGAGTAAAGGATTGCATGAGTAAAGTCAGCATGGGTCATAGTGGACTGCCTGCCATGAATTTCAATCAAGAGGCTTTGCCAAAACCTGGAAAAATTCAGCACACACATGCAAAATTTTAAAATGCAAATTGAGGCATAAAAAGTCCCTCCTCCTCTCACTCCTTCATTCCATTAACTCCCCATGCCTTCTTGGTGCTCACTGATGCAACCTCCTATCTCCAGGGTTCTGCACTTCTCCCTTCATACCCAGTATGATCCTAATCATTTCCAAGACCCTGATAGCCCCAAATTCTTTGTTGCACTCACCATCTTTTTCCTCCCCCCTCCTTATCACATCATTTATTATCCAATACGTGCATAACTGAGGAGGCATCCTGAGAGAAAATAAAGTTAGCTGCCTATTGATGATGTCACCATATAAATAAAAACTCTGTTAGATACAAAACAGCAATGCTTTGAAATCACTTCAATCACTTCCTTATGAAAACAAACGTCCATCTGAGTGCTCAATGTCTTATATAAACAAACATTTTCATTTAAGAGAAACCTTTCATATCGGCAAACATTCCCATTCAATAAGCCATTTGAGCTGTTCATAAATAGGAACCCCATTGTGAAAATGACAGTTTGGGAAATAAATCATGCAGCACAAGTTGAATAATTGTTTTATGTGATCAGGCATCTGAAATAGCTAGCACTGTTTTTTTTGAAAGCTCTACATATTTTGGACGGTTTCTTGACAGCTTTGCCAGTCCTAATGAGTTTATATACTTTTTATCAGTGTGCCTTTTCACAATCCCAATCAGTGTTCTATCTCCACTAAAGAGTTACCATAATTCTCCAAAGGATACTTTAACCACACCAAAGGTGTGGACGGAGCAGATCCAAAAGGATACCTTACCTTCCCAAACAGGGAAAAACATACCTTCAGCCCTCAGCCCGCTCAACGCCCCCCCCCCCCCGATATTCTAAATGCCAACTCCTGCTGGTTCCTCAAGGACTAAGATATTCACATGACAATTTTGTGGCTGTTTAAAAAGACCACCATTTACCTCTTCACTCACCATGGCAACTCAATGATTATCCACATGTAACCATTCGCATAGGACCAAAGATATACTTCTGTTATTTGAATTTCCATATTGCAAGCTACTTTCTACACAGCGGCATGATGACTCAGTGGTTAGCACTGCTTCCTCACTGGGCCAGGGACCCAGATTCAATTCAGTGTACTCCGAATAGGCCGAATGGCCTGCTTCCACACCATAGGAATTCTATGTCGGAAAGCACTTATCCATAACTGCACTTGCATAAACTTCTTGATAGGTCTTGACATTTGATGACACCTTCTTAAAATGTCAATAAGTGTTGACATGTTGGACAGTTCCAAGGGGCTTATGCACCATTTACATAAAATCTTCTCCACAGTTAACAGCCCTACAGGGCACCTGACCCCACCAAAAAGATCCCTGAGTTATACCATGGAAGCATCGTGGGTTTATCTCTGTAGGGGTACCTCAGCTTTCCAAATGGGCACCCTGACTATCCAAAGGAAAAGCACAGAGAACAAGCTCTACTCTTACCTGGTAAAAACTCCATACTCTGGGACACCAATAACAGACTTGATTGGAGGCAACTGTTCATTTAAATGGCCCCAGACTCATTCACTTGCACACACACACACATTCTCTCTCTCTCTCTCTCTCTCTCTCTCTCTCTCTCTCTCTCTCTCTCTCTCTCTCTCTCTCTCTCTCTCACACACATGCATACGCATGCACACAGTTATACGGTCTCCCCCCAAACCCCACCTCCCAACCCCAATCACCAGAAAGGCCCATGTGCCTTGTCTGTGGCCCCCACCTGTGTTTGCTTAAGACACTAAGACACCTCTTTCTAACCCATGGAAGAATTCTGAGGTGTAGATCCTCTGACTTGATGATAATGGTAGATTGGATGAAAAGCCAGGTCATATGGCTACAGGTTATAGTTAAATACAATTTTGTTTCTGCTAATGGTCCACAGCACATTGTGGATGCCCAGTTTTTGATTACTAGATTCAAACGCTATCCCATCTAGCATAATGTTAATGGAACACAATATGTTGGTTGGCATCTACAGTGTAAAGATGGAACTTAGTCTGCACACCAATTGTTAGTCACTCTTACCATCCTGTCACAGATGCATCTACAACAAATATATTGGTGAGGAAGGGGTCAAATAGATTTTTCCCACTTCTTAGCTTGCTCACTACCTGCTACAGACCCAGTCTAGCAGCTATGTCCTTTAGGATTCTGCCAGTTCAGTCACAAATGATAATACCAGGCCACTCCTTGTGACAATTGAAGTCCCAGAACTGAAGGCTATTCTGTGCCCTTGCCATCCTCTGTACTGTTTCCATGTGGTGTTCAACATGCAGGAACACTGATAAATGAGAGGTTGCACCTCGCAGGGGATTTTGTTACCGAAGATTGACCTAATCCCATGAGATCTCATATGATGCAGAACCAATCATTGAGGATTCTCAGGGTAAATTCCTCTTGACTGTACAAGGTAACACCACTTCTGGTCGGTCTGTCCTGCTGGTGCGACAAATCATACCAAAGGATGGGATATCATTAGGTGAAATTCCATGAAAATGACTATATCAGGCTGTTGTTCAACTAGTCCGTGGGACAGCTCTCCCAATTTTGGTACAGGCTGCCATTTATTAGTCAGATCTTTGGAGAATTAGCAGGACTGAGTTTGTTATTATTTTGTAGATTTCTTAGAATCACCACAGTGTGGAAGCAGGCCATTTGGCCCATCGAGTTGACAGCATCCCACCAGACCCACCCCATCATTTGCCATGGATAATCCACTTAACTTGCCTACTGTGGGCAACTTGGCATAGTCAACCCACCTAACCTGCACAACTTTGGACTGTGGGAGGAAACCAGAGCATCTGGATGAAACCTATGCAGACATGGGGAGAATGTGCAATCTCCATACAGACAGTCATCTGAGACTTGAATTGAACCCAGGTCTCTGGCACTATGAGGCAGCAGTGCTAACCACTATGCCAGCAAGTTGCCCATTATTGTTGGTGGAAGCCTAGTTCAATGATGAGCGATCTATTTGGTTTCATTCCTTTGTGACATTTAAGTGACTTGATATAATTAAGTGGCTTGCTTGGCCATTTCAGAGGACATTTAAGGGACATTGATGGTGGGTCTGCAGTTACATGTAGTCCAGGCAAGATGTGCAGTCACATTTCCTTCCCTAAGGACATTAATGAACCATATTGTTTTTATGGTTACCTGTAGAGTAGCTGTTGATTTCAGACTTCTTTTTTAATTTGTAGACTTTAAATTCTACCAGTTGTCTTGAATCCATATCCCAAGATAAAAATCCCTGGTTTCTGAATTACTAGTTCAGTCAGATTATCATGACATCCCTGCCTTCCTGGCAGTTCCTGCTGAGTTACATGTAGCTGTAACAATATATCAGATGTTCTACTGCACAATGTACTGGTCCTAGCCCTTTAAAAGAGCTCTCCATTCCATCTAACCCCACTGCTCTGTTTTGCCATAGCTGTACAATTTTTTCCCTTTTCAAGTATTTCTCCAGTTGTCATTGGAAACTTTATCTTCAATCTTCTTCCATCATTTTTTCAAATCATGAAATCCAGATCACACCTTGTTCCATAGAAAACTTCTGCTGAAGTTCTCATTGATTGTTTTGGTAAATAACTTTAGAAAGCGATATCAAAACTTTTTTTAAAATTCTATTCCAGTGACTATAGATACGTTGCTGCTGCTTTAGCAGTCATGAGGAATGTGACGCAACAAATCAATGAACGCAAAAGGAGATTGGAAAATATTGACAAGATGGCACAATGGCAAGCTTCAGTCCTTGACTGGGAGGTAGGCCTTTCACTATTGGCTGCAATATGGTTCAGTACTGATGCTGAGTGTCATATCTTAACTTGAAAAGTATTTTGTTGTACACATGTTAAAAAGTTCAATTTAAATGATTGTAGACACTCAGCATGATTGATAGTGTTTTAAATTATCTTTTATATGAAAATACTTTTGTGGAACCAATCTGGAAAAAAAACATAGTTGTAATATTACTGTACTTTTTTAAAGCATTTATTTTTACTTTTTAAAATCTTCTTTTGTCTTTCCATAATCATGGCTAATCTTCTCAATCAATCAATGAGTAAAAACTCCAGTCAATGTTAGTTTTAATCTCCTTTTGGAATCATAGAATATGCTTATGGTTTAAATTATTCCTGATCTCTAACCTTCGGTTTACTTTTATCTTTCACTGACATTGATCATTGGGTGAATATTTTGGCATTGATTGATGCAAGTGCAGGCAGAGTTTGACATGTCAATCAGTTTTCATTTCCTTGGTTCCACCTGCACCAGGGCTATTTTCCCAAAAGGTGAAATAGGAGTGTCAGTGGAGACACTTGCCTCGTAAACAGTGATAGCCAATTTAAAATAGCTAAAGGTCTATCAAGATTTATTGTTAGAGGCTGTCCTTTAAAGTTCAGGCTCTCAGATGCATTAGTGAACATGACTGTCTGGGTGTGGTCTCCACTTCAGATGGTAGATTAGGGGATCAGCCATCCAGGTACTCTTAGAAGTCTTCCCTGTCTGCTTGGTTTCAGCTACAGCTGTAGGCCACAACTGTACCCTTCATCGTTTAATCTAAAGTTAAAAATAAACTGGAGAGAAGGTGCCTCCATTTACTTACGTGCAAAGGCAACCTGCTGCCTCTGCTGAGCAGGTGAGCCTCGTAATAACCCTTTGGCTTCAAGAGCCCATCCCTCATCCTTAATTGAATCTCAAGCTTGCTCATCATTATTCATTTGCCAGTTTCAGAAAATTTACACACAGAGTGAGCTTTTGCCAATCCTTGGCCATACTGACAGGATTCCAAAGCTTGTAGGTTATATCTTGCTCCACATTTCTGCTGTTCTCACAAGTAAATAAGCTGTGTTCCCCCAAGATATTGAAATAAGTTCTGTGAGCCACAACATAATTTACATTCTTGCAATTCAGCAAATATATCAAAAATGCCAAGTTAACTCAAAATTGTTATCAATAGTTACAAATAATTCTGGACTTTTCTATTTTTAAAGACTTCAGTTACCAATCCGTGCTTTTCTGTGTCTTTTTTTTTACTTTTCCTAGCCTTGCAGACAGCCTGTACTAACAGTAAAATTACATACCTACAGCACTCGCAATTTCACAAAAGTTTATAGAATTAAAGAAGAATCTTCTTTTTGTCCAAATTCTCTCTAAATATCACCAACATTTCTAATACCAAATCAATAAGAACTTCTAAAATTGATAATGGACGAAACAGGAAATTTACCAAGCAGTCAAGCCATAATAAAAACTATAAAGATTGGTTCAAAAATTTAAATTTTTCGATGGTCATTTGCTTTGGAGAAAATGAATAAGGAGTCATTAGAATAAAATAGGTTTGTTGTCGATGTTCATTCTTGGTATCAAACCATTTTTCCCCCTTTTTGGGAAACTAAGTAAGTAAATGGCACCATTAATTACTAAGAGAAACGTTCCCAGTATTAATATATATCAACATCATGATTGAGTCAGTAAGTCAATGGACAGAGCTGGTATTGTGGTATAAATTGTAAAGCAAATCATTTTTAATCAGATATCAATGCAATAAATACTTTTTCTGCTGTTGCTGCTAGTTCCCCCATTACAAGCCTTTATGAACACAAGAAAAAAATGATTCCATATTTATGAATGGCATGACAGTGATAATCTAAGTGTCACTGACATAAAGTTTCTGGTTTGTTCACCATAAAATTTATACAGCAGTTATTTTCCACCAAGTAGAAAGCACAAATATCTAAATCATACCAGAGACTCAGATATTCTTAAGCATATTTGAACAGTCTTCTATACCAATTTTGCAATTCCGTTTGGTGGAAAATTTGCTGCTGTTAAGTAAATAATATTTTAAAATGTAAATCAGCTTTTAATAAGCACATCATTCATAGGAATTGCATCTTTGATGTGCAGAATTGTAGAGATTGGCTCATCCAGGCTCATTATTGGCAAGATATGTTTCTCATCAATTATTTCTGCTCCCCTTCCAAAGATGTTAACTAGTAACTGGAGGACAATTTCAAAGGTGATGATTATCTTCTAGTCTCCTTTGCATTTAAATATGAACCACGAGACTTGAAAAGCTCTTTGACCATAGATTAGAGTATTCCAACTGTCTTCACTTAATGTTCTCATGTTGTTACAATCTCTAACAGAACTACAAAATTTATGTTACAATCTGGCTAGGGATCAGTAATGTTGTTTAAAGTAGCCCAAGCGTGACATCCAGTGTACTGAGGAAAAGATTAAAGCCACAAAATTCCAAGGTTTGAACAAACAAAATGATGCAAAGTTAGAATTGCAAAATAATGTACTTCGTAATTTATACTTAATAACCAGAATTAACATGACAGCAAAATGAGTAACACCAACTTTCTTCAGGACACATGAATTAGCAAGTACAGTCAAGATGGATCACATAGATTTTTCAGAGACCCCTCAGATTACTGATACTGTTTGTCACTAACTCTCATTAAAACTGTTTCTCCTTTACAAGGGATCGAACTCTTGATTTGTGAAATCTGGCTTTTAAATTCCCTCAAAAATTCAACCATGATTGCCTCAATGATTGCTCACATCTTAATAACTGGGATGGCATTCCACTGGATTGCTGAGACTCTCCTCCAGCACCTACAAATTGGCACAATTCCAGCTGTTTCGCAGACACCTACTTTCACTCAGGTGGCACTGCCCCTGTGATTTTCCAACTCCAATATTTATCAACTATATGGCAAGCACTATTTGTGGGCTTCATTCTGCCCAACTCTTGGCTGCACTAAATTATCGATGCTTCCCAGGACTTTTTTCAAGCTCCACCTCTCTTGATGTCTCCCTGCACTTTTCCAGAGCCCTAATCCCAGCTCTTGGCTGTGCACATTCAGGACATTACTGGCCTG
This sequence comes from Chiloscyllium punctatum, assembly GCF_047496795.1. Taxonomy (NCBI): domain Eukaryota; kingdom Metazoa; phylum Chordata; class Chondrichthyes; order Orectolobiformes; family Hemiscylliidae; genus Chiloscyllium; species Chiloscyllium punctatum. The sequence goes on from NC_092763.1 coordinate 52,058,748, forward strand.
AACAGCCTGGTGCCTGCTACTGGGATACAGCCTCTCTTCCCTCTGCCAGACACCTAATTCCCAAACTTGTCATGCGACTTACCTTTTATTGCTGTCTGAGTATCTGTGATCTCTTTCTTGCACCAGTCCTAGTCTCATGCTGTCTCCTTTTGCAATGTCCACAAGCCGACAAATGTCCTGATGACCAAGATGGCTGGGCCTTTTCATTTAATAAAATAGCACAAAGCATACATCGCTTGTCATATTGCCACTCTGAACATGCCAGGAACCGGATGTCTTGACATCAGTCTGGAAAGCTCCCCAGAGAGTTGGTAAACCAACACTCTATAACAATGTTGCAGGCCCATAACCCCAGGAGCAAAGAATGTGCCAATTATATCACTGCTGCAGTTAGTCTTCAGAAACCAGTTGCTAAAGGATAGAATTGGAGCCAATCTTTACACACTTTTATCAGCATTTATTTACATAATCACACAATACAAGCCTGTACTGCCAAACCTAACAAACACATTGTCAGAATCAAAACTGTCTGAGTTCTGAGGAAGGGTCTCTCAACTGGAAGCATTAACTCTGATTTCTCACCACAGATGCTGCCAAGCCTGCTGTGCTTTTCCAGCAATTTTATTTTTGTCTCTGATGTGCAGTATCAGCCGTTATTCCAATTTTTAAACACATTTCAGTCTATTAAAACAAAATATTAATCAGAATTTTCATTCGAATGGTGAGAATCATTAATTTAATGCTGTTTCTTCTCAAGTTACATCACTTAGCACTATAGAATAGCAAAGCAAACAGATCATCAAAGCAAATAGAATGCTGCATTATATCATCAGTCAGTACAGTATAAATTTAAGAGTGAAACCATACAGTGATCTAGTCTCTGATGTTCTGGTTTACTCAGATGATGTTTCTAAACACATATCCACTTTCATTGAACAAAGCTTCAAACCACACCTGCAGGACCTGGAGACAATGGGAAGATATGCTAGTTTGTGATGAGGGTGAGAATGAAACTATGAGTATGAAAAATTGGTTTATTCGCTTAAAATGGACTAATGAAAAGGAGTATGTGAAAGGGTAAATTGGATATAAGAGCTAAATACAACATCTAAATTTAACATGTTCATTAAATATAGCATTACATGATGATTTAACTGGTGAAAAACTGATGGCAGGCAATTTTTCGCACAACTAGTGATTAACATCTAAATTTGACTATCCAGACCATTAATAGTGACAAAAATCTCGAGCGTAGGAAACAGATTTTGTGATTAGACAGAGCTGGATTTTACAGAACATGAGGCACACGTCAGTGGTGAGGAATCTATTGCAGAAAATTCTGAAGCAGAGGATTAATCTCCACTTAAGAGGCAAAGTTTGATCAGGGATAGTCAGCATGGCTTTATCAAGGTGATGTCATGCATAACAAACTTAGTTCAATGTTTTGAGGACGTGACCAGGTGTTTAGATGAGGGTAATGCAGTTGATGTAGTTTGCATGGATTTCAGTAAAGCCTTTGACAAGGTCACATATGGGAGACAGATCAAGAGGGTAAAAGCTAATGATGTCAGCTAACCCGTTCAGGTACTAACTCCCTTACAGACCGCAGCCAAGGTGGAGGCAGGCTTATCCCAACATTTTATGTGGGACAGGGGTCCACTGCCTCCACATAGAGACAAACAGCACAGAGGATACTCTTAGTTAAAGCTAGAATCATGGGATCCAGGTTAACTTGGCAAGATGAGTCCAAAATTGGCTGACTGATAGAAAACACGGGGTGGTGGTAGAAGGCTATTTGTGTCCAGGCACATGCCCAGTGGCATATCACAGAGATTGGTGCTGGGTTTCTTATTGTTTGTGACATATATAAAAACATTATAGGTGAGAACGTGGGGGAATGTAAGTAAGTTTGCACATGACACAAAGATTGGTGGTTAATTGAGAGGAAGAAGGTGTCAGGTTACAGGAAGATATTGACAGGTTAGTTCGATGAGGAGATAGAAATTATTAGGTGATCCACTTTGGAAAACAAGACAATGGAGTACTCAATGAATGGTAGGGCACTAGGAAGTTCAGAGGAACAGTGGGATCTTGGGGTGCTTGCCCACAGATCCCTGAAGGCGGCAGGGCAGGTTCAGAGCATAATTGAGATGGTATGTGAGATACTTGCCTTAATCAGTCAAGGAATAGATTAAAAAAGCAGGGAGGTTATGTTGGCACTGTACAACATTTTGATAGGCCATATCTAGAGTACTGTGTGCAGCTTGGCTTATCTTACTATAGGAAAGGTGGGATTGCAATGGAAGGGGTGCAGAAGAGATTTACGAGGATGTTGCCTGGATTGGAGCATATTAGCTATAAAGAGAGCATAGATAAGCTTGGGTTGTTTTATTTGGAGTACAGAAGACTGAGAGGGGATCTGATTGAAATGTGTAAGTTTATGAAGGCATGGACAAAGTGGCTAAGTAGCAGCTGTTCTGCTTAGTTTGAGGAAAAATCTTTTCACTCTGAGGGTGGGGAGAATCTGGAATGCACTGACCAAGATAGTAGGAAAGGAGGGAAACCTCACAACTTTAAAAAAGTTTGAAGTTTAGAATCCCTACAGTGAAGTTTAAAGTTTGTGGATGACACTTGAAATATCATAACAGTCAAGACTATGGGCCAAGTGCTGGAAAGTGGGATGAGTGTAGATATGTTGATGCAGATTTGATGGATCAAAGGACCTCTTCTGTGCAGTATGGAGGCAGTGGATCCCCTTCCTCAAGTCAAAAATCGGGATAAGCTTGGCTGGTTCTATAAGGAGAAAGTGAGGACTGCAGATGCTGGAGATCAGAGCTGAAAATGGGTTGCTGGAAAAGCGCAGCAGGTCAGGCAGCATCCAAAGAGCAGGAGAATCGACGTTTCGGGCATGAGCCCTTCTTCAGGAATGAGGAAAGTGTGCCCAGCAGGCCCAGCAGGCTCAGCCCTCCTCCCTACCTTTTATCTGAGCCTGCTGGGTACACTTTCCTCATTCCTGAAGAAGGGCTCATGCCCGAAACGTCAATTCTTCTGCTCCTTGGATGCTGCTTTCCCGCTGCGCTTTTCCAGCAACACATTTTCAGCTCTGGTTCTATAAGGGACTTAGTACCTGACATTGATTGGCTGACATCACGGGATAAGCTCTACCCATCAGGGTAATGTACTGTTCTTGGAAGGAGCTAACCAGTTGTTTTCTAGTTCAACTCCACATTACTACAAAGCCTCCATAGGTACACAGTAATGTATACTTACTTTTATGTATATCCTGAGGTCTTGTAAAGGGCTGTCATAAAAATCAGATGTGATGACACTAGTTCTTCCATACTATATAATAAATCTATTATGTTTATGAAGACTGAGTCTTCATTTTACTGGAAGAATTTTGTGGCCAACTTTTCCCAATTGTTGTCAATAACTTAGACTAATTGAGTACCATTGAGAAAGGTTGGTGGCGGTAAATCTACCCAAAGCATTTCTAACCAAAAAATACCATATATAACTGACCTGGTAACCCTTAACCCCGTGTTGATTTTATGGTCACCAGGCTATTCAGTGGCTCAGTGTGAGACCTAGACTTATCTTTATTCCTCCTCAGAGAGCTGTGAGAAAATAAGATGGCCAGCAGCCCTCTTACCCCATGAATGCCACCGGGAATGGTGGTCAGTACTGGGACTACATGTAGCCCATCACCCAGAGAAGCTGTAGAAATGACTGAAGATACGTGGGGGATTTTTGCTGGGGTCAGTCTGGCAGGCTCCTCTCAAAGGATTGGGTGGTCAGATTCATGAGGATGATGGGGCCAACCACACAGATGTGGGTTGGGAGTAATTCCCAAACAAGATGCATCTCCATTAACATCTCAGTAGGGTTCAACTGAAGTGTTGCATTGTTACTTGGGCATTCCTATCACTGGTGAATTATCAACCAGCAGGTTGCAGAGGCCCTTCAGTAGATATTAACTGGCAAAATCCCAGATGAGTATGATACCCCTACTATGCCTTCTGATTTTATGCACCCACCCACCAGTTCACTCTCAATGAGAGGGTGACGAAACCATGAAATTCCTCTCACAGATTTTTCTTCGGGGTTGAACTGGAGACTGCATCCTAAAGTTTGACATCAAGATAACTCTGCCTTTGGAAGTGGAGTTGAGAGCCGAATACAGTATTTAATTAGGGCTGGGTGAGGTGCATTGAGAATTTGAATTGGAGCTGCAGGAAGTTGCACAGGAAGGATGAAGCTGTGGAGAAATGTATATTAACGCAAAGAAGCAATTTGAAATTAGTTTTAGAATTTTATCTTTGTCAGCTTGTGGAATGATGTGTTGTCTGTATGGCATCAGGAAAACTGAACACTGAATTGCAAATTATTTGAAGAATGTGCAGGTATCATTACAATGTTCACACTCAGAGCATTTTGGTCCTTTGACATGAATTTAGGGCAACAGCAATCTTTTCAATTTGGATGTTTTTTTTACAGTGTCACATAGCAGCCCTTAGACGATTTATACAACAGGGATTAAAAGATAGTCCTACCTCTGTGGCTTTGGGTCTTGCAGAACTGACAATGATTGCCATGGGAACAGTTAAAACTGTTACTATGATCACATTGTTTTTACAGCCTTCCTGAGGGAAAGCAGATGACCTTTATGATGTAAATGCTGCAGTCTCCTGATAAACAGAAATCCTTCATATCTAACACCAAGTGGCTTCATTTTTTTCCCAAGTACCATTGGTGCACTTTGGTTCACATATTCACTTTAATTCCTATCTGTTTTATTTTACCAGCCATTATCTGTTAAAAATACACACATTAACAACTGTGCAGACAACGATAACACAAACACCTTAAGGCACTAAAAATAGTGCAGAAAAGTAATTATACCACAAGGTGTACTCACAGTTTATTGTTGAAGCTTGCAAAACATCCCCAACTTCAAGCTTATTGTGTACTTATAGAACATTACAATTGCACTGCTTTTTTTCTTTATTTAATTTTTGTGCTTACTAAGATATAGGATGTCAGTCTCTCATTCCTGCTGTTCTTGCATGGCTTAGGGCATGTGGCTGATTCCTCAAAAAAATCTTACAAGTTTCTTCCAAGACCCCAGGTTTTCATTTGGAGACCAATTATTTTGGCCACTTTTATGTCCAGAGCTAAGAGTTTCAAACACACTTAACCCTCCAATTTTCATATTGTTGCCTGATGTAACATTTAGTGGACTTGTACTTTAAAAAAAAATTCTTTAAGGGATGTGGGTCTCTAAGCAGGTACTTGTTGCTCGTACCTATTTCCCTTTGAGAAAGTGTTTGTGACACATTTGCTTGAACGAATGTTGTCTCTGTGGTGTAAGTACATGCGAAGTGATGTTAGAAGGTTTGGTTTGATAATCAGTATTGATAGTTGGTAAATGACAGATAAGGCTGGTGTGGATCTTATGCACTGCTGGGAAAGTATAATCAGACAATTTATCAAGAAAATAGGGGTTCAGTCAGCTTATAACAGGGTAATGCCAACAGAATGGATTCAATTACCACATCAGTGAGGTTACAAGAAAGGGCTCTCCTCCTCACCCTCTCCTCTCATCTGGTGGACAATGACTGTTAGATGAGAGAGCAGCAGCGAGATGGTCCTTTGGGAATAGTGTAACTTTACCTTCTTTTCAAAGAAAACAACACCTTTGTGACTTTTTAAGCATTCATTCCTTTCAGATGTGTAAGGAAACATTTAAATTGATACGTACAATGTATACACTTACTCCCAAATTGACATAAACATAAAGAGTATTTTTATAACTTCCAAGGCTGAGGGATTAGAACAGAAAAATGCCATGAATAACCTGAAGGTATTATTAAAGTGCTCAAAATTTGAAATATGGGTAAGCTAAATGTCAATAGGTTTAATATTTCAAACTTAGAAGAAAGGTAATGGAAAGGCAGTTTAGATTTGACTGCAGGAGTATGGGCTCAGGTAAGCATGCAAATAGGCCTTAATTTTTTGAGCGTATGCAAGCAGTAATTTAGTTAGTACTTGGCAAAACATTTGATGATAAATATAATGCCAAGATATTGTGACCAGTTAAATAGCCTGCAAAAGTCTTTTTGAAATCTGTCCTATGTTCCTTTGTAAACTGCCCTAATCTAAACATGTTAAGTAGTACATCAAATATATTACACTTTTCCCAAATAAACCCAAAGGACTTGGAGCATGCATCTTATACTCCATCACTTTAATTCTAGATGTATCAACTATGTCACCATACAGACAGTGTAGCCATCTTTTCAAAGCTGCATATCTTACCTATAAATTTACAATCAAATTATTTAACATACATCCTATGCTGCATTATTTAAACTTTAATTGAATATTTAAAGATATGATAGTTTCAATTATTTGGCTTCAATTATTTCTTTTGAAATTACCTTGAAATAACAGTGGTATGTTAAAACAGACTTTGTACTCAGAAACAAACAATAAAATTTCTAACTGTGCAAATATGACACGATCCACACTATCTCATGGGTGGCTTTCTTATATTTTGACGAGAAAATAACTTTATGCCAAAACCTTCTAACAAGTTGTCTGGAAATAATCCCATAATTAGCTTTTTGGGTTCTATTTTTCTCATTTTAGGCATTTATTTATGGCCATATTTGGGAATTTTCATTCCTCTTAAAAGCTTAAATAATATTGCACTCTATACAAAATCAAAAATTAGTACTAATAACAGGGTTTGAAATTACATGGAGTCAAAATCTCTGGCTGTTTTTATGTCCAAATTGTTAAAGTATGCTAACATTAACTGTTGTAACAACAAAACTGTTATTTACATTTTGCAAGTTATGTGACTTATTACTTAACCAAAGAAAATATTCAAGTATACAAATCTCCCAAAAGGTGTGAAAGCTTTACTTAAAAGCAATTGTTGTTTTTTAGTCAGCATTTTCACATAACTGTAATGTTGAGGATTACATAAAGAAACAGGACAGAACATTCTTCCTGAGAAGTGATAGGGCAGGTGGTGGGAGGGAAGATATTCAGGCAGTTTGGCATCAGGAAGATACCTACTGCCTTGGCACACCACAGGAATTAGGTTCTATGCAGAAGGGCCCAGTCTTCACTTTCTCACCCCACCGCCAATTGGGATTTATAAGTGGTCAATGAACAGTCATTTAAGGGCCTCTTCATGGTGAAAATGCTGGTAAGTCTTCTTGACTGGTGAACTAGTCTGCCTGCTGGGCTGGGCTGGGCTGGGTTGTGTAATGGTGGCATGTCTCAATCTAACCCAGTCTGGGGGTAATCAGGGCAGTGATGGTTAGCAAGAAGTAGCCAATAAAATCCAATCCAATTGCCCGTAACTACAATCCTATGACTTCCTATCCAAGAGAATCCTCTACCCTGTGACATCCCTGAAAAGTAACCTATCGTGAGCATTGTTCCTGGACTTTGCCATTGCTGAGCTGTGAACAGCCCTCAGTCTCTCAGTGGCACTGTGATTCACAGTGTCTGCCAAACTCTGACTGGCCAGCAACTTTCAGCAGAATAGGACATTACTGTTCCAGGAAGTGGCCACCTGGTGACTAGGTAGGTGCTTGATCAGCTCAAAAGCCTTTCCCATTTGGAATGGTCGGGCGTGTCCTGTACATTTTGATGCCTGCCATTACAACTGGCAAAAGAAAATGTCAGATGATCCACAGTTTCAAAGGTTTTAATTGTCTTAATTGACACATTGCACTTTAAATTGTGTAGCACACAATCAAAAAATAAATATAAAATTATTAATTACAATAGCAAGTCTCAAAGAATGGGGATAATTTGATATCGTGACATATGTGGAATGATTTGTCCAATTTTTGAAGGAACAAATGGTTTAAGTGGATGATCAGAAAGATTAGTGTAATTGATAAAAGGCTTTCAACTTGTCTAGCTCATCATACTGTAGAAACCTATGGTCTCCCAGTTATTGGGCTGGACTTTTGCAGATTTGGGGCTGTGAATCTTTAAACATGATAGGTGGGACCTGATTTCAGGATTCCTGACTCCCTCAATTTTCATCAGCATGGGATAAGGGTGCAAGTCTGCACCTTGCATTTCCTTCCTGGTTTGCTTCATTGTGGGGAGAGACTTAGCTCCACATAACTTTTAAGGAATCAGGCCAGCTTTTCAAGAACTCATGATTCACAGCCACATAGAGGTTTCATGAACCATACTCTGGAAGAGGGGACCTTATGAATGGCAAGTTCAAAGGTCTTCCCATGTGCCTATGTCAACCTGTGACTATCCACCCACCCTAATTGTTCCTTAGTATCCTCCATGCCAACCTATACACTTCACTCACTCCCAATGGCCTTTCATACCTTTCATATCAACCAATGACACTTCTGTCTTTATTCTCTCACTATGCACACTGTACAGAGCCAATTAATAACAATGGCATGTGTGGAAAAGGAAAACAAACAAGCCTTCATGTTTTCCTTTTGAAGAAAACTTCCTTTACTACAGCCCTGTGAAAATGTCAATAATCCAGATGTTTAAACTATTAATAGCAGAGACTACAAACATATTATGCCACTTTATCTCGTGTAAACAAATACTGATATATTTTCTCAATTACTCAAAGGGAAAAGCTCTCAATCATGCAGTGGCTTCCTTTGGGTACAGCAGTTTCAACAAACTAATGGATTCTTGGCCTCTCAGCAAGTAGACATAATGAGGGGAGAAGTTGGAGGACCACATCAGGGCATGGAGAGGTCATAGTTTCCCATGAATAGGACATGTGGAGTATGTGAAGGAATTTGAGGGGCGAGGGCTGGATGACCTAACTTCTGTAATTACACTGAGAAGGAAGTCCCCGAGCACCGAGACAAGTCTTTTAAACAGCCTGTCAGCACTCAGCAAACTGCCTCCAAACTGCTTATTCGGATACTGGGCTAATTCCAGTTGGCATCCGCCATCCTCAAACAAAAATCCTCCTGTAGGCACTTTGTCCAGAAGTGGGCACACCAAGCCAACAAATTTCTAAACTCCCACTACAGTGTTCTAAGGTGAAAACCTAGCCCACCATATCCAATTCCTCCTGGATTGTTCCAGTTTTTTTGCCTCTGTTAACCAGTCTGGAAACCACTCTAATCTCGCTATGCTCCATTATGTTAATTCCAAACATGCCTTTTTCCAAAGTTTGTGAGAAGATTTTTAGCTCGGGTGCTCGTTGTTGTGGTTCTGTTCGCCGAGCTGGGAATTTGTGTTGCAGACATTTCGTCCCCTGTCTAGGTGACATCCTCAGTGCTTGGGAGCCTCCTGTGAAGTGCTCTGTGATCTTTCCTCCGGCATTTGTAGTGGTTTGAATCTGCCGCTTCCGGTTGTCAGTTCCAGCTGTCCATAGCAGTGGTCGGTATATTGGGTCCAGGTCAATGTGCTTATTGATTGAATCTGTGGATGAGTGCCATGCCTCTAGGCAATGGCACTCCCATGCAAGGACTGCACAAAACACTACATAGGACAAACAGGAAGACAGCTCACGATCCGCATCCATGAACACCAACTAGCCACGAAATGACACGACCAGCTATCCTTAATAGCCACACACGCAGATGACAAGCAACATGAATTCGACTGGGACAACACTACTATTATAGGACAAGCCAAACAGAGAACAGCCAGGGAATTCCTAGAGGCATGGCACTCATCCACAGATTCAATCAATAAGCACATTGACCTGGACCCAATATACTGGCCACTGCAGAGGACAGCTGGAACTGACAACTGGAAGTGGCAGATTCAAACCACTACAAATGCCGGAGGAAAGATCACAGAAGCGCTTCACAGGAGGCTCCCAAGCACTGAGGATGTCACCTAGACAGGGGACGAAATTACTGCAACACAAATTCCCAGCTTGGCGGACAGAACCACAACAATGCCTTTTTCCAGTTTGTACTTCAATTACTACAATTGAATTTGAAACTAGAACCATGCTCTGGATTATTCTTGTTTGTTCCATTCAGTGGGGAATAAAAATAATTCTGGCTAATAGTGAATTGTCAGCCCCATTTTAAATTTTTTACAGCTTTCTTTTGTTTTGACTTTACATCCTGAATAACTATTAGACCCCTTTAAGACTCACTTTCAATTACGTCTGTTGAAGACTAAAAGCAATGATTCTTAATCCTTGCATTTAACACAATCTTTTGACACTAGGGATCAGCCAGTCACAGTTCCTTTCACATCTCCCGAACTTGCAATTTCCTTGTGTCTTGGTGATCACAACAAATATTATTGTTGAAGATATTGGCTGGGTTACTTGGATTTATAACCCAACTGAATTAGCAATAGATAAACGTGTACATTTTTAAAGTTGGCATGAACTGAAGATATAGTGAAAAAGCACTGATTTATGAAATAGGATTGGAATTTTGTTTCCAGTGGCTGCCTGATTGATTTGTCATTGTCTAAAAAGCTCTTGTATGGAAGTTTGTCACTGTCCAGTATGGCACAAGAAAGGCAGTGATGTTGCCTTAATATGTGATCAGGCAGTATGCAAGGAGCAGGAGAATCGACATTTGGGGGGGTAGGTCCTTCACCAGGAATGAGGCTGGTGGACCGGGGCATAATCCTCATTCCTGATAAAGGGCTTATGCCCAAAACAACGATTCTGCTCCTCGGATGCTGCCTGATCTGCTGTGCTTCCCATCAACACACTCTCGACTCTGATCTCCAGTATCTGCTGTCCTCACTTTCTCTAATATGTGATTACTCTGGGAAGCCTGAGACCAGCACAAAATTGTGAGCCAGGTCTCACGTAAACAATCTGGGAGATCTGACTTTGTCCCTGTTACATCTCCACGGTCAGTTGCACTTCTGTATGAGTGAGTTTCAGGTCACCTGCTTCAGTAGCTTGAAGTGGCTACTCGGAATGGGGACAATTATGGTCAAAAGCATTTTGGTAGGGGGTATGGTTGGGGCAAAATAAAAATGGAGCAGGAGGAACACAATTTTTGGCTCTTTGTGTTTTTTTTCTAATGTTAGTTTTACTGAAAATGTAAATGCAAAGCCTTGTAGCACTGCTGTGACTTAAGGGCATTGCATAACACTTTACAATCACCGAAGACTTTTTAAAGTGTAATTTCTGTTGTAATGTGGGAAACAAGACAGTCAATTTGTACACAGTAAGCTTCCATAAATGACAATAATGATCTGATAATATGTTTTAATGATCTTGATTGATGGAGAAAAATTATTGGATAAATTAAACAGTCCCTTTTTAGTTGAACTGATTTCAAGGACGTAACATGAGTGGCACTGGGTAGCAGGATGGCTCACTGGTTAGCACAGCTGCCTCACAGCGCCAGGGACCCGGGTTCAATCCCTTGGGTGACTGTCTGTGTGGAGTTTGCACATTCTCCTGTGTCTGTGTGGTTTCCTCCAGGTGCTCCAGTTTTGTCCCACAATCCAAAGGTGTGCAGGTCAAGTGAATTGGCCATGGGAAATTGCTAAGTCAGGGGTAAATGTAGGTGATTGGTCTGGGTGGGTTATTCTTTGCAGGGTCACTGTGGACTTGTTGGGCCGATGGGCCCGTTTCCATACTGGTGGGAATCGAATCTAAGACATAGGCAAGGTGAAGCTGAGCTCTGTAGTTTAGGTATCTGCACTGTTCCTTGGATCACCAACTTCCCAAAAGGTCATAAAACAGCCGGTTGTTTTTCCATTTATGCTATAATTTGATAAATAGTCCAATCAAGTTTCAATCTTTGTTCCTTGATATTAGCTCACATTACAAGTAAAACAGTTACAACTACATCTGGTTTCTACTCCTTATGTATTAATGGTCAAAAAAGGTCAAATTTGATTAGATCAAATAGATTACAGTAATAAAGCTTCTAGGCTTTTCAAAAGATTTAAATATTAGATAACTTCTCAAGGTTAGAAAGATGCAAGTTGTTATATAAGATGTTTTTAATATTTTAAGGGTGATGATGTTCTGGACAGGAGCTCTGAGTTGATTTATTCTGGGGAAATGACATGGATTTACCAGCCTTATGGACGGAACCAGCAGAGGACGTTCTTCCTATTTGACCATCAATTGGTGATGTGTAAAAAGGTAAGACACTTTTAATGTGGGTCCTCTATGTTTGTGGTTATCTGATTATGGTGAGAACAAGAAATAAGCTCCAATAAGGAACATTTTTTGACTATTCTATTTCACCTTTAAGAAAACTTCACACCCACCACATTGCTGTTACAATGAGGGGCAAAAACTGAAAGACTACAATTAGCCTCAGAGTCTATCTGTCAGCGAAACACACAAAACATCCAGCATGTCAGTTTTCTGTCCACTGAGCCTTGCTGATGAACAAACTCCTCGGCTAGATGATGGTGCTGTGTTGGTCACTGAGGAGCTGTGTGCAAGAAAGTGTCTATGGATGAAAAAAATGTACTCATTTTAAGGGACTTTAAGTGTCCTTAAAACTCCAGAAATGGTGTCCACGGTGCACCAGATTCTTCTGAGGTGAAATGTGTTGAACGTCACATTGGTGAGTGCGTGCAGTAGGTAGATCATCATGTCAATGAGCATGCAATGTTGATTTGATGTCAGTGCTACCATTTGGAGCTCAGTGCTCTAGCTAACACCCTCTCTTAAAGAGTGGAACGTGCATTCAGGAGGAGAAAAAGTTTCTAAGTAGCATTATTGAAAAAGATAATTAACTGCTTACAGATTAGTTACTTGTTCTTTTATTTTTTTTTCAGTTCCTGCATTTTAGTGCTATCCATTTTCAAAGTCTAGAGGGAGTCAGATGAAAGGTTGTGAATACACTATCATTTGTTCAGGATACAGGTGCAGTGGTAGTTTTTTGCCTTAGATTTCTGCATAACTTGGAAAATGAAGAGAGACCACAAAGTTCAGGACAAATTGATGGGAAAAAAAGGAGGGGAAGGAAAGCTCAGATGTTCAGAGAGTCACTTTTCAATCTAATTCTGTGTGGGCAATATTGTATGAAGTATCTCTGCTTTAACAGGATGTCCACACATTGAAATGTGTAAACTGTTTGAGCCACAATTAGAGACTCAGAACAGGACAAAAACCACATTAGCACTGACTGTGAAGGGAGCTGTGATAGTTACATTGTGTGTGTCTGATATTTACTTGGTTGAAGATGCATGCAATGTCTTGGAGTTCTGCTTTTGTATAAGGACCACAGAGGCGCTCCCTATAGCAGAAGCCGATTTTAATTCATTCTCTGTTGTCAGAGTCAAAAAGGTGAGGTGAGCAGTGCCTTCATTAGCATTGTGAGCATATATTGTTGGTGCCATAAAATAATATAGTTAACAATCGCACAACACCAGGTTATAGTCCACCAGGTGTATTTGGAAGTACAAGGTTTCAGAGCTAGCTACCTGATGAAGGAGTAGCACTCCGAAAGCTTGTACTTCCAAATAAACCTGTTTGACTCTAACCTGGTGTTGTGCGATTTTTAACTTTATCCACACCAGTCCAACATTGGCACCACCACATCATAAAATTATATGGAAGCCATGTCATTTTGCAGGTGCTAGATGCCAACTGTGCCCTATACCAGAACTGGAAGGAATTCAATTCCTTCAGTGTATGTCCATAGGCGATGCATCATGCAGGTCACATGGTGTCCGGGCAGCAGTCATAATGCCTTTGTTCTTTAACAGTTTGTTATGCCTGTAGCTTTTGAGACACTACAGCAAACCAAAGAGTGGCTACTAAGCACCAACAGCTATCCACTGACTGTATGGGTGATGACTCTTGTGCAAAGTCATACTAAAACAATGCTTACAATATTGAATCACTCTGGAAGAATCCTGCAGAAGTTGTCAACTCTTCATGCAGATGTCAAGGTTTGAAATAGTGCAAAATATGTGGTATAACTGCACCATCAGCAGTGGATTGCTGCTATCGCCAGGAGATAGTGAGGACTGCAGATGCTGGAAATCAGAGTCAAAACGTGTGGTGCTGGAAAAGCATAGCCGGTCAGGCAGTATCTGAGGAGCAGGAGAGTCAATGTTTCGAGCATAAACTCTTCATCGGGAATGCCTGATGCTCAAGCTTATGCTTGAAACATTGGCCCTCCTGCTCCTCGGATACTGTCTAACTGGCTGTGTTTTTCCAGCTGCTATCACCAGCCATGTGACAAACAGCTGAAGAGCAGGAATATCATCAGGGAAAAGGAGGAGGAGAAGGAGGCAACTTAGATAGCTTCTTTCAACCAGAGCTGTCTGTGAATAACTCATTCAAGGGCTACACCAATAACTACAAGCCCAATTCATCGTTTACCTACTCTCCCACACATTGCCTTCCCTCTGTCACTGATCAACACAGCATCCACTTGACCTTAATAAAACATGTAAAGTCTATTGAAATAGATAGTCAACATAATTTTCTTTAAGTAGTATCATATATTGCAAATAAAAGTGAGCCAGTCATTCCCATGTATTCATTCCCAGTTCCTCCCTTCATACATGATTCTTTATGCTAGTCCCCCTTACACCATGCTGCATCATGGCTGGTGGAGGGCTGCTGACATACAATGGGACAGATTGCAGGAATACTTGGCAGAACTGTCAGGAGAAGCTTTGTGGTGAAAAGGCCCATCTTTGGACTTCACCATTTCAGCATGGACAGCATCATTCTGGGCTGGCTGCCTGACAGGCAACGGCAAGAACACTGACAGAGTGCGACGAGTGAGAGGAGGAATGGTTTATTCTTGAGAGAGGAGAGCAAACTTCCTTAGTGACACCTCAGCCGTTTTAGTCATCTGTTGGAAAGCAGATCGCTGGATGACAGCAGTCAGGTGTTCAGATGCTGCTGTTTGTGCTGTAGAAACAAGGCTGACCATCAGATGGTGTATTGGTGATGGGTTCTTTAGTGAATGAATGAAATTGGCCATCATTTCTAACATGGAAAGGATCGGCTTCAAGCTTTGTGCCAACACTGTGCAAGTTGGTCCAGGATACCTCTCTGCTCATTAACATTGACCACAGGCTCTCTGGCTGACTTCCCAATGTATCAAGCATTTGGTTTGCATACTATTAATATTTTCCTGTAATCGACAACAATAAAGGCCTTTTTAGATTAAAGTAGATACCCTACAGTTTGGAAACAGGTCATTCAGCCCAACAAGTCCACAGCGACCCTCTGAAGAGCAACCCACCCAGACCCATTCCTTCACCCTTTCTTTACCGCTGACTAATACACCTAACAGTATGGGTTATTCACCTGGCCTGCACATCTTTGGATTGTGGGAGGAAACCGGAGTACCCAGAGGAACCCTACAAATAATTCCTTTATAGGAACTGCTGTTGTTTAATCCAGGTGCAACTTCACTCTGCAGTAAAGCTTGTCTTCTGCCCGAATTGTAACCTATGTGTGCCCAGTGTTTGATCATTTTTAAGACCTCCTCTATTCTAGCCTCTAAGCTTTGTGCATGGGAAATCATGTCTCACAAACTTGATTGAATTTTTTTGAAGATGTATATAAGAAGATTGATGAGGGCAGAGTGGTGGACATGATCTATATGGACTTCAGTAAGGCATTCGACAAGATTCCCCATGGGACACTGGTTAGCAAGGTTAGATCTCATGGAAGGTAAAAACAATGACTGCAGATGCTGAAAACCAAATACTAGATTAGTGGTGCTGGAAGAGCACAGCAGTTCAGGCAGCATCCAACGCTGCTCGTTGGATGCTGCCTGAACTGCTGTGCTCTTCCAGCACCACTAATCCAGTAGTAGATCTCATGGAATACAGGGTGAACTAGCCATTTGGATACAGAACTGGCTCAAAGGTAGAAGACAGAGAGTGATGGTGGAGAGTTGTTTTTCAGACTGGAGGCCTGTGACCAGTGGAGTGCCACAAGGATCGGTGCTGGGTCCATTACTTTTCATCATTTATATAAATGATTTGGATGTGAGCACAAGAGGTATAGTTGACACCAAAGTTGGAGGTGTAGTGGACAGCGAAGAGGGTTACCTCAGATTGCAATGGGATTTTGATCAGATGGGCCAATGGGCTGACAAGTGGCAGAGAGAGTTTAATTTAGATAAATGTGAGGTGCTGCATTTTGGGAAAGCAAATCTTAGCAGGACTTATACGCTTAATGGTAAGGTCCTAGGGAGTGTTGCTGAACAAAGAGACCTTGGAGTGCAGGTTTATTGCTCCTTGAAAGTGGAGTTGAAGGTAAATAGGATAGTGGAGAAGACGTTTGGTATACTTTCCTTTATTGGTCAGCGTATTGCGTACAGGAATTGGGAGGTCATGTTGCAGCTGTACAGGATGTTGGTTAGGCCACCTTTGTAATATTACGTGCAATTCTGGTCTCCTTCCTTTCGGAAGGATGTTGTGAAACTTGAAAAGGTTCAGAAAAGATTTACAAGAATATTGCCAGAGTTGGAGAAATTGAGCTATAGGGAGAGGCTGAATAGGCAGGGGCTGTTTTCCCTGGACCATCGGAGGCTGAGGGGTGACCTTATAGAGGTTTATAAAATCATGAGGGGCATGGATAGGACAAATAGACAAAGTCTTTTCCCTGAGGTGGGGAGTCCAGAACTAGAGGGCATAGGTTTAGGGTGAGAGGGGAATGATATAAAAGAGACCTAAGGGGCAACATGTTCACGCAGGAGGTGGTACATGAATGGAATGAGCTGCCAGAGGAAGTGGTGGAGGCTAGTACAATTGCAACATTTAAAAGTAATTTGAATGGGTATATGAATCGGAAGGGTTCGGAGGTATATGGGCCAGGTGCAGGCAGGTGGGACTAGATTGGGTTGGGATATCTGGTCGACATGGACAAGTTGGATCAAAGGATCTGATTCATTCTGTACATCTCTATGACTCTGTATATCAGTAGCATGTAAGCAACATCAGAGTCTGAACTGGTGACTGAGAGTGTGAAATTAAGAGACAATGCTGTGTTATCATAATCAGCCTCTTTGTGTTACTCCACTGTCTGATTAGTATGTACCTCACTGGAATCTAAAAGGAATAGGCAAAAAGCAACGTTTATGGTACATATTGTGGTTATAACATCTGCAATGTGTAAATTAGATGCGATCAGAAGCATGAAGAAGGCTAACTGCATTTCACAGGGATCATTCCCTCAGGCCATCCTAGTCCAATCTACAACTACCAACACCAACCACCCCCCTCCCGACAGCACCTTCTTGTGTAACCGCAGAAAATGCAACATTTGCCCCTTCGCCTCCTCCCTACTCACCATCTAAGGGCCTAAACAGTCTTTCCAGGTGAAGCAGCATTTCACCTGTACCTCCTCCAATCTTGTGGATTGTATTCACTGCACCCAATGTGACCTATTCTAGATTGGAGAAACCACACACAGACTGGATGACCGCTTTGCTGAATGCTTCCAGTCTGTGTGCAAGCATAACTCTGACCTTCTTGTAGCCAGTCATTTTAACTCAGCATCCTATTCACTTGTCTGTCCTTGGCATGCTGCAGTGTTCCAGTGAATCACAGCGCAAACTGGAGGAACAACATCTCATCTTCAGACTGGGCACTTTACAGCCTTCTGGATTTATTATTGAGTTCAACACCTTCAAAATGTAAACCAACTCCCATTCCTTCCCTTTTTTTTAACTTGCTACATTGGTATATTCTGCACTGAGAGACTTGGAGGTTCTCTTATATTGGGTATGAGTCCTGACTGATAGACATTATTGGAAAGTGAGTAATGGTGGTGCTCTTTGTTGTACTTGACATTTGGAGATGCATCCAGTAATCATGGGTACTTGCTTAAGGCGATTGAACTTCTTGAAGAACTACATTCAGATTCTTGAGTATTGTTCTTTGGTATTCATGCCTTAGCTATCAGCACCCAAAGGCAGAACTTCTGGATCCTTGCAGGTATGGTTAGATTCCCAACAGTGTGGAAACAGGCTCTTTGGCCCAACAAGTCCATACCGATCCTCTGAAGACTAACCCACCCAGACTTACTTCCCTCTGACTAATGCACCTGACACTATGGGTAATTTAGCATGGCCAGTTCACCTAACCTGCACATCTTTGGACTGTGGGAGGAAACCGGAGCACCCGGAGGAAACCTACGCTGACACAGGGAGAATGTGCAAACTCCACACAGACAGTCGCCCGAGGCTGGAATTGAACCTGGGTACCTGGTGCTGTGAGGCTGTAGTGCTAACCACTGAGCCACTGTGCCACTGTATAGGGCATCTAGCCTACTCACCAGTCCTCTGCTAATTAACTCTTCGTGCAACATCAGGCATATGGCATGCTTACCTTTATTGGTTGGAGAACTGAGTACAAGAGTCAAAATATTACATTGCAGCTTAATAATACTTTGGTTAGGCCACACTTAGAGTATTGCATTCAGTTCTGGTTACGACATTACAAGAAGGAAGTGGAGGCTTTGGAAAGGTTGCAGAAGAGGTTTACCAGGATGCTGCCTGGATTAGAAGGTATGAGCTGTAAAGAGAGGCTAGAAAAACTCATGTTATTTTCTCTGTAGCAGCAGGAGCTGAGAGGAGACTTGATAGAAATCAGTACAACTATGAGATACATAGATAGGGTTGACGGTCAGAATCTGAGCTCAAATGTCTAAAACTAGGGGGCATACATTTAAGGTGAGAAGGGCAAAGTTCAAAGGAGATGTGGGGTCAAGTTTTTTACACAGAGAGTGGTAGGAGCCTGGAATACGCTGCCAGGAAAGGTTGAGGAGACAGATAAGATAGGGGCATTTAAGGGAGTTTTAGGTAGCACCTAAATATGTAAGGAGTGGAGGGATGTGGACCAAGGGTAGGCAGAAGGGATTAGTCAAGTTTGGTATCATATTTGGCAAAACATCATGGGCAGAAGGGCCTGTTCCTGTGCTATACTGTTTATGTTCTATGTTTAATCTGTTACACTTGCATGCTGTTTCACAGGGTGGGTGGACTTTCCTCATGACAGGGAGGAATTTATGATTTTGAGACTCTTGCCAATGTACGCTCTCAGTGAACAGCATGGATGAGTGCATATTGAATTGTGGATTGAAATAGGAAAAGGACTATTTTAAAAATCAAGGTTTGTGGAGAGGATTGCTGCACCTTTACATAAAAATGGAAGAACATAGGAAAAAGCAGCAGGAGTAGGTCATTCAGTCCTTCAGATCTGTTTTGTCGTTCAACAAGATGATGGGTGATCCTCCAACTCAGTACAGGTCATTCTGCTATAACACACATTTCATCAAAGCAAATTTACTGTAATGTGATTGACACATTGGAGAAGCTGTTTCGAAAGCGTGAACTTTTAAATCATCTGTTGGCTGTAACATGATGACATCGCCTTCAATTTTTCTATCACATGGGGTTGCAAAAGATAACAACCATTGCAGTAGAGAAGAACTGCCTGTACCCTGATCCCACTTTTCCCCATAACCTTTACTCCCTTTAGCCCATTAGCAACTTGCAGAGAATTCCACAAGTTGACATTTTTCTGGATGGGAAGTTTCTCCTCATCTCAGTGTTGAATGGCCTACCTCATATCCTTAAACTGTGACACTGGGTTCTGGATTCCCAAGTCAATGGGAAATTCTTTCCTGCATTTACCCTGTACAGTCCTATTAGGATTTTATAGGTTTCAATGAATGCCCCTCCAATTTTCTAAAGTCCAGTGAAAATAGTCCTAATCAATCCGGTCTCTCTTCATACATCAGCCTTGCCATCCCAGTCTGGGAAACCTTCAGTGCACATGGCTAGAACATCCTTCCTCAAATAAGGCGATCAAATCTGCAGACAGTAACAAAGTTGTATACAATTGCAGCAAGATAGGGCTCCTTTATTTGAATCGTCTCACTATGAAGGTCAAAATACCATTTGTCTTCATCTCCAGCTATGTCTTTCATCGACAAGTGTATGAGGATACACAGGTCTCATTGCGTCACGCTCCTTTCCCAATTTGTCACCATTCAGATAATAATCTACCTTCCTGTTTTTACTGTTTTGCTGTTTTTGCTCATCCAGCTTTCTGCCATCTAAAACCTTGGATAGATTATATGTAACGCCCTCATCCAAAACATTACTACAGATTGTGAATAGTTGGGGTTGGAGCACTGATTCCTGGGTACCTCTTTGGTCACTGCGTACAACTCACAAAAGACTCATTTATTCCTACTCTTTTTTTTCTTGTCTGCCAACTAGTTCTCTATCCATGTCAGTACGCTATGCCAATCCCAGGCAGTTTAATTTCACATGCTAGTATCTTAAATAAGACTTTATCAAAGGCCTTCTGGAAGTTCAGGTAGGCCACACCAACTGGATCTTCATTAAACTCTATTAGTTACATTCTTGAAAAATACATGTAGATTTGTCAATGTTGATTTCCCTTTCATAACTCCATGCTCACTATGTCTGATCTTGTCACTGTTTTGTAGGTTATCTGCTGTTAAATTTTGTATAATTGATTCTAGCCCTTTCCCCGCTATCGATGTCAAGTTAACCAGCCTATAATTCCTTGTTTTCTCGCCACCTCTTTTTAAATAGTGGAGTTACGGTAACTACCCTCCAATCTATAGGAACTGTCACAGAGTCTATATTGGTAAATACTAGCAAAAACAGAAATTGCTGGAGAAACTTGAAGTCTGACAGCATTTGTGATGAGAAAGCAGAGTTAACATTTTCGATCCAGTGACCCTTCTTCAGAACTGATTGTAGTTAGGAAAAGGTTAGAATATATGATAAGGATGGGATGGAAGGGAGAAGGTGTAAACGATAGTTGGAGAAGGAGCCCAAAGAGAGAGAAAAAAACAGTTGAGCTGACAAAGGAGCGGGTGAAGGTCATCCTGGGAGAATGAATAGCTGCTAATGGGGAACATTTGTCACTGACAATTTGGTTGGTTGAGGTAGTAACCCCGAGCTGTGTAGGGTTTGGACATGTGAGAAGGTGCTCAGGCCCTGAAGTCATTGACCTCAATATTATTGAAACTTGAAGACGACAGGGTCACCAGCAGAAAATGAGATGCCTGTTCTTCTAGCTTGCACTAAGCTTCGCTTAAGCAAGCCTGAGACAGGGAACACAGTGGTGTGTTGAAGTGATGGGCAACAGGAAGCTTAGGGTCACTTTTGAGGACAGAACTAGATGTCCTGCAAAGCATTCACCCAGTATGTATTTCATCTCCCTAATGTATAGCAGACCACATTGTGAGCAGCGAGATGAATGCAACATCGTAGAAACACCCACTCCCTCTGGAACTTCCTCAAACTCCATCCCCTCTCTTAACCTCACCTCCCATCATGCATTTACTATCCTTTCTGACCTTGTGTTGCCTGAAGCTGAATGTTCGGTACTGAGTAAAGGTCTAAATTTTATCCCACATCAATGAATTTTGAGTATGACATGATGTTGAACACTTCTTCCAACACCTTTGACTCAATACCCATTTCTTTGGACGAGAGTCCTCTCCCCCTCCCATAGATCCCTTCAACCATCTCCAACATTCTCCCTTCTCCTAGACCTCTCCCTCTGCCTGTGTACCTGAACTTAACCTATTCATCGAGAACTGTCAGCGTGACATTAATTGCCTCAATCTATCTGCTCCCCCGGTACTTATTCAAACCCAACTCCATCTAAACTGACTGCACTCTGTGCTCTCAGATACAATCCTGACTTTGTAATTAAACCCACCGTCAAGGGTGGTGCTGTTGTTGTCTGGTGTACTGACCCCTACACTGCAGACACTAAGTGCCGGCTCTCAGATACCTCTTCCAATCTCCCATGATCCCACCATGGAACACCAGACTATTGTGTCTTCAACAGCAACTAATTTCATTTTGTGTGGTGACTCTTGCTGAGATATTTGTATCATCGATAGTCACAGGATGAGGCTGGCTAACGTGGTGGTAAGGACTAGCCAGGGAACTATAGACCAGTAAGCCTGAAGTCGGTGGTGGGCAAGTTGTTGGAGGAAATCCTGAGGGACAGGATGTACATGTATTTGGAAAGGCAAGGACTGATTAGGGGTGTCAACATGGCTTTTTACATGGGAAATTATGTCTCACAAACTTGATTGAGTTTTTTGAAAAAGTAGCAAAGAGGATTGATGAGGGCAGAATGGTAGACGTGATCTATGTGGACTTCAGTGAGGCGTTCGGCAAGGTTCCACATGGGGGACTAGTTAGCAAGGTTAGATCTCATGGAATGCAGGGTGAACTAGCCGTTTGGCCACAGACCTGGCTCAAAGATAAAAGACAGAGGGTGGTGGTGGAGGGTTGTTTTTCAGATTGGAGGCCTGTGACCAGTGGAGTGCCACAAGAATCGGTGTTGGGTCCACTACTTTTTATCATTTATATAAATGATTTGGATGTGAGCATAACAGGTATAGTTAGTAAGTTTGCAGATGACACCAAAATTGGAGGTGTAGTGGACAGCAAAGAAGGTTACCTCAGATTACAACAGGATCTTGATCAGATGAGCCAATGGGCTGAGAAGTGGCAGATGGAGTTTAATTTAGGTAACTGCAAGGTGCTGCATTTTGGGAAAGTAAATCTTTTAGAACTTATACACTTAATGGTAATGTCCTAGGGAGTGTTGCTGAACAAAGAGACCTTGAAGTGCAGGTTCATAGCTCCTTGAAAGTAAAGTCACAGGTAGATAGGATAGTGAAGAAGGCATTTGGAATGCTTTCCTTTATTGGTTAGAGTATTGAGTACAGGAGTTGGGAGGTCATGTTGCAGCTGTACAGGACATTGGTTATGCCACTGTTGGAATATTGCATGCAGTTCTGGTCTCCTTCCTATCGGAAGGATGTTGTGAAACTTGAAAGGATTCAGAAAAGATCAACAAGAATGTTGCCAGGGTTGGAGGGTTTGAGCTATAGGGAGAGATTGAATAGGCTGGGGCTGTTTTCCCTGGAGCATCAGAGGCTGAGGGGTGACCTTATAGAGGTTTATAAAATCATGAGAGGCATGGATAGGGTAAATAGACAAAGTCTTTTCCCTGAGGTGGGAACTATAGGGCATAGGTTTAGAGTGAGAGGGGAAAGATATAAAAGAGACCTGAGGGGCAACATTTTCATGCAGAGGATGGGGCAGTTATTGAATGAGCAGCCAGAGGAAGTGGTGGAGGCAGTACAATTGCAACATTTAAAAGGCATCTGAATAGGTATATGAATAGGAAGGGTTTGGAGGGATATGGGCCGGGTGCTGGCAGGTGGGATTAGGTTGAGTTGCGATATTTGGTCAGCATGGATGACTTGGACTGAAGGGAGTTTTTGTGCTGTACAGCTCTGTGACTCTATAACTGAATTCCAGAGGTGAGCTGAGAGCAACTGTCCTTAACATCAAGGCAGCATTTATCAGATTGCGGTTTCTAGAAACCTCAATAAAATTAAAGTCAATAAGAACAAGTAAGGAGACTCTTGCCTGGATAAGGGGAGATGGATTTTAGTGCTAATAGCAATGAACTAGCAATTCAGAGACCCAAACAAATGATTTAGAGATATTTGCACAAATCCCACCTTGGCTATTGTTGGAATTTGAATTCAATGATTAAATCTGGAATTAAGTGCTAAAATTAAAATGGTGACCATGACAACTGTCATCAATTGTTGCAAAAACCCATTCAATTCACTAACGTCTCTGAGGGAGGACAATCTACTGTCAGTAAATGATCTCGCCTACATGTGACTTCATACCCACCTGAGGATATTGGCCTTCTGAAATGGCCTAGCAAACCACTCAGACCAACAAATATTGGCCTTACAAGTGACTCCCACTTCCCATGAAAGAATGAACTTCCTTCTAACTGCTTTCTGATTTGCAAATGCAGCATCCTGCATGCATTTGTCTGACTTGTATTTCCTCATTCGTGAAATCAAGATTTTTCTCCATTCCCTGTTCCAGTGTGTCAGTCTGGAAGCTGCAATTCTAATGATAGTAGAACTATTATTATTGTGTCAGACTGACAGCAACTTCTCATATCAGCACATGCATGGCTAAACATGTGTCCGGAAGTTGATGTTGGTAATATATTGCTCCACAGATGCAGTGAATAGATACAATCTACAGGAATTGACAAGAAGCTCATTTTTTTACATATCAAAATCACTTAAAATGTATAGTCTTGTTCAATTAGAAGTAAATTGAGTTTTTAAAATCATGCACTGATCAACATCAGTGTCCTTTTGTTATTGAAAATGGCTATTTTTCAGTGATAGACAGTAAACACAGCTTTGTAGTGTTCAGTCCATTAATAACTGATGTGTCTATCAGAAGAGATTCCCCATCAGTGCTCAGTACAGGTGAGAAGCCACATGTGACATACACTTCAGAGCTATCTCAAAATTCCTCACATCATGCTGATTAAAATAAATGTGAAGCTCTCAGATCAGCTTGGCCCACTATGCATCTTGCGTCCTACACAGCTTCTGTTGCAGCTTCCTTTTGCTCCCCTGGAATAATTTCTTAGCAGCATAAATATACGTTTCCCAGCCATGCTACATTTGCTACATTTTCTTCCTGTAACAGTTCCTTAATTGCGTCATCATTTTCATCAAACAACATTCAATGGTTTATTTTTATGTTCCTAAGACATCATTAGTGGCTTCCAAGACTATTGATTTGAAGATTAATTATGCCATTTCAACATCACTTGGGTTTTATTTGGAGGATGGCTAAGCCTGACTTTTTCATGGCACTTTGTGGATGCCAATTTGCCACATCTAGCTTTGTTGGTATTGTACATCTTGTGATCTGTAGAACACTCTGTACCCTTCCTGTACCTTGGGGACCATAACATCGATTGTTTTATCAGTTGAATGATGATAAAGTTAATTCAATGCTAATGTTAAGATCTTGGATGTATCTACATTTTTTTTGTCTTTTGCCTAAAAATAATATTGATGATTGACATATTTCAGCAGTTCAACAACTCATGTGTAGCATGTCATTGCTGTTTTTCCTTCCCCATGCTTTGAATCCTGAGGACATTTCCTCACTTCCTCCTGTTGCATTGAAGTTCCTCATAACAATGTCCTCCATTGGAGCATTTGCAATTACTCTGTCCAGGTCCTCATAGAGTTTGTCCTTGATTTTGCCATAGATAACAGGTAATTTTCCACCTCCTGATGCTGCCTGGCTTGCTGTGTTCTTCCAGCCTCCTGCTTCTCTACCTTGGATTCCAGCATCTGCAGTTTTTTTTTGTCTCTAATCAAGTTTGTATCACAGCAAAGTGTCTTCAAAGGATGCCCACTTTGAAGAAGTTCTCTGCCTCCCTCAGACGTGCACTCAATGTGTTCCTTTCTTAGTGCCACAGCATTGTGACCTCTTTATTGGTAAGCATAGATGAAAGAAGGAAATTAACATTTTATTTTCTTTAGAAAAAACATGGAGAATGAACAATCTGTTTAATAACAAAATGAATCAAAGATGGCCAGCTGACCTCTTTCTTTCCCTGCTCATCAGCAAAAAACCATCCAAAGGTAGAAAAAGCCTGCTTATGTCAAGAGGACATGAAAATATAATAACCTTTGGGAACTCACCCGAGGAGACATTAAAATTCAACTAATCTCTCTTATAGAGTTAACAACTGTTGTTGACTAAATGCTCACAAAAGCGTACAATTGCCAGTTGACCACATGATGAAATAAACTGGCTCACCTATCCCACCTCACCAACCTGCTCCCCCAACCCCGTTATCTGCAACTCCCCTTACACCCACACCAGTCCTGAAGGAGGATTGCACCCAAAGCATTGACTTTTCCATCTCCTGATGCTGCCTGGCTTGCTGTGTTCTTCCAGCTTCCTGCTTCTCTACCTTGGATTCCAACATCTGCAGTTTTTTTTTATCTCAAACCAAGTTTGTACCACAGCAAAGTCTCTTTAAAGGATGCCCACTTTGAAGAAGTTCTCTGCCTCCCTACGATGTGCATTCAATGCGTCCCTTTCTCACTGCCACAGCGCCGTGACCTCTTCAGCACTCCAGCTATTTGACCGCATGATGAAACAAACTTGTTTATTAATCTCCACCTCACTATCCTGCACCCCCCACTCCCTTTATCTGCAGCTCGACTTATACCCACCCCAGTCCTGAAGAAAGGTTACATCCGAAACGTTGACTTCTCCACCTCCTAATGCTGCCTGACTTGCTGTGTTCTTCCAGCCTCCTACATACCTACCTTGAATTCCAGCATCTGCAGTTTATTTTGTCTGTAGCCAGGTTGAATGACTGCACAATGAAATTCCACACAGAATGGGTGTGAAGGAAAACCACTCCACAAGGAAATGCAAAGAGCTGAGATTCAATCCCTATTGTGTGTCAGTGCTTATGTTGCCAGGGACTATCTGTGTGGACAGTGAAAAATATCATGATCACTGGGTACTTATGACCAGCCTCATGTCAGTCCATCTCGGAAACTCAAAGGTAAAAGATCCCAATGAGTAAAACAAATACTTTTTCTAGAAATTCGCTTAACAGAAGAGAAGTGGGGCGATCCTTTTCATCTGTAAATTTGCAGAACCAATCCATATCATTACTACAGGACCTCAACTACAACCAAAGGGAAGTCAGAAACTTATCATTGCAAAGGGTAAGCTAGTATGAATTAATTGCCAGAAACTTCAAATCTCCATTTTTTCACCAAACTAAAAAGGAAACATTAGATCTGCAAAGTTCTCCGTAGTTTCAATCACAAAGGACAATGTTTTAGTGACCTTTTTGATTTTGTAAACACTAAGCACATGCAGTTGTTTTTGTAATTACCTTTTCTTGTATGTGCTGTATGTGTGAATGTGAGTGGGTGTTGTTGCAATCACAGTTGGGGGTGTTGAGAAATAAATTAGTATTCTTTCTATTTTTAAACTTACCAAAAAAAATCTGTTCTGTGCGTGTTCTTGAGGTTCACAGCAATGAATTGGTTAAGAAAAACCTACTTCAAACTATGTCTTGTTGCGGCAGATTATCTCTCATCTCTGTAGCAATACCAGTAGGATTTGTTGCTGTTAGACCAAATGCATTTGTACTGATGCTCGCAGCATGATTGTTCACAAGCCATTGGCCTAGAGTCATGAGGTGATCATTTAGGAAGAAGTTTCCAGATCTTTGCAATGGCAGCAAAGCCAATACCTATCTCTCAAATCTCACTTCTTGACTTTGTCTGTCCAGAAGAATACCTGCTGATAGCTCTTTTTTGTCAGCTGGCCTTCTTTGTTAGTTAGGTTTTGTTTAAAGCAAGAATGTCAATAGCTGTAGCAAAAGCTCCTCATCAATTATAGCAACTTTGTGCTAAAGTCAGGAGCTATTGTCTTTATTGAGTACTGTTCATACATTTTGAAAGCTAAGTAGAGTTCATTTTTCTTTCTTTTGGTCTCACCTGCAAAATTCTGTACTGTATGGGTGGATGCATTTCAGGATTTGATCGGATGTTTGTGAAGGAATCCCACAGGAAACACTTGTATATGAGTTGGTGAGTTGAGTGGATATGTGTTAATTGTGACCAGCCTCGTTCTCTTGGTCTTGCACATCAGTTCCCGATAGCTTGACATGTCAAGACAAATGAAGGTATGGTCGACTCTAGTGGTTTCCCTTTTGTACCCCTGCTGGTGACATTTATGCAGCTGTGCTGTGAAGCTTGCTGTGCCCAGAAGGGCTATACCTGTCTTTATGTACTTGGAAAAGGTGGTTAGAGGTAGGTACCCTCTCTCATATGAGGTGCAAAATCCTGTGCAGATGCAGAAAGAAAAGCTTGGGGGGGGGAACATGATAAAACAGAAAACCAAAAATCAACTTGTCGATGAGAGCTAAAATGAAGGTATTAACTTCAGGGAAGTTTGAAGGTTGTTTGAGCAGCATGGGCAGTCCATTTCCATGCATTTTGTATGTCTTGCACAGTAGTTAAAAGGCAATGTCTCTAGAATTAAGTTCCTCTTCACAGTAATATTATTGTGAGTGAGCAATGCATGTCTTCAGATTTAGGCTTGCACATGAGTGACATGCAACTGGCAGGGTCATCAACTTTCTGGTGTTGGAGCTACTTTCATTTTATGCTTTGAAAAATTCAAGGATATGATGATAGATGCCAAGTTGGGGACAGTTTGGGGAGTCACTGGGCTGGAAGTCCAGCCAAGGTATGGAGTGACTAGGACATTGTAGAATAAAAGGTACTATTCCAAAAGGTGTGCAGGAGCTCAGAGACCAGGGTACATGTACATAAGTTATTTGAGATAGCACGAAAGGTATTTAGTGTTGTTTATAAAGTGTACAGTATTCTAGGTTTCATAAATAGGAGCACATAGTACAAAAATAGACAAGTTATGATGAACTTTTAAAAGACACTGATTGGATCTCAGCTGAAGTATTGTGCACAGGAGTGTTATGGAATACTCCCCACTTGCCTGGGTGACTGCAACTCCAACAACACTCAAGAAACTTGACACCATCCAGGTCAAAACAGTCCATTTGATTTACACCACAACCACAAACATCCACTCCCTCCACCACCAATGCTCAGTAGCAGCAGTGTGTGCTATCTACAATTCACCAAAGATCCTTAGACAGCATCTTCCATATCTATGACCAATTCATCTAGAGGGGCAAGAGCAACAGATACTCACCAGAAAGATGGCTTACAATCAATCTGATAAATCTGAACAACCGCACTTAGCAAAGGAGGAGATGATTTTGTAGAGGAAAGGTAATGAGCTAAATGTCTTTTCTGACAAGGAGGAAGGAGAGTACAGTGGTGCAGATGAGGGAAGGGATCTTGTGGATGCAATGGCAGAAGTCAAAGCAATGGCACAATGTAGCTATTGTCACTCTCATTGTCACCTGATTCCAGGCTGAGTCAGGCACTAATACATTTCTACTCCACTGAGACTTATAATCCTCCTTTGGCTTGGAGGCTATAAGACCATAAGATGTAGGCGCATAAAAAGGCCATTCAGTCCATCGAGTCTGCTCCAGCATACACTGAATTTATGGCTGACCTGATCATCCTCAATTCCACTTTCCTACCTTTTTCCTATGACCTTCAATTTGCTCACTGATTAAACAACTATCTTAGCCTTGAATGAACCAGCTTTGACAACCTTCTGATGTAAAGAATTCCAGGACTCACTAACTTCTGACAGAAGAAATTTTTCTTCATCTCAGTCTTAATTATGTGACTCCTTAGATTGGGATTATGATGCCTGGTCCTAGTCTCTCCCACTAGAGGAAACAACCTTTCTGCAAGTACCCTATGAAGTCCTCTAAGAATCTTGTAATTCTTCAATGTTCCAATGAATGCAGGCTCAATCCACTTGACTTCTCATAAGCTAATCCCTCCATACATGATATCAACCTTGTGAACCTTTTCTGGTTTGCCTCCAATGCCAGCATATCTTCCCTTAGGTAACAGGTCCAAATGTCTTCACTGTATTCCAGCTGTGGTCTGATAACTACCTTGTACAACTTTACCAAAACCTCCGTGCTTTTATATTCCATTCCCTTTAAAAAGAAGCCAACATTCCATTTGCCTTTCCTATTAGCCACCTCATTTCAATGCTAGCTTCTCATGATTCATGGATGAGGACCCTCAAATCCTTCTATTCCAAAACTTTCTGCACTGTTTCTCCATTTAAAAAAAACAGCTCCTCTATTCTTCCTGCCAAAGTGCATAACCTCACATTTCCCCACACTATATTTCATCTGTCAAGTTTTTCCTCAGCTTTTACCTTCCCAGCTACTTAGTTTTGTCTTGTGGACATTTTTGTTTCAATTTGATGTTCTTCTCATATGATAGCCACATCAAATTTTATGTTTTCACTTTAGGAGCTATAATAGCAGCAGTTTTAATAAACAATTTCAAGCTTGTGCAAAATGTGCCCCTCAGACAACGTTGAAGCATCTGAGTCAACAGACGCACAACAGTACTTGCATACTGCTACATGTTCCTGTGATGTATGGCAGAGCATGAAGTGACTCTCACATTCAGTCCATTTTCCCCATCTGCTACCAGGCTATTATCTGCTCTCTGATACCAACATCTATACTGCTTACTGTCCTTATGAGGATCAGCTTGCAGTGAAAACTGTCACTTGAGCCTTGCAGTGGATTGTGGAAAGCTTCTCTCTGTTCCTACCCAGAACATGCTGTCGGCCCCATGACCACTGATCTGCACTGCCACCTCCATCCAGGTTATCAGGATCAGATGGGAAGTCCTCCTGTCGCCATACCAGCAAAATCTTCCCTGAAAAAGCAGCTGCAGCAAGACATTGCTGGACTGTGGAGCCATTTTCTATCATTGGCTGTCACTCCAAGTGGGGGAGAAGGAGAACTGACAAGAGATGAATGAATCCATCTAGTAAGTTGATGAAACAAGGACATAAGCAGATGAAGATAAACAAGGACAGGGGTCTGGTGAAGAGAGGGTATACACAGGTGAAAATAAGTAAACAGGGGAGGGGGTCCTGGTGAAAGGAGGGAATAAGTGGTTGTAAACATGGCAAACATCTGGCAAGAGATTAATGGAATGAATGCTGTCTGGGTGCTCTTTCAATTAGCGCCCAAAACTTCAGCCTCCCTTGGTAACGGCAAGGACGTTGACTATATGCCTGTCCCTCTGCAAGGCCTGCCTCCCTCATCATGTATGTATAATTTTTAACTGATCACAGTGTCATCATGAAAAAGCTGTCCCATGCACAAATAGAAATGAAGTTCACTCCACCAGAATTCCTACTCCAGAACAGAAGATTCTGCCTGTGGATATCCAACTGCACACTACCCTCACATGATTTGGCCTGCAAATCAATGCGATTTCTGGAATAACAAAGATGTCCTAAGTCATCAATAATGATGAACAACCTCTCTGGCTTTGATAAAATACTTCTAAATGTGGAATGGCTTTCTCTCAGAAAAGTTTTGAAAATCAGATGATGTTTGAAATCATAAAAATTAGGCTTTTTCCAAATTTACTTCTATTTCAGTTTCTACCCTAATCCCATGTACCTGCCTGGATCTTTGTTATTGT
This sequence comes from Chiloscyllium punctatum, assembly GCF_047496795.1. Taxonomy (NCBI): domain Eukaryota; kingdom Metazoa; phylum Chordata; class Chondrichthyes; order Orectolobiformes; family Hemiscylliidae; genus Chiloscyllium; species Chiloscyllium punctatum. Next base: position 52,089,739 of record NC_092763.1, read on the forward strand.
GTGCAATGATTACATTGTGTTTTAATCCTTTTTTCTTCATGCTGTCTGTATGAATTTTCCAATCCCTCAAGTTGATCAGTCTGCTTCCTTTGTCAGGCGTTACTAATGGTGCCAAGTTTAAAGTCACATTCAAGGAAGGATAAATACTACTTCCTTATGGCTAATTTCCTCAAGGCTAGTGACAAGCACCATCCCCTCCGACACTGACCCAGGAACAGGTTCTTTCCCAAAGACTTTAAGTTTTTAAACACTTTACTCTTATAATCTGTCATCCAATTATCCTCAAGCTTATAAAATCCAAATGTAATATTAATGAAACATGAATTCCTGTTACAACTCATTTTCTGCCTTTTTAAATCTCAGTGACATCTCACTAAAAAACATATTCTTTCACATTGATTTCCAAATACATATCCATGAATTTTTATTCAGAAAGTCTTGCAGGATTACCATATAACAGTTTTGCTTTGCATTGACACTAGCATACCAATGTAAATACAAATCCAACTTCAATTCAGCACTGGAGCAACAGTAGTATGTTAGGCCCTGATTCTGGATTTATGTTTTAATTTGCTATCTTTTACTCAAACTTCTTAATATTTGTGTGAAGAGAAATGCTTCCTGCTGATGCACAGTTGTAATATAAATCCAACTTGAGTAAGCAAAAGAGTGATCTGACCCCAGGCATCTGCCATTGTGTCTGCAATCGAGATGGATGAGAGTGCCCCAAGGTGACTCATTCTCTGCTTCTCTCTACTTTCCCTGTTGCTATGTTACTGTTACCAAGTGTAGTTGCTCATGGTAACACAAAAATGGCAGCAGATTCTGTGCAAACTATTGGCTACAGATTTACACCAATCACGTTGAGGTACACACCGTAAGAACAGCAGAGTAACTGCACCAATATCCTGTCACAAATCATTTCAAAGGATAATTGCTTTGAAGCAAACATCAGGCAGATTGAAAAAAAGTATAAACAGTTAAATACTTCTATTTAAAATTATGAGAATTGGGCTGAACAGTAACATTCAATTTAGTTTATACTTATCCATTCTTAGGTTAGCAGTTCAATCTGTGCACTTAGATTAACCCAAAGTGGCAAAAGATCAGTTAAAAAAATCCTTCATTTACATCATTAGCAGTGTCCTATAAAGGTTAATGCACTATCGATCAGTGAATAGTACCTGCGTTATAAGTGACACTCCATAAAGTCAGATAGGCCTTAGTCGGAGCATTCTGTCTCTGTTTAATAAAGTGTTCAGAGTCTGTAGGAAGTTCAATATTAAAATAAAAGGACAGAGAATTGATTGAGCACATATGAAGTAGATCTTGTGCTTCAATTAGCATAAGATATTTTTGTCCAGGGTGGGATTTGCAAGAAACTGTCATAACCATTATCAGCTTGATTTCATTTATTAATTCTTTCTGAACAGCCCAAAATTATACAAAAGGAGGGCCTCTAACTGAGAATTAGTGAATACAAATCAGCTAAATCAAATATATAATTCATGGAGCCTAATCTGTAGTAAGTAGAGAAAAGTAAGTTATTTGTATCAGATGAAAATTATAGAAAAAGCTTGACAGGAAAAGATACTGCACAAAGAACAGTCTTCATCTTAAAACCTGTGGAGTTTCCTTACTGTCCAAACATGGTGCCTTCTATGACTGTTTGGCAGTGGGGTAGCCACTCTCAGACTGTTTGGCAGTGGGGTTAGCCACTCTCAGACTGTTTGGCAATGGAGATTATAATATCCTGGTCCAACCAAGTGATCACTCAGCAGGGATCTTTTGTTGATGGATCAGAATTTCTGCTGAAGTCAATGGAAAACTGTGCTTTGCTATGTCATGACCAAGGGTCAGAACCAGAAGTGCTGTGGACATTTTTGCCTTGTAGTTACAAAATGTGAAGCTTTGAAAAGGGGGCGATACAGGCAACAGTGGCTGTGAATGTAAATTAAGTGGTTTTCTGGAGTGAGACAGAAATCTATGGAAAGCCGGACCAAAGGATGCAAATGAAACTTCAGACCACAATCTTTCAAAGGGGGATGATGCAAGTTAAAACAGATTGGTCAGTGATCTCTTCTGGTGACAAATATAATGAGGTACTTATGATCTTTTGCTCAATAGCAACCACCCTCTGTGAATTATGACCCAAACTGCAGACACATTTTCTGTTCTTCCTTTTGTAGAATACACAATGACAGGAACTTAAAAGCCAGTATAACATCTACTGGAGCATGCTAGTATGACTGAACATTCTGATGTGTGTTAGTGAGCTAAGATATCAATGTGTATTAGCCTGGGTCAACATTCCCAAGCTTCCGCACACGGTGATCTGCATTGGCACACAAATCATGGGATTGATGTCTGGTTGAAAATGTGTTGCTGGAAAAGCACAGCAGGTCAGGCAGCATCCAAGGAGCAGGAGAAACCTGTTGCCTGATCTGCTGTGCTTTTCCAGCAACACATTTTCAGCTCTGATCTCCAGCATCTGCAGTTCTCACTTTCTCCTCATTGATGTCTGGTTTCAAAACTTGTTGCCATGCACAAATCTCAGAGGCCCGTGCAGCTGGAAAGAAAATTAGGGGGCACACTAACCTGAGCTTCAAGCATTAGCATGCTGTAAAGGTCACAGTCTACGAACTATCCCTTAGTCATAAAAACCAAAGAACTCCAGATTTTGGAAATCAGGGACAGAAATTGCTGAAAAAACTAAGCAAGTCTGTCAGCATCTGTGGAGAGAAAGCATAGTTAATCAGTGCAGTGAACCTTCTTCAGAACCAGCAGTTCTGAAGAAGATTCATTGGACCTGAAACACTAACTCTGCTTTCTCTCTGCTTTCCAGCAATTCTTCCATTTATTAATTAATACACTTAGCCTTTGTTAACTCAAGATAGACTGATTAAATTAGCTCCAAGGCCCCAAGGGATCCTTCCATATCCGTCATAAATTCACTGCACCTCCACACTTCAAAGACCGCAATTTCCCCTCAGACATGGTTGACGATGCTCTCCATCACATCTCCTCCAATTCCCGCTCCTCTGCCCTTGATCCCCGCCCCTCCAATCGCCACCAGGACAGAAGCCCACTGGTCCTCACCTACCACCTCACCAACCTCCAGATACATCATATCAGCCTTCGTCATTTCCGCCACCTCCAAACAGACCCCACCACCAAGGATATATTTCCCTCCCCTCCCCTATCAGCGTTCCGGAAAGACCACTCCCTCCATGACTCCCTCGTCAGGTCCACACCCCCCACCAACCTAACCTCCACTCCCGGCACCTTCCCCTGCAGCCACCAGAAATGCAAAACTTGCGCCTACACCTCCCCCCTCACTTCCCTCCAAGGCCCCAAGGGATCCTTCCATATCCGTCACAAATTCACCTGCACCTCCACACACATCATTTACTACATCTGCTGCACCCGATTTGGCCTCCTCTACATTGGGGAGACAGGCTGCCTACTTGTGGAATGTTTCAGAGAACACCTCTGGGACACCCACACCAACCAACCCAACCGCCCCGTGGATCAACACTTTAACTCCCCCTCCCACTCCGCCAAGGACATGCAGGTCCTTGGCCTCCTCCATCGCCAGACCGTGGCAACATGACGCCTGGAGGAAGAGCGCCTCATCTTCCACCTCGGAACCCTCCAACCACAAGGGATGAATGCAGATTTCTCCAACTTTCTCACTTCCCCTCCCCCCACCTTATCTCAGTCCCAACCCTCAGACTCAGCACCACCTTCTTGACCTGCAATCTTCTTCCCAACCTCTTCGCCTCCACCCCCTCTCCTCACCTTAGCCTCCTTCCGCCTATCGCATTCCCAACGCCCCTCCCCCAAGTCCCTCCTCCCTACTTTTATCTTAGCCTGCTCAGCACACCTTCCTCATTCCTGAAGAAGGGCTTATGCCCGAAACGTCGATTATCCTGCTCCTTGGAGGCTGCCTGACATGCTGCACTTTTCCAGCAACACATTTTCAGCTCTGATCCCCAGCATCTGCAGTCCTCACTTTCCCTCCTGATTAAATTAGCTCGCTTTTAAAGCATAATTTAGGTTGGGATGGGGAGGGGGGGGGCCGGGGGGGCGTGTGTGAAAAGATTTTTTATTAATTAACCAACCAACGCAACTAATTGATTTGGGGTATCTTATCTTGAAACATTACAAATTATGGAACCTCGCCCATGGTCTGGGTGGAGGCGTAGCAACTGTTTTTCATCAATAAAAATTCAAGTTAACCTCATCATTCTTACATGTGCATTTTCCAACTGGTGTCACAGAATCATAGAATCATACAGTACAGAAATAGACTCTTTAGTCCAACCAGTCCATGCTGAACATAATTCCAAACTAAACTAGTCTGCTCCGGGACCATATCCATCCAAACATTTCCTATTCATGTATTTATCCAAATGTCTTTTAAATGTAATAAATATACCCACATCAACCATTTCCTCAGGAAGTTCATTCCACATGTGAACCACTCTCTGAGTAAAAGATTTGCTTCCTCATAGCTTTTTTAAATTTTTCCTCTCACCTTAAAAATGTGACCCCTAATCATAGAAAGGCATTCAATAATTATGGATTCTGGGTTAATTCTACTTCCATGGTTCTTCAAAACTCAAGAGATAACTGCCCTTATTGTGGCGCCATGGCTCATCAGAAAGATTCATGTGTTGATTCCTCCAAGTTGTCGAATTGAATTTTTTTAAAGCCTACAATGGCTATGGGTATCTTGGGGAAGGCCAGCATTTATTACCCATTCCTAATTTCCTTTGCGAAGCTGATGGTGAGCTTGCTGTGAATATAAGTAGGGTATTTGCTAGACCACTCTAGAGGGCAGTTATTCATCAATCTTGTTGCTCTGGGTATGAATTCACATATGGTCCAGATCAGTAACCTTTCCCCTCATGAATATCTGGTTGTTTCTTGGCCATCATTAGTGACACTAGCTTTTTGTTGAAAATTTAATTAATTCACTGAATTTGAAATTCCCCAACTGTTGTGTTCAGATTTGAATTAATATCTTTCGATTATTTTCCAGGCCTCTTACTTATTAAGTTATGTAATACTTGATGTTACTGTTCCCTCAAACTCTTGTAATCCCTGAGCCAGAGTTAATAATTCTCCATGGAACCAGTTGGACATTCAGTGAACCCAATTTGACCCATTGATGCCTTTTAAGGAAGAAAATCTGTCACCTATACCTCTCTTGGTTTACTAATGATTCTAGTTCCACACTATAGTTTTATGTTTATCTCTTAATCACCTCAGAAAAATATGAATGAACAATAAGTGTTACCACATCCTAAAAACAACTTTTTCAAATTATGCTCAGTGATTTTTTTCGAGTTAGAGTTATTTTAAAAACACTTACTCAAATTCTGCCAAAATGCATAGCTATATTGTAAATATTTATGTCTCCAAACTCATTTAGCATCACATATGTGTTAATTTCTTTCAATATATGAAATCAAAATCTACCTACTAGGTCTGTTATTCCGATTACAAAATGGTTAATCAATTTCTAAGGTATGCTGATTTAGCTAATTTCAGCTCAGAAATACTGTCTCAGCATTGTTGGAGAAGCATCATCCAGGATTCTTGCTCCTCATTGGTGCCTACGATGCCTGTTGAAGATACGTAGTGGTATTATAGGGAAAGATTTGGAGCTTCTTGTAATACATTGCACAGTCAAATAAGCTGCAGAATTTGTCTAAGCATCCACAAAAAAATTCTTACAAGAATGAGATGTAACTTGGCTGTGGGAACAAGTACAACAAAATTTATCTGCATCTTCAAGAGAAGTTTTGAGAGAGAGGGACAACAATATGATAAAGAAGGAACTTTTGTTTTTAGACAATGTTCTGACCATGAATATCATTAAAAAATCATATTTTTTGGCCATGATTTCTTGGCATTTGGATTGTTCGAGTACAGAACTAAATTGAAATATGTCTCATTATTACCAGTTAAGCAAGCGTATTAATATCATGATTCCTGCTCCAGGCGAGCTACTTGATCAGAACAAATAAGGAACTGCAAGAGCCATCATTAGAAAACAATTCCCTTTTCACTACAGTCCTTGTTGAAATAGATGCCTTGCTTTAGGAGACCAAAAAGCATTTCTATCCAACATGCAAAATCTGGACAGGTGAGCAAGTAAAATTGCCCAGATTTCTTGCTGATATCCATATCCCATCATCCATGAATATATCTGAACTTCCAGACAAAAGCTTGTGTATTTTCTCATGCCTGAAGAAGGGCTTATGCCTGAAACGTCGATTCTCCTGCTCCTCGGATGCTGCCTGGCCTGCTGTGTTTTTCCAGCACCACACTTTTCAACTCGGGTCTCCAGCATCTGCAGTCCTCACTTTCTCCTAGTTGATCTTAGCCCACTGCGAATCCTCTTGCAAGGATGCCTACCTTGAAGAAGCTCTCCTCCTCCCTCTACAAGGATCTCAGTGAGTTCCTCTCTCACTGCATCCCCCAGGTCATCTCCTCTGCCCTGAAGCTCTTCATCCACATCCTGAAACAGACGCGCTACCACAGCCAAATCTCCTTCCTCAGCACCTGCCTACGGAATCGACTGACCCTGCATGGACCCTGGAGTACATTCAGACCAACACAATTTGGACACAACCAGGACAACCAGTACCTGCAACAAATCCGAAGCCTTCAGCAACAGACGTCCCTCTGGATCCTCCACTCCATGATCGCAGCCATGCGCCGCTACCTACACTCCCTGCAATTAGCCCTGCCCCAGCTCAGGACAACACTCTTCTAGACCTGCAAAGGACCTTTGCTTTTCTTCATCCTCAGAAGAATTCATACACTGAACAAACGTTTTTTTCCTGGAATTCCTGAAGAAGGGCTTATGCCTGAAACGTCGATTCTCCTGCTCCTCGGATGCTGCCTGGCCTGCTGTGTTTTTCCAGCACCACACTTTTCAACTCTGGTCTCCAGCATCTGCAGTCCTCACTTTCTCCACAGCTTTTCTACCAGTTGAGTCAGGACTTGTCAGGAGGAGTAACTTTGAACTTTTCCAATGGGACAATGGAAGCTGGATATACTCCTTTAAATGCCATGAAGAATATTGTGATCTTCCCAGCCTCAGAATCTGGTACAATCCGAAGTCTTTTCCTGAATGCAAGATTCCCTAGAAACCACTTTCTACAATTAACTGAAGGTCAACATTTTTCAAAGGTTCGCAGTGAGTTCCTGCCCGCTTTTCATCTGATTCCACAAGCACTTGCTGCCTCCATCACTGATGCACAGTGGCAACAGTGTGTATCAGCTATAATAAGCACTGCATGTGAACAATCAAGTAAGTTGATATGGCCTGGATGGTATCAAGCTTCTTGAGTGTTGTAGCTGCAATCATCGAGGCAACTAGTGGGTGTATGCAGACAAAGAGAAGAAGAGAAGCTTGATATGTGATAACAGGAACTATGTGTAGTTAAAAATGAATTGGCACTGCTGATTTTAATCCAATTCATGACAGGACCTGTAGTTGTGGGGACAGTTAATAGACCTGGAAAGTGGTGTTTATGCTCTGAAATTGTTAAATTTGATGTTCAGTCTTGAAGGCTGTAAGATACCTAAATGGAAGATGAAGTGTAGTTCCTACAGCTTGCATTGAAACTCACTGAAACACTGCAGGAGGCCTGAGACAGAAATGCTGGCACGGGAGCACAGTGGTGTGTTGACGTGGCAGACAACTCTGAGCTCAGCATCATTTTTATAGACGGGATGTTGGTCTTCTGCAAGCACTTGTAAATGCTGGTCAGATTTTGGGGAGTCTGGAAGTGAGTTACTTGCTTCAGGATTTTGAACCTGTGATCTGTTCTTATAGCAACAGTACAAAGCTGAATAGTTCAGTTGAACCTCTGGTCAATGGTAACCCCCGGGATGTTGGTAGTGAAGTAATGCCATTGAATGACAAGGGGTGACACTTACATTCTCTTTTGCTGGAGATGGTCATATTTTGGCACTTGTGTGGCACAAATATTATGAATGGTGTGGAACATTGAGCAATAATCAGTTAATATGCAGCCTCTGATGTTATGATGGAGGGAAGTTGATTGTATAGTTAGAAATGAATTGGTTTGATGATTTTACCTGGTACACTACTGTGAGGAGCACCTACAGAGATGTCCTGGAGATGATGTGACTGACCTCCACTGCTATCTTCCTATGTGCCAGGTATGACTCGAACCAGCAGAGAGCTTCCCCCTGATTTCCATTGACTCCGGTTTTGCTAGATTGCCTTGATGCCAGACTTGTTGAAATGCAATCTTCCTGTCAAGGGCGGTCACTCTCACTTCACCTCTGGAATTCTGCTCTTTTTTCCATGTTTGAAATAAGACTGTGACAAAGTCAGGAGCTGACTGATTCTGGTGGATCATAAACTGAGAGTAAGTGAGCAGGTTATTGCTAAATAAATGCTGCTTGATTTTTTTAAACTGATGGAATGAGAACAGAGATGAGTGGTCTTGAGCCATTTAATTGCTAAATGCACTGACCAATTGCAGCACAGAGAGGGGCATAAGTACTACTTGATAGCACTGTTGATGACACCTTCCATTAATTTACTAATAATTGAGACTAGGCTAATGAGGCACTAATTGGGGAGATTGGATTTGTCCTGCTTTGTGTGTACAGTTCCTACCTTAGAATTAGAAATAGCTCACATAAAGAAGTACAGTGAAAGGTTTACAATGTCACCGCATACGGTGCCATCTTAGCTACAAATTACCTTACACTTACTCATAGTATAAGTTAAAAAATAAGAACTAAAGTTAAAAAGTTAATTTTCTCTATGTTCAGCTGGATGCAAGTGTTCTAGTTGTACTGGAAAAGCTTGGCTAGGACCTTCTTGGTCTCCCTTCTTCAGATGCTTTCATTGACTTTCAGGATGGCACAGAGTGATTTGGTTATACTTATAAAAGGCTTATTTATTAAAAAAATCACAGTTTACAGCAAGTGTTGAAGGAAGATTAGATTGGTTTTCTTCAGGCTTAAAATGGATTTTTGCAGAGAACAAATACAGCTCCTATGCTTCTGAAGACTTCTCACTAGCTTGTTCACAGCTCCCAGCAGTTCACTTGCCTTGTTGTTGGTGGGCAGATGGCCTTGATCATGTATAACTCACTACTGATCCACAGGCCAATCAGCTATCTGTTGCCGGTTCTACTTTGTGTGTATATTCTCCCACCACTGTTTGAACAGCAGCTGTGTAAACAATACATAGAATGAGTCTTAGGTTACTTACTTTTTAAGAAATGCAGTAAGACATCTGCAGTCCATGACTATAAAATAGTTTCTTTCCCACATCGGTCCAAATGAAAAATACAGAAAATAAAAGACACTTTCTTCACACCATCATCAAATTGAGTCATACAGATGTACAGCACGGAAACAGACCATTCGGTCCAACCCGTCCATGCTGACCAGATATCCCAACCCAATCTAGTCCCACCTGCCAGCACCCGGCCCATATCCCTCCAAACCCTTCCTATTCATATACCCATCCAAATGCCTCTTAAATGTTGCAGTTGTACCAGCCTCCACCACATCCTCTGGCAGCTCATTCCATACACATACCATCCTCTACATGAAAAAGTTGCCCTTAGGTCTCTTTTATATCTTTCCCCTCTCACCCTAAACCAATGCCCTCTAGTTCTGGACACCTCAACCCCAGGGAAAAGACTTTGCCTATTTACCCCATCCATGCCCCTCATAATTTTGTAAACCTCCATAAGGTCACCCCTCAGCCTACGACGCTTCAGGGAAAACAGCCCCAGCCTGTTCAGCCTCTCCCTATAGCTCAATTCCTCCAACCCTGGCAACATCCTTGTAAATCTTTTCTGAACCCTTTCAGGTTTCACAACATCATTCCAATAGGAAGGAGACCAGAATTGCACGCAATATTCCAACAGTGGCCTAACCAATGTCCTGTACATCCGCAGCATGACCTCCCAACTCCTGTACTCAATACTCTGACCAATAAAGGAAAGCATACCAAACGCCTTCTTCACTATCCTATCTACCTGTGACTCCACTTTCAATGAGCTATGAACCTGCAGTCCAAGATCTCTTTGTTTAGCAACACTCCCTAGGACCTTACCATTAAGTGTATAAGTCCTGCTAAGATTTGCTTTCCCAAAATGCAGCACCTCGCATTTATCTGAATTAAACTCCATCTGCCACTTCTCAGCCCATTGGCCCATCTGGTCCAGATTCTGTTGTAATCTGAGGTAACCCTCTTCGCTGTCCACTACACCTCCAATGTTGGTGTCATCTGTAAACTTACTAACTATACTTCTTATGCTCGCATCCAAATCATTTATGTAAATGACAAAAAGTAGAGAGCCCAGGACCGATCCTTGTGGCACTCCACTGGTCACAGGCCTCCAGTCTGAAAAACAACCCTCCACCACCACCCTCTGTCTTCTACCTTTGAGCCAGTTCTGTATCCAAATGGCTAGTTCTCCCTGTATTCCATGAGATCTAACCTTGCTAACCAGTGTCCTAAGGGGAACCTTGTTGAATGCCTTACTGAAGTCCATATAGATCACATCTACTGCTCGCCCTCATCAATCTTCTTTGTTACTTCATTAAAAAACTCAATCAAGTTTGTGAGACATGATTTCCCACGCACAAAGCCATGTTGACTATCCCTACTCAGTCCTTGCCTTTCCAAATACATGTACATCCTGTCCCTCAGGATTGCCTCCAACAACTTGCCCACCACCGAGGTCAGGCTCACTGGTCTATCATTCCATGGTTTGTCCTTACCACCCTTAAACAGTGGCACCACGTTTGCCAACCTTCAGTCTTCCGGCACCTCACCTGTGACTATCGATAATACAAATATCTCAGCAAGAGGCCCAGCAATCACTTCTCTAGCTTCCCACAGAGTTCTCGGGTACACCTGATCAGGTCCTGGGGATTTATCCACGTTTAACCATTTCAAGACATCCAGCACTTCCTGCTCTGTAATGTGGACATTTTGCAAGATGTCACCATCTAGTTCCCTACAGTCTTTATCTTCCATATCCTTTTCTACTTTATATACTGATGCAAAATATTCATTTAGTATCTCCTCCATTTTCTGTGGCTCCACACAAAGGCCGCCTTGCTCATCTTTGAGGGGCCCTATTCTCTCTCTAGTTACCCTTTTGTCCTTAATATATTTGTAAAACCCCTTTGGATTCTCCTTAATTCTATTTGACAAAGCTATCTCATGCCCCTGTTTTGCCCTCCTGATAAACTAAATAGTTAACAGTGATTATAAAAAACTTTGTTGAAAGAAAAATCTGGCATAGATTCACACTTCCCTTGTATACATCATGATAAATATTAATGTGGGGGACTGTGAGATATCACTCAGCATGAGAGAAAACAAGTAGGAAAATGTAATGGCTCTCAACAGCAGCTTACAGATCAAATGACTGAATGTGAGGGAAAATTACATGATTTATTATCGTTAGGACGTGTCGTTAGGACATTCTAATTAGTTTCACAATCCACAAGTTCTGTTTGGCATAGAGTTGCCATGAGAATGTAGGAAACACAGCAGATAATGTAAACACAGCAAGATCCCACAGACATCAATGAGTTAAGTGAGCAATTTTGCTGTTTCAAAGTTATCCACTTTGGAAATAAAAATAGTCAGGATATTATTTAAATGGTGAAAGATTGTAGCATGCTGTTGTGCAGAGGGACTGGAGTGCTTGTATATAAATTGCTAAAAGTTGATTTGCAGGTGCAACAGGTAATCAGGAAGACAAACAGAATATTGGCTTTCATTGCTCAAGGGATTGAATTTAAGAGCAGGGAGGTTCTGCTGCAATTGTACTAGGTGTTGATGAGGCCGCACCTGGAGTATTGTGCACAGCTCTGGTCTCCTTACTTGAGAAAGGACATTCTGGCTTTGGAGGCAGTACTGAGGAGGTTCACCATGTTGATTCCAGAGATAAGGGGGTGACCCTATGAGGAGACGTTGAGCCTCCTCGGACTGTTCTCACTAGAATTTAGAAGACTGAGAGGGGATCTTCTAGAAATATAGAAAATTATGAAAGGCAAATGTAAGATAGAGGCAGGCAAGTTGTTTCCTCTGGTGGATGAGACTAGGACAAGGGGCATGGCCTCAAGTTTAGGGGGAGTAGATTTACAAAGAGATGAGGAGGAACTCCTTTTCCCAGAGAGTAGTGAATCTGTGGAATTCTTGGTCCAAGGCAGGAGAGGCATTTTCATTAAATATATTCAATACATAGTTGAATGGGACTTTGCATGGTAGGGCTGTAGGGATAATGCAGATAGGAGGAGCTGAGATGATGGATAGATCAGCCATGATCTTAATGAATGGTGGAGCAGGCTTGATGGGACAAATGGCCTACTCCTGCTTTTATTACTGTAAAACTATGAAACTTTGCCATTGGTTGAGAGTAAATGAGGCATGCACACTGGGAGAACTCTCTTGCTATACTTTGAATCAAATCATGGGATTTTTTAGATCCACCTTTGATGGCGGATTGTGAAGATAGCTTGTAATCTACAATAATATAAGATGCAATGGAACAACCATTTTATTATGTGTTCTCAAATTTATTCATCAGGAATTTTGCAGAACCAAATTTTGTGATCATATTACCTCACTGAAAGTTTATTTGGTTATTGTGTACTTCTGACTGTTCAGCAATGCTTAATGCAATACGTACAAGTATAAAAGTTAGTTGACACAAAAATAAAGTTGAATTAACTGGACTAGACTAAATTTATGTTTCATTGCCTTTTTATTAATGTAACTGCATTGCACTTTCTTGAATCCTGTAGTATACATTTAATAAAAGAGTTTACAGCTGGTCAGTTATTTATAAGACTTCCTTACTTCTATACCCAGGAATCAAAATCAATCTTTGGGTTTGGGGTGCAAAAAGGCAAAGCTTATACCTGCTGCTTTCATGTTTATTGACATAAAGCAAGAAGAGTTGAAGGAAGAAACCCCTGAACCTCAAGCTTTCCTGACTTCACATCAGCTTGGAAGTGGCATGTTTGTGGAAGTGGCAAAACAAACCCAGAATAAGTAATGCCTGAGGGATCAGAATAATCTTTGAGACATACATTGACCCAATATAAAAGAGGAAGTTGTCCTTTCTCTTAGTAGGGACATAATTCATTCACCTCCAAACCTGAGTTGGCAAATTGCATTGGAAGTTTTAGTATTTTAGGGATGGAAGGTACCATTGGTTTGTTTTAAGTTTATGCAGTTTATGGAATCCATGTTTTACTCTTGCAGCAGATGCAGAAAAAATGACAAAGGAATACATGGTCACCTTTACAGGAGACAGCCAGACAGTGAGCGGTTTATATTGTGAATTTAGGTGAATGATTCACTGTCTCTCTCTTTCCTTTTTGAGCATAAGTAGGAGGGTGGATGTGTTAGGTGTCAACTAACTTGCTGCCACCACTGCAAAGAAAAATTTAACAAGCTGATTAGCACACTATTGGTGAAGAGCTGACTGGTGAGCTTCGCTGAGTATCTCAGTCCGATGCAGGAATGTGTCCAGGCTCACCAGAAGCTGACACTATTTTGAGACCTGCAGTTCTTCAGTCGTAAAGACAGTTAATCAAGGCCTACACCTCAGTGGGTACAATAGTGAGAAGGTAGATTATTTTAGTTTGTGTTTCATGTAGGGGGTTCACAGAAAGAGAGGGATCAGAGATCGCAGGCAAGACAAGTGACATCACTTTCCCCAATCTAGCAGGCAGGTCATGTCTTTCAGTGAAACCAGTTTCCTTTCTTCCCTCTCCTCAGGGAGTTTCTGAGTGGAGGCTGTTAAGTGGCCTTTAACTGTTCACCTTCAGCTAGTAATTGGTGTCAGGTCAAGAAAATCCCAGCTGGACGGTCTTGTCCCAAACTTAAGTAGTGAGGTGGTGAGAAGTGGGGCGAGTATCTCTCTGGGAAAACTCACCCAAATATTTGACTCCCTCACCACAATATCGTCACCTCTAGTGAAGGGAAAATTCCATCCACTAAAAAAGTTGGTTCAAGCTTGCTGAGTTTAACAGTAGAGAAATTAATGGGGAATACAATGTGTAGACTATATTCGTATTGTACAAAGTAAAAGTGCACTTGCCCTTTTTTGAAGAAATTCACAGCAAATCCAAAGATGTGCAGGTTAGATGAATTGGCCATGCTAAATTGCCCATAGCATTCAGGGATGTGTAGGTTAGATGCATTAGTCAGGGGTAAATGTAGAGCAGTAGGATAGGGGAATGAGTCTGGGTGGGTGACTCTTTGGAGGATCTATTCCACACTGTAGAGATTCTATGATTCTATGAAATTGTAGTGTGTACTTGACATTTAGCTTAACTGGCAAAACTTAAGCACTAGTCTTCTCTGTTTTTCCAGGATAATGTATTCAACAGAATTACAACAAAATTACATTCTTATGTGTTTTTGGTTTTAATTTACATGACATCTGCTTCAGGAGTTTTAAAATGCCTCCTCAAAGGAAATGACATAGATTTACAAATGAAGCTTGCAAAGAAATATTTATAGAAATGTACCATGGTTACATTGCCAGTTTTCTCTCCTTTCCTCTCTGGATTCTTTGCTAGACATTGTTTATCCAGTATCTGAACCAATTGTCTTGGTGGTGGGTGTCAAAAGAGTGTTCAATCATGTTTGATAACACAACTAAACTCAATTATCTAATGTCTTCATACACTTCCACCAGGGCCCATAGACAGCTATTAGTTGATGAGAACATGCTTGCTATTCTTCTAGAATGTGATACTGAGGCTAACTATAATGAATTGCCAATTGGTCTTTAAACACTAGCCAAGTTTTTTTTCAGTGAAGATGAAAGATTCATCCTAGAACAGTATTGGTTTGTATATTTTATATGTGGCTAACATGCTTAGCTACCTGGGGAGCCAAATAATTTCTGAGCCAAATACTGTTCTTAGTCCAATAACTTGACTTTTCTCAACTAAATCTTGGCTTCTGCTCTAGAGGAGCAGATGCAGAGTACAGATTGCAATAAATGTAATTAATCCTCTGGCAAATTCACTCATTTAGAAAAGAGCTGGATAAACATGCAGTGAAGGTCACCCAAATAGACAGTTTATCAGATATCTGACAGAAAATATCTCCTGCACTTTTGGGACCATCAGATTCACCTTAAAAATGGGATAGATCGAGATGGACAGTACATTATTGAAAGTATAATAGATGGTTTAAAAAATAAATTGAGGTCAAGGAAACATTTCTCAAGACTTTGCCTTCTCTCAGAGCTCAAAATACTTTGAGCATTGACAATTGTGTAAGAGGCAATGCCTTTGGAAGTTGTAAGATTCCTATAATGAGAAAGAAATAATTAGTAATCTCTCTGTGGGAAGAAGAGTGTTTGGGGAAGAGTGACCATAATATGATTGAATTCTTCATTAAGATGAAGAGTGATGTAGTTGATTCTGAAACTAGAATCCTGGAAAGATATAAAGGCAACTTTGATGGTGTGCGGTGCAAGTTAAGTTAGGAAATTTAGTGAAGATGATGGTGGATAGGCAATGGTAAACATTTAAAGACCTCCTGGAGGAACCACAGCAAGTTTTCATTCCTGACAATGGCATAAAATTAAAAGGGGAAAGGTATGCAGACCATGAATATTGGATCCAAGGGAAGGGATACAAATTGAGGGGCGGGGGAAAAGCACCAGATCCAATGATTGGAAGTAGTTTAGATTTCAGCAAAGGAGGACAAAAGGGATTGATTAAGTTGGGAAAATAGAGTACAAGAGTAAACTTCTGGGGAACATACAAATGATTGCAAAAGCTTTGATAGGTATCTGAAGAGAGAGGAATTAGTAAAGACAAATGTAAATCCTTTACTGTAAAAACAGACTAAGTTATAATGGGGTCAAAGAGATGGCAGACCAATTAACTGCATACTTTCATTCTGCCTTCAGAAAGGATGACACGGATAATCTTCCAAAAATGGTGGGAACATAAGATCAAGGGAGACACTGAAGAAAATCAGTATTAGTAAGAAAATGGTGTTGAGAGAATTGATGGGAGTAAAGTTCAATAAATCTGTATGGTCCATTAATCTACTTCCAGAGTATTTAAGGAATTGGACCTAGAAATATTGGATGCATTGTTGGGTATCTTTCAAGATTCTATAGATTTGGAACAGATACTGTGAATTGGAGGGTTGCCAATGTACCCCGCTATTTAAAAAAGGTGTTGAGAGAAAATAGGGAATTATAGACCAGTTAGCCTGACATTGGTAAAGGTAAAAATACTAGAATCCATTAGAACAGATTTAAAAGCTTGGAAAACAATCACAAAGTCAAACAGAGTCAGCATGGAATTGTGAAAAGAAAATCATTCATGACATATCTAATGGAACTTTTCAATAATGTAATTAGTAGTGTTGACAATGGAGTACCAGTAAATGGTAGACTTTCAGAAGGCTTTTGATTGAAGAGCTTAACATAAAAAACTAAAGCACATGGGATTAGGCACAGTGAAATGACATGGTTAACAAACTGGTTGGCAGGCAGGAAACAAAGAAGTGCCACAGGGATCAGTGCTTGGACTCCAGCTGTTCATAATATATATTAATGATTTTGATGGAACTAAATGTAATATCTCCAAGTTTATAGCTGGCACAAAATTAGGTGGGAGGGTGTACCATGAAGAGGATGCAGAGATGCTTCAGTGTGATTTCGACAAGTTGAGTGATTTGGCTACTGCATCACCAGTGAAGTATAATATGGATAAAAGTAAGGTTATTCACTTAAAGAGGAAGGCAGATTATTGCCTGAGTGAAGATGGATTAGGAAATGGGGATGTGCAACGAGACCTGGGTATCTTTGTACACCCGTCACAGAAAGTAGTCATGCAGGTGCAGCAGGCAGTGAAGAAGTCAAATGGTACGCTGGCCTTCATAGTGAGAGGATTCAAGGACAAGAGCAGAAACATCTTGCTGCTGTTGCACAGGGCCTTGGTGAGACCACACCTCAGCATTATGTGCAATTCTCATCTCTTTATCTGAGGAAGGATGTTCTGATTATGGTGAAAGTGCATTGAACATTTACAAGACTGATTCCTGAATTGGCAGGGCTGATGCTTGGATTGGTTAGGACTATGACTATATTCACTAGAGTTTAGAAGAATTACACTAAATCTCATAGAAATGTATAAATTCTAACAGAATTAGACAGAATTGGCAGAGGAAAATGTTCCCAATGACCGAGAAGTTCAGAACCAGGGATCACAGTTTAAGGATATGGGGTCAAGCATTTAGGACACAGATGAGGAGAAATTTCTTCATTTAGAGAGTGATGAACCTGTGGAAATCTTGGTCGGTTGAGGCCAAAACATTGAATCTTTTCAACAAAGAGATATTTCTTTGGGTTAAAGGGATCAAAGCATCTGGAGGGAAAGCAAGAACAGGGTACTGAGATGGATGGAGAAAGGGAGGACTGCAGGTGCTGGAGATCAGAGTAGAGAGTGTGGTACTAGAAAAGCACAGCAGGTCAGGCAGCATCCAAGGAGTAGGAGAATCGACATTTCGGGCATAAGCCCTTCATCAGGAATGAGTCTGATCAGTCATGATCATCTTGAATGGTAGAGCAGGCTTGAAGGGTTGTTTGGTCAATTCCTGCACCTATTTTCTACCTATCAATGTATGAAAGCCACATTTTCTTTGTTCAGAAGTATAGCATTTTTTCAATGTCTTCATCGATGGATCTCTATTTCAAAGATAATTTTGAAAGATAAATTTTGCTTGAAATTTTATTTTATACATTTTTATCCATTTCTCAGCTCAGTTTTAAGGCTTCTGAATCTTGCACCAAGACCTGTCTGTTATCAGAAAAACGATCATCAACAAAAAATAAATAAATTCTATATCTTCCGTGTCTTCTATTATTTTCAATGACTTTATTAAATTGCTTTTGGTGAAGTTACTCAAAGGAGAAACATAGACAAGAATATTAAGAAATTGCACTACTATTTAAATTGTTCCAAGTAATTTTCACATCAAGTTCAAGCATAGAAATAGGCAGATAAGACTTCAACTTAATGTTCATCCATAAACATGTATCTTTGAGTATGCTACAGTACTTGGCATGCCAGCCTACATTAGGTACTCATGCTCTGGTGTGGAGGTTGAATCTACAGTCCTCTGACTCAGAGGAAAATGTGTTCTCGAACTGAACTGAGCCAACACATTAATGCAAATAGATTGAGACTCTAAAATATACTCCTTTATGTACTCAACCATTGCTGCTTCTTACCATTTCAAGAAGTAATCCATATTTCACTGCAGGGCTGTTTGACATTCACAGTCCATTATTAGAGTTGGTTTTGATGTAATCAAAGCAGCTTAAAAGAAAATCATTTGTCATCCATTGTAGGTCAATCCCATGTACAAGTAGGTATTATGACCTTATGATTAACAAAGAAACCATCACAAACAAGTCCAATGAATTTGTAAGAAGAAATGAAGTTTGGACTGATAGTTTGGACTACTTTAAATTGTAAGTGTAAATGGTATACTACAGTAACATGTGAAGATATAGAAAAACATCCCTCACATCATTCTTCTTTTTCTCCAAAGGTAATGACTGTTGCTCTTGGTTTATTGTTACATATGTGACCAAATTCCTTGGTTATCTCACAGAAACAATTAATCTTTGTGTGTGACCTTTGGTGGAGTTTATTACCGGGCTATTCAATCTGTCATGCACCTTGGTGAAATCAGGAACAAATGAAGAATATTTCACACCAACCCCTTAGTTGTTCCACCCTTCAGTTAGATCAAGGTTGATATCTTCAACCATCTACTCTTCATGTTTCTATAAACTAACAAAAATCTATCAATCTCAGTTTAGACATATTCAATTGAACTGGATTCAGCAGCTTTTACAGGGACAGAGTTGCAGATTTCCACTACCCTCTCTATAATTGCTTTCTGGAATCACCCCTGATGTTTTGCTTTGATTTTAAATCTGGGCATCCTTGTTCTGGACCCTCCCACCTGAGGAAATAAATTATTTCTTATAAACCTTAATTGGATCATAGCTTATTCAATACATGTCTATGTAACCCAAATATAATTCTGTTTTAGTAAGCATCCCATTTCTCTAAATATACCAGATTGTTCCTTCATTCAGATTATCTAGCCATTATCTAGCCTTTGCTGTTTGTAGTTTACTGTGTACAAATCAGTTGTTATGTTTCTGCCATTACAATGGTACAATGGTCAAAAACACTTCATAGATGTAAAGCACTTTGTAAGTCTGGTGGTTGTGAAAGGAGCACTACAGATGCTAGTCCAGGTCAGATTCTGCTCAACCTTGACTTCCAGCAACAGCCACAAAGTATATCCACTTAAAAAGGTGTGTGTTAACTTTAGGCACTGGCTTGAAGTAATGCCAATGGTTATATTGAAACCCTTGTTGATAATTTTCTCTTTATTTGTTCATGGAGTATGGTAGTCATTGCTAGCATCCCTAATTTCCCTTGAAAAAGTGGTGGTGAACTGTCTTCTTGAACTGCTGCAGTCCATGAGGTTTTAAAAAAGGGATTGCACAATTGTCCCTGAGCAACAGTGGAGGACTGCTGACAGAATTCTAAATTGGCATACTGTGTAGCTTGGAAGGAAACTTGCAGGTAGGCATGTTCCCATGCATCTGCTGTCTTTGTCCTCCCAAGTTTTAGCATTTGTGGGTTTGGAAAATGCTGTTCAGAAGGCCTTAGAGAGTTACTGCAGTATATCTTGTCGATGATACGCACGACTACCCTTTGTATTAATGGTGATGGAGGGAATGAATGTCAAAGGTAACAGATGAGGTGCCAGTCAAGCAAGCTGCTTTATTCTGGATGATGTTGAATTTCTTGAGTATTTTTGAAACTGCAGTCATCCAGGCATGTGGAGAGTATTGCATCTCACAAAGCAGAAATTACTAGAACAATTCAACAGGTCTGACAGCATCTGTGGAGAAAAAGCAGAGTTAATGTTTCAAGTCACTTTCTTTCCACAAATGCTGCCGGAACCGCTGAATTTCTCCAACAATTCCTTTTTTTTTCAGGTCTTCACTAATTGCAGTTTGATTAGATTACTTACAGTGTGGAAACAAGCCCTTCAGCCCAACAAGTCCACACCAACCCTCCGAAGAGCAACCCACCCAGACCAATTCCCCTAAATTTACCCCTTCACCTAACACTACGGGCAATTTAACATGGCCAATTCACCTACCTGCATATTTTTGGACTGTGGGAGGAAACCGGAGCACCCGAAGGAAAACCACACAGACACAGGGAGAACGTGCATCTCCACACAGACAGTTGCCTGAGACGGGAATTGAATCCGGGTCTCTGGTGCTGTGAGGCAGCAGTGCTATCCACTGTGCCGCCCTCGGTTGTTTTATTTTGGTATTCCATTGCACTCCTGATTGTGCCTTGTAAGTTATGGCCAAGTTAAGGAGTCACTGCAGAATTCCTCACCTCTAATCTGCTGTTGTAGTCACAGCATTTATGTATTTGGTATGAATCAGTCTTAGGTCAATGGTAACCCATAGAATGTTGATAATGGCACTTATGTAACACAAATGCAACTCACCATTCATCAGCACAAACCTAAATGTTAATCTGGTCTTGCTGTACATGGACACCAGCTGCTTCAGTGTATGAAGAGTCTTGAATGGTCCTGGATATTATGCAGCCACCAGTGAACTTTCCTACATCCTGCATGTTTGGACTAAGGAAGATATTCTGGGACTGAAGTGATTGACCTCCAATAATAACAACCATCTTCCTTCATGTTAGATATGAATGAAATCTTGTGATACATTGGTAGTATCTCTGTCTTGGGGCCAAAAGCTGAGGTCCAGGTCCTATTTCAGGACTTTATAGACATGAAAGCTACATCATAATGCATCTGTAAACTCTTGTGAAGTAGTTTGGGCAGGTGGTAAGAACAGGATTTCGCATTCAGCTAGATATGTGCAGTAGCTGCTGAACAATAGCCTCCTTATGTTAAAGGACTACAAATGCAGGTGCCCGCCATAAGCACATGTCATTCTTGTTCCAAGTGGCCACCCCTCCTGCTACCCCCCCCCCCCCCCCCCCCAAACATACACACACACTTTATATCTCTAAGCAATCAAAACTTTTTGCTTTCTTTCTTATTAACTCCAGTTTTGCTCAGGCTCTATAATGCTTGGTCAAATGTGGCCTTGTTGTTAATGGCAGTCATGTCCAACTCATCGCTGGATATTAACTCTTTGTCCATGTTTCGACTAAGGCTGAAATGAGTTCAGGAGTTGTGAGGACATGGCATCAATAAACAGACTATCTTTGAGCAAGTGCAGTTTAATTGCACTGTCAATGAAACCTCCCATCATTTGCTACTGATTGAGAGAAGGCAGATAAGGTGGTTATTGGAGTTCTTATGAAGCAGTGGTAATGACTATACCTCTGTGTCAGGAGAACCAGGTTCACATCCTATCTGTTCGAGGTATGTAATAACACCTCTTAACAGGTTGATTAGAGAATACCTACAGTGGTAATTGACTGAGCGGGATTTGTCTTGCTCTTTGTTGCCAGTACGTACCTCGGCAATTTTCTATCTTGCCAGTTTAGGGCCAAGATTGCAGCTGTACTGGATCACTTAGGCTGGGTGCATGGATAATTCTGGAGCACAGGTCTTCAGTACTGGAATGTTTTCAGAGTCCAAAGTCTTCACAGTATTCAAAGCTTTCAGTTTCTTTTTGGATATTGCATAGAATTAATCAAATGAGGTGAAAACTGGCACATGTGATGCCGGGGACCTCTTTTGCTGACTGTGATGGGTCATCCAGCCAATAAAAAATATGATTATGAAAAGTAGCATCATGATCCCTGTGCCCATTTTCAGAGGTGATCCAATTCGATTTCAATTAAATCTCTCCCATTATTGTTGAATTTTCATTGGTTTAGTTTCTATTTGCCATTCCAGGTAGTTCAGTAAAGAGAACATCTCTAATTTTCCTTAACTGGTTTCCCAATCCTCCCATAAGCTTTTGTTTTGAATCATAACATTTTTTTGACCAAGATTTATAGTTACCTTTCAGATTACTCATTTGGTTTTGTGTTATTTCCCATGTGAATCTTGTTTTTCAACTGTATTAGACCCACTCATTATTCATGTACAGCCACTTAAGTAAAGTTGCAGTTAATTACAGCCAGCCTACGATTGTATCCAATAGCTCCTGTTGTGAAGTGCACAAATGTGGCTATTGGATAAAGAGAGAATCAAGCTTGTCCTTGCTATCATACATAATGCAATATTCTGCCAAAATTATCTCAAAGATAATTACGGATGAGGGAGGCCAAATTGGCTCATCAAGCTTTCATAGAAACCCACAGTCTTCATACATATTCACCCATAAGAATAGGCACTTGAGTGAAGTAACAAGAGAGATTTGCTGCCTATGGAATTGTATATCTGAGCATTAGCGGAGGAGGGAAAGTGATTGGTGATACACAAAATACAATAATGAAAAATCCTGTCTGAGTAGAGTGCTTTTTGTGTTTTCAGTGCCACATTCAGAGTGAAACAAATTTTGGAAACTCAATGTCAATTTTTCTATATGTATTAGGTGCATCAATGTTAAGTTTTTGTGAAGTCATGTACTTGACAGTTCTATTATTTGTGGCAAATTGGAGGTACATTTCTTCTGCTCAGTTCACTGTTGTTCTCCATATTTTTATTCTTGTTTCTTCTGGAACTACTAGGAATGGTTTGATAGCCTCCAGCCTGAGTTCAATTTTGACAAATTGGCCTGAATTAAGTTACTTCACAGAAATTTGCAATTCATTTGAACAATATCATTGCAGAGGTTATAAATTGAGCCACTAATCCAGACTCAGGGGTAATATATGCATAATGGGACCAGAACAGGTTTTGCAACTCCCAAAAGTATTTTATTGATTTGAAAGGAAGTGTATTACTGTTCCATGACAGCTGAATAACGTTTCATTTCAATCCAGCAATTTTAAAATTAAGTTCTGAAATGGCTGAAGGATTGAAAACCTGATTCAACTTGTGTCACAATGAGTTACGTTTTAATATTTCTTTGGTATGACTCAATGCTGCATATAAATCCATGTGTGTAGTGTATTTAAGATGTACACATACATACATAAAATGTGCGTCAATGATTTTTGAAACAAGCAGCTTTAATATTACATGCCTAGCTATGAAGTTTTAGTACAACACAAAACAAAAATAATCTAAGGAAACATTCAGGGAAATAAAGTGTGAGCTATTTGTTAAAAATGAAAATCCTGGAATTACAAAGCAAGTCATTTCAGCCAAAACCATTCTGTTAAGAAAAAGGACAATTGAAAATCATAATGACTTTAATAATAGTGTTATAGAGTCATCAATTACTCTTAGACCCTGTATTCAGCCATTTGCCAAAATGCCTAGATCCCAACAACTCATAGCTTCTAAACTAGTCTGCTATGTGAAACCTTGTCAATTCAAGACTACATCAACTGGACTACCCTCATCTACACGCCAAGACACCTCCTCAAAAAATTAAATCAAATTTGTTAGACCCGATCTCCCCTTTACAAACCATAGTAATGCTTGCCTCTCCAAATGGAGAATAATTCTGTCTTTCAGATTTTGTTTTGCAATGGTGTCCCTGCCACAAATGTAAGATTCATTGGCCTGTAGTGTTCTGGGGTATCCCTACCAATAATTGTCCCTTCTTGAATAATGCTACCACATTAGCTGCCCACCAGTCCTCTGGCATCCTATCTGTGGCCATGGAGGATTTGAAAATTAATGTCAAACTCCTCCCTTGCCTCCTGTATTGGCCTAGAGACATTTCATCTGAGCCTGGGGATCATCCACCTTTTAGCTTGCTAAAACTACTGATACTTCCTCCCTCTCAATGCTAATTAGTTCAAGTCTATCACATTCCCCTTCCCTGATTTCCAGACCTACATCTTCCTTCTCTATTGTGAACATAGATGCAGAGTACTCAGTTAAAACCTCAGCTGTGCCTTCTGGCTCCACACGCAGATTACAGTTTCAGTTTCTAATGAACCCTACTCTTTCCTGGGTATTCTCTTGCCCCAAACTTACCTATGGAATTCCTTTGTTCTTTCCTTACTGTCATCTGCTAGTATTTTCTCATGTCCTGTCCTTGCTCTCCTAACTTGTTTTAAGCAATCCCATGCACTTGCTATATTCTTCTAGGGCATCAGCTGTTTTGAGCCAGTGGTTGAATGTTTTTCAGGAGATCTTGACGAAGAAACTACAGGCTGAGAGATCATTTTGTAGGCTGCTCATTATCATGGCAGAAAATGTGTAAATGGCTAGAAAAAGTAAGCAGCTCCAAATCAGTGGGGCAAGAAAACACAGGTGTATTACAAGTGGCATGTGGTTTTTGAAAGCAAATGAATTGATTTTGATATTAACTCAATAATATGTTTTACACTGTTGTAAAATGCCCAGGTTATCCACTTTGTGTGCTCCATTCAGGAGAGACAGGGCTTTATCAGAGCTCAAAACGTGTGGTGCTTGAGCCAGGAGCAGGGCCCAGGCCAAAGGCAACAGAGGAGTTTGTGATTCATGTTCCAGCCCCTGCTCCCTAAAAACATTCTAAATGCATATGAAGTTATTTTGATGGGATCAGGTGTAAAAAGAACAATTCGCATTTCCATCTTCTAAACTCTTTTCAAGCTCACACTATCCCAGTGGCTGAAAATGTTCCCTGCCTGTGTCAGTTCAACGTTAAATACCAAGAATAGTCAAGTCATAGAGTCATACAGATGTACAGCATGGAAACAGACCCTTCGGTCCAACCCATCCATGCCGACCAGATATCCCAACCCAATCTAGTCCCACCTGCCAGCACCAGGCCCATATCCCTCCAAACCCTTCCTATTCATATACCCATCCAAATGCCTCTTAAATGTTGCAATTTGTACCAGCCTCCACCACATCCTCTGGCAGCTCATTCCATACATGTACCACCATTTGCGTGAAAACGTTGCCCCTTAGGTCTCTTTTATATCTTTCCCCTCTCACCCTAAACCTATGCCCTCTAGTTCTGGACTCCCCAACCCCAGGGAAAAGACTTTGCCTATTTACCCTATCCATGCCCCTCATAATTTTATAAACCTCTATAAGGTCACCCCTCAGCCTCCGATGCTCCAGGGAAAACAGCCCCAGCCTGTTCAGCCTCTCCCTGTAGCTCAGATCCTCCAACCCTGGGATGGGTATATGAATAGGAAGGGTTTGGAGGGATATGGGCCTGGTGCTGGTAGGTGGGACTAGATTGGGTTGGGATATCTGGTCGGCATGGATGGGTTGGACCGAAGGGTCTGTTTCCATGCTGTACATCCTTGTAAATCTTTTCTGAACCCTTTCAAGTTTCACAATGTCTTTCCGATAGGAAGGAGACCAGAATTGCACACAATATTACAACAGTTGCCTGACCAATGTCCTGTACAGCCGCAACATGACCTCCCAACTCCTGTACTCAATACTCTGACCAATAAAGGAAAGCATACTAAACACCTTCTTCACTATCCTATCTACCTGCGACTCCACTTTCAAGGAGCTATGAACCTGCACTCCAAGGTCCCTTTGTTCAGTAACTCCCTAGGACTTTACCATTAAGTGAATAAGTCCTGTTAAGATTTGCTTTCCCAAAATGCAGCACCTTGCATTTATCTGAATTAAACTCCATCTGCCACTTCTCAGCCCATTGGCCCATCTGGTCCAGATCCTGTTGTAATCTGAGGTAACCCACTTCGCTGTCCACTACACCTCCAATTTTGGTGTCATCTGCAAACTTACTAACTGTACCTCTTATGCTCGCATCCAAATCATTTATGTAAATGACAAAAAGTAGAGGGCCCAGCACCGATCCTTGTGGCACTCCACTGGTCACAGGCCTCTAGTCTGAAAAACAACCCTCCACCACCACCCTCTGTCTTCTATCTTTGAGCCAGTTCTGTGTCCAAATGGCTAGTTCTCCCTGTATTCCATGAGATCTAACCTTGCTAATCAGTCTCTCACGGGGAACTTTGTCAAACACCTTACTGAAGTCCATATAGATCACATCTACTGCTCTGCCCTCATCAATCTTCTTTGTTACTTCATCAAAAAACTCAATCCCATGCACAAAGCCATGTTGACTATCCCTAAACAGTCCTTGCCTTTCCAAACACATGTACATCCCGTCCCTCAGGATTCCCTCCAACAACTTGCCCACCACCGAGGTCAGGCTCATTGGTCTATAGTTCCCTGGCTTGTCCTTACCACCCTTCTTAAATAGTGGCACCACGTTTGCCAACCTCCGGCACTTCACCTGTGACTATCGATAATACAAATATCTCAGCAAGAGGCCCAGCAATCACTTCTCTAGCTTCCCACAGAGTTCTTGGATACACCTGATCAGGTCCTGGGGATTTATCCACCTTTAACCATTTCAAGACATCCAGCACTTCCTCCTCTGTAATGTGGACATTTTGCAAGATGTAACTGTCTATTTCCCTACAGTCTATATCTTCCATATCCTTTTCCACAGTAAATACTGATGCAAAATATTCATTTAGTATCTCCCCCATTTTCTGTGGCTCCACACAAAGGTCGCCTTGCTGATTTTTGAGGGGCCCTATTCTCTCCCGAGTTACCCTTTTGTCCTTAATATATTTGTAAAACCCCTTTGGATTCTCCTTAATTCTATTTGCCAAAGCTATCTCATGTCCCCGTTTTGCCCTCCTGATTTTCCTCTTAAGTATACTCCTACTTTCTTCATACTCTTCTAAGGATTCACTCGATCTATCCTGTCTGTACCTGACATTTGCTTTCTTCTTTTTCTGCACCAAACCCACAATTTCTTTAGTCATCCAGCATTCCCTATACCTACCAGCCTTCCCTTTCACCCTGACAGGAATATACTTTCTCTGGATTCTTGCTATCTCATTTCTGAAGGCTTCCCATTTTCCAGCCGTCCCTTTACCTGCGAACATCTGCCTCCAATTGGGTTTTGAAAGTTCTTGCCTAATACCATCAAAATTGGCCTTTCTCCAATTTAGAACTTCAACTTTTAGATCTGGTCTATCCTTTTCCATCACTATTTTAAAACGAATAGAATTATGGTCGCTGTCCCCAAAGTGCTCCCCCACTGACACCTCAGTCACCTGTCCTGCCTTATTTCCCAAGAGTAGGTCAAGTTTTGCACCTTCTCTAGTCGGTAAGTCCTGAAGGACAAAGAAGTATTGTAAACTATTGTAGATTGCAAATAATTGAGCCCCGACAATAATCCATGTGGCACATCACTCATCATATCCTACAAGTGCAAAATTACTCTTTAATGCTTACTTTCTATTTCCTATTTGCCAACTAATTGTCTACATATGCCAATATGGTGTCCCTCTACCATGAGCTCTTAGTTTGCATACTAACCATTGAAGTAGCACCTTGTCAAAAGTCTTCTGGAAATCCAAGTTCATATATCTGCCAGTTCCCATTTATCTAGTTTGCTTATTACTTCCTCAAAAACTTTTAACAAATTTGTTCATTATCATTCACATTTCACATTATTATGCACTGTCTGGTTGCATTCAGATTTTTGAAGTTGGCTGCGATGACCTTCTTATTAATAGATAACAATGACAGTTATGAGGCTAGCCAGCCTCTAGTTTCTTACTTTCTGTCTCCTTCTATTCTTGAACAGAGGAATCAGATTTAATGTGGTCCAAATTGAGGGTGATAATTCCAGAATCAAGGGAAGTTAGAAAATTTAAAACCAATGCACTTACTTTCTCAGCAGTCACTTCCTTGAACACCCTAGGATGAAGTCAATCAGTCACAGTGAACTTGTCAGAATTAAGTTCTAACAATTTTCTCAGCACCCTTTCCTTGGTGATTGTAATTGTTTTAAATTCCTCGCTCCCTTTCACATTTTGATTAAGAGTTATTTCTGGTACGTTACTTGTGTCCTCCACAATAATGATAGATGCAAAATATCTGTTTGATTCTTCTGCCATTTCACTGTCATCCATTGTTAATTCTGAAGGCTGGTTCTCCCAAAGGTCAACACTCACCTTTCTTACTCTTTTCCTTTTTTTTTAATTCCCTGCAAACAAATGTACACGTGATCATGCGCATTAGGAGAAAGAATAGGCCACTTGGCTGTTTGAACTTGTTCCGTCATTCAATAAGACATCGGCCAATTTGGCTGCTTAACATTCCTGTCTATCCCAATAACCTTTCATTGACTTGCCCATTAAAAATTAATTTACTTCTGCCTTCAGAACATTCAAATACTCTGCTTTCAAATTTTTTCAGGAAGAGAATTCCAAAGATTCATGACCCTCTCTGAAAAGAAATTCTCCTAATCTTGCTCTTAAATTAACAGTGACAACTAGTCAGAGACTTTCCTAAAGACAAAACGCCTTTCCACATCCACCCTCTTAAGATCCCGAGGATCTGGTGGACTGAATCTTATATTTTATTTTAGCCAATCCAAGTCGTCTCAGTTTTTTTGGAGGATTTCTCACTGCAAGGTTTCAGCAGGTTCTCTCACTGTATCTTAGCAAATTTGCCTCAGAAATTACCTATCACACCACTATAGTTTCCCTGTCTGATTTCCACCCTGCACACTGTTCCCAGAGCAACTCAACACTCAGCACAAAGCCTGGATTCATCAGTATCACTTGTGCTATCATTAAAGTCCATGCTGCACCCAAACAAGCACTGTGGGTCTTGAGATGCCCTACATGGTTGCTGACATTTGCCACGAACATAACAGACAGGGAAATGGTCAACCTTTGTTTTTGGCCTGGTCCTAGAGGTCCTCCTGGATGTAGTGTTGCACACGTAGGATGTCGCCATACCCCAGGACCAGCAATGTAGGCTATGATACCAAATACTCCAGCCTGATCCCAGGTGGTTATCCAGATTAAAACAGTCTTAGCCATCTGGAGGAATGGCCATCACAATAGGAAGATGGTCAAAGTGCTATTCTACTCTGCCACTGTAAGGTCCACCATCTACTCTATGGTACCTCATACAATCTCTGCTCCTGTACTCACCTACCACCAAGGCTCATGCTCATCCATTCTCACTGTTTCATGCAACATCCCACCTCACCCACCTCAATGTGAGATACCAATAATCTTGCTAGTCCTCTGTATTGCCTGCTCACTTGCTCGAGACACCTCCGCATCTACACCAACAATATTGGCTGAACCACCCACTTTAATGGTTGTAACATCTGTCTCTCCTTTATTCCAGAATAGGGCAGAAGGAGTCCAGATGGGTGGTGTCCTGCAAACCCCCGCCTTCCTTTATAAAGAGATGATCATGATTCTGACTATCCCAAGCAGGACTTGAACTGGTATTGGAGGTTGTTCTTAACTTAATGTACTGGAATTGCAGAGCGACTGCTATCCTCTTTGACTTAGCTGAGGCCTTATGACAACTATGACAACTAGGTCTGAACTGTAATGTGTGAAGCCTTTAGTGATTTCCATGCTGAATATATCAGAATATATTTGGAAATCCTCGCTACAATTTATCCTTTGTCTTTTGGTGTGTGAGTGAGGACAGGATGAGGTATGAGACAGAGAGGGAGAAAAAGGAGTAACAGCAGCCAGGAGAGCCTGCTGTCAGACCAACATGTAGGTTGGCACAGTGGCTCAGTGGTTAGCACTGCTGCCTCACAGCACCAAGGTCCCAGGTTCAATTCCAGCCTTGGTCAACTGTCTGTGTGGCGTTTGCACATTCTCCCTGTGGGTTTCCTCTGGGCGCTCTGGTTTCCTCCCACACTCTGAAGATGTGGAGGTCAGGTGAATTGGCCATGCTAAATTGCCCATAGTGTTAGGGTGCATTAGTCAGAGGGAAATGGGTCTGGCTGGGTTACTCTTCGGAGGGTCGGTATGGACTGGTTGGGCTGAAGGTCCTGTTTCTACACTGTATGGAATCTAATCACAGGGTTTGTCTAGAGCTCATATTTATGGTGCTGACCAATGACTGATATCTAAGGAAACTCAGATTATCTCTGCAGGCTATGCCAGAACTGTACAAGATCATCTGTAAGTTTGCCAACTGGTCACTCACTTCTTCAAACTGTAGGCAGTTTGCAATGCTGAAATGACTCATATACTAGTCATTCACCTGCATTTACCTTCATAAAATAAGGCATACATTTGATAAGGCAAGTAAAAAGTATTAAGTTCCCCTTAAATGCCAACAGTAAGCATGCCAGAGCAGTAAGATATGCAGCATTTTCTGGGTCAGCTCATGTCTTTCATTGCCCTCATGTGATGAGGAAGGTACTGTCACATGAGCCAATAACCATTCTGACCAGGAAGGAGCAGAACTCCTTTGGTGTGCAGTGGTGTGTGACCATTCTTGATGTAAATGTGTGCATGGTACCCTGCATTCATGCTACAACAGTCCAACATTTCAACACCTTTTGAGTAAGGACTGTAGACCAAAACTGACTAATATGAGTCAAGGGCTATGTGTTATTGCCATGATGATGAAAACCTATTGGATGGCAATGAACTTTAGCTGAAAAACAGGACAATAATAGTGGCGACATTAGTGCTGAAATGGAATAAACTATCAATAGTGCTGAAACAGTGATTTTGTTTCCTGGAGAAATCAGCAGAAATTCTTCAATACTGACTTCATCAAGTCTCACAAAATCATGATTGTCTTTAATATTCTGCTTAACTTTGTCCAGTAATATGACCAAGAGCTCAAGCCAGTTGCGGAGGACTCATCTTCAGGGGAGCATCTTTTCCTCCAATGCTTCTTTTGCAGGTTCTGTAGACTGAGAAGAATGTAGAGTAGGGCTAATTGTTATTCTGGTTGTAACAAATGAAACAGTAAATTGCTGCAACAATCCTCAAGGTAAAGAGTTCTCTTTGCTCCTTCTTCACAATATTTGTTATCATTTTGTGACCAACTCCTGAAACAGAAAATTGTCTTTGCTTTGTATTCAGCCAAGATTTTTCATAATTTAAAAATCCTTTCCATTTCACCCTTTTTAGTATCTGTTTGATAAAGGATTTTAACGGGGTTGTTTACAAGAAACCGATTCCTCAGGTGCATAACAAAACAAGTGGCAGTATCGAAGATAGAGCTTCACCATTTACCACTAAAGTACTTGGAATTTTTTCCACACAAAACGTTGTGAAAATCTAGACATTGTTCTCTCCACTGACTGTGAATACTGGATCAATTTACATTGTTAAGACTGAGAAACATAATTCTTTTCTATCTGAGAAAAAATAGCAAAGACAATTAAATAGAATGAAGGTATAACTATAAATCTACATATAATCAAGGTCTAATAGAAAGATGGAACAGGCATAATGGGTTGAATGGCCACTGTTATTGCTATGTTCCGACCTTATGTTTTGTCATATTGTAGTATCTTCTCATCCCAGAGAAGAGAAAACAGAAGACAGGATTCGAGGGCAATTATTTAGTTGGGAAGGAACTGTATCCAATCCTAACACTTTCTCATCTCCACCAGAATTAAGTTCTGACTGGGAAAGTCTGTGGCCATTGTTCTCACCCCTCGGCTATTTGAGGCCCTTTTAGGTGGCCAATTGAGTGCTTCACCCCACCACTGTTTGGATTAAACCAGCTGTAAGTGGGCCTATCAACAAATGTCCTTCATAGAGAGATAGGAAAAAAGGAGTGCAAGCTGTAGGTTAGCTTGGGTGGAGGAAACTGAAGCAAAGGCATTCAGTGTCAAATCAAGGGACTGGCCATCAGGCAGAGTGAGTCCCACTGGGAGTGATCTCCCTGTCCTTACTTCTGACACACAGCCTCTCCTACCTGTGAACCCTCAACCATGACAGAAAGCCCCCAAAGGGGATGTCCTTTCTGCAAAAGCCTTCACCTCCTTTGTAGCACAGCTGAGCACAGGACCAGCTGGCCACTGATTAGCTAGCGGCTCACACAAGGTGGGAAATCTGACTCTGGGATCTTGGTTCCAGGAGAAGACCCACAAGTGGCCAAACCACTTGGTGATTTACATGTGGTTTGGTGGGCATACCAGGAAGAGGAAGCACTGGTCTCTCTCAAGCTCTCCAGTTGGAAAGCCCCCAGTGACCCGAAAGATTCTGCCAATTGTTTCTCAGTGATAACAAAGCATTCTCATAACTAACATCAATAATTTTCAGGAATGAATCTTTACAGAGCCTTCTGTTATAACACTTGTTGTTTCTCAATTTTTTTTCTCAAGGATTTAATACGACGGGACATACTTTACTACAAATGCAGAATTGATATGGACAAATATGAAATAAATGACGTTATTGATGGAAGAGATGAGGAGTTTAATGTTAATGCCAAGAATGCCTTCAAACTTAAGAACAAGGAAACAGAGGAAGTGCACTTATTCTGTGTAAAGAAACCAGAGGAAAAGCAAAGATGGTTGCGAGCACTTCACGAAGAGAGGAAAATGGTTCAAGAAGATGAAAAGATAGGCAAGATTATTTGTTACTTCTCTTCCACTACATAAATGTAAAATTTTCAGTGAGAACCGTATCAGATAACTTACATTGTACATAGATGGCATTACAAAACAAGTTATATCAGTGAAACAAAAGAATGAGTGGGAGCAGAATATAAGAATTAGCTGTGTTGAAAAAGTTCATAGGTGCATTTGGATCAGTAATGGGATACTGGTCGAATGATGGTCAAGGAAAGATCCTCAACTTCCAACTAGCCCTTATGTAAAGTTAAACTTTTGTTTTGCCCAAATGCTACAGGTTCATTGGGAGGAAAGGACAGTATTTCCAATTAATGCCAGCAATGGCTCTACCAACCCAAAAGAAGTTGGTTCAGATGTTGTCACAGGCTATTTGTCTGCTTTGCCTTTGTTAGATGTGACCATTGCCAGAAGTGTTGTATTTTTGTTACTTGATGGCATATTGTCAATACAAAGTTGCCTTTGAAATTAATTCCCAACCTCATTGATGTATGGATTGCTTGCAGTGGAGCATACTGCTGCAGTAACTTCACATTCTGATGGCTGAAGGTTAGACTGAGGTAAGCGTGTGTCAGGCCCGAGCCTTATTTTAGGAACTAGGCAAATTATCCTTGCCAATGTTGTAAGAGTTTCCAATCCATGACTTCCTATTTTCTTGTGAACTGAAGTACCACAGTAGTATGCCTACCACCAGGGGTAGTAGAGTTCAACTAATGGTCTAGGTTGGGATTCTAGTTGCTTCAACTAATGTGACTCTCGGCCAGTGGCATGATTATTGAAAGATATCCTTACAATCCTGCAAAGCAAATGGACATCTCTTTGCATTTATATCAGTAAAAATATCCTGGGCTGATTTACACCTTCTTTTGTGCTTTATTAATTTTGTTGGAGCAATGCATTGTGCCATTATGCTTGGCAACAATGTCGAAAAAGTAGCTTTAGAAAGAGAGCTTATTCAACAACAATCAATTGAAAATGTCGCATTTGAAATTTTTAAAGAGAGAACTTGTGATTAAATGAAGTTTTTAATGGAATCAGCAATTCCCAACGATAATTTGATGGCTTTGTCAGATCTTTTCAATTGGATGTAGGTAAAGTGAAAGGAATGAATACTATTCACGAGTTGACCTTGAAAGTGTAGTATGCAAGAATGATAGAATAAATCAGTTGGCATCTGCAGTGTGAGAGCAAGCTAACAATGGAGTTCATTTAAATACTACACTTCAACTTGTGTAATTTCAAGACTGTTTATTGATACATCACATGTGTTGGTTTCTTGTTGGTGATCCAATTTGTACATCATCAATCCTGTCTGACTCAATGACTGCATTCCTGGAGGGTTTTCCTTATTATTATATGTTGATGAGTACATTAGCTTGGATCATTGTGTACATACTGAAGCCGAGTTGAGAAACAAAATGAAATCAGAAAAGTTATTGATTTCTGTTGATGCTCAAGGATGCGGATTCTGAAGTGAATTGAATACAGACATGATTTTGAGTGAAGTATAAGTTATTTTGGGTGCAATACAATCCATACTTACATACCTCCATGATAAGAGTGAGACAGTGTTATAATTTGACAACTATATAGACAGGGATCACTAGATAACAGACATGATCACAGAATCAAATAATTGCCATTGTTTCTCTCTATTTAATCTGTCCAGACTTTGTACCATTTTGAAATTTTTTGGCAAATCTCCCATAGCCTTCTTTTTTTCCAAGGGAAGCAGTCCTAACTTCTCAATCTATCTTTATAACCAAAGTTTCTCATTCCTGAAACCATTCTTGTGAAGTTTTTCTGCACTCCATCCAATGTATTAACATTTTCAAAATGTGGAATTGTACATAATACTCCAGATGAGATTCTACTTTTTTTTTAACCAAGTTCAACATAAGATCCTTACACCTGTACTGTATGCCCCTAATAAATAAAGCCTAGGATATAATAGGTTTCATTAACTGCTCCCTTCACCTGTCCTGCTACCTTTCCCAACCCACAAATACAGCTGAGTTTCTGTGCTCCTGCACACTTTTTAATTTAGAACATCTTTCCATGCTCTTTTTGTCAAGGTGAATCACCTTGTAGTTTTTGATATTGAGCTTCAGCTGTCACCTATCTGCTTATTCCACTAGCTTGTCTTTTTGAAGTTCAAATAACTAATTTTTCTTTCCTTTTCTCCCTGAAGGTAATTATAATGCTGTAACTGTTTGACTAAGATCAAGAAATTCATCACAGACCTAGAATTGCATATATAAGCATTGGTTGCTTCACAACAGCATGGTGGCTCAGTGGCTAGCACTGCTGCCTCACAGCACCAGGGATTCAGGTTCAATTCCAGCCTCAGGTGACTGTGTGGAGTTTGCACACTCTGCCCATGTCTGACTGGGTTGATTCCAAGTGCTCTGGTTTCCTCCGATATTTCAAAGATAAATTAGACATGCTAAATTGCCTATAGTGTATTGGGGATGTGTAGGTTAGGTGGATTATCAATGGAGAATACAGAGATAGGGTAAGGGGGGAAAGCTGGGTGGGATGCTTTTGAAGAGTTGGTGTGGACATGTTGGGCTGAATGGCCTGTTTCAACACTGTAGGAATGCAACTAAAAACACCTCTCTTACAATTAAGATTTGAGCATACAGCAGAAAATAACTTACTAACCTGACACATCAGTACAGTATTTGGGGACTTTAATGTTGCCACAGGTGCGTGTTTTAGTGGCTTAGGTAGACTTTGAAGCTCCTATGACTGTTCAAAAAAATAGGAACCTTCCTAGGCTCAAAACCAAAAGTCCCAAAATGTTTTAAATTGTTTTTCTTCTGTTTTGTTTTTAGGAAATTAACAACTCTGATGGGCTGCCATATTTGCCCAGATAAAACAGTGTTATATAAATTCAAACACAATTGCAATAAGTTTAAAATTGACAGGCTGAGAAGTGTGGGGAAAAATTCCTTTGTTCCATGATACTTTTTGTTTTACAATTGAGAAGAATGCCCTGTGCAATATCTTTGTAGGGTTTCATGATTAAAAATTGCTATGTCTGCTCCTGATTTCATAAATTAACAAAAATTCAACCATTGGGAATGTGTGATTTTCTGATATACATTTCCAGTGTGTGTCAGGAAGAGGAGACATTGCAGTGGAATTTTTACCTCATAATTGTTGACTCACCACTGATTATTCATAGAAGCAGCTTAATGAAAATAACGGTAAGACTGGAATGCCACCATATCGTAATGAAATACCTTGTTAGACATTTCTAAGTTATGCTTTGCGTAACAAATAAAATCTAGTCCAGTTTTTTTAAAGATGTCTTTCTCATGTGACTGAGAAGCAGGTGGCGCAAGTCCACTGCATATTGTCTGCTACCCAGAAGATATTTTGAAATCAATCTTATTTCTGTAGCAAACTCCTGGCCTGGATTTGAGCTCTTCGCTGGCTTTATACAATAATGCCAAAAAGCGTAGGAGGAATTTCTAGACAACCACTACATTTATGTTAAAGGGTTGAACAGTTTTTGACAAATGAAAATTTCATCTTAGCCTGAAACTCTGCTGGAATACAGAACCACAACCTTCCTGCTTGGTAGATGTAGCTGTGGAATTGCAGCTTCAGGAAATGGTGAAAGGAGGCTTGTTCTCTTTGGCCTCCTCCTCATAAGACGATTTTTGGGTTGTGTTAGAGGAATTTGAAGAAAGAATAAATGCAGTATCCAACAATCAGAAGACCTTGAAGTAGATGAGAAGAAGGTTTCTCAGGAGAAAATTTGCCACCTCTTTCCACCTAGTAAATTCCTATACTATGTAGTAACATATAGATGTCTTAAATGTTTTCTCCCAACGCATATACTTTAACTACAGTGCATTTATAGCACACATTCAATTCTGTAGCTCTTTCAAAGTTTACCAACATGTCCAAGCTGCAGCAAGCATATTATTCAGATGAATGGACTGGAATTTCTAAGGAATGGCAATCATACACAGATTGCAACTTTTCTCTGTTTATGTTGTAAATAAAGAGTTTTGTACTTCTAACATTGGATTCTGAATAGGCTTCCTCAGAAATGCAGAGCCATAATTTAAATTTGACATGTCCCTCATAGTACAGTATAGTCAGGGGAAGGCAAATCATATCCACATTTTCACAGCAGCAAGTTACCTTGTTTTGTCTTCCAGGACACTGACCATTTCTACATTTATCAACTGGTACCTGCTGCAATTTCTGAACATCTATATATGGCCAGTCAGTACCAACAATAATGCCCTAATGAAGGCCCTGAAAATCTGTAGCTCATCCAACATACACCTATTGTAATATTAACAGAAGGTTTCTTAATTAGATTGGAATCTATGTTGAAACACAATGTGTAGGGTCTCAGCCTATAACAGTGGTTTGCTGCGTAGCTGGTTCACAGCAGAACTACTAAATATTCAAGAATTTGTACTATAAAGTGAAGTCACTGTAGTCTTACCAGACCATAGAGCTGCTCTCTTATTGGAGTGAGATGTGGTTTAACCTGAGGGTCACCATGCCTCAAGCAAAGGGAAAAGTTGAGAAGGAGAGACACTTATGATAGCCTCAACCAGTGCAGGAATTGAACCCATGTTGTTGGCACTAATCTGCATCATAAACAAGCCATCCAATCAATGGAGGGACCAAACACCAGTTATGCATTTGCAGCTGAAGACATAGAAATCAGTTGGTAATCTGCTTCATAACTAATAATGATGAATATTGTCTAAAATAAATGAACTTATAGAGTTAATCCCTGACAAAGAGTTGACTATTAGATCATTATCATGAGGAATGGAGCAACTGAACATTATGCTCCTATTAGCTTGCTCCATTTTTATGCCCCAGTGGAGATATCCCTGATCATTGACTGATGAGGAGCTGAAGTGGGCCCTATTTTGAGTTCAGATTGCCATTTTGGCCTGCACTCACAAGCACAGCAAATGAGAGATTCTAGAAATCACTTTCTCCTTCCCAACACTCTCCCTCCTCCAGATGGTCACTGTTCAATCAGAGATTCCATTTCCTTCAGAAGCAGAGTCCTGGATATGCCTGCCTTGGCCTTCAGAGTTTTCTGACAAGTGCATCCCAACACTTGCAGTGAAATCTACACCATAGTGAATTTTCAGAGTGGAAATATTAAATATTGTAAAAAGAGAATGTCTGCTGACATCCCAAAGTGGCTACAGTACGTGTTCAAAATGTTCAGTATTCCTGCCAGTGCTGTCAATGATGTCATTATGTCCTGTTAGCTCATATTTATTGTGCTGACTTGGGCACTTGTAATTCTTTCCTCTGGCAGAGCAGTTCACAACATGCATGTACACACAAAACGTTTTGAATGGACAGTAGGAACCTTTTGGGGGTTTTGGGAGATACAGCCTTGTATAAAATACTGAGTCTATCTGCTTGGCATATCTATTCACTATTGTTACAACTAGTCACTGGACAAGGGTCTCAATTCATTGTGATTCAAATTGGAATACCCACAAACCATTGTGCTCTCAGATAAGAAGGCTCATTTACTGTTCTTTACTCAACAAACTTGCCTTGCATCAATTGGTCACAACACTTAACACAAGGGATTCCATCCCTGTAGGATACATTTCCCAATTCTGATGTATTTATGTTTTGAAAGTAGCCAATTTTACCAGCCTTTTTTGAGTTAAGAAAAGAGTGAGTTTATTCGTTTTACCAAAAAATATTTAAAAAAACACTACACAGAAATATAGATCAAATGTTGGGATGTTGTTTTCCTGTTGACGCTGGTTTGAAGTTGCCCATTGGCTGTTTGCTCTACTCGGCCAACCATCTAACCCAAGATTTGGGTCCGCTATGTGGATGACACCTTTGTTATCACTAAATGAAGCAAATTAGAGGAAACCTTCAAGATCATCAATAACACCCTTATTGGCATAAAAATTCACTAAAGAGGAGGAAAACAACAGCAAACTGCCATTCCTAGATGTCACAGTACAGCGAACAGCCAATGGGCAACTCCAGACCAGCGCCTACAGGAAAACAACACATATGGACCAAATATTGAACTACAGAAGCAATCATCCCAAAATCCACAAGTGAAGCTACACCAGAACATTATTTCAATGAGCCAACACATACTGCAGCACAGAGAAACTACGCAGAGCAGAGGAAAATCACCTATACTATGTATTCAAAAAGAATGGGTACCCAATGAACACAGTCTGCCGATTTCTCAGCAACATACCCAAACAAGCAGACAAATACATCCAGAAACATTATCACTCACCCCTACATCAAAGACATCTCGGAAATGGCTGCCAGACTACTCAGACCCCTTGGCATCATGGTAGCCCACAAACCCACCAACACACTAAAAAAGCAGCTAATGAACTTGAAAGACCTTATACAGACAACAAGCAAAACTAATGTCATTTACAAAATACTGTGTAAGGAATGTAACAAACACTACATAGGACAAACAGGCAGAAAACTAGCCACCAGGATACGTGAACACCAACTAGCCACAAAACGACATGACCCTCTCTCACTAGTATCCTTACATACAGATAAGGAAGGACACTACTTTGACTGGGACAACACATCCATCTTAGGACAAGCCAAACAGAGACACGCACGAGAATTCCTAGAAGCATGGCATTCCAACCGGAACTCTATCAACAAACACATCGAGTTAGACTCCATTTACCACCCCCTGAGAAAAAGAACAGGAAATAACATCACTAACCCAAAGGAACCCAAACATATAAATAGAAAGCAGGAATCATGTACACTGCTTCACCTGAGGCCCACTAAAAATGTTACCTAATAGGGTGGTGAAACGTCTGGAAATCAGCGAGCAAACCTACATCCATTGAATTACATTCTTAGAATTTACATTCCCAGTTATCTTTAGCTTTATGTCCTTTTTTTTAAGTAAAAGATTTGAATTTCTTAAACATTAAATATATCTTTAGTAGTTTGGGGCTATGATCCACTATCATGATATTCTGGAATGGCTAATGTTTCACCTGTTTTCTACTTGGAACTTGATGCAAACTTCACCTCCTCTGTATAGACTCAGACCACTCGAAGATTGAGGACATATTCTGGCTAAATATGGAAGTTATACAAGTAAATATAATAGTGTGTGTCAACTTCCTTAGAAGTAAAATATTTTGAACAGTGAAAGGCACAATTAATGCCACAGAATTCAAGGCAGTACCTACTGCAAATACAAATTGGTAAATGTCCAAAAGTGAAATATAACTAAAGTAAAGGTATGCCTAATTATTTTTGAATAATGAGAATTTATACTTGTGTGGTTCATTTCAGAGAGAAATATCTCAAGGTAATTTTATAGGCAGGAAGGAATGCAGGCAACATTTAGGAAATATGATCTAAGAAATAATTCAAGATATGGGTAAGGTGAAATAACACAAGGAGACAGGATTTATAACATGGTTTCAAGATGAAAATTAGTGATTAATAAATGATTTGCCACTGTGTTCATAAAAGGGTTTTTTTGAGACCATTACTCTGTGAAATGAAAACTCCATTTGGTTTGACGTGAGCAAGGGGGGTAGGTAACTGGGACAGTGCAGAATATCATACAAACATTGTAGTTGTTGGCATGTTGGAGACTGCAAGAGATCGAGACATGAACTGGAGAAATTTAGCCCTGGACTTGACATAGACATTGTTTTAGTGATTTTATCAAGTGGGACTGGAAGATATTGCTACCAAAGCAATTCTGTACCATTATTTAAAGATTCACAGTTTCATCAACAGCAGAGCAGTAACTCTGATTTAGAAATAGTCCCTTTCAGTATTGAGAAAATAACTTCAGTTGAACTTGTTTATTGACCTTTGTGAAAAGTGAAATGCATTAGTGAGCAGATTGGGCCACTGATTTAAAAGCTTAGGAATACATCTTCCTCACTGCTTATGAGTACACTAAGCAGATTTATAATTTAAAGAGTTTTAAAATCTGAAATTATGTAATTCCTTGCATACTGCCAAAAACGTTGTGCCTGCATCAAGAAATACTTTGAATTATAGTACTGTAGTACACCTAAGAATATCTAACATTAATGAAAGCTTGTTTTTCCATTTGTTTTGCAAGTGCAACATTAGACGAGATAAAGATATTAGAGTGGTGCTGGAAAAGTACAGCAGGTTATGCAGCATCCAAGGAGCAGGAAAATCGATGTTTCAGGCAAAAGCCCATCATCAGGAATAACCTCACTGCAAATCCTCTTCCAAGGATTCCTACTTTGAAGAAGTTCTCCTCATTCCTGATGAAGGGCTTTTGCCCAAAACATTGATTTTCCTGCTTCTCGGATGCTGCCCTGACCTGCCGTGCTTTTCCAGCACCACTCTAAGCTTGACTCCAATCTCCAGCATCTGCAGTACCCACTTCTGCCATAGATAAAAATATTACCAGGCTTCAATCAACACTTGATTTCAGAGATGGATTTTGTACCATTGAAAAGTTATGAATTAGAAGTACAGTACAGATTCCCAACTGGGCAGTTGATCCAATGAGAACTAATAATGTTCTAAAAGGATATTTATTGTTTAGATATTTATATCAAAAGGACATTTAGATATTTATTTGGGAATGGGATTAAGTGTTCTAACAGCAATTAGAGAGACAAATAAAAACTGTGACATATGATGGAACCAATTCTCTCAATGTTCTGATCTCATGTATTCCCATTTAATCAAAACCAAAACACTCAAGATATGATCTACCTAGGCCACTGTCTAGTTCTAACATGATGTCTTCTGGCTTACCTTCTTTGAAGCTGCAGTATATTTCAGCATGTATTTGCTTTGCACAGTACTACTGTACTGTTGTTTAACATTTTAGTTAGATTTTTATGCTCAGTAAAGTCAAAGTTTATAAATTCTAGGTCTTACACTTTTTCCAACAACAATTTTCACACCATCCATAAAATACTTGGAGCACCTATTAATCCTTCTATTTTACTGCGCCCTACATTTACTTGTAACTATTGCATGTTACAAATTTTATTTCACTAATTTTGCAGTTCTTTTGCTATTGCCACCTACCTAACTGCTCCATCTCCACCTTTACAAATCTGGCCATCCATTTGTTTTCTAGGTTTGTGTTCTAAGAAGAAATTAGGAATAGTGGATGTGTGGCTTTACCTTCCCAGATGTTTTGTCTGTGTTTCTGTATGTCTTTATAGAATAATGACGACGGTTAAGGGAATTGTAAACAATTTATTGCAAGAAACTGACTTTATGAAATTGAAAGCTTTTTCTCATTTCATAGCAACATCTGTAATAAGTGGTGAGCAGATTCATGTTATTGTCTTAATTAAGCATTACTGGGACTGCTGCCATTTATATTTTGGTTCTCCTCTTCCATGATTTATTTTTCATTACATGGTAGTTTTATCATTCCTGTTATGGGTCTTATCCTGATAGGAATTCTGGCATGATGACGGTGAGTAAGGAGGAATGCCTGCCAAGAAAGGAAATTAATGGATGGGGGGAAAGCTACGCAAGTGACTCATGTTTTTAATCAAATCTGCATTGAAAGACAGAAATAACTTCATGTCTGATATTTCAGAGTGTGGAAATATCGTTTCTTCAAATCACATTCTGGAATATTCATTGATAGATGTAAGAAATGTTCAAATGAGAAAAATCAGTCATTATTTATTTCACACATTGATGCCAGGCAGTAGACAAACCTTAATCTTCATTCTGATGTGCATTCATTCACAGCAAAACAGATGCCTCACAGGGAAACCCACTGAGGTGAAATTAACATGCTTGTACAAGTTATTTTTTTCTTAACCTTTCTCCTTTTTCTGTCCTTCACTGGTGAAGGTACTGAAGCTTGCTAAGGCATGCTTCCAAATGTACCTGTGCCAAACTAAACTGCACTCACATATAATGATTGTAGATGTCTGCTCAAAGCGGAAGTTCTTGAATGTAAATGTGCAAAGGTAAGTTCCACCGGACCATTGGGCTGGTATCTCGTTACAGAGATAACTGGTGGTGGTGTTGGTTTAACCTGAGGGTCACCATGCCTCTGGTGAGGGGAGAGTCCTTCATGATAAACTTAGCCAGTGTGGCAATTAGACCCATGCTGTTAGTGTTACTCTACATTGCAATTCAAGCCGACCAGCCAACTGAGCTAACTAACCCCCCAACCTGTAATTAGATCATAATGCTAAAACATTGTCTTTCAAAAGTACAAGAATCACAGTGATGCAGCACAGAAGGAGGTTATTTGGTCCATCGTGTCACTGCTGGTTCTTGAAGGAACATTGAAATTCATCTCACTCCCCTGCATTTTCATTCAGTCTGTGTAACTTGTTCATTTCAAGTCTTCATACCTTGCATTTTTGAAGGATATTGTTGAAAATATTTTCAACATTCTTCTGGCACTGCATTCCAGATCATTGTAACAGTCCCTCTGCCACCACCACACAGGCCCCACTCCCCCCAGCCACCCCACCCTGAACATCCCCCCCGTTGAGAGAAAATAAAAATCCCCTCTCTCCATTTTGGTTCTTTTGTTGAAACTTGAACTCTGTCTCTTGTCAATAATGACTTAGTTCCACTGTAAACTGTTTCTTCTTATTAACTATATTAATGATATTAAAAGGCTGTAATAAATTTATCCTTAACTTTTCTTGCTGTAAGGAGAATAAACCTAGCTTTGGGACTTTCCATCTTGCAGCCCAAGTATCAGGATGGCAATGTTCAG
Source organism: Chiloscyllium punctatum (assembly GCF_047496795.1). NCBI lineage: Eukaryota > Metazoa > Chordata > Chondrichthyes > Orectolobiformes > Hemiscylliidae > Chiloscyllium > Chiloscyllium punctatum. The sequence goes on from NC_092763.1 coordinate 52,133,038, forward strand.
TGGTAAGTGGCTCCACTCCTCCAAATGAGAAACCACCCACACACACCCCTCCCCCGACCAGCTTAAATTCTAATCAGCTTGTTAAGAGCTGACTGACAAGCTTCTTAGTGAATCACAGGCCTCAATATTAAAGTCCCATTTCCCTAGAAGCTGTCACCTAATCCAAAGCCAGCAAATTCTAGGTCCAGAGGTCCTCACTGAAGGCCTAGACTTAAGAAAATTTTTTACTTCAGGACTCTCATGGTGGGTTCTAGGAGGTAAGGTCAAAGGTAGACAGATGGCTTTCAACCCTGAGCCTTTTACCCCCAACCATGGCCTTCATCGGCTCCAAAGTAGGACAAATAGAGCCAACAGGACCCCATCCCCCCCAACCCCAGACAGATTGTCTTTGTTTCATAATCAGGAAACCAGATATTTTTCTTATCTGCTGTGAAGGCAGTAATTGGGTAGGTGCTGAGTTGAGGCCCATAAATGGCCATGAGTTGACCGTTTGAGGGCTTTAACTGCAGGAGGGTTGAGAAATTTCCCAATGGTCCTTCTACCCCAGAAAAACACTAAAGTGGCAAGAAGAGGTCAAGTATCTCATCAGGGCCAACTGACCTAATTGTTTGCGTTGCCTTGCCATTTCTGGCGAGGGTAAAATTATAGCCCAGTATCTCACTGTATAACGAAAATAAGGTACTTTATTAAAATGACCTAATTTTAGATCTGGTAAAGGTTGCAAATCTGAAAATCAGGATTTGGAGATGCCGGTGTTGGACTGGGTGTACAAAGTTAAAAATCACACAACACGAGGTTATAGTCCAACAGGTTTAATTGGAAGCACACTAGCTTTTGGAGCGCCGCTCCGTCATCAGGTGATAGTGGAGGACACAATTCTAAGGCACAGAATTTAATTGACAGTGTGATGTAACTGAAATTATACATTGAAAAATAACTTGATTGACTCAACAGACAATCCAGGTATTTTTCAAAGTATAATTTCAGTTACATCACTCTGTAAATTTTTGCTATAAATTCTGTGCCTTAGAATTGTGTCCTCCAATATCACCTGTAGAAGGAGTGGCGCTCCGAAAGCTAGTGTGCTTCCAATTAAACCTATTAGACTATAACCTCGTGTTGTGTGATTTTTAACTGAAAATCAGAATCTGTCTTTTCTTTGCAACAGCTGACTGACGATTCTGGAATTGTTACATTGTAGGTTTGTGTTTCAAATATCATTCCCTTGACCTGAGAAAAGAAGAAGGATTAGTGTTGAATCCCACTGTAGTGATTGGAATGAAATCAGTCAACTGAAGATCATAGCATATGAGTTCCCTAATTGGGGCCGTTAACCTGGTTCAATCAGGGAGTCTTGGCTGACGGGTAGAAACAGGAGTATCAGAGGCTCTGATCACACTAGGAGCTGGCTTTGAGTCTATTGGTCAGTATCATGTGCTATGCACATATAAATAAAGGGTGGCTTGGTGACAGGATGCCACCCTATGTGGAGTTACTTCACCCACCTTAGCTAACATCTGAGTTGAGTGGGCTTTACATGATTTATAAGGAGCAGCATGTCTGCCAAGAACCAAAAGTGCTGGAAAGTGGAGCAGGAAATGCGTGCTAGATTGGATAAGTAAAACTACCTAAAGGTGTTGTCGTGTGAACGGGATTACAGTATAAATTACAATATGAGCTGTCCAGAGTTCTGGCCGAGTTAGTGCATAGATATCAAATATTGTCTATCAGCTGCCAAGAAAATTAAAATTAACCTGTTAGAGTTAGTTACAGGAAAAAAACAGGCACACGAACACTGTTAGAAAAGTCAGAATGCTATCATACTTGGAAAGCAGTAAATCAGTAAACACAAGTTGTGATGCCAATAGTAAGGATCATGAGTCCTATATTAATGGTCACAGCGGCAGTGTTACTGGCTATGGTGCTGCAAAGCAAATATATTTCAGGTATTGGTTCCCAAACAGGTTATTTCTCTACGTTTTTATATATGGATCAAGCGTGAAGAATTGAAACTAAAAATGTGCTTAGAATGTGTTGGGCTCTTTCCATTGCTTGTGTAGGTGAAGGTGCTGAGGTTGAGGTGATTCCTAAGATATTAAGTACGTATCCCATATTACAAACAGGCCCTGGGCAAGGTTCCACAAGTTGGTTCACTTCCAGCCGGATACCTCAATAGTTTAACTCCCAGCTGAAGAGGGGCTATTTGGTTCCCTTCTTTATTCATTTACCAAATTACCCCCACGTCCCCTCAGTTGGTTGCATCAGGCTTAATTTTTAAATTTTCTCTCCAATTTTTTTTCTGCCTTTCACTCAAAACAAATGAATTTATGTTTAAAGAAAAAGCTGATTTAACCAGGCTCTCTCAACAAAAGATTGAGTTTATGAGTTACTAAACAAAAAGAAGACCTAATGTGGCACACATGCATACAAATTGGGAACAAGCAGTAAATCTTAAAATAAAGATAACAGTTATAAGCTATACAGATCAGTCTCTCTGGGTAGTTTGGAAGGTGTAGACAGTGGACTATTGAGAATTGAATGGTTGATTTCAGGATTCTTAAGCTTTACAGTTTGTTGAAGTTCTTTTTGTCCTATTTCCTTTTTACAACTGGCTTGGTAACAGCACTCAGAATGGGAAGCTCTTTCTGTCCTATCTCCTCTTGACCGACTTGCTAATTAGTTGGCTTCTCACACTCAAATTGTGTGAAGTCCTTTACCTGCAATGCAGTGACTGGGTCTTCAACTCTGACCTTGGCAGAACGCTGGCATTGAACCCAGATTTGTAAACATAGGTGCCTCAGTTCACTTCAGCTCAGTAGTATACCTTCTTCTGCAGGCCTGGATTGCAATCAGTTTTTAACTGCTGTTTTTGTTTGCTGGAATGGCAAAGCACAAAACATGTCTTCAATAGGTGGCTTTCCACTGAGAGGAAAACAATAGTCAGCCCCACCATTATCTTTTCCTGTTATGTTTCTCTCACTGTTATTGAAGTTTCCCTGACAGGTGTGAATTTCATGGGTCCCACAGAAGACTTTTCCAGCAATGAGTTTACGTCTGTGATCTTTTTTGGTTGTAGTAGTAGTACTCTTTCAAAAATAAACATATTTTGGTATTAAAAGTTAAAAAAAATCCATAGTATATCAGAATTCTGATCCATTCTTATGATGTGAAGTACCCACAAAAAGCACATTGGCATTATTCATAGGCACAGCCCATGTTTTCACCTTCAATTAAAGTATATTCTTTTAGACTGGGAATAATTACTGATCAATACTGAATAACCTTTAACCATTTGTAAAGATATGTCAAAACAAGTAGCATTAAACAGTTTGCTTGGCTGCCATAGTTTGGAATATCAATGATGAAATTAACATTGTTAACATACTGTGAAATAACTGAAGCTGCTTTATTTAATAGATTGTGTCATGTTAAGACCATCTTTTGTTCTAACAGAAATGGTCACAGACTCATTGTTACACTTATAACTCTCTATCCATGTGCAATGGCAGAAATTAGTTCCTGAACTTTTCTTTTAGGTTAGCTAATATTTGAATCCCAATACATGTAATATGGTCCACCCCTACCAGTTTCCTAGAAGCCGTTGGAAATAATAAACAAGTTTAATGAGAGTGCAATTTGATTCAAAAAAATTAAACTCAGGGCGAGATTTGTGCAGAGTATTCTCATGAAACCTCTGAATCATATCGCAGAATGTGGTCGGTTTAGTATCCAGTGAGGTGTGTTTCCTGTCATATTGGCAACATGCCATCTCACTGCAGCTGGGCACCACAAAGTATAAGGAAAATGCCAAAAAGCAGACAGCAGCTACTGTGCTATTAGACATGATTATAGCTATTTCTGAGATATTTCATGAGCTTACACCCAGGGCTTAAAGTCCCAAAGGCTATGCTGCATTGCCCAACCTCGAATCATTAAATAAATCTCTCAATATATTATGATAGCTTTAGAGTTAAAACTAGTCATGACCTTCTCTGGCTTTCATGAATTTTTCAGCAGGGGTCTTTGAATAGTGACAAAGAACAGGAATCCTAATTTAATATTTTGTTTTTGTCATGTGATGACGCCACATTTTTTTCATTCATTTATGAGATTTCGGAGTTGATGGATAAGTTAACATTTATTGTCCATTCCTAATTGCTTTTGATAAGGAAGCAACTCTCCACAACCTACTCGAGGGTAATTAGGAATGGGCAGTAAATCCTGACCTAACTAGCAATGCCTCCATCCCACGAATAAATAAAAAAAGACTTTTACCATCTTCACTGAATTCAGCAAACAGACTCAATTGAATTTGTAACTTTCCTAGAGTATATGATTCAATTTTATATTTCACCTGATGAAGGGCCAGTGCTTCAAAAGCTAGTGCTTCCAAATAAACCTGTTGGACTATAACCTGGTGTTGTCTGACTTTTGACCTTGTCCACCCCAGTCCAGCACCAGCACCTCCGCATCTTAAAACATTTAGAAAAAGCTAAGATACTATACTAAGGTATATTTATGTTTCTAATGATAAGAAAAGAAAAGCTGTCCATTAGATCTCTTTGAATGTCAGACATTTTCTTTGCAGTCAGAGGTAGAGAAGCAAAGCTCAACACAGCTTCAGCAATACAATTGCACAGTGTAAGTTTTGTCAATAATTGCTAGAATGGCAATGATCATCGAATATCATAAAAACCCATGAGAGCTTGCTATGTATGAACAGGAGTAAGCCATTTGACCATTGAGTCTGATCCTCCATTCAATGAGATTATGGCTAATCTGAAAATCTTCAATTCCAGCTTTTTGCCTTCTCCTTTAATAGCTCTTGATTATGGAATTGATTAAATATTTGTCAATCTCAGTTTTGAATCTTAATACTGCCCTTTGAAGTAAAGCATTCCACAGATTCACTACCCTCTAAGAGAAGAAATTCCTCTCTAGTTCTGTTTTAAATGGGAGAGTCTTCACACGTGGAATTATGTCCTCTGGTCTTAATCTCTCCCACAAGAGGAAACAACCTCTTCATATCTAAATTGGAAAGCCGTTAAGAGACTTCTATGTTTCAAAAAGGTTGTCTTTAATTCTTCTAAACTCCTATGAGTACAAGCCCAACCAAGTTAAATTCTCCTGATAAGAAAAGTTCCTCCATACCTGGATCCAACCTAGTGAAGTTTTTCAGGACTGCGTCTAATATCTTTGCTTAGATAATGGGAGAAAAATTGTTTACAGTATTCCTGGATTAGTTTGACTAGAAGTGAAGAAATGTCACTGGACATGAAATGTGAACTATGTTTTCTGTCTACAGACACTGCCAAACCTGCTGAATTTCTCCAGCAATTTCAGTTGCAAAAAGCTGGAATTGAAGATTTTCAGATTAGCCATAATCTCATTGAATGGAGGATGAGACTCAATGGTCAAATGGCTTACTCCTGTTCATACATAGCAAGCTCTCATGGGTTTTTATGATATCCGATGATCATTGCCATTCTAGCAATTATTGACAAAACTTACACTGTGCAATTGTATTGCTGAAGCTGTGTCGAGCTTTGCTTCTCTACCTCTGACTGCAAAGAAAATGTCTAACATTCAAAGAGATCTAATGGACAGCTTTTCTTTACTTATCATTAGAAACATAACTATACCTTAGTATAGTATCTTAGCTTTTTCTAAACGTTTTAAGATGCGGAGGTGCTGGTGCTGGTGCTGGACTGGGGTGGACAAGGTCAAAAGTCAGACAACACCAGGTTATAGTCCAACAAGTTTATTTGGAAGCACTGGCCCTTCATCAGGTGAAATATAAAATTGAATCATTTACTCTAGGAAAGTTACAAATTCAATTGAGTAGTGCTTTATATAATTTTAGCAAGACTTCCTTGTGCTTCTGCATTCTTTCCTCTTTTAAATAGTACTCAGTTCTTCTTTTGTTACTGCTGAAGTGCCTCACATTTTCCCACATTACATTCCAACTGCCAAGTTTTCAACATTCACTGAACTGTGAACATTTATTAAAGCTGCAAACACTGATTAAAATATGTTCTCTGTGGATCACCTTAGCGTCTGGCAGAGCCTACATGCTGCAGCTGCAACACATGAACCAACCCATCATCTCTACCACACTTTATATCAGTTATTAATTAAGCCATTCAAGTATCCCTACTCTTTTCACTTGAAGAATCCCCACTCTGAAACATTTATTTTATTTTTATTGCATTTTTATGGACTAGTATCAATCTTGAACCTAACAAGCTATTCTTAAGAAATATGGTATTAAAAGACTAGACAGCTAAGCATGAATTGAGCATCTTATTTTTAGTTTAAAACTAGGAAAAGTTACCAGTCCTACTCCACAATCAGCTACTTTGTTCAGAAAAAGGCAACTAAACATCTCTCTCCTTCCTCCACTGAACTCCTTGAAATGCTCAGCTCTGCTGCTGTATAGTAAATTACATTCAGATCTTATTAACTCACACCAACTTGTTTATTTATACATGCTCCCAACACATCGAACCTAGTTCACTCAGTTAATGAGGATCCAGAGTCAGCCAGTTCATAGGAGGAAGTGAGTACTACAGATGCTGGAGATTAAAGTCAAGATTAGAGTGGTGCTAGAAAAGCACAGCAGGTCAGGCAGCATCTGAGGAGCAGGAAAATCGACATTTCGGGCAAAAGCTCTTCATCAGGAATGAGGTTGGGAGCCTCGGGGTTGGAGAGATAAATGGGAGGGGGGTTGGGCTGGGGAGAGGGTAGCTGAGAGTGCAGTAGGTGGATGGAGGTGGGGGTAAAAATGGTAAGTAGAGAGGAGGGTGGAGTGGATAGGTGGGAAAGCAGATTGACAGATGGGGCAAGTCATGAGGATGGTGCTGATCTGGAAGATTGGAATTGGGGTAAGGTGGGGGGATGAGAAATGAGGAAACTGGTGAAGTCCATGTTGATGCCATGGTGTTGAAGGGTCCCGAGGTGGAAAATGAGGCTTCTTCCTCTAGGCATCTGTTGGTGAGGGAGTAGCGATGGAGGAGGTCTAGCACCTGCATGTCCTCCGCAGAGTAGGAGGGGGAGTTGAAATGCTTGGCCATGTGATGGTGGGGTTGATTTCTTATCGCAGAGTGCTTCAGGAAACATCTCAGGGACACCTGCACCAATCAACCCCACCGCCTCATGGCTGAACACTTCAACTGTCCCTCCCAATCTGCTGAGGACATGCAGGTCCTGGGCCTCCTCCATCTCCACTCTCTCACCACCCGATGCCTGGAGGAAGAATGCCTCATCTTCTGCCTCAGGAGCCTTCAACCCCATGGCATCAATGTGGACTTCATCAGTTTCCTATTTCTCCTCCCCTCACCTTACCCCAGTTCCAACCTTCTAGCTCAGGACCGACTTCATAACCTGTCCTACCTGCCAATTTTCCTTCCCACCATCCGCTCCACCCACCTCTCCAACCTATCACCTTTACCCCTTCCTCCATCCACCTATTGTAATCTCAGCTACCTTCTCCCCAGCCCCACACCCTCCTATTTATCTCTCCACTCCTGAGGATCTCAGCATCATTCCTGATGAAGGGCTTTTGCCCGAAACATCGATTTTCCGCTCCTCGGATGCTGCCTCAGCCAGTTCATAGTTAAGTTATCCTTTTACTTCATTTATTGAAAATATGCCTTCTCAAACCTTACAACTTTAGAACATTAAACTGCAAATTTTATTCATTGCAAATTAGGTGTGCACTCAGTCAAGTCCATCTGGATGACACAATCCTCTTTACTTGATGAAATTGGCCACCCTTGCCCAGTTTTGCTGAAATTTGATTCTAGTGGCAAAACACTAAGTTTATTTCTTAACTGCTCACTGAAGCAGATGACCAAGACACTTGGGAATGAGCAACAAAAGCTGAATTTGTCAGCAACATCCAGATTCTATGAAAAATAACAAAACCAAAAGAGTCTATATCTGTACTATCTGCTCGTATAATTTTAAAAATCATTACTAATGTATCAGCAATACACCTGCAGCATGTAGATTTCAACGGTTATTAATCCAACAGGGAAAAGATCTAACATGTTCAAGCTGCAAGAGTTCCCATTCTGAGGCTAGAGATTAGACTGTTGCAGTATTATCCTGCATCAATCATTCCTTACCTGTGACTGGTTGTAGCTAATACTTAAGTACAAGATAATAGAAACAAAACTCTTTAAGAATTCTTTGCATCGGAATGTCTTTCATTTATTGTACTGCTTTTTAGGATTTGAAATCTCGGAGTATCAGAAGAGACAAGCTGCAATGACTGTAAGAAAAGTCAGCAAACAGAAAGGTGAGTGTTTGTGCTTGCATTTGTCTTTCATTGTACAGGCAATTTTAGAGAAGCTGAGTTAACTATTGGGGTGAGAATCAGTTAGGGTCTGCTCACTCCTCTTCTGGGGCTGTCCATGTTGGGTCACTGTCAATCCTGGGCTGTCAAGAAGTCAAGGGAAGTGGGGGATGGAATGGGGGTGTCAGTGGAAGGGAGAGTGATGGTGAGCGGGGAGGTGGGAGTTCTAATCATGGACCACTGCTGTGAGAGAGAAACAAGGAAACTGAATTATGTGCGTTGGGCAGCATTTTAGGATGCAGAGAGGAAATACAGTTGTGAAGTGGGACAACGCAATATAAACATAGGGGGAGCAATAAAACATGGAAAAGAAAGGGATAATGCAGGTTGGGGGTGAGGGTATTGGTCATTTACAGTTAGTAGCATCCGAGCATCCATGGGGGCACTACTATATCTGGAATGTTTACTCAATCCACCTGGGACTGGGCACGGAGAGCTAGGACGAAAAATTTAGATAAATAGTTTGGGTGGGAACATAGAGAAGTTCAAAGCCTATGAGTTTGATGGGAACCAATACCAAAAGGAGAATGGCTACATTTGAGGGTTCACCAAGAGTAAGATTCTGAGTGGCAGATTCACAGTGTGGGAACGACTGCTGTATCCCCGCATTGTGCTGAGAGTTCAATAAAGTTAAAAATGACTGTCACTATGCCCATGTGGGAGGGGTTTGGTGTTTCTTTCTATGAGGGAGCGGCTTCAATGTTGAGTGATGTGAGCCCATCCAAAGGGTAATAGCAGTACACTCGCACGCCCATATAATAAAGCTGAAATGGACCTGTGAGCACTGCATGCTGTGTACGGCTTAGACATTGGCCTACTGTGTCCAGTCCACATGCCTGCCACAAGCACTTTTGACCACATTATGCAGGATCAAGAGGCAATGCCCATAATGACTATGACCCCTAAGTAGTCATCATCTTCCAAGTGCCCGGAGCCTGTACATGATAAAAGAGTTGCTCACTTCACAACTTGGACCATAAAACGTCATGAAGCACTAAGGATGGCTGGGGTCCGAACTTTCAATATTGTAGTAGATATTTGCTCACACTGCTAATAATAAAAGATGAGCATGTATTTGTTTAAAATGTCAGGGTATTTACAAGGATGTGACACCTGTGTGCCCTTAGAAGATCTTCTTCAATCTTTCCCTCCCACTACATCTTGATGCATTCCCAGAGTCCCAGCTGGGGTGGAGGGAGCCTGTCCTACTGTCTCACTGGAGCCCATTAGCATTGGAGCTTTGGTTGGGTGACCCTAAGGTTTTTGCATCTAAAGAGCACAGACTGCGGAGTGTGTCTTGCTCACAGGCTGGTGTCCCTCTTTGGTTTGACCAACACAGGGCTGAGGATGTTATATAGGGTGCAGCTGGATGCTTGGCTTCCTCTGGAGTGTCCTGAGAGGAGACGTTTGGGTGACCTGTATGTGGACCCTTCTCCTGCTGGCATCCTCCTGTCACCTTGTTAGGAAGGGGCATCTTAGAGTGAAATCATGGTTCCTTGTTCCCCTGTCACCTCGCTGTTGATGCTAAACACGATGGTTAGACCATTGGATTGCAGGTTTGTGCGCATATCCAGCAAATAGAGTGATGGGCCTGACTCTGTACGGCAGTTACCGATCCATCCATGTCAGCAGCCAGATGTTAATATGGCTAAGGCATTAGGCATTGCTACAGTCATGCCATCTTTGTGTCAGCTTGTCCAGTGACCACACTAAGCTTGCCTGCTGCTCCTGTTTGTGCATTTTACAAAGACACAAATTGCCAGAGGTATAGGCTTCTTTCTTGCCTGGGATTGAGCAGGTGCCTGGTTTCTCTGAGTGCCAGCAACCTGGGGCATTTCTCCATTTCAACCAGCTGAAAAGCTGTGGCAGTGATGTGCTTACCAACAGATGCTCCCATCTCTAATCTAGCTAAAATACCCACAAGGCTCTGAGTGTCTAAGCTGGCTAAGGATGCAGAAGGCAATATCGCTAGTACAATCCCTAAGGCATCCGTGCTCCCTTGCTCAGAGGTGGGGCAGGAGATATTTTGCAGCGACACCTTGTAAACTTAAGAGGCTGTGCTAATATCATTTGTACCTACAGGGTATAAAAGAGGGAATATGTCACGAACAGGGAGTGAATATTCTGGCATGTTAAGATTTTCATCGTTTATATAAATGATTTGGATGTAAATGTGGGAGATAGGGTTAGTACATTTGCTGATGACACCGAAATAAGTGGTGCAGTTGTCAGTGAAGAAGATTATCTCAGAGTACAATGGGACCTTGATCAGATAGACCATTGGGCTGAGGAGTGGCAGATGGAGTTTATTTTAGATAAATGTGAGGTGTTGCATTTTGGTAAGAGAAACCAGGGCAGGACTTATACAGTAAATGGTAGGGCCCTGGGGACAATTGCCAAACAAAGACACCAAGGGGTGAGGGTTCATACTTCCTTTAACTTGGAGTCACAGCTGGACAGCATGGTGAAGACAATGTTTGGCATGGTTGCCTTCATTGGACAGAACATTGAGTTTAGGATTTCGGACGTCATGCTGTAGCTGTACAACACATTGGTGAGACCTTTTTTAGAATACTGCATTAATTCTGGTCACCCTTCAATAATAAGGATATTGTTAAACTTGAGAGTGTGAAGAAAAGATTTACAAGGATATTGCCAGGTCTGGAGGTTTTGAGCTATAGGGAGAGGCTGAATAGGTTGGAGCTTTTTTTTCCCCTGGAGTGTTGGAGACTGAGGAGTGACCTCATATAGATATATAAAACCATGAGGTGCATGGATAGGGTGATAGCCAAAGTCTTTTCTGAGGGTGGGAGAGTCTAAACCTAGAGGGCAGAGGTTTAAAGTGAGAGGGGAGAGATTTTAAAAAGGACTTGAGGGGTAACTTTCTCATGCAAAAGGTGGCGTGTGTATGGAACAAACTGCCAGAGCAAGTGGTGGAGATTGCTACAATTTAAAAGGCATCTGGATGGGTATATGAATAGGAAGGGTTTAAGGGTATCTGGCCAGATGCTGGCAAACGGGGCTAGATTGGATTGAGATGACTGTTTGGAGTGGATGAGTTGGACTGAAAGGTCTCTTTCTTTGCTGTATAATGCTGTGACTCTAGTACATTCACAGTGGGGGCAGTAGAAGATTAGCACAGCAACGGAGAATGGCACATGCTGTTTCATTGTCTCCTTAAGACAATCCCAATTCTTGCCAGCAAGGGCCAAGATCTTGTTATTATAAGAGGTGAGAAGCTAAATATCTGGTGCCCCTATTCCCATCCTGGCTCTTTTGCCCCTAATGTGCGCAGTTTCTCCTGGAATAAGAACAAAGGGTGAAATGAAAGTTGGTGCCATTGTTAATACTGGTGGAGGAAAGTTGGTGAGGTGACCCAACTGAGTGAGGAGGCAGCATAGAAGCAATGAAGAGTTAAAATTTGGGGGCTTGAAAGGGTGACAGTGAGTGGGGGACCGCATGCATAAGCCTTGATGGCAGGTGGATGCAGCCGAGATAGAATGTGTGTAAGGTAGATGGTATTACTAACCTTAGTGGAGTAGAGAAGGTCATTGACCTTCTCCCTGGTCATTCCTCTATAAAGTTGAAACCACAATGATGGTTGGTTGATTTTTGGTAAGTTTCAGCTATATTACTGACACACTGCTTCTTTTGAGCTTAACTAAAACACTTAGATACCTATTGTCACCTAGGACCTTCTCAGAGATCTGATCACATGGCTATCTAACTTAGTACTGCATACACAGAACCAGTGTGTTAAACACTAAATAAAATATAAGATGCTGGAAATCTGAAACAAGTACAGAAATTGCTAGAGAAATGTAAAGAGAAACAGAGTTAATGTTTCAAGTCTAGAATGACTCTTCTTTAGAATTTCTTCAGAGCTACCTGTGCCTGTAATTCACCAACTTTGTTTACTGCACAGTATGTTTTCATGTATATGTAAATTAAACTCAATTTAGATATTATTACATTTCTTCAACTAATACACTACAATTTACTGGGATTGTGGTGGAGGCAGTCATGGTTTTCAATTGAGAATTGGAAAAGTACCTAAAAAGAAAAAGCTAAGATGGGTCTCAAGGGAAATTGTGAGAGAATTGGGGGGGGTGGGGGTAGATAAATTCCACTGCAGGGGGCAGCGCAGATTCAACAGGCCTGTAGTTTCTTTCTATGGTGTAATGATTATGTGCAAAAGACGTATCACTTGATTCAAGTTACACTTATGTTATAAGCAACTTTGATGTGAAGTAAAAACACTTTTCAATGGTCTTACTATAATTTTAAATACACGTTTGGCTAGCTTTTTGATACTGTGACGCCAAATCACTATAACATGTAATATTGCCGAATTTTTTTTCTCGTTTCAGGAGTGAACTATACAAGGTCATTACCTCCCTCATACCCAGCACCCCCGGATCCTGTCCATCAGAGAAACTTCATGCTCACTGATGGTATCCCTCAGGGGTCAATGTATGAACTAACGGAGCCCAAACGCAGCCAGTCTCCATTCTGGCAGAACTTCAGTAGGTTAGCACCATTTAAAAAGTAATAGGCCACGTTATTATGGGAGGACCTAGCCCTTGTCGATTACTCCTGGCAGTTAAAAACAAAATGTGGACCAACAGACAATGTTTGGATCATGGATATAGGTGATTAAACCATCTGCTGACACCTTCCCTGCTGAGCCTTGGTTCAAAGCAACATTTTAGCTAATTATTTCTTAATGTGGGTTCAACTGTTCAAAAAACGTACAGTGTGACAACAGAAGGTCAGAAAGGAATACTGAAATTGAGACTCAAACTCCATCACATTATTTCATTTGTGATTATGTGAACTTGGGTGTGCTCTTCAGTGCACTGTAATGCAGCTGTACACAAACACACACACATATACGTATATATGTTTATGTACTATATGTGTGTATGTGTGTGTATACATACATATATCTCGCTTCTGTTATTCTAAAAGCTTATTACATATGTACTGGAGTGTGAATGTTTTATTGCTTGATTAGTTCTACATAAGCTACTACAGATGTTTTAATAACAAATAATGTAGCCACACTTTTGATGATTTATTATATATCCATGTAGATGATATGTTGTACCAAGTGAGCAATCCCAAACTCCATTTGAAGACATAAGAGTTTGAGAATATTGGACTATTAGTCATTATGCTAAGACATCATTTCTAATGCTAGTCATGGGGTTTGTAGTTATTCACAAGGTAAGATTTAACTGACAGGACCACTTCTTCACTATCTCTGTACTTAACTGGTTAAAAGCCAATTTTATTCCTCAATGCAACAAAATTGTTAAACACAATGGATATATAATTATTACCTTTTGACCATACAATTAATTGTTTAATATAACGATATTTGCTATGTTTTAATACACATTTGTTACAGCATTATACTTAATAGTTAATAAGGTTCAACAACTGATCCAATTGCATTTTACATTGTGTTGGTAGATGTGGTGTAACATCAACAAGTCCTTTCAGTAGTCAGTTTATCCTTTCTTCACCTTGTGCATTTTTGGACATTTGCTGGCACTTCCCACAGGAATGGCATTAACCATCAGATTGATATGATGTGGTAACTTTACAACATCTCTGGACTATTTTAACTGAAATGTTTGCAATTCAATGGAGCTCTGTGGATTGAACAGTGCACTACACAGTAGATCACAAACTATGTTATGAAGGAATCATTACTGATTAAGGAGTTAAGTTATCTTTAAATATTGTCCTACAAAAATGTTTTGTGCCACAAGTGATGTAAGCATTTGTTTTGTGATGTGCTAAAGTTTCATTATTTTGCATTTCCAATGCACTTGATGAAATAATACGTAGTTTAAAAATGGTGAAATAGCCAATCTTTTGAAATAATAATGAACATTTTTATAGAATTACAGAGCTACTTTTCCAATAATCATAGCTAGATATTATTTTCTAACAATCTAAATAATTAACTATTTATTAAACTAGTGCCAAAAATTATAGAAATAAATTCAACAAAGAAAACCTAGTTAGTATATGATTCAATACACAGGCACTTAGCTATATGAGGGTCAATCACCATCAACTGACAGGTTGCTCATTCTGTGCTAACGCTATATAAAGGTTGTTGGTGCCCTATAACTTAAGTAATTAGCTAAAAACCTGTTTAATCATGAAGGTATTTTCTCAAACTGAAGATACGGTCCTTCAGGTATATGTTATTGTGATCCATTTAGGAAATTTAGTGGCTTGCTTTTGTTTTGTTTTTACTTATTGAATTATTAAAGCCCAAATTACTTAGTTTCATTGTAATTGCTGTGATATTTGGCCAACCATATTCAAGCTCTTTGCTCAGGTAAATTTCAGAATGACGTGCCATATAAACTAGTGATGGACTGGTACATTGTTCCACTAATCCAGTTTTTTTCTGATGATTTTCAGTATATGACTATATTGGTAAGTATGTCAGATACTGTTCAAATATCAGTTGGACCAAATGTGAAACTACTGATTGAAATTGGTGATTGACATTGTAACACAAACCAGCAGAGCTTTAAACTATATGAAGAATAAGGCCAAGACTCCTGTGTTGCTGTATGCTGAGGGCAAGCAAACACAATCTTTGACTTTTTTTTTAAGCATACCGCCAAATGACCACATAGGATGACTCAAATCATGTCAGTGCATTTGCATTTAAGGCATTCATTTTTGTCATTTGACCAGGGTACTGGACAGGAGGTTTCTCAGGGGAAAATTGGCCAGAATACTGATCTTGCTAGCTCATGCTCTTTGCAATAAGTAACTAATGGATCTGCATTGCCCAGAAAGCCCAGATCGAAATTCAAAATCTTGAACAAAGTAAGCCTCCCCTATGTGCCACAAGTCAGTAGTCTTAGTGCTGGATTGGAATGCAGTGTGAACAGATAGGAGTGTGATATGGTCCAGTAAAGAAAAAAAGAGTGCTACTGCTGGGCCAACCAGAGCTACTATGATAAATAGCATAATGAATTTATCACTTATCATGCTTACATGGATGGGGACTGGTTTCCACTGATGCTTTCATAGATATTGATAAGCTATCTTTGCATTTTTTGCTGAACTTATCCACCACTCTTAAGAAAGGAAAATAGAAATTATCTGTCACCCTCGTGCAGTAGATAGGTCTAGTTGTAGTTACAGGTTTCCCTCAATGGTCTAATTGGTAAAATCCCAACCAGTGAAGTACCTTAAGTTTTGATTGTTGGTCTATACCCCTGACATGATTTAGGTTATCAGTAAGAACGCTAAAACTGATCTCATCGACCATGGGCTCCCACCATTGAACTCTATTCTGTAATATTTGTGACAAGGTGCATGCATGCAGAGATAAGATAAGAGCAGGTTAATCTTCTGATACCCATTGTCCAGATTCATCTGTGAAGAATAACTTTTTGGCAATGAAGTTGGAAACTGCTAAACCCTCAGGTACATGGTTCATCAATGATGCTCGCAAAGTTCAGAGAATAAATACAGTTGAAGGTATTTTAAAATGAATTAGGTGTTTGCTCTTTGGTTGAATATGAAATGAAATGTCCAGAAAATTAAAGTGGGGGTGCGATGGAGTTGGAGACTCCTCACCCTACCTGCAAGAAAAGTGTGCAGTGAGCCAACGGACGAAAAAAGGTCAACCTGCAGCCCTAACATGCTGCAAAAAGCAGAAGTGCTGGGAGTCTCAGATTTCAACCTCTCACTGGAGAAGAGGTGCCACCCTCTGGGAATTTGGTTTTGCAGCAGTTCCAACAGACTTGGCAAAGCTCAGTAGTGGGCACCACCAGAACTCCAGGAAAGTCCCCAAAAGAGACCCATTGGTATCAAAGTGAGGTAAATCAGAGATATTGAGAAAAGAAGCATTTGCAACCTTTATGGAAGGAGACAATGTGGGTAAAGATTGGGATTGAAGTATATTAGGACAAACGGGGAGGGGCGGGGGGGTTTCTCGAATTGGGTTGGTGATTTGACGCTGTTGGTCTCGATGGGCAAAAAGCATGCTCCTGCCATTTTAAAACTTTAAAATAAAAAGGCTACCCATACTCACTTTCCAATTTATTATTGCATGTGCAGATCATATTGGGGATTAATTGAGCTTTTAACCAACTCAAATACGCTTTACTTATGGTGAACAGATTTTTGATTTCAGCATCCTCTGAATGATGGGGTTGAGCTGGCGGCAGGGGGAAGGGCGGAGGTGGGGGGGAGGTTGGAAAGTTGGAGAGATAGCCTTCCAAATGATTTGCTATGCTCCTCAGGCTGAAAGCGCACAAAATATCCAGCCCAAGGTTACAGTTTCTACACCCAGCTAACTTTGCCTCACTTCGAGGTCAACTAAAAAAACACAAGCTTTTTTTTAAAATCAAACTGTCTCAGGGCAAAGCATTCCATGCTTGTAAGCATATTAACTGATGCCATTACAAACCAGGTTATTGTACCAATCTGTCACTAAGAAATTCCTTCAATTTTGCTTCATTGTGTTAACATAATGGATCAAACTTGTATCTTCCAAAGGGTGTTAACAGCTTCCCGTTTCATACTGTATTGCACAGTTGCTCTTGGGTGATCTAGAACAATATATATCATAACACTGTCAAATCTTGACACTAGAAAATGCCACACATGGCATTTACACAAGTATGCAGACTTAAATCAATGTAAAATGTTTCCATGATTTTATGCAAATCATTGACACACATTCTGTGTAGCAGCAGAATTGCTGTCATGAAAAAAATACTTCAAATTACCTTGCTTGGGAGTGTCTCCACCTTCCAGTTCCTGTGGAACTAAAGGTAAAACTGCCAATTTTTTTTAGTTTATAATTTCATACTGGAAGTGTCTCACGATGGAAGACATGATACCATTATCTCAATATGTCAGTGCCGCACTGTCGAGAATCGATTCTCAAAACTGCCAATTCATATAAGCAAAACACTGAACACATGAACAAATTAAATAGTAAGTTTGGGGGGTGGTAGGGGCTGGGTTAAGGTGGCCGTCAGTAGACAGAGAGATGTGAAATTTGGAAAGCAGCATCCTCTAATAATTCACAAATTCAGGCAAAAGAATTACCATTACACAAATTTCTTACTTCTGAAAACAAGTTATGAAGTAATTAAGGTTACAAGGTGCAGGAGCAATTATTTAAAAGACCATACAATTCAGTTAGAATTATTTTATTGAGCAAGACTGATGGTTAAGTTACAAACTCTTACTTTTTTACTACATGCTGTGTAGTTACAAACACTGGATTTGTAAATTATGTCAAATTATCCATTGAGGTGTGTTGCAAAGTGGTCTGAGCAAAACCATCTCCTTGAACAGGCAACTTAAAGCGATACTGACTGCAATTACATGATTATAATAATACAACCTAAGCAGCCTCTACTGTCTTAAAATGAATAGGACTTTCTTGTGATTGATATGCATGTCCAAATAAACATTGCTCAATATAGAAATGTGATTTTCACGACCATATTGTAATAGTCCATGAAATGGGTGATCAATTGAGTAACAAGACAGTCCTGTTGGAGCTAATAGTGAAAAATGAATTAGTTGGAATGAAGGCTGTAAGTAAACATCATAATTTAGCTTGGCCTGTAAAATATCAGCATTTTGCTCAGAATTTTATTTCTACATATGTACAAATTAATTGTAATAGGATTATTTCATGAGTTTGCACAATTTCTTTTGTATAAGTGATGTTTGAATTTGAGAAACAATGCATGCATGATGCCATTGGATGCTATGCATGGTCTCACTGCTGTTTTTTGGAACACACATGATGTTGATTGATAATTTTTAGGGAGTGATGCAACACCAGTAAATAAAATGTAAGTGCAAATCCTGACTTCTTGTTGCAAGAGAAAGCATAGCATGGTAAAATCACCAATAAGACATGATGTTAGATATTAATTGCTACCAATTTAAACAGGTCTGAGATTCCTATGTGAATCATACTACGAAGTGTAGGATAAGATTGGCAGATTGATGTCTAACCAATAAGCTCCAGCAGACTAGAGCTTACTTTCTGATATCAAAATGGCCAATGTTATAATGAAAGGTTCGTACACGGACTTTCTTAGTATGTGGATGTAGATAGATATGTAAAATTAAACATGACCTTTCATGAAAATAACTCCTGAATATAGATTCACTTTAGTTTTACTCACTCATGTAGAATATAATTGAGATGTTCCCCTGATGTGTAATTATATCTCCAGCTTACTGTCATTTATCCTAAATCTGTTGTGATTGTGGTTAGTCCTCATCAGTTTATATACACTTGTATCATTGATTCTCTCACATGAAGATGTATTAGTAAAAAAAGACATGTAATTATTATCATTTGCCAATTAATTATAAAAAGAATCGATACCAACGATATGTTGAAGGACAGTTTTTAGATCTCCACTGATACAGGAGCCGGAGTTTTTGGAATATTGGTAAATTGTTGATTGTCAAGTTGGAAGTCTTATTTGTTGCAACTGCTCTTCTCAGTGGAACCATACAAAGTTGGAACATCATAAGTGAAACAGGACGGCTGAAGGATATAGCTGTAGCTGACTCACATATAGCCACATTACATCTGGAAGTTTGGAAAGTTTGTTACTAAAACAATATACTTGCTACTTTTAAAAAATAGTATTGATTTTCTGCTACAGTTATATAAAATTAATACTTATAGTTGCTCCAAGTAATCTTTTAAATATCATTTATTTAAATTCAAACCTTTTGATTGAGGTATTAAAAATGTTCATAAAAGATTCCTTTTCCTGCCATTTAATTAACAATTTTGGCACTAAGTTAATGCTTTTGCTAAAACAGCAATCAGAAATCCAGTATAATGATCTTAACAAAATATTTACTATCACACAGATTTTCAGCCTCGATATTTTAAATGTCCCAGTTAACAGGCACATCATGACTTAGAAAGTATTAATGGTAAGGTATTGACAATATATTGTCTTTGTAACAGCCTAAATAGTAATACCCTCATTCTTTATACTATGGGAGAAGATTCTGCAAAAGCTTATTTTCTCTATATTAGAGCTATAAATTGCCAATAAGAGAAGTTTAGGAATTGAAATAATTAGTTCTAATAATTAATTTATGCATCATATTGTTTTTGTGATTCATGAATGAATTTATGGATAAACTGTAATAATGTCAATTGGACCGATTGGTTATAATACTGGTAAATGTTTTTCAAATGGGTTAGTAGATAAAGGTAATGACCTACTTTGTCCCAAGATCTATAGGCAACAAGGTCCCAAAATTGATGGGTGATCTTAACCAGACCAGCGAATGGAGTACTACAATTTTTCTCAGCACCCGGTACCTGGAAAATTATTTTTATGTGAATGGCTGCAACATTAGGTTTGTGTCAGAGAGCTGATGAGGATGGTCTACACGTGAAATTAGACTGCTGACATCTACACCACCTCACATTACAGAATGCCTACTTGGACCAGATACTAGCACCATGGTACTGGTGAGGCATACAAAACAGGCATACAATCAGCTTGCTAAAGTAAAGTCATCTATTCACCTGCCAACAAACAAATATTAACTGAACAGAGTTTCTTGTACTACAGTAGTAGTATTCAGGTTCACCTAAGAACAGAACTTACACAGAGGTGGGTGATTACATGTCTAAACAGGTTGTTTTAAATTAAAACAAGCACTGACTTGCATATTAGAAAGTATTTTCATAGTTTTCAGTCATCAGCAAGTCATCAGCACAGTCAGAAAGCAGACAGTGATGGTATTAACCAGACACTAAAGACTATTGATGGACTTGATTAGACACTTGTCTCCTACCTCTGCAGCCAAGGTTTTAAAATTAACCTAGCCTGATAAATAATGGGATAGTGTTCTCTTTGGTATTTTGCCTATAAAGGGTCCGATATGAAATTAAGTTGAGTACTTTCAGTTTATTTACCATATTTGCAACATAAAACTGTCCCAAATAAGCATTAACTAACATAAAAATGTGTGTGTGGGAAAATGGTAGTGGTACAGTAAAGGCTGTTGTTCTAAGGTTGTTCTAAGGTTAGAGGTAACGCTTATTATTAGGCAGATTGGAGTGAGCTTTGCTTGGCATATAGATTTGTGAATAGATTGTAAAACGTATGCTGAAAATTACTGATTCTGGTAATAATTTATTGAGCAATCCCAGAGTTGTATTTAACTGGTTTCAGGTTTTTGGTGTGAAGACACAGGAGTTCCATAATTTCTTGTCAGCCTATGGCAAAATAAGACAATGGCCATTTCAACTACTGGGCTTCATGAATATGCACTCGGCTAGCTGAAATTGGACATTGTGCAGCTGGAGGCCTGTGAGAAATCATTTAAAATAGTGATGAAGAGAAATTATTTCTCTCAAAAGGATTGTGAAGCTGTAGAATTCACGACCTCAGAATATGGTGAATACTGGGGCGTTGAGTGAATTAAAGAAGGAGAGAGACATTTTTAATTAGTAATGTTTTCAATGGAAATGGATGGGGGAGGGGGTGCAGGAAAGTGGAGTTGAAGCTGTGATGACATCAGCCATGATCATATTAAATGGTGGAGCAGGCTTGATGTGCTGAATTGCCAACTCCTGACCCTATTTCTTATGTTTTTATAAGTGATGAAATAGGAGCTGGTCAGAGAACATCACATGATTGGGAACTACAGTCTGAGGCAAGTTAAGTCTCACTTTTCCTTCTCGGTACTGCTGCTCCTCCTGGACTCAGAAATGAAAGTAATTTGCTTATCTTGAAAAGTCTGTTTTCCTTTTGATCCTCTTTGCACAAGTTTGCAAAGTTCAAAGACTTGATCCAAATTTCAAACTGTAGTTGCGGAATGACCCCATCTGTTTATTTAAAGAAGGGAAATGCCAGTTTAGTCAGTACAGCCATAGTAGTAAAAATCACCAGCAGTAGGATCAGTATAGCACCTATTTGCTTGACCAATTGCAGGAAGTTCAAAATAAGAAGCTTCCTATAATATTTTCTACACAATCAATATTAAAATTAATAATTTGAAGATATCTTTAAAATTGATATTTTTTCATTAAACTATCAGTCTTGGTTGTAATGTTCTCTTCATCAAAGGCCATCATCGGAGACAATTCTTGACTGATTGATCAAATTAATTTAGAGACTGGAAAGAAGACATGAATTGGATTTATGGTATCGCTGGTGAATGGCAGATGTTGGGCTTAAAATATTCCTGCTGTAGTTTAGCCCAGTGGCCTTTCTGCTTGACGTGAACGCTAATTGTGATGAGTGTTGACTCTTAGGCTTCCCAGTAGGATTTGTTTCAGTGATTGCAATCAATTACATATTTGGCTGAACTCACAAATCTGTATTAGTCACACACTTGATTCAACCTTCTTAAATTCTCTTGCTTTATGTTGTTTTAATTAAAATTAGGGATACAAATTCAAAACTAAAAGAAAGTATTGATAGGAAGTATTGTGTTAATTCATATCCATTTGGACACATTTGAAGTGTCATTTGTGAACATGTTCATAGGATGATATGTCCTTCAGAAGATAATATGGATTAACAGGACAAAAAAAAACACGATCTGATCTTTCTTTGCTTACTGACAATAATGCTAAATTTTGCTGGGTTCTACATAGAATGGCCTTTCTTGCCTGTAATGATGTAAGTCATATTAAAAATAATCATTTTCGTGTCACAATGTAATTTATCCTCCATTTTATTGAGAAAAGAACATCGACAAGTTCAGTTAACACCAGTGTACTTCCCATGGTGATTCTAGTAAAGTACCATGGCCTGCAGGGTACCGCTCATAAGAATATTGGTTTTGATGTGCAGTGATTTCTTTGATAAGGTCAAGCCTGTTTTAAAAATCACTAAGGTAAATAGGTTCAAGAGGAAAGCGAAACATGTCAGTTTTTAAGAGCTGTTACCAATAAGTAACAAGAAGAATGGGTGCCAAATTGCAGTTTTTACCAGACCTGCAGTGAGAAAGATCAGAAGTTGCATACATTTCTCTGAATTTAGCAGCTAACAGCCGTGCCACTATCTTCCCCTAAACACTGCTGGCAGAACGAGTTTCAGACAATCTCCAGTCCCCACCACCTTCCCTCACTATGTAAAGTTATAAAAGTATATATGTAAGCTTGGTGCTGTAATGTTGGAAAAGGAAAAAAAATGTTCTTTCTATTTTGTTTATCAAATTTAGGCATAAGAATTTTGTAACTTTTGTGAATGTTTGTCAATGTTGTTCTACATGCATTAAAAACTGTCTTGCAATTAAAAAAGGTAACAGCTGATTTCCAAAGGTTTATTTTTAAAAGCTTTGTTGCTATTCATTAAATGGAACATTTGTCATTTGTGTAGAGATTGTGCAGAACACAACTAGTACTATTCCAAAAAAATTAATTTTGTTCTTTTAAGAAATATAATTATGTCCATGATGGGACCCATGGTTATCTGTAATTATGAACTCAAAGTGAAATTATACAGCTGCAAAAGCTCTTGAAAATATCAATGCACATATCTTGTGAAATTGTAATAGATCTTAAGTTTTGATGCCCTTTCATAAAGACCCCTTCAGAACCTTCGTGATAAGTGATGTAGATAACTTCCCATTTTCTTATGGGTTCAGAATAAACAATTCTGTTATTGGTATAAATTTTATGAGCGAATATTCCCTCGAGTGACCCATTGGTTAGTTACAAATAGGTCATAAAAAGCAGAAGATTCAAGCTTTATGATGAGGTAATCTGGGCAATAGATTTGGGATTGTAATGCTGTAAAGTAGAAAAAGTGAATGTTGAGTGAGGGCAGTATTGACATGGGCTTTAATACTTCGTACAGTTGAATACCTTGCTGTGAGATTCTCATGTCTCATATCTGATGAAATAATACTGGAAAGTTTCCTATGTCCATCAACTGTACCCTAACAGGAGTCAGTATCACTAGAACTCCAGAGTAGAGAAAAGATGGAGAAGAAATGAAAGAAAACCAAGTTGCTGAACTTTACCTTGTCACTTATTGACAGTGAATAAGGTACTGATAAATTTAATCATAAAATGATACAATTCGAAACACAATTATAGACTGACGATTCAAAATCATAGCCACTTACTGTCAAAGATTATTGGGGTAGACAGTAATGTGGAGTTGAAGCCAGAATTAGATCAGCTATGATTTTGTTGATTGGCTGAGTGGGTTTGGGGTGCCAATGACCTACTCTTGCATCTAATTCATATGTTCATATATATGTATGTACGTATGACTCATGTAATTATTTGGCCATTTCAAGATTGTAAAGTGTAGACAAAGCAGATCACATAATAGGTGTGCATTTAACAGTCATAGAATGCAGAGTGCATATCAACTAATGGAGGGCAGATTACGTTTCAAAATTCCTTTAAAATCAGACATTGCCTTTTTAAAAAAATACTTATTGACCTTGTTTCTTGCTAGATATTTGATTGCATTTTGTGAAATAATGATCATTTAAATCTGAACAACGTTTCATCTGATAAAACTTGGTTTATGTTTTGCAATATTGCTGCTTACTGCTTTTCAGTACTTTTATGAATGCCATTGGGTGTTTTCTTTTCCACAGCATTTAATTTTCTGTGTAAATAAGGAATGAATTTTCTTTCACTGTTTACATGGTTCTGGAGATTTTAATTTCCTTTTGTCTTATGGCCCTGTGTATGTATTCTATAATGTTTGTGGCTGAACAATATTTTGTTATAGTTTTGTACCTGTATTGAAATCACACAATGTACACAATAAATGCTTTCAGCTAAATAATGCATTGTATGTGCCTTTGCCACAAATGGTGGCCTAAGATCAGGTTTGTATTTGGCTTGTGCCTTTTCTTTCCTGAAAATGATGGTGTACTCTGTAGTAAAATTGTAGAAATTATTGTCATCTTTTGCTGCCTCAACTAGAAATCATTTTTCATGTGTGACTTTAACCTAAGTACAATGGAATGTTAGACCTTTAATAAGATGTACATGATTCTTGTTTAACTCATATCCATAAGACATGCAAAGTTCAGTGAATGTCACCAAACAATAAGGGGCTGGCTTTGCACCCTGCCCAACCTTAGAAATTTGTGACACTGTGGCTTTTTAGCACCCCATCTATTGCCAACACCAAAATTAACTAATGCACCTGAGTTTAAATTTGGATTTTTTTGGATCTGCAGGGTTAATGCACAAATTGTATTTTTTTTCTCCTATTCTACCAAAGATAATAGCTGTTTTGGAGAGATTTGTATAAAATGTGACTCAGTCAACATACCCTTATGGTATTAATAATGACAAGTTTCATTGTTATAAAACCTCATTTTATTCTACAAAATCTGTCAATATTACAGTCACAAACTACATGTTATGTGCAAAATATAAATCAGTTGGACTTCCTGTTAGATCTTTTGGGAACTATGGAACTGAAGCAGGCAAACAAATAGTCTACATTCAATTTTTTTTTAACGTTAGGTGGGGTAATATTTAAGATGTCTTCATTGATTAAGGGCTGCTGAGTTAACAAAGGGTGGGGAATGTGACAGAATTCCTGTTCTGGATCACGATGCAACAGCACTTGGATTTCATGCAAGAATGATATTTGGCTGCAGCTGAGCAATCTGCTGTCACTCATTGTGAGTATCCACATAAGAAAAGGGATCACTTGGACAAGATTGGAGAATTGGTGGGCTAGGAGATCCATCTCACCACAAGATCTGGGCATTTTCAGGAGGTGCAAAGAGACACTTCAAGAAAAAATTTAAAATAATTGTAAGCACAATTATCGATTTAGTCAGATAGACTTCAATGACGTGGGGATTAAAGTCATTAAAATTGGTCACCTATTGGCTTTTAGACAATACATTTAAAAGCCAATAATAAGATCAATACACTTAAAAGACTTATTAATGAACAACTGAAAATGTGTACATGTGATGATTTAATGGTGGATTGAAAAAATGTAAAGTGGAACTAGATTAGTTTGTTATATTGTCTGAAGGCTAATGTTAGATAATGGTCTGGTACTCAGCTAAGTTTTTTTTTAAAAAGAAACTTCTACTAAATCTGAATTTCTTTCCTCTAAAACAGTTAATTAAAACTGGTGGGATTTGAAAATTCAGGAATAAGAAGTGCAATAAGAGCTACAAAACATTGTTGCATAGAGAAGTTTGATCATTTTCTTGTATTTATGAAAGCAACTCAGAAAGAATTCATTTTTTATTTCACATTGTATTAGCTTTCCTGATGCAGTACAAGAAAGAAGTCTATTGCCTAATAGGATCCCTTTTAGCTACAATCTTCTCATTTACAGTTGGTCAGTACTAATGTGATCAGTGCATTGCTGAATATTATTGTTCTCTCATCAGTTGTAAATATGTCTTTGCCTATCTCAGTTATTTTGACAATGTTTTTCATGGAATACATTTTGAAATAGTTATTTTGATAAGCTGTGGTTTAAAATAATGGTGTATTCATATCGGATTGAAATAAGCACTGAAGCAACTTTCGGTTAATGTAGAAAAGGAAGTTATTTTCCTCAAAGGCTGTAATCAATAAGCAATTAATTGGCTTGTCTCTGTAATTGAGAGACATCACACCCATTTATTGGAAAGTTTTTGGTGCTAGATGTTCACAAGGATGTCTTTCCAGTTCTGAGCTGAGGAGAAAAAGCTGAGGCCAAGCCACAGGCGGTAAAGCACAGAAAAGGCTACAGGAAGGTGCGAATGCTGTACTAGTTAGGAATTATCTTAATTAAGGTCAAGCAACCCACTAGCATGGGGAGGCATAGTGTTTTCATTATTAAGTAAAGACAAGGTACATTGTTATGAGTGAAGTTGATCCTCAGTCTGTATGAAATAAACTTGTGTGAAATAAAACAATTTAATAATTTGCATCTGGCTTTATCTCATCAACCTCTTTAAATGCAGACCAAACAACCACTTGAAAAAGCACCTGTATAGTTCAGAACACAAGGGATACTATTATTGCATCCAGATTATCATGGGGTGAATATGCGACACTGCCAATGCACCACTGAATATAAGATTTACGATTACAGAAATGGTTTCTACTAAAGTATGTGTAGAATATCTAAGGTAATGTCCCAAAATAGTTCTGACTGGGGTAGCTGAAATACATTGAAGTCAATAGTGATATATACCAACTTAAAAGTTCAAGTGAACATTACTGAAATAGTGATGTATCGATAATGACTGGCCAGAAGAGCAGAATTGAATTAAATGATTGTCAATTGAAGAAAAAGACAAGGAACAGACTTCCAGTTGCAGATAGGAAGCTGTCAATGAGTAAGAACGTCAGACTTTAGGGTGAGGGTGAACAACATGGAACTCGTGACCAACCAGAAGGAGAGAAGTGCGATTTCACTATCTCTGTTAACCAGCTCTTGAACCGACAGAGAAGTTACCTGCATCAGGAGTAAATCCAATCAGAGGAGTTATGGAACCCGATATACATCCAATTTTAATTAAAATCAAATCTTACTCCAGGTTTTATACAGGTAGTGGTATTGATAGTTTTATCTGAATGTTTGAATTATTGATGAATGAAAGGTGCACCAGAACTGAATAAACCAGGACCTGATTGACTCCATGGCAAGAAATAGCAATTTGAGCTGAGTAATGATAGTGCCACTGGAGTTATCATCTTATCACCAGAATTATATTATGAAACATTGCAAATCTCCACACAGTATAAACTGAAAATGACTATCTTGAAGACTTAAGGGAAATGTGACTGAAAAGCAAGTATATCAGGGTTCTTTCCACATAATGCCAAGAGAAAGTTTATTGTACAGAACAACCTCGGTTATCCGATTATCAATTATCTGAATTTCGGACTATCCGAACTAGATTTCAAGGTCTCTGTACATGCATTTCAACTGAAGTGGGAAAATTCTATTCCTCATCCATTTAATGCATCATTTTGTAAATTTGTACAGGAAAATAGGTGCATAAATAATTAACTTCAAATATATACTCGTAACGTGATTGTAGAGTTAAGTCTTATACTTTTTATAAAAAGGCTCTCCGATACTTATTCTCCCTGAGGATGAAGGTTTGTGAACACACAAGAATAACATATGTGCAAGCCCAAGCTGTGCACTGTAACAGCAAGATTCCCTCTCAACATTGACTCACGCCGTTTTGCAAACCCAACAATTTTCTCCCTCAGCTCATTCTCTGGAGAGTTATCAAAAAATGCGCTCGCACTTTTTGTTTCTATTGCATTTTCCTCCCATTATACCATGGTATCATTTTTTCAAACAAAAAGTAGTTCAATATCTTTAAACTGACAAGAAAATTTAATATAACTTTTTTTTTGATGGGGGAGAGCAAACTCTAATGAGTGAGCACATGTGAAAATAAACAGGAGGAAACCTTGATGGGAGGAAATACGAGGAAAACGTTAACTCCTAAAAATAATTCACAAGAGATGGAACAGTGTACACATTTTATCGATTGAATGTAATAAAAACTCTATAAACACTTTTTTTACGTAATTATGTTCAGTATGGCTTCCTTTTGTTTATGATCAAACACAGGCAAATAAATCTCCAGCTGATTACCAACTGTCACTTCCCCCTGAAGTGATAATATATTATTCCTCAATTTTAAGTACTTATTGGAAGAAGCACTGAGTATGGCAAGGGAACATGATATATTTTGGGTAGTGACTTCAATGTCCATTATCAAAACAAGCATGGGAACACCACTACTGACAGAGCTGGCCAAGTCCCAAAGATGCAATTACTCGACTGCATTTGCAACAAGTTGTGAGAGAACCAACAAAAAGGGAAATCTTACTTGATTACATCCTAACTAATCGGGAAAGACAATTGCTGAGTGGTATTATCACTGGACTTTTAATCCACAACCCAAGTAATGTTCATAACACAAGTATTCGAATCCTGCCATGGCGGATGATGGAATTTGAATTCAATAAACATCTGGAATTAGAAGTCTATTGATGACCATGAATCCATTGTCAATTGTCAGAAAAAAAACATCTAGTTCACTACTCTCCTTTAGGGGAGGAATTTTGCCGTCCTTATCTGCTCAGACCGACAAATGACTCCAGACCCATAGCAATGTCATTGACTCTTAATTGCCTTAGGGATGGGCAATAAATGCAGGGCTAGCCAGTGACACTCTCATCCCAAGAATGAATAAAAAAAAACCTGTTGCAGCTGCCTCTGTCCAGGATAGTATTAAAGGGAGTGACAACTGCTTTGTCCTTGTGGAAGCAAAATCCTACCTTCACACTAACTATATCCTGGCTCATGTGTGTGCCACCTTCATTGTTCAGAATGAGAGATTTCAAACAGACCTAGCAACTCAAGACTGGTCAGCACTGGGTTCAACTACTGGGCATCACAGAGGCCCAGTACAAAACCAGGACAAATCTAGCGCAGCCAATAATCACCCATCAGCCTTCTCTTGATCATCAGCAAATTGATGTAAAACTACAATCTGTAACATTATTGTCTCCCCCATTCTACCACTACAATCAAGCTGGAGGACTGACTCTGGTTCAGTGCAGAGTGCAGGAGGCATACTAGAAGCAACACCACCAGGAATTGTCTTTAGGTAGAATTGTTGAACGGCTGATCCATCTCAGCATATCTAAACATCAGGTGTTAAGGTGATGCTACAACACATGACTACTTGCATGCTAAACAATGGAAACAAGATGCAACACAGAGCTGAGCAATTCCATGAGCAACTGATCGGATCTAAGCTCTGCAGTCCTGCCACGTTCAATCATAAATGATGGTGAGCAACAGGGAGGATCTCAACGATGCCCTGCAAAACGTAAGGCTAAAGAACATGAAATTGTCTTCAAGTAGAATTGTTGAATGGTAGATCCATCCCAGCCTCTTTGTGAAGTGCCCAATATCAAAGCTGCCAGTGATCAACCAATTCAATTAACTCTGCATGGTATCAATGAATGACTGAAGGTTCTGGATGTTGCACGGACTAAAGGCCCTGAATAACATTCTGGCAATCACTACAGGAGATTTGTTCTCCAGAATTAGCTGTACTAATTTTCAGTACAACTGCAACACTGGTATCTACCTGGACGTGTGGAGAATTGCTCAGGAAAGTCCTGCCTACAAAATGCAGGACAAATCGCACTCATGCAGTGCAAAATATAAGGCTAAAGCATTTGCAGTAATCTTCAGCCCGATGTGTCAAGTGGATCATCCACTGTGGCTTTCTCCCCAGGTTCCCAGCATCACCAATGCCAACTGCCAGCCAATTTGATTCACTCCACATGACATCAATAAAAGGCAGAAGAGGCACTGGATATTGCAAAGGCTATTGGCCAATGAGAATATTTGGCAAAAGTACTGAAGACTTGTGCTCCAGAACTTGCCAATCTTGCCTCAAGAACCTGCCTCCATGCTAAGTTCTTCCAATACAGCTACAATAGTGGCATCTACCTGACAATGCATAAATTGCCCAGTTATGTCTTGTACACAAAATTCAGAATAAATCCAACATGGCCAATAATTGCCCCATCAGTCCACTCTTGATCATCATCAAATTGATGGAAGGTAATATCGATAATGCTAGCAACGACACTTACTAGCAATAACTTGGATACTGATGCCCAATTTAGGTTCTGCCAGAGCCACTCAGCTCCTGACCTTGTTAACATGGACAAAAGAGTTAAACTACAGATGTTAAGTGAGAGTGACTGCCTTTGATATCAAGATAGCATTTGACTGAGTATGGAGTTCTGGAAAAGCTGGAATCAACAAGAATCAGTTGAAAATCTCTCATTGGTTGGAGTCATACCCAGCACAAAGAAAAATGGCTGTGGCTTTTTGCAAGTCAATCATCTTAGTCCCACAATAGGGCTCAGGACGTAGGGATACATAAGTGCCCAATAATTAGGAGAAGTACTCTATCATAGAATTGTCATGCTGCAGAAGGAGCCCATATGACCCATCATGCCTCCACCAAGAGGTTCATGTGTTCGAGTCAAGAGTGGGTCAACTGCACTCTGAGCAAGAGTGAGGGCTCAGTTAAGGAGCAGCACCAGGATCCTTGATTTCAAAGGTTAACTTGTTTCAGCTGCTTTATTAATGACCTGCCTAAGGTCAGATGTGGAGATGTTCACTGATGATTGCACAATGTTCAACACCGAAATACAGAAACAGCCAGTGTCCATATGCAGTAGGATCTAGCAAAACTCCAGGCTCAAGTTGTTCAGTGACAAGTAACATTCATGCCAGACAAGTGGTAGGCATTGACCATGCCCAACAAGACAGGATAAAACCATCACTTTGTTGGAAATTACGGTCTCTTTCTGTGCAGTGTGTGATCTCATGTAACTATTGTTGCACCAGTTACTTGCCCTCCCCAACAATAAACAATTTCTGCTAAAAAAAAGACAAATAGAAGCTGACAATAAATATCACCATGGCCACCGTGTTCCATAAGCTGACATCTAGCATAACATGCACCATATTAGCAATGCAGTGTTTAGGAAAATAAAAGTTTTGTTCACTGAATAAATGAGAACGAATCTTCAGATGAAGATAGGCAGGGGGAACAACAGTTACCCTGAATTCTTAAGTCATCGATCTATGCTTATTGGCTAAAAAGATTCAAACAAGTGATTGATCCAGTGTAGATTATCAAAAATAGGGTCTACCAATAACTGCTCAGAGTCAGGGGGAGACTTTGTATGGTGCAGATCATGTCAGG
This sequence comes from Chiloscyllium punctatum, assembly GCF_047496795.1. Lineage (NCBI taxonomy): Eukaryota > Metazoa > Chordata > Chondrichthyes > Orectolobiformes > Hemiscylliidae > Chiloscyllium > Chiloscyllium punctatum. The sequence continues at coordinate 52,164,176 of NC_092763.1, forward strand.
CAACTGTTTTCTTCAGATGGAAGATGGCTAGAAAAGATTGAGGGATGACCCAGTATGAACTTCCTAACACTTAGGTTAGAAGACAGGGTGCTAACTCATATTTTCATAACATATTCAAGATGTCATTGCTTGCTAATGGAGTTGAATTCTTGTAGTTTTCACCTCTTCTTTGATGGTGCAACTTAGCAGCATTTTATTGTCAGATCTCTTCAACAAAATGTATGCAAAGGATTTACAACCGAACAATTTTCAGTACTATCTTGATGAGATGCCCATGTGTTGTCATCCTGATATGTCAGCCATTTTAGTCTCTATGAGCTTTGAGATATTGTTACTAATGGTATTCCATTGCACGTCAGCCATCAGGCTATCATAATCCTATGCTATTCAAGTGACCAGGTGAGGGAGAATTGTGGGATCTAATTGTGCAAAAAAAATTCCAGTGAATAATGTTGGAAATTAGAACAGTACATGGGGAGATGTGGGCAGAGATGTAGAATTAAGTTTCAATGAATATGCAGATGAGCGGTGGTGCAACTATGACATCAGTAGTTATGTGCCACTACTCTTCTGGAAGGTTGGAACCTGTACAGCATAGAGCATTCTGCTCTGTTGCCTTGGTTTTTATGTACAATCTGTTAAAAGACATAGTTTGAAAGTAATTCAGAAATCTGGCTTGAGCTAGTTTGAAGATCTGAATAACACAGACTACAAAATATTCTGCATGGGAATTAAATTAAATCCAAATTAAGAGTCCCTAAAAGCGAAATGTCTGATTTTACTTATCTTCTGTTTAACTGTTTTTTTTATTCAGGCTTGCTGTATGAACTCTGTGGGGCTTGTTTTCTTACTAAAAGTAAATGTCCAAGCCAACTGTTTCAGACCCTTGATTTGTGAATTTCATTTTCATCGTTCACAAATGCGTTATCAGTTTAAGTAAAATATTACTTTTCTTTTCTCAGGGTTGCTCTGTTATTCTCCCCCACCTTCCAGTATGACATAATACATGCAGAAGTGTTTTTGCACCAATGGAATCAGACTTCCAGTACATTGGCTAAGTCTATTTATCAATTGCCAAACTCATAGTAAATTGGATTAATAAAGCACATTGAAAAGCGTAAGTATTCCACAGCAGCTCACTGTGAGACATCATCCTAAGAAGTATTTGAGTGAGCTAGTAGGACTTACACACTTAATGGTAAGGTCAGAGGGGGTGTTGCTGAACAAAGAGACCTTGGAGTGCAGGTGCATCGCTCCTTGAAAGTGGAGTCGCAGGTAGATAGGATAGTGAAAAAGGCATTTGGTATGCTTTTTCGCAGCAGAGAGCGACGGAAGCTGGGCGGAAGTTCAGACGGAGTGCAAAGCCGGTCGGGAAGATAAGTGATTGCTATTAGAGTGGGTGTGTTCTAAACCCCAGTCTACAAGGTCGGGTCTCCCTCCCTCCCTCCCACCTCCTCTAACCTAAATTAAGAGTCCACAGACTTGCCACAAAAAGAGGGTCTAAGGAAGTTTGGATCGAAGAGTGAGGCTTCAGCTCAGGAGTCTTTGACAAGGAGGTTGAGTGAAGTGATTATGCCACAGTTGAAGAGGGTGAAGACATGACTGCCCAGCTGGTTCAGTGCGCTACGTGCTTGATGTGGGAGGTCAACGACTCTGGTGTTGACATTCAGCTATTGACCAAACATATTGCAGCACTGATGAAAGAACTCGAGGACCTTAGGCTCATCCGAGAGAACGAGATCTTTCTGGACAAGACCTTCAGCGAGGTTATTACACCAATCATGCCAGAAGAGAGCAGACGATGAGGAAGGCAGAGAGGAGACAGGTGCAAGAGACCCCGGAAGAAGTACCTGTCAGGAACAAGTTGAAGCTTTTGGAAACAGTAGAGAGTGATGACACTGCCAGTTCGCAAGGTGGTCAGGTCTGTCAATCAAAAGTTGGCGCAGAGGCAGAGCAGAAGAGTCGGACATCGCACAGAGCCGTGGTAATAGGGGACTCCATCGTGAGAGGAACTGACCGGGGATTTTGTGGCAGCAGATGGGACTTAAGGATGGTGTGTTGCCTTCCTGGAGCCAGGGTGAAAGACATCGCGGACAGAGTGCAGGAAATCCTCAAGGACGAGGGTGAAGAGCCAAAGGTGGTGGTACATGTTGGCACAAATGATGTCGGAAAGAAGAGGAGGAACATACTACAGCGGGACTTCGGAGAACTAGGAAGAAGGCTGAAAAGCAGGATGTCCAGGGTGGTTATCTCCGGTTTGCTTCCAGTTCCTCGGGCTGGTGAGGCCAGAAACAGGGAGATAATGGACTTGAACGTGTGGTTGGGGAACTGGTGTAGGAAGCAAGGATTTAAGTTCTTGGATTACTGGGGTATATTTTGTGGCAAGCATAAATTCTACAAGAGAGACGGCTTGCACCTTAATAGGTTGGGGACCAGCATTCTGGCAGGCAGGTTTTTTACTGCAACATCACTACATTTAAACTAAGTAGCGGGGGGGAGGGGACAAACTAGATGTTTAAAAAGGAAATTAAAGGGAAAGTTAGAACAAGAGAAGTCAAGAAAGACAACTGTATCAATGAGGCAGAAAACTTGGAAAGGGATCATGCTGTAGGGTTGAGTGAAATAGGGGTTGATGGGAAGGGTGAGGGCAGTAACAAATTAAAAATACTATACATGAATGGATGTATAGTACAAAGAAATAAGATGGATGAACTTGAGGCTCTTTTGGAAATTGGCAGATACGATATTGTGGGGATAACTGAGACGTGGCTTCAAGTGGACAGGGCCTGGGAAATGAATATTCAAGGCTACACATGCTATCGTAATGACAGACTAACGGGCAGAGGGGGTGGGGTGGCCTTGTTGGCAAGGGATGATATTCAGTCCCTTGCGCAGGGGGACCTAGAGTCAGGGGATGTAGAGTCAATGTGGATAGAGCTGCGAAATACTAAGGGTAAAAAGACCCTCTTGAGAGTCATCTACAGGCCCCCAAACAGTAGTCTGGATGTTGGATGTAAGTTGAATCAGGAACTGAAATTGGCCTGTCGCAAAAATGTTACTACAGTTGTTATGGGGGATTTTAACATGCAGGTAGACTCGGAGAATCAGGATGGTATTGGACCTTAAGAGAGAGACTTTGTGGAGTTCCTCAGAGATGGATTCTTAGAACAGTTGGTGCTGGAGCCGACCAGGGAGAAGGCAATTCTGGATCTGGTATTGTGTAACGAACCAGAATTGGTCAGAGACCTCGAAGTGAAGGAGCCATTGGGAAGTAGTGACCATAATACATTAAACTTCAATCTGCAATTTGAGAGGGTGAGGGTACAGTCAGAAGTGACAGTACTTCTGTTGAATAAAGGGAACTATGGAGTTATGAGGGAGGAGCTGGCCAAAGTTCAATGGTGCAATACCTTAGCAGGGATGACCATGGAGGAACTATGGTGGATATTTCTTTGTATAATGCAGAAGTTGCAGGATCAGTTCATTCCTAAAAGGAAGAAAGATCCCAGGAGGAGGCATGGGCGGCCGTGGCTGACGAGGGAAGTTAAGAAACATATAAAGTTAAAAGAGAAAAAGTATAACATAGCAAAGATAAGTGGGAAAACTGAGGACTGGGAAGCTTTTAAAGAGCAACAGAGGATTACTAAGAAGGACATATGCAGAGGAAAAATGAGGTATGAAGGAAAACTGGCCAATAATATAAAGGAGGATAGTAAAAGCTTTTTTAGGTATGTGCAAGGCAAAAAAATGGTTAGGACTAAAATTGGGCCCTTGAAGACAGAAACAGGGGAATATATTACAGGGAACAAAGAAATAGCAGAAGAATTGAATTGGTACTTCAGATCTGTGTTCACTGGGGAAGACACAAGCAATCTCCCTGAGGTAACAGTGGCTGAAGAACCTGAACTTAAGGGAACTTATATTTGCCAGGAATTGGTATTGGAGAGACTGTTAGGTCTGAAGGTTGATAAGTCCCTGGATCCTGATGGTCTATATCCCAGGGTACTGAAGGAGGTGGCTCGAGAAATCATGGATGCGTTGGTGATTATTTTCCAGAGTTCGATAGATTCGGGGTTGGTTCCTGAGGATTGGAGGGTGGCTAATGTTATACCACTTTTTAAAAAAGGTGAGAGAGAGAAAGCAGGAAATTATAGACCAGTTAGTCTGACCTCAGTGGTGGGAAAGATGCTGGAGGCTATTATAAAGGATGAAATTACAGCACATCTGGATAGTAGTAACAGGATAGGACAGAGTCAGCATGGATTTATGAAGGGGAAATCATGCTTGACTAATCTTCTTGAATTTTTTGAGGATGTAAATCTGAAGATGGATGAGGGAGATCCAGTAGATGTAGTGTACCTGGACTTTCAGAAAGCTTTTGATAAAGTCCCACACAGGAGGTTAGTGAGTAAAGTTAGGGCGCATTATATTGGGGGCAAAGTACTAACTTGGATTGAAAGATGGTTGGCTGATAGGAAACAAAGAGTAGTGATAAACGGCTCCATTTCGGAATGGCAGGCAGTGACCAGTGGGGTACCACAGGGATCCATGCTGGGACCGCATCTTTTTACAATATATCTTAATGATATAGAAGATGGTATCAGCAATAACATTAGCAAATTTGCTGATGATACAAAGCTGGGTGGCAGGGTGAAATGTGATGAGGATGTTAGGAGATTACAGGGTGACCTGGACAAGTTAGGTGAGTGGGCAGATGCATGGCAGATGCAGTTTAATATGGATAAATGTATGGCTATCCACTTTGGTGGCAAGAACAGGAAGGCAGATTACTACCTCAATGGAATCAATTTAGGTAAAGGGGAAGTAAAAAGAGATCTGAGTGTTCTTGTACACCAGTCAATGAAGGCAAGCATGCAGGTACAGCAGGTAGTGAAGAAGGCTAATAGCATGCTGGCCTTCATAACAAGAGGAATTGAGTATAGAAGCAAAGAGGTGCTTCTGCAGCTGTACTGGGCCCTGGTGAGACCACACCTGGAGTACTGTGTGCAGTTCTGGTCTCCAAATTTGAGGAAAGACATTCTGGCTATTGAGGGAGTGCAGCATAGGTTCACGAGGTCAATTCCTGGAATGGCGGGATTACCTTACACTGAAGCCTGAAGCGACTGGGCTTGTATACCCTTGAGTTTAGAAGACTGAGAGGGGATCTGATTGAGACATATAAGATTATGAAAGGATTGGACACTCTGGCAGCAGGAAACATGTTTCCGCTGATGGGTGAGTGCCGAACCAGAGGACACAGCTTAAAAATACGGGGTAGACCATTTAGGACAGAGATGAGGAGAAACTTCTTCACCCAGAGAGTGGTGGCTGTGTGGAATGCTCTGCCCCAGAGGGCAGTGGAGGCCCAGTCTCTGGATTCATTTAAGAAAGAGTTGGATAGAGCTCTCAAGGATAGTGGAATCTAGGGTTATGGAGATAAGGCAGGAAGAGGATACTGATTAGGAATGATCAGCCATGATCATATTGAATGGCGGTGCAAGCTCAAAGGGCTAAATGGTCTACCCCTGCATCTATTGTCTATTGTCTATTGTCTATTGTCTATTGCTTTCCTTTATTGGTCAGAGTATTGAGTACAGGCTTTGGGAGGTCATGATGCAGCTGTACAGAACATTGGTTAGGCCACTTTTAGAATATTGTGTGCATTTCTGGTCTCCTTCCTATCAGAAGGATTTGTGAAACTTAAAAGGGTTCAGAAAAGATTTACAAGGATGTTGCCAGGGTTGGAGGATTTGACTATAGGGAGAGGTTGAATAGGCTGGAGCTGTTTTCCCTGGAATGTCGGAGGCTGAGGGGTGACCTTATAGTGGTTTATAAAATCATGAGGGGCATGGATAGGATAAATAGACAAATGCTTTTCCCTGGAGTGGGGAGTCCAAAACTGGACGGCATAGGCTTAGGATGAGAGGGGAGAGATATAAAAGAGATCTAAGGGGCAATGTTTTCACACGGAGGGATGGTACGTGTATGGAATAAGCTGCCTGAGGAAGTGGTGGAGGCTGGTACAATTGGAATATTTAAAAGGCATCTGTATGGGTCTCTGAATAGGAAGGGTTTGGAGTGATATGGGCAGGGTGCTGGCAGATGGGACTAGATTGTGTTGGGATATCTGTTCGGCATGGACGGGTTGGACCAAAGGGTCTGTTTCCGTGCTGTACATCTCTACGACTCTGACTTTAAGTATTTGAAATGAAAAAAAAAGATGTTGCCACCGACTGTGGAGTGGAAAGATGGACAAAAATGTGGTAAAGTCACGTGGAATGGAAGTTGTTTAAAATCATGCTGACTGGAAGGAAGGTGTGGAGGCAGGTCGAGTGAAGCTGTGCTCAAATTTATAGTGTAATGCTACACTATATAAACCAGGAAATCCCAAGGTTAGACTAGACAGTGTTGAGCCAGCTTATCTCAGTGCATATCAATGTGTGGGATACTGCTATTACCCTCTGTAAACCTGGGCTGTGCAGGAAAAAGGACAACTTTGGCTCTTGCTCTTGATTGCTACCAGTTAGCCCATGTTGGGAGGTGAGCCTGTTTAGACATTGTGGTGCTTTTGCTGAAGGAACAATAAGTTTGTGTGAAGGGAGAAAATTAGAGGAAAATTAATGAACATGGATGCTGAAATGAAGTGATAGCATGGCTTCAGTTGCTCATTTACAATGATTCACATTGAACATGATTCAAAAACATGATGGGCAAAAAATAAAACTGATCAGTTACATGCTATGAATTGTCCACATTCAACTATCCAAACATTTAACAAAGAATTTCTGACCTCATAAAGCATCCAAACAAATTTTGTTTCTGAGTTTGGATATTTGGTGCTAAAGGAAGTTATAATCTCAAATCCAAGGCCACTCTGAAAGAGCACCATTGCGCGTAAATGCCAAAGCAATATAAAGAATCCAAAAATTTTATTTTTTTGAAATATAAAATATTTCATGTACATAATAGCTTCATCAGCATCTGTAAGCAGAAAAATGAGATAAACAAACTCAATTGTGAAGGAACTCCCCTTAAAACATTAAGCTACCTTTTGCTTTTTCAAATACCAACAGAATTATTCAAAATATCTGGTATTTTCCTCTTGTATTTTTAAAAAGAAATTGTAATTAGCTTGCATGATCGCGCAGCAGTTCAAGAAGATACTGCCTAGAGATGAATTAGTTGCTAATGTCTGATTACTGGTTTCAAGAGTAGTCATTTACTTTGTATATTAAATGTATAAATTATAAAACATGTTGGTTGCTCTTGACATGTGTGTGTTTTCTGTGACTTTTGTTACAGTTGTAGAAAACCATTTGTTAAAAAAATCTCAGAAACTCAGATAAATGTCATCCTTATCCTACTACACTATGTAAGATCCATCTAAAATTTCACTCTTGTTAGCCGATTGATTGATTAAATAATTGCCTGTACCTTTTTCACATCAGCCAGTTGGTTTGTGTGACATCTGGATAGCACATTCTTCTGGCACAGGCTGGGTACAATCCGGTACATGTCCTTTTGCTGAAAGGATGGCACATGAGCTGGGCAGGAAGCAGTCACAGCATGTCATGCTGCAGTAAAGTCATGTTCAGATTCCATTACACCATCCCGTCTTGAATATTTGTGAAGATAAATAAAGTACTGAAGCAAGTATAATTCCTGCTTATACCAAGTTAAGATACTTAAATATGGATATGACAATAATTATTAGTACCTAATGGGTAGAAAGGAAGAAATCAATATAGGTTTCTATCCTGAAAGCTGCCCAGACCTGTATTGGAAAGTACATGAATATGGCTATTGGGTTTGAAAGACTGATGTTCTTCAAAGATAGTTAACTGACTATTGAGGTTCATTGCTTGCAGAATTTTACATGGTGTTAAGAAGACTGCAAGCATTCATACATTTATGTCTGAAAGATTTGGGTGCAAAAAATTGAGAACAAGAAAAACCAAAAGCATCTTTTCACACTATTTGTGAGAATTTTCATACGTCACACAACGTAACAGTTAAATGCTCATTGTAACTATGCCGTCAATGCTCAGAATGTTGAGTATAGGAGTTGTAAAGGACATTGGTGAGGCCACTTTTGGAGCACTGTGTACTATTCTGGTTGATCTGCTATAAGAAGGATGTTATTAAATTGGAAGGGTTCAGAAAAGATTTGCAAGGATGTTGCTGGGACTGGAGGGTTTGAGTTACAGGGAGAGGTTGGATAGACTGGGATTTCTTTCACTGGAGTGCAGGAAGTTGAAGGGTGCCCTTACTGAGGTTTATAAAATAATGAAAGGCATAGATTAGGGGAATAACATGGGCGTTCTCCCTCAGATAAGGGAGTTCAAAACTGGAGGACATATATTTAAGGTGAGGGGAGAAAGATTTAAAAGGGACCTAAGGGTCAACCTTTTCACATCATATGTGGAATGAACTGTCTGAGGAAGTGGTGGATGTAGGTACAATTATAAAATTTAAAAGATATTTAGACTGGTACATGAGAAGGAAAGGTTTAGAGGGATATGGGTCAAGTGTAGGCAAATGGGACTGGTTTAATTGGGAACTTGGTCTGCATGGAACAATTGGACCAAAGGGTCTGTTTCAGTGCTCTATGACTCTATGATTCTAGGATTCTATAACTACAAGCATCGTTCTTCATTTCTGAGGATTGAATCTTCATTCTGAAAAATATTAAAAATCGAGTGATGTAAATGACGGACAGAAGTATTGTTTCCTCATTATTGTACTTATTTTGCATAATTTTAATATAGCCATCCACTAATAATATTTTGGAAATAAGAGTGAGATCCCTCCAAACTCTCGATTGGAATATCTTTCTGAAGTGGCTGGTGAGACAGAGTGTTGTATGCTTTCTGACTGCCAGGCCAATTGCTAGTTGTTAACGTCAAAATTCTGTAATTAATTCTTAATAGTCCTCCTTATTTCAATATGACATATTAAATCAGTGTAATTTGAATACTTGTGGGATTGACATCATGGGACAAGGTGACCATAGCATTAAAGAAAAAAGCATTGAAGAAAAAGCAATTCACACCATTTAGACATTCCAAAGTACATTACAGCCAATGGATCACTTTCTAAAGTGTAGGCATTATTGCTATCTATAGAAATGCAGTAGTCAGGTTGCATACACAAAAATCTTTACCCTTTTCTGGGAGTTTGGCTGAAGGATAAATTTTGCTCATGGCAAGTTCCCTGCTCTCATTTCAATAGCACCTGAGTGTCTTTTGATTGATTTAAACAGTCAATGGATGGAACCTGATAGGGCCTGAACAACATGGGCTACGAGGAGATTTGTAGCAGAATTTCATTAGAAGTCTGCAAGGCCTGGCGTGATGTTGGGGCAACCTACTGTGAATTCAACTTGCCACTTGCTCCAAAGGGACGTTGGACACTAATCATCAACATTTCAGGGTATGATCCATGAGCATGGCTACACTGATCCCATGTCGACAGATATTGGCACCCTGCATGTGTCAGTCTCCAGGAACCCTCATGGTACATCACTGATCCATTTACTGGACAATTCTGCATTTCAATGCTGCATCTGAGGTTGTACAGGCATTTACCATTGTAATACTGTAGCAAGGACACTGTTTGCTCATGGATTTGTATTCCTCCTCTCTAGCCATTGACCTGCAAGGTGAGACAATGTACATTGACTTCATTCCAGGTGCCCTTCCTTCATAATTTGACAGGGCAGCTTCAGCCAGAGAAGCTACACCCAGGACCCCAGATCTCTCCTCTCAGAACAATTCAGTGATGGTTGTGCATTCTACTTCCATCATTCCTGCCATCCTCAGTCCTTTGGGATTAAGCGAGGAGGGTGCTCCTGCCTCTGGGCAGAATGCACTCAGTATGTCTGGGTCTTCTAGACCCAAATATCCTTAGGGTAACCCAACCAAAACTCTAAGGTCGAAAGGAACCACTATAGGGGACGCTTCAACCACCCCAACTGAGAACCTTAGGGCTAAAACAAGATGTAGTGGGAAGGAAAGGAAGAAGACTTTTTGAGGGCAAATCGGTGGCCCAGATGAGACATCTCATTGTAAATACATTCTGACATCTGTAAATATATGTTCACCCTTCATCATCAGCTGTGGGAGTAAACGTCCATCCAGCTGCAAATACAAGAATGGAAGTACAGAAGCTGGATATTTTTAGCACTATACAATGTTGTATGATCCAAGATGTGAAGTGAGCAACTCCTTCGTCACATGCAGTCTATGGAACTTTGGAAGGCGATTGTTATTTTGGTAACAGGGGTGACAAGTTGCACTAGATCCACAGGGCCTGCTCCCCAGACAATAGGATTATGGAACCTGAACCCAGGATGCCCCAAATAGCGGTCTGACTGCATCTACATCCCTGGACAGATATCGGACTGCTGATCTTGACTTGTTGTACCAAGATCCCGTGACAGAAGGGAGTCTCCCTTGACTCTACTGATGATGTCTTCATAGACAGAATTATGGTCATTTGGTTAAAGTACATACAGTGTGTTTGCCACATAAGCAGCTACCACATGGTGCCATACAGCAAAATGTTCACTCCTTTGACTGATGACTGCTGACAAGTATGTAAACCTGCATGGCTTTTGTTCTGTCGTAAAAGGCAAGTTATGAAATACTGTGAGCTTTAAGCTCTGATAGGTAACTGCTGTCCAAGATGGATGGCCAGAGTAAGTAGTGAACTGGAGTCACCAGGTAACCTTATTGCCTTCTAGTTTCTATCCAGCATATAGGAGAATGGGAAAGCACATGCAAATGAGGTGAGATTAGATAATAATGAGATATTAATACATGCAAATAGATGAAAATAGGGCCTCTTGCTCCTCACTCCTGAGATTCTCGTGTCCGCATTCAGCATTTGGCTGGAGAATGGGACTTAATGCTCTTGACATGAAGAACCTTATTACTGCTTCTCTCAGCCTATTGTTTTTAGGCAATACCCACATTGTGCAGTGGCTGGGGAGATTCTGTCCTGTTATCCCAACAACTGATCATGTGTTTATGATTTAGAGCCTCGGACTAACAGTTTCAAATTTACCACTTTTATCCAACCATTGTTTATTTACTTTTTATTTACTACTATTAAATGTAGAGAGCATTACCAAGTAGCAGAATGCTTCACCGAGATTATAAACAAAATAAACATTTTTAGTCTGATCTTGGATGCATGTTTTTTTTAAACAAACGACTATTCTCTAAACTGGAGGTAATGACAGAATAGGTGTTTCATTTTCCTGTTTTGTTTTTATTTTATTGCTCATCAGGATGAAAAATGAGTGCTTCAGGGCAGATTGGATCCTGTCAGTCACTCCCATGGCAGCACCAAGTTAGCCTTAGTAGACATGATTTGGAGATATTGGTGTTGGACTCGGGTGTACAAAGTTAAAAATCACACAACACCAGGTTATAGTCCAACAGGTTTAATTGGAAGCACTAGCTTTCAGAGTGCCACTCCTTCATCAGGTGGTTGTGGAGTACACAATGGTAAGACACAGAATGTATAGCAAAAGTTTACAGTGTGATGTAACTGAAATTATACATTGAAAAATACCTTGATTGTTTGTTAAGTCTCTCATCTGTTAGAATGACCATGTTAGTTTCACTTCTTTCCTATGTAAATCACAAGACTTCTATTATAAGTTACATTCTCAAGTGAACTTTAACAATTGGTGTCAGCCCAGATAATGTATTGAAGGTGTGAGCACCCATGTGTGCTGCTGTCTGTGCCATAATGTTTAGACTGATACTAATCCAAAAAATTAATTAACAGAATGTTACATGGATTCATGCAGTTTTTGACCAAAGTACAATGTAACTCTGAAAGTACAAATTCACCCCACAAACTTATATGTGTATGTGTGTGTGTGTTTGTGTGTGTTTTGGGGCGGGGGTGGGGTTGTGAGTATCTGTGAGAGAGTGAGTGTAAAGGGGTATATATCTGTGAGACGGTGCATGTGTAAGTGTGGGAGTTTGTGTCTGTAGGAGCGTGTGTGTCTGTGGGAGTCTGTGTGTGTGTGTGTGTGTATAGTGCAATGGGGTCACCTGTAGTGTGCCATGAACCCAAGATCCCGGTTGAGGCCCTTCCTCTGGGTATTGAACTTGGCTATCAGCCTCTGCTCGGCCACTTTTCACTGCTACCTCTCCTGAGGTCCACCTTGGAGGATGGTCACCTGAAAGTCTGAGGTCGAATGTCCTGGACTTCTGAAGTGTTCTCCAACTGAGTACGAAGGCTGTTGTCGCCATGCTATCATTGTGGGAGATGCTGGTGTAGAGTGCTGAAACATCCATTGTGATGAGGAATGTTCCTGGTTTGACTGGTCCGTGGTTTCTGTAAGAAATCCGTAGTGTCACAACAGAACCTGGCAATCCCCTGTACAATGGGTTTCAAGATGCCTTCGGCATAGCCAGAAAGGTTCTCACACACCGTTTACACTCACACATCACACTGTAAACTTTTGCTATAAATTCTGTGTCTTAAAATCGTGTATTCCATTGCAGCAACAGCCTCAGTACTCAACCCCAACAACTGCCAATCTCCAAGCACTGTCCTACAACTCATCCACTTTATCCTCAATCGCAACGTCTTCACCTTTGACAATCAGTTCTTCATCCAGACACATGAAACAGCCATGGGGACCAAATTTTCACCCCAATATGCCAGCATTTTCATGCACAAATTTGAACAAGACATCTTCTCTACGCCGGACCTCTAACCAATACTATATACCAGGTACATTTACGACATTTTCTTCTTCTGGACCCACGGCAAGGAGTCACTGATAAAACTACACAGTGATATCAACAAGTTTCATCCCACCATCAAACTCACCATGGACTATTCTCTACTATCCGTCTCATTCTTGGACACATGCATCTCCATCAAGGATGGGCACCTCAGCACCTCACCAACCGCAAACCCATGGATAACCTCACAATGCTACACCTCTCCAGCTTCCACCCAAAACATATTAAAATAGCCATCCCCTATGGACAAGCCCATACACAAGATCTGTTCAGATGAGGAGGAACATGACAGGCACCTGGAAGTACTCAAGGATGCCCTAATAAGAACTGGGTATGATGCTCAACTCATTGACCGCCAGTTCCGAGGTGCCACGGCAAGGAACCATAATGACCTCGTCAGGAGACAGACACGTGCTGCAACGAAAGGGTACCCTTTGTAATCCAGTACTTCCCAGAGCTGAAAAACTATGCCATGTTCTTTGCAGCCTGCAACACATTATCAATGAAGATGAGAACCTCACCAAGACCTTCCCCACACCTCCACTGTTTGCCTTTTAAACAACGACCAAACCTCAAACAGATCATTGTTCGTAGCAAACTGCCTGGCTCTAAGGGCAACTCCATACAACCCTGTCACGGTAGATGCTGCAAGATGTGTCAGAGTGTGGACGTGGATACCACCATTATGCATGGGGACATCTCCCACCTTATACGTGGCAGGTAATCATGTGACTCAGCCAACGTTGTCTATCTCATACGCAGCAAGCAAGGATGTGCTGAGGCATGGTACATTGGTGAAACCGAGCAGAGGCTACAGCAATGGATGACTGGGCACTGCACATCAATCCCTCCCAGTCAGAGAACGTTTCATTGGTCCAGGACATTCGACTTCAGACCTTTGGGTGACCATCCTCCAAGGCAGATTTTGGGATAGGCAGCAGCAAAACGTGGCTGAGCAGAGGCTGACAGCCAAGTTCAGTACCCATAGGGAGGACCTCAACCGGGACCTTGGGTTCATGGCACACTACAGGTGACCCCATTGCATCATACACACACACAGACACTGCTACACACTCATGCACACACTCCTACAGACACACATGCACCCTCTCCCAAATATATACTCCCTTACACTCACTACACACATACACACTCTCTCACAGACACTCACAACAGCCCCCCCCCGCCCCCCCCCCCCCAACCACCAACACACATACACCCACACATGCACATATAAGTTTGTGGGGTGAATTTATACTTGCAGAGTTACATTGTACTTTGCTCAAAAACTGCAAGATTTGGTTAATTAATTTTTTAGATTAGTATCAGTCTAAACATTATGGCACAGACAGCAGCACACAGGGGTGCTAACACTTTCAATACATTATCTGGGCTGACACCTATTGTTAAAGTTCACTGAAGAATGTAACTTTTTTAAAAAGTCTTGTGATTTACATAGGAAAGAAGTGAAACTAACATGGCCATTCTAACAGATGAGAGACTTAACAAACAATCAAGGTATTTTTCAATGTATAATTTCAGTTACATCACACTGTAAACTCTTGCTATAAATTCTGTGTCTTACAATCATTTACTCCACTACCACCTGATGAAGGAGCAGCGCTCCGAAAGCTAATGCTTCCAATTAAACCTGTTGGACTATAACCTGGTGTTGTGTGGTTTTTGATTTAGTAGACATGAGGTTACATTTTCCCATTTCAACATGAGGCTTGAAGTTTATCGGGCAGATTTTCAAAATAGTGGGCTGAATTTGAATCCAGGATTCCATATTAGTGCATTATTGTCGGCCACTGATTGATAGCCCAGTCATATTCTTATTAGCGTGTATGGGTAAAATGGATGAGTACTGAGTGCTTACACGAGTGACAGGTTAGGGTTTAGTATAAGTAAATTGATGAACTAATCGGATCCTCCTGGTGGTTGAAATATATGTAAATATAATCTCATACAAGTGAGAAATGCCTTTGGTTTGTTTGTTGGGTAGAGTCAAACTCCAATGTTTGTTTGTTCCTTCATAGATTAGATTACTTACAGTGTGGAAACAGGTCCTTCGGCCCAACAAGTCCACACCGCCCCGCCGAAGCGCAACCCACCCATACCCCTACATCTACCCCTTACCTAACACTATAGGCAATTTAGCATGGCCAATCCACCTGACCTGCACATCTTTGGACTGTGGGAGGAAACCGGAGCACCCGGAGGAAACCCACGCAGACACGGGGAGAATGTGCAAACTCCACACAGTCAGTCGCCTGAGGCAGGAATCCTGGATTCATAATTTACTGTATAGTGACCATGCATGCATATAAATATTTCTTTTATGAATATAGTATATTTTGAAAGCAAAAAAAATGAGAAGATGCCATGTAAAGATGAATTCATTCACATTAACTACTTATTTGACTTCTAGTGTCATTACTGCTAGATCCTCAGGTCCAGACATCAATGGATTCCCTGAGCATCAGCTCCCATGGACTTCTGATGATGGCTGTTGAGTACCTCTTAACCTCCTGCATTATTATGGCATATCTCCTTCTGCTTGGCTTTCCCACAAACACCATTAATTCCATATCCATCATGTTGGAACCCTCTTTTCACCCTGATATTTAATCTTTCAACATTTAACTTTGATCAGTTTTATTCAAATGCAATGTCCCTTTAAGACACACACAGGCTGTCTGAATCATGTGGTATCTGCGCTACCACATTTAGCCTTTTGCTTCTTTTTTATTCACTTGTGGGGTGTAGGTGTCGCTGGCTGGCCAGCATTTATTGCCCCTCCTCGAGCATGGTATCAGCATAATGAAGAACCTACTTGGCCCCATGCAATAATCATGCAATTGAGACGGGTGTACAAAATTTATATTCTGTTCACTTCATTCAGAAATGATCCGCGCAGGTTATGAATCAAAACCGTAATGTATGAAAGCCAGGGCACACTGATTTCTAACCCTATCACTTTATAAGTATTTTAATTTTAAATTTTCTGACCATTTCACCTAATGTTTGCCAGAATCATTGGAGAACAGGCATATTTATTTTTGATGTATCCATTCTTCAATTGGTTTATCTCACATGAATCATTTCTTCATTTGCAAAATGCAGTTAGTTGTGCATCTCCATTGTTAACTTGAGTATCAATTACTTTAACCTTAAAGACAGCATAGAAGGGACGTGTAGCACAACACACAATTTATTTTAACAAATATTTTACAGATCTTTATATACAAATATTTACAATTGACGAACAGACAAGAAGATTCTGAATTAAGTTTTTCCCAATCTATTTCCCTTTCTAAACTGTGATTCGAGTCAAATCCCTTCGTTGTGAAAACTGAAACTTTTGGGGAGTCTCATAATTAGTTGTTTTGCCCAAGTAACCTGTTGATAATTGTATAATGTTTTCACCTGGGAAACAGGATCGCACCAAAATAATTACTCCCTCTCCACTCATGCACCACCTTCCAGCCCCCCAAAAATCAGAATCTTCTTTCAATCAAGGGGTGCAAAACAATGGGATTCTCCTTTTAAATAATCATGTAAAAGTTATGAAACATAACAATAGCATAATATATATAAGCTTAAAGAAGAATTCAATGCAAACTACTATTTCAATGAGATTTTGGGTTGCAAGTGCAAGATTTTGACAAAAACTCTTCACATAATTTTTGATCAACAGCTAGAATTGAGTTCTGAGTAGATTTATGGGGACACAGTGGAATCATTGAAAAAAACTGAATTTTGTTAGAAGATATTTCTGGTTTTTTTTCAAATTGATTAGCAGGGATGAATTAATAATTTCTCCAAGCTTATAGTTTCCAAGCCACATAATTCAAACACATTATTCGTACTGAAGGAGGTGCCCTATGTCGTCTTGTTGTTCGTATGTTTGGGAGCTCTTTCAAAACATTATTGATGTGATAGTTCAGTAGTTCATTTTTTGAAAGGAGATTAGAGTGTGAGACTGAAAGCTCTAGCTTTCAAATTACTGGCAATATATTTCTCCTTGAACAGCACATGTAACACTGTGACCTTTCCTCTCAAAGTACAGTGCACCTTTACATTTGGTTTTTGACTGACTCTAAGTAGGCTGACTTTTATTTTCCTGGCAGCTATTACCTATACAACTCTAGATACCTCTTGTTATTTATAGTGCAATTCCTGTTCACATGAAAATGCTATTAGGTAACTGTACTTATAGAATCTGGCAGACAAGTAGGGAGATTATGCTTCTGTCATACAGGGCACCGAGACCACATCTGAAATACTGTGCACAGTACCAGTCATCTTATTTAAGGAAAGATATAAATACAATGGAGGCTGTTCAGAGAAGGTTACCAGATGAATACCTGGAATGACCAGATTGTCTTATGAGGAACAGGTTGGACAGGCTAGGCTTGTATCCACTTGAATTCAGAAGACTAAGATACAATTTGTTTAAAGGTCTTGGGCTAAGTGTGGATGGAATGTTTCCTCTTAGGGAAGATTTTAGAACTGGCGTCACTTTTTAAAATGATAGGTCTCACATTTGAAACAAAGATTTCAGGTCAGAACTTTTCTCTCAAAGCATTGTGAATCCTGGAACTCTCGCCCTCAAAAGGTTGTGGGAGCAGAGTTTCTGAATATTTTTTAAGACAGAGGTAGGTAGATTTTTGTTAAGTAAGGGGCTGAAAGGTTATCAGGGTAATGGAAATGTGGATTTGAGGCTACAATAAGATCAACTGTGATCTTATTGAAAGGCAGAGCAGCTCAAGTTGCTGAAAGGCCTACGATTCCTAGTTCATAGGTATGTTCAGGTGAACGGAATGGAGTCATTTTAACCAAACAGGCCACATGAAAAATTGACGGGATTGGATCAGTCACTGTTTTTCTACCCTGCCTTATTTTATTTTTGATGAAAATAACCAATAGCTAAGCAGAGATTATGCAAATCCCTCTTGTGGTCAATCATCAAAGGCTTTCACTCTATTAATCATTGATAGTCAAGAAAGCAAACTCATTGCTACAATCAGCCCTTGCTCTTTCTATTTATGCTAATGAAGTATCCCTTGCCTATTTGCTTTGATTAACCCATTGGTTATAAAGTTGATGCTGTTAACATTGACCATCCATCATCCTATTTTCTTTCAGTTAGTTGGATTAAAATTAGGAAACTAAAATCAGGATAAAGCCATTCAGATTTTGCAGCCAGCTCTGCCATTCAATTAGGACATGCCTGATCTGTAACTCGATCTCATTTACATAACTCTGCTCCCCATGTCCCTTAATGGCCTTTGCCCAAAGAGTATGAAGATAAAAATAAATTTTAATAAAGGAAAGAAATGTTGATAGAGTTATTTCTCTTACAGAACATGTGGAATCTTCTAAATATTTACAGAATTTATAGCTTTCCAATTTTTTTGGAATGCTGCTAGAAGGTAGGAAGCTTCCACATGTCATTTGAGCAATTAAATAGAACAATTTAATTTTTTTTGTTTTCTTTCTATATGAAGATGCTCACTACCTTTGACAGTGACATGAGCTGTATGTTAGAAGTTAGCTTAACGTGGCAAAAGCCTAGTGCAGATCTGTATCCCAAGAGTTCATGCATTCTGGGTAATGGACCTCAAGTGATACCTTTGAAAAAGTGAATGAAAATTAACATCAAATGGCATCATTACTTTTATTTACATGGAACAGATGTAGGTGATGTGACTCGTGACTTAGCAGAACTGTAGAATGTAATATTAAATAGCATTCTATCATGTTTAGCACCAAAATCAACTGCTCAACTGCTTCTCTGCCTTCTACACTAGAACATGGCTAAGAAATAAGAAGAAATTAAACAAAAGTCACTGAAATGCTTCTGTTGTCCAGTAGTAAGGTTCAGCTGAATGCCCCAAATATGAACAACTGGACCTGGAGGTGAATGGGCCAGGTAATCACATAATTTGTCATAAGAAAAAACACACATCTTTGGCTTTCTATCTCTTTTGAGTTTATGATATAATATAAATACCAGATTTATTTATATATAATCAAGACCAAGAAAGGAGTTGGAAATATTTTGGTTGTAATCATTGCTGCTACAATATTCCATCCTCAACAGAAATTGCACTGTGCAGTTATAACCACAGGTTAAAACCTTTGGAATTTAAAAGACTGAGAGGAGGCCTTATTGAAACATAAGATATTTAAAGTTCTTGACAGGGTATATGCTGAGGGATAAAAACACAAAGTGCTGGAGAAACTCAGCACATGTGGAGAGAAAAATAAAGTTAAGGTTTTGAGTTGTGAACCTTCTTGAGAATGGAGTTTCTCCCAGACTCTGTTTTTGTTTCAGATCTCCAGAATCCACAGTTCTTTGTTTTATTTTGAATTCTGAGAGCTTGATTTCCACTTGTGTGAGGATCATGATCTCATTGATTGATGGAGAAGATTCAATGGGTTCGATAGCCTAATACTGCTCCTATGTCTAATGTTCCAACAGAGAAATTTAATCTGAATGTATACGTGCATTTTCAACATCTTAGAGAGTATTGGTTACAATAATTTTTTGTACGTAAGTTATCAAAACTGCCTAGTGTTTTTGACTACAATCTCTTTTCAATGACCTTGGGTGTAAGACCATTGTTCAAAGTAGCATTAACCTTTCAAAATTAATATGTCTCAGCTTTTATTCCTTTTCAGTGCTGAGTTAGCAGATTTCATTTAGAACAGTGCATATGATATTCTAATTAGTCTTTATTGCTAAGTGATGAAAATCAGTATTGGCCTTTGGAATTGGTCACTCCCCACTGGATCCAGTGAATATGTATGAACCGTAGGTGAGAATAGAATAAGCTGCAGCTATGATGTTAACCTCCACCTGCATTAGCTCAAACAGCACATGAAGAATAATAACTGGGTTGAACCTCACTGAGAGTCAATGCCTTCAAAGGAAAAAGAAAACCGATGGCTGAATCCAGCTACAGTCCTCAATCTTTATTCACCTATACTACGCGAAAAAAATCAAGAGTTCCACAGGAGAGCGATGGTGTCAGAGAAAAAATAGCAAAGGTTATTATCTCACAAATTAATTTGGAGATCCCATTTATTACCACAAGATGACCTTTTCAGACTTTTCAATGTTTGCAAAAGCCATAAACCACGCCTACATGTGTCAATGTTTTCTTTTGGGCTTGTAAACAGGATTTGCTTATAGCAAAAAGTAAAACATTGTGCAGAATAGTTTTCAGTTTCTATTTCACGAGAGGGGAATGTTTGATTCCATTGAGTAGAACCAGGTTTAGGCTGAGCTAAGATGGGGTCAAATCTACTTATTCTATTCGCCCATAAAATTCCTGAAAAATTGCAAATAGTTGCTGATATTTTGATAAAAGGAATAAACTGGCCCAGTTTTAACTCTGTGCAAGTAAATGCAGTTTGAGTGAGGTAAAGTCTCACACAATACTGCAACAGGTCTGTCAGCATATTGAAGAGGTTATGTTTGTACGTAGGCTCTTCATTTATTCTTACAAAGGGACTCTATCTTCTTGTCTCTTCTGGTAATGTTGGACATGGTGTTTACTTGTTTGACAATTTCTGTTTTTTTAATGTATATTTTTAGTATTTGTTTTATTAGCATTGACATCCTATTCCTGAGTTAAAATAAAAATCTGTTTTTTTTTCTTGTTTGTCACAGAATAAACGCTTCTATGTAATTTGAAAAAAAGCTACCTGATAAACTAGTGCAATAAATGTAATAATAATTCCAACATAAATAGGAATCTTAGAATGAGGCAGAAACTTCTGTTCTATTAGAAACTGAAGATAATTTGAACATATATCATTTGGACTTGTAGAACTGTCCAGCAGTTCTATTTTAGCTTTCCAAAACCACTTTTATTCTGATTTCATAGGGATTTGTCTTTTGCTTCTCTTAGGCAACAAGCAAAAATCAAAACTTGTAAAAAAGATATAAATCTTAAACCTATAAATGATTGCTATCCAACCAAAGGACAAAATCAGTTTACGTATCATTGTGTTTGGTGCCCTTTGGTAGGTAAAATTACCACATTAAAATACCAACCTTACTAGTTATACCCTGCCTGCTGATTGCAGGCTCAGAATTTTTCCTAATAGTTTAAAACCTCAACACTGTCTTCATAAAGCTCACCTGCACTTCTGAACACAGGAAAATTTGATGCTTGACATTGTTACACTTCACCTCCAAGATTTCTCTCACTGTCATTGCAATCAACACAATTACTGAAATGTTACCCTTGATTTTATATCTTGTTGCTCTCTCAGCAAATATTGTTGAACACCGTTTCTGATTTCACTGTATTTCCACTTCATTGAAATCAGGGCACACTGGAGTCACCTGCTATGTTGTTGTGGTTCTGTTCGCCGAGCTGGGAATTTGTCTTGCAAACGTTTCGTCCCCTGTCTAGGTGACATCCTCAGTGCTTGGGAGCCTCCTGTGAAGCGCTTCTGTGCTGTTTCCTCCGGCAGAAGCGCTTCACAGGAGGCTCCCAAGCACTGAGGATGTCACCTAGACAGGGGACGAAACGTCTGCAACACAAATTCCCAGCTCGGTGAACAGAACCACAACAACGACCACCCAAGCTACAAATCTTCTCCCAAACTTTGATCACCTGCTATTTCAAAATGATGAAATCTTTTAAGCCCTTTTTTTTCTCTTTTAATCAATCGACTTTTAAAATCCAAGCTGGGTGCCATAGAAATTATTCTCTTTCCTTTCCTCTTTCCTTTTTTCTTAATCTAAGAGCTTAGATTTTGTGACATAGCAGGCAGTGTATCTACTTCTGAGCCAGGAGCTCTGGGTTCATCTCCTAGTCCAGGACTTGATGGCTAAAGTTTGTAATGCAGTCAAAGAGGTTTAACATCAATGTGTAAATTCTTAAAATATAAGCCAATCGCAGCTGGTAAAAAAGGGGGCAAGATTTCTGCTTCATTATGTGATAGAGGGAAATGCAAAGCCTCTACCATCACCATAATTTCCTCCAGGCTACAATGTGCATGTATAAGTGCACATTGCCATAGCAACTCAGACTGTTGCAGTGGCCAGTGTGGCTCAGATGGTCTGGATCAGATTGGGACCAACAGTACAGGGTTCAATGCCTGACCTGCCTGGGGTAGATTCAGCACCAGCCTCCTTGTCCCATTTGTGTTGGAGAACATGCTGCTATGGATTGGACCTGCCTTTGGGTACAGAATAGAAGAAGATCTGCATTTTGACCTTTCACAGCAGACTTGCTATATGAAAATGAGATATACACCAGCAGTTCATAAAACCATTTGGTATTCTTCTGAATTCTAGATGACACAGTTCTGAACAAATTGCTGTTAAAATATAAACCAAAAATAGCTCAGAATAATCTAATGCAGTGGCATCATTATTAGAAATATAACATTCTTTGTCTCCCTGTTGGAGGCAGCAATTTGGAAGCCGCCTATTTTCACTGTGTGTTCACTTCTTAATATAAAAAATTAACTCACTCCTTCAATTAGGTATTTCTCGAACCATATTCATCCAGTTTGCATCTTAATCCATTGTAAGGTATGGTTCATAAAAATTGTCATTTTAAAGTTTTTGACAGGGTACAAGATTGTCGTACATCAGTCCACTCTTGTTTAGTGTTCTGTAAAGCTTGGGTCTTCTGTTCATCTACCTGGACGTAGTCTACCCTCTCTTCCAGCATTGATGAAAGGAATGGCTTCTGTGTATAAGACCAAAAACATCTACTAAATGCTAAGCAAGATGAGTCATCTCTTTAATTGATAATAATTCTCACTCCTCTCTCTTATGCATTTACACTTGCAAACTTCTTTTTACTTCACTGGATGGAATCATACCCTTTTTTTGGTTTGCTGGGTGTCATGTTGAGCTTCGTAGAGTGAATCTCACTGTGATACTCAGAAGATTTTCTTTTTGTGTCTTACTAATCTCGTCACTTTAATCACACCCTATCTCCCCACGATCTTGCCAGACAACATTTCCGGAAAGAGCCTGCCACTCTCTGGAAATCACAGAATTGACTGACATCTCTGGCACCACCACTTTATTTAAAAGGCTGCTGTCAACCTGGACAAGCACTGAGCAGGTCTGAGCTGCCCTTCAAAGTGTGTGACATTTACTCCAACACGGTAGACAGGAGGAAATCCTTGCCCTGCTTTGTGGGCATAGTCTTGGACAATCCTGCTGGATAAAGTGGTGCAGGAGCAGGAGTGGAGACCAAGACACCAGACCTTGCCAGCCTGGTTCGAGTTTGCCACCCAAGTTGAAGCAGTATCAGCCACCTGGAGGAATGCCCAGCACTGTGGGAAGATGGTAAACGTCCTTCATCAGCTCGCCAGTATTTAGAGCGACCATTTCCTTTAAATACCTTACAATCAATCTCTGCCACTTCCCACCAAAGCTCATATTCTCCAAATCTAACTGAAGCATGCAACATCTTCTCCATTCACTCACTCTCACCCACTCCAATCTGTGACACCACTAACCCCGTATCCATCTACATTACCTACACACTTGCTCGAGAAACCTCCCAGCTGCTGCCGACGTAATAATAGCGCATCTACTTGTATCCTTCACAAATACCTGCCTTGGTCTCATTGCGGGAGCAAAACAGACCCGATAGGGCAGAAATAGGCATGATAGGTACCGTGTTGCCTGTCATTCAGCTCTTCATCTCTTATAAACAGAGGATCCTGACTCTGGCCATCCCAGCAGGGCTTTGACTGGTATCAGAGATTGCCCTTGTATGACTGTGCCAGAATCCCCTATTCCTCTTGTCTGAACTGAGGTCTGCTGACAACTAGAGCAAGCTTCTTGGCTTTGTGTCTGTGCTAAATGGCATGGCAAGGGATAGTAATATGAACCAAGTATCTCTGGCTGAGGGAGCAAAGCACAAAATAGCAAAGCAAGGAAGAGATGCTGTGAGCATCCAGGTAGACTCAGAGTAAATGAACACTACGGCAGTGAATGAACAGCCCAGATATGAAGCCTGACCCAGTCCATAAGCTGGGTGTGTCCCCCTGAGCACACAGTCCTTGTTGCAGCATTACTCAAAAGTTGCCAGTTCAGCCCAAAGTGCAGCATTGCTGTGCAGAAGGATTCTGTAAGTAGATCGGAGATGTGCCATGAGGGTTCTAAGTGACATGTTGGATGCCAATGCCCAGGTATGTGAGGTGGTTATGATTGGTCCCCATGGAGTGTGCCTGAGATGTTGGTGGCTGGTGTCCAACATGGCCATCTTTTGGAGCAAGTGATGAGTTGCTGCCAAGCTTGGTTTCTATGTCAACTTTTCCTGAGGAATAATTTGTTTGGTGAGTTTGATAAGATTACAGCTGTGGTGACTTGGGCTGTTTACAAGCAACACCGAACATCAATTGGGAACACACTACTCCCTGGTGAGAATCTCTCCACACTATTTTCACCAAAGTGGGAAAGACGAGGTGATCTCAACATTGGAATGACCATCTCACCTAATTCGACTACTCATCTCACCATAGCCCAAACCATACAGAGCCTGGTATGACTCCATCCACTGTCTTTTTTACACTCTTGCACATGTCCTCTCATGTTATTACTTTCTTTTGAACAACCCCCACACCAACACCTTCACAATCCTATATTCTCATATATTTTCAAAATATTTGTCTCATACCTTTCTTGTTTGTAATATTATTGAAGATGATTCTGAGAATTTTGCAATAAGAGATATGACATAGTTAGTTGTGCTATTATTTCATAAGAACATGTCCAGATTTGTATTTTGAGTTAGTTATAATTTCCACCTATATCTCAAATGGTCAACTGATATGTATTAATGTAAGCCAATAAAGCAAAATCTGGAGAACATACCTTCTGAACAGGAGAGGGAGATGTTGCATTGAAGTCTAAGGCTAGATAGTCCAAGTTCAAAGTTCGGGGCCAGTGACTGCTGCCATAACCATTATACACAGAGCTAGAGCGTTCCTGTGGATAAAGATATGAATGAATCAAAATGAAGGATTAAAGCATGTCACAAAAATTTTCAGATCACTTAGAAATGAAATACTGCAAACGCTGAAGTCTGAAATAAAAACAGAGAATGCTGGAAGTACTCAGCACATCAGCCAGTATCTGTGGAGAGAGAAACAGAATTAACGTTTCAAGTCAACTAAATTTATTAATTTGGATGTGGGTTTATTAATGTATTAGATTCTATGAAGTCAATTTATTAGAACTTGAAAAATTAGAAATGTCAGTGATATTGAAAACAAATATTGATTGATAATACTCCTGTGAAGTCTATTAATGACATTTTACAACTTCAATAGTGTCATTGTTGATTTTTTGCTTTGAATCTAGTATGAAGGCATGTTGAGGAAGGAGGGATGGAAATCATAAAAAGGAAGGTCTGTGGTAAGGTACAAGGCAGGAGAGATTAAATGTAAAAGAGATAAAGGTGCACGGCAAAATGAAGTGGTATTACAACAAGGGAAGAAACAAAAATATCATAACTGGGGTGTAAATGGCAGCAGCAGAAGAAAATATTAATACATGCTGCTCAAAATAAATGAACCACTTGTTATCAACTGAAGTCATTGAATTCAAATATTGAGTCAGCAAAGTGCCTAACAGATGAGGTGCTGACGATTGGATCAATGCAGAATATCCAGGACAAAGAGATCAAAATTAAGTTGCAATAGAGATTCAACATGACAAGTCACTGGAAGTACAGGATCCTACTTAAGGACTGAAAGGAGGTGTTCAGCAAAATGGTCACCAAATCCACATTTGCTTTCCCCACTGCTGCAAAGAGCAACAAATTAACTATAATTATCCGAATAAATCGATGTCACTTGAAAGGAGTGTTTAGGTGATGAGAGGAATGAATTAGGGTAAATGTTGCAATTCTTATGCTTCGATGGAAATGTGTAGTGGTATGTGGAGCAAGCATTGGGAGTGAGTCAAGATGGAATGGCATTTCATAAATAGAACAATCCATTCTAAGGGCTAGATGGGAAGTGGAGGTAAAGAAACATTTGATGGTGAGATGTTGTTTGGGATGGTAGAAGTGGGAGAAGGTGGACAAGGGCCATTTCAATGACTGTGGAGAAAAATCATGGCTGACGAAAGAAATATGAACACAGATGTGAAAGATAACTATCAGAACAGCAGCAGCATATTGGAAAATGGTATGGAGTCCTCATAAAGTGAGAGAAAAGTGCAGTCAAATTGAGAATGTTAGGGCAAGGAAACTGGAAACAGGTAAAGTATCAGAAGTATCAGCAGAGTCACAGATGTAGGTCAGAAAACATCGACAAGAAGAATTGAGATTGGAAGAACACAGGTGGAGCAAAGCATAATAATTGGTCTATTATGACACTCCTGTTTGTGAGTCTTTGCAAAGAGGTAGAATTAGACTGTGCAGGGCTGCAAAGCTATGAGGTTAGATGCCTTGGAAGGGGATATATCATTAGGGCAGATGAGGTCAGCAATGAAACTACAAGCATTGACTTGATATTCAGTCATGTGGTTGTAGTTCTAGGTTAGAGAGGAGAAGGCAATGGAAGTTAGTGTTTAGTCTCTACAAAATAGAAGCTCATTTAATACAAAAAAACCCAACAGCATCACTTTTTTTGGCAATGCTTAATAACAATTTCAGGGTTAAACAGACATCTATTTACAGAGACCCTCTGATTAAATTAATGAAGTATTTTTGAAGTTTTTTTAGTGATCTTGGTTAGACCAGAGGGAATGCCCTTCTGAAAAGTCAGAGGTAGGGAAGTTGGATTGAGGGGAGTAGAGGAATACAGGTAGCTGATATAACACAGGAGTTTCCTGGCAAAAGTTTCTCGATCAGGTCAAAGCTGAAAAGTTCATTCAATCATGTATTGTAACTTTCAAGAGTACAATAATATACGTCTCTAATTGTATTCTAATTGGATCGGCGTCATAAGATCATTACAGATTCATAGCAAGCAGCTGAATAATAATGAACTAGAAATGCAGAATTGTAACTATCATTTTAAAAGGTGTAGTTTTGAAGAATTTCACACCATTTGTAAAACAAACACTTGAGACTGCAAAAGAATCTTTATGAATCTGTGCATGAAGGGTACTGCCAGGATTTATTCAAAAGAATCCCAAGAACAGTTTTCTTCTTAAGAATGAAAGAAAAGTTAATTAAACTAAACAAACCTCTGAGTTGTTTTTTAATGAATCCATTTTACATATATCTAAAACACCTCTCAATTTAAAAACAGATCCATTGTTTTCCCTTCTTCTTTGTTTCCTAGTATTTAGCTAGTGATATATGTAAGGTGCATCACTGTGCTGAATGATTCAATCACTGACTACTGATTTCTGTCATTATACCTGTAGCCAATTGGGCTGTGTATTATTACTGTGGTTAGATTTCATTCCCTTAGCTATATTGTTCCTATCTGAACATTATTACAAGATGAAATGGCAAGGGATTTGGGGTGGGACACGGTTTAAGTATAATAATGCCACAATAAGGACAAAATAAAAGCAAAATACTGCAGATGCTGGAAATCTGAAGTAAAAACAAAAAAGTGCTGGAGAAGGTCTGGCAGCATTGGTAGAAAGAAAAAGAGAGTTGCAAAGAAGACTTAGACTGAACTCGAAGTGTTAACTTTGTTTCTCTCTTTATTGATGCTGCTAGATCTGCTGAATTTTATAGTATTTTGTTTTTATTGAAAAAAGGATTAATTTGGAGGCAAAACATTTATTGCTCGAGGGATTAGTGAAAACATTTGATTCACCTTTGGGCTTTATTCATTTCTGAAGATTCAGCATGCTAAATAAAACAAGAGTCAGGCCTTTTGTGTCTATTAATTTTTATATACAAATATGGAGCTTTCTGTGTCATTCAGAACCTTTTCCAAAATTCCAGCTGTAAGTGTTAGAGATTATCCCGTATATTACCAAAAGAAATCTTCTGCCTCATTGGCACACTACTCAACAAGTAATAGACAACATTTGCATGTATGATTATTTTTACCATTGCAGTATAATTTTCCTCATACTCTCCATCAAGGGTGTTGTAAAAGCTCCTGGCTGAAGTACATTGACTCTCTGGTGTGATGCAGTTGGCTGTACTCCACCTGCTTAAAAAAGGAAAAACATGCAGCTGAAGATCTCAGTGCACAAACAACACTGAAGAATTATATACAGCTAGACAAATGCTGACCTTTAACCATGCTAACCTATTCAACTTGTTCCACCATTCAATTAGGTCAGTTATTCTGTACCTGAACTCCCACCCCTCCAATCGCCACGAGGACAGAACCCCACTGGCCCTCACCTACCACCCCACCAACCTCCAGATACGTCGTATCATCCTTCGTCATTTCCGCCACCTCCAAACAGACCCCACCACCAAGGATATATTTCCCTCCCACCCCTATCAGGGTTCTGGAAAGACCACTTCCTACATGACTCCCTTGTCAGATCTACACCCCCACCAACCCAACTTCCACTCCCGGCACCTTCCCCTGCAACCGCAAGAAATGCAAAACTTGCGCCCACACCTCCCCCCTCACTTCCCTCCAAGGCCCCAAGGGATCCTTCCATATCCGTCAGAAATTCACCAGCACCTCCACACACATCATTTACTGCATCCACTGCACCCAGTGTAGCCTCCGAAACATTGGGAAGACAGGCCACCTACTTGCGGAACGTTTCAGAGAACACCTCTGGGACACCCGCACCAATCAACCCAACCGCCCCGTGGCTGAACACTTTAACTCCCCCTCCCACTCCGCCAAGGACATGCAGGTCCTTGGCCTCCTCCATCGCCAGACCATAGCAACACGATGCCTGGAAGAAGAGCGCTTCATCTTCCGCCTAGGAACCCTCCAACCACAAGGGATGAACTCAGATTTCTCCAGCTTTCTCATTTCCCCTCCCCCCACCTTTTCTCAGCCCCAACCCTCAGACTCAGCAACGCCTTCTTCACCTGCAATCTTCTTCCCGATCTCTCCGCCCCCACCCCCTCTCCGGCCTATCACCCTCACCTTGATCTCCCTCCACCTATCGTATTCCCAACGCCCCTCCCCCAAGTCCCTCCTTCCTACTTTTTATCTTAGCCTGCTTGGCACACCCTCCTCATTCCTGAAGAAGGGCTTATGCCCGAAACGTCGATTCTCCTGCTCCTTTGATGCTGCCTGACCTGCTGCGCTTTTCCAGCAACACATTTTTAAGCCCTGAACTCCATTTACCCATATTTTACTCGGATCCCATGATACCCTTACTGAAACAGGTCATCTAAAATTTTGAATAAGAATCTTTTAAGTAAAAACATCGAAGAAAAATACAGTAAAATAATTGGCTAATTAATTGCCAAATGTAAAATTATGATTTTCAGTTCTGTTCCAAAAGTAGTGAGAAGAGATTTAGAGGGATTACATTCATGCCTGAGCACCAAAATTAGCCATTAAATTAATTAGACATAACAGCCTAATCTGTGAGGGTGTCATCCACTGTGCAGCTGAGCTACACATATCAATCTATTTCTAATCTGCAGTGGGTTAGCTCATCTCAGCTGTTTAAGTATCACGATTGGTTCTTGTATCCCACTATCTGATGTTCACTGAATGCTCTCTAAAACGTACAAGTAAATTTTCAGTATCATTCAGATTGTGATATTGTGTGTTAGCTTCCCTGGCAAAATGTGCTAATACCACTGAATTTCTGGCTCACAAATGATAAATGACTACTTAGTCAGACAGCAGAAGCTTGCCTGTTCTTGAAATACTGCTGTAACCAGGCTTAGCATTCCTTAAATTAGAGGTGAAAAGAAATGTGGAAAACTGGAATACATTACAACCTGAAATTATAATGGATTGCAGCTGTTCAAGAGGCAACTAGCTCATCACCACCTTCCCAAGGGCAACTAGAAACAGCAATGTATGTCACAGCCAGCAAAGTTCACACCCCCAAATAAATTAAAAATTGTTCTTCACAATGGGATTCGCTAGCAAAGCCAGTTTTCTCAAAAGACTTCTCTAATTGCTGCAATCCATGTGGTGGATATCTAACCTTAGGTGGAAGATCTGTTAGGAAGTTTAAGGATTCTGACTCTGTAGCAATGAATGAAATAGTAATACATTTCCAAGCAATCACTGTATGCAACTTGGAAGGTAGTTTGCTGATGATGGTGTTCTTGTGCTTGCTATGGTCGAAGTCACTGGTTTGGAAGTTGCTTTCAAAAGAATCCATAGCAAGTTGCTGCAGTGTATTTTGTAGTTGTAATGCACTGATGCCATGCTGTACTGATGATGGAGGGTCTAAATGTTCAAGTTGATGGATGTGTACAGGTCACAAGGGCTGCTTTGTCCTTGATAGTGTTGAAATTTTTCAGAGTTGTCACTGTGCCCACCCAGGCAAGTAGAGAGTATTCCAGAACTTTGCTGACTACTTCTTTGTAGATGGCCTTCAGACTTTGGAAAATCAAGATCACATTTAGCAGGTTGCAATAGCGATATAGTAAGGATCTCGTAGCCACTGTAGTTATATAGCCACTTTAGTTCAGTTTCATGTGCATGGTATCCCCTATATATTGATGATGGAGAATTCAACAATGGTAATGGAACTGAACATCAAAAGGCAGTGGTTAGGTTTTCTCTTGTTGGAGATCAGTTGTGGGTTGCAAATGTTACTTGCCATTTAAGAGCCTAAGTCTGAATGTTGTCCAGATCTTGCTGTGTAGAGCATTGACTGCTTCAGTATATGAGGAATTGTGAATGAAATTAAACATGCAACCATCAGTGAACATCCCCAGGTCAGATTTTATCTTGGGCGGATGACCACTGAAGAAACAGTTGACGATGGTTGGGCCTAGGACAGCCAGTGGATATCCTGCAGTGAGGTCTTGGGGTTGAGAAAATCCATTCCAACATCCACGACCACTTTCCTTTGTACCTGGTATGTCCAACTAGTGGACAGTTTTATTTTGCCCCACGAACTTCAATTTTAGGAAGGCTCTTTGATACCACACACAACCAAATGCTGCCTGTTATCAAGGATAGTTACTCTCATATTGCCTCTGGAATTTCAGTCTTTTTTTCCATGTTTGGATCAAGGTTATATTGACATCTGAAGCTAAGTGACTCTGGTAAAATCCAAACTGAATATTGGCAATCAAGCTATTGCTGAGTAAATACCACTTGATAGCACTGTCAATGACTCTTCCCATCACTTGACTGTGATTGCCAGGAGACTAATGGAGCAGTAATTGGCCAGTTAAGGTGGCCTTCTGGACAAATCTGGAATGGCATGGTTGTCTAAAGAAATTTATCAAGATTACTCAGCTATTCCATAATGGAATGATGGGCCAGGTCTTTTTAAATGGTAAATCATCCAATCCATTTGTGGGTGTTTTCAAATGAAATGAAGGAGTGTTGCTTTCTAGCACCTGTCCTCTTTAATGTTTTCTTCACCTGCACCTACAGTCACTGCTGCAGACATCAGATTGGCCT
The DNA here is from genome assembly GCF_047496795.1 of Chiloscyllium punctatum. Lineage (NCBI taxonomy): Eukaryota > Metazoa > Chordata > Chondrichthyes > Orectolobiformes > Hemiscylliidae > Chiloscyllium > Chiloscyllium punctatum. The sequence goes on from NC_092763.1 coordinate 52,195,450, forward strand.
TCTTGAGGGTGAGCCTGTGGCAAGCAAGTGGCCCAGATGGAGTTCCCGGCCGTGCACTCAGATCCTGTCTGGGAGGATCTGAGGAAGTTGCAGAAATCTTTAACTCTCCTTACTAGATGTGAGGTTCCCAACTGCTTCAAGAGGACTACCATCTTTCCAGAGCCAAAGAAAAATCAGGCAACCTGCCTTAATGACTACCACTCGGTAGCTCTGACATCCATCATTATGAAGCACTTGGGAGGTTAGTAATGGCATACATCAACTCCAGCCTTGATCTATCACAATTTGTTGACCATCACAATAGGCCCATAGCAGACACCATCTGCCTGACCCTACATTCATCCCTGAAATATCTGAACAAGGACACCTATATCAGGTTCCTATTTATTGATATTAGCTTCACCTTCAATATTATAACTCCAACAAAAGTCATCTTCAAATTCCGAGACCTAGGACTCTGTTCCTCCTCTGCAACTGGATCCTTGATTTCTTGACCCATAGACCACAATCAGTAAGGGTAGTCGATAACACCTCTTCCACGATAGTCCTCAACACCGGTGGCCCCCAAGCCACTTACTAAACTTGTACACTCACAACGCTGTGGCCACATTCAGCTCTAAATCCATTTACAAATTTGCTGATGACACCATTGTGGTGGGTTTGATCTTAAATAACGATGGGACATGGTAGAGGAAGGAGATAAACAACTTCTGTAACGAGAGAAAAGAGCTGACGTTTCGAATCAAACTGACCCTTTGTCAAAGCTGACAAAGCTTTAACAAAGGGTCAGTTAGACTTGAAACGTCAGCTCTTTTCTCTCCTTACAGATGCTGCCAGACCTGCTGAGATTTTCCAGCATCCGCAGTAATTTGCTTTTATCCAGAGATAAACACTTAGTGGCATTGTGTAAAGATAACAATCTCTACCCCAATGTCAGCAAAATGAAGGAGCTGGTCATTGCCTTCTGGAAGCAGAGTGGAGGACATGCCCCTGTCTGTATCAATGGTAGTGAGGTGGAGATAGTTGAGAGCTTCAAATTCCTAGGAGTAAATATCACCAACAATCTATCCTGGTCTATATATATAAAACCTTTCTGTATTCATTGGCAATGAATCTGCACATTCATTGTCTTCTTTGAACTCGAAGAACAACCACCTGATTTTTGTAACCAGCAGGGGAAATGAGAGTTTTGAGATTGCTGGACTAATACTAGTGAGGTAAGACAAGGATAAGTGCTTGGTGTTTAGCTATATATAATTCATATCATTAACTTAGATGAAAGAACTGGATGAAAATATCCAAGTTTGCTGACAACATAAAATCACAAGGAAAAGTAAGCGATGAGGAGAATGCAAGGTCTTTGAAACAGATATTGACCAGTTAAACAAGTTGATGAAAATATAGCTGAGTATGCGAAAGTTTGAAGTAATTCACTTTGAAAGAGAAAATAGAAGAAAGAATATATTTAAAAATTGGGACCCTAAGAAATACAGAATACAGAAAGGTTAGTGGGCGGCATGGTGGCACAGTGGTTAGCACTGCTGCCTCACAGCGCCAGAGACCCAGGTTCAATTCCTGCCTCAGGCGACTCTCTGTGTGGAGTTTGCACATTCTCCCCGTGTCTGCGTGGGTTTTCTCTCGCAATCCAAAAATGTGCAGGTTAGGTGAATTGGCCATGCTAAGTTGCCTGTAGTTTTAGATGAAGGGGTAAATATAGGGGAATGGGTCTGGGTGGGTTACGCTTCGGCAGGTCGGTGTGGACTTGTTGGGCCGAAGGGCCTGTTTCCACACTGTAAGTAATCTAATCTAATCAAATGTTGCTATTTGAGGGACCTGAGTGACATTGTACATGAATCCCAGAAAGTTAACATGCAGGAACAGAAGGCAATTAGAAAGGTAAATTATATGCTTTCTGTTGTTACAGAGGGATTGGAATTGTTGGCATTTTACGAGGAAATATTCTAATGATCAAATACCAGGATGTAGAAAATGAGGCAGGCAGCCATTATGCATTTTAGCCTGCATCATTTAGTGTGAGAAAATATTCTATTGTTGAATTTATTTCTTCAAATAAACTAAACTCACATTTAGTTCACGACTCTTGGTGTGAGATTGCTAAGTTTGTGTTAAGCAAACATGCAACTGCAATAGGAGTGTATGAGTAAAGAAGTCTTACTGAAATTGTATTGGTCCATAGTGAGATCTCACTTGGAGTACTGTATAGTTTTGGTATCCTTACCCAAAGAAGTCAATGATTACCTTAGAAGGAATGCAGCAAAGATTTGAGACTGATGAGGGAATTGTGCTTTGAGGAGAGATTGAGTAGACCGGGCCTAAGTTCTAAAGTAAATAGCTGAAGACAAAATGAACGAGCTGGTTTGGATTTTTTTAAATTCCTCACATTCTGAAAGAGTCCCAGCAGTAAATCTAACTCCACTACTGAGAAATCAAGGTGAAAGAAAACAGAACTAGGGAGCCTAATGAATGGCGTATGCCCAAAACGTTGATTCTTCTGCTCCTTGGATGCTGTTTGAGCTGCTGTGCCTTTCCAGTACTACCCTCTCAAAACAAAACTACAGGCCAGTTAGCCTGACATCAGTTGACAAGAAAATACTGGAAAGTAGTATTAAGGAATCAATGCAGTTAGAAAAATGAAGTATGATGAGAACATGTCAACATGGCTTTATGAAGCAGAAGTCCTGTTTGACAAATTTATTAGAGATTTTAAAAATGTAACAAGGAGGACAGATAAAGGATGTAGTACACTTTAAGTTCCAAAATGCATTTGACAACGGTCACAAAACTGGTGCTTGGGATGACAGAACTGTCCTGCAATGAGAAGCTGAGTAAATTGGATCTATATTCTCTGGAGTTTAGAAAATGAGAGATGATCTCATTGAAAAGTTCAAGGTTATGTGAGCTGGTGAACCTAGAACAAGGGTCACCATTTCTGGATAGGAGACTAAGATGAGAAGCTTATCACTCAAAGTACTGGGCAGCTTTGGAATTCTTTACCCCAGAAACTGTTGGATATTTAATGGTTGAGACTTTGGTTAAAAACAAGAGAGTTGTTAATGAGTATGAAATTAAATCCAGTAGGTATAAGTATCCTCAAAACTGAAAGGTGGGAAACTGGAACAAAGGAAAACCTGTTCACATGAGTGAGTATACTTACAATGGCATACTGCATGTTCTATTGACAGAAGAATGGTTGTAATGTCCCCTGATTGTCGATAGGCTCGTCAGATCTAAAGGTGGTGGTTTCACTGTAATTTAAACCACAATAAAAAAGCATTCAGATTCATTAATATACTTCTGCTTTGAAAAATACTTTCCCATGATTCCCTTGATTTCACAATGCAAAAGCAGCTTTTTTAGCTAAATCAAACATTTATTAAGTACTCAACAAACAAAAATTTGAGCATTGAAATGGTAACACTGGATCATCTATCCTGAAAATAAAACCTATATTCCCCATATTGGGGTTATGATGGTTTGCATCCTTACTCAAGCAAAAAATTGTCCTAAACCACCCCTGCCCACTTACTCTGATGACCATGAGCATGAAGTATAGATACCCACTTTTGGAGTGGACCCTAACAGCATGCTTCCATTTTAGTGCAGTTTGTAAATTTGGACTCTTACCCAAAAAAGTCCTCATTTTTGTTTCTCTGTGGTTCTTTTGTACACTCCAAGAAGCAAATTGTAACTGTGAATCCTCATTTCTGTTTTGATCAAACTTCCTCTTCCTTAATTCTCCTGTTGTCAACATTCCCAATACTCTTGCTCATTACCTCCCACTTGCTGCTCCGCCCAGTCATTTATTTCCCTCCTTTGACCCTCCCACTGTCAGGTTCAGTATCCCTACCAGCACACACTGTTTCCCACTTGCTGACTCCTATGCCAGCTCTCTTTCTGTGAGAATGAGATGGAAGAGTCGCGGCAAGTGTCAGGGAACAAGGAAGGGGTTTGGAAGACAGAAACAGAGATTGGGGAAAGTGAATCGGAAGATTTGGAGAGCAGCAGTAACTGGGAGGATTGGCAAAAGTGTTGTGATAACTGTGAGCTAGTAAGGGGATTTTTGGGTCAGTTAGGTTCCTGGCACCCAACAGGATTTTAGTGTAAAAACTACAGATCAGGAATCTAATTCCCCATTCTAGGTGCTTTCTTGTGACAAAGTGACTTTTCTTTAGAGTGTTGAGTTAAGAGTGTTAAACAAGGGATAGTCAATAAATGAATAGATGTTACAAATTTTGGATATCCATTCTATATTCTTTTAGGTTCAGCATCACTTTCTTTCCTGTAATGCACTCAATATCTCTTCATCTTTACTGATCAATATCAAGTCACATGACAGCATGATCAGGGGTTATAGCAACAGATCAAACCTGGATAGAATAATCCTGGTCATGATTATTCTTGACACAGAAGGCCTTAACAGCTGCCACTCTCAGTCTCTGTCTTACCTACAAATTACACATATCATACCTTTAACATAATGAAACATGTCAAGGAGTTTCACAGGAATTTATGTGCTCCTGTGAAGTAGTATGACAGCGAGCAACATAAAAAGAATTAGCAGAGTTAACATTTTGAGTCCAGAAGGGTCACTCAAAATGGTAACTCTGCTTTCTTTCCACAAATGCTACCCAATCTCATAGAGTCATAGAGATGTGCAACACAGAAACAGACCCTTCGATCCAACTCACCCATGCCGACCAGATATCCCAACACAAACTAGTCCCACCTGCCAGCACCCAGCCCATATCCCTCCAAACCCTTCCTATTCATATACCCATCCAGATGCCTTTTAAATGTTGCAATTGTACTAGCCTCCACCACTTCCTCAGGCAGCTCATTCCATACATGTACCACCCTCTGTGTGAAACCGTTGCCCCTTAGGTCTCTTTTATATTTCTCGCCTCTCACCCTAAGTCTATACCTGTCTAGTTTTGGACTCCTCCACCCCAGGGAAAAGACTTTGTCTATTTATCCTATCCATGCCCTTCATGATTTTATAAAGCTCTATAAGGTCACCTCTCAGCCTCCGACATTCCAAGGAAAACAGCTCCAGCCCATTCAACCTCTCCCAATAGTCAAATCCTCCAACCCTGGCAACATCCTTGTCGATCTTTTCTGAACTCTTTTAAGTTTCACAAATCCTTCTGAAAGGAAGGAGACCAGAATTGCACGCAATATTCCAAATGTGGCCTCACCAATGTCCTGTACAGCCGCAACATGACCTCCCAACTCCTGTACTCAATACTCTGACCAATAAAGGAAAGCATACCAAATGCCTTCTTCACTATCCTATCTACCTGCGACTCCACGTTCAAGGAGCTTTGAACCTGCACTCCAAGGTCTCTTTGTTCAACAACACTCCCTAGGACCTCACCATTAAGCCATGCTAAGATTTGCTTTCGCAAAATGTAGCACCTCACATTTATCTGAATTAAACTCTATCTGCCATTCCTCAGCCCATTGGCCCATCTGATAAAGATCCTGTTGTAATCTGAGATAACCTTCTTTGTTATCCACTACACCTCCAATTTTGGTGTCATCTGCAAACTTACTAACTATACCTTTTTTGCTCACATCCAAATCATTTATATAAATGACAAAAAGTAGTGGACCCAGCACCGATCCTTATGGCACTCCACTGGTCACAGGCTCCCAATCTGAGAAACAACCCTACACCACCACTATCTGTCTTCTACATCTGAGCCAGTTCTATATCGAAATGGCTACTTCTCTCTGTATTCCGTGAGATCTAGCCTTGCTAACTAGTCTCCCACAGGGAACCTTGTCGAGCGCCTTACTGAAGTCCATATAGATCACATATATCACTCTGCCCTCATCAACCCTCTTTGTTACTTCTTCAAAAAACTCAATCAAGTTTGAAAGGCATGATTTCACATGCACAAAGCCATGTTGACTATCCCTAATCAGTCCTTGCCTTTCCAAATACATGTAAATCCTGTCCCTCAGGATTCCCTCCAACAACTTGCCCACCACTGACGTCAGGCTCACTGGTCTATAGTTCCTTGGCTTGTCCTTACCACCTTTCTTAAATAGTGGCACCACGTTAACCAACCTCCAGTCTTCCGGCACCTCACCGGTGACTATCGATGATACAAATATCTCAGCAAGGGGCCCAGCAATCACTTCCCTAGATTCCCACAGAGTTCTAGGGTACACCTGAGACCTGTTAACTTTCTCCAGCAATTTCTGAGTTTGTTTTAGATTTCTAGCACCAGCAGTACTTTAGTTTATTTTATAAGGAGAATTAGATCAGATGACTTAAGAATTGATCAAACAGGTAGATTTTAAGGACAGTCTTAAAAGAGGAGATTGAGCTAGAGAGGTGTTTGGAGGGAACTCCAGAGCTTGGGATCTCGGCAACTGTAGTCACAGTCACCAATGGTCAAGTGGTTAAAATTGGATTGTGCAAGAAACCAGAATTACAGTGCAGATCTCTTGATGGGTTGTATAGCTGGAGTAATTTACAGAGACATGGAGATATTTGAAAGCAAGGATGATAATTTTAAACTCAAAATTTAGTTTGGTTGGGAGTTACTGAAGGTCAATCAAATTTACAGGGTGTACTGTGCAGTTATCATTCAGGGGCGTGTGGGAGTCATCAAATCTAGAAGTAACAAGGATATAAGTCCATAAGACCATAACACAGAGGAGCAGAAGTTAGCCCATTCAGCCCATCGAGTCTGCTCCACCATTTGACCATGGCTGATAAGTTTCACTCCTCCATTCTCCCAGTAACACTTGATCCCCCATTCAATCAAGAATCTATCTATCTCAGTCTTAAATATACTCAATGACCTGGTCTCCACAGCATTCTGTGGCAGCGAATTCCTTCGATTCACCACTCTCTGGCTGAAAAAGTTTCTGCTTATCTCCATTCTAAAAGATTTTCCCTTTACTCTAAGGCTGTGCCTTCAGTCCTAGTGTCTCCTAATAATGGAAACATTTTCCCAATGTTGTGTGCAATTCTGGTCTCCCTCCGATAAGAAGGATGTTGTGAAAGTTGAAAGGGTTCAGAAAAGATTTAAAAGGATATTGCCAGGATTGGAGGGTTTGAGGTAGAGGGAGAATAGGCTGGGGCTGTTTTCCCTGGAGCATCGGAGGCTGAGGGGTGACCATATAGAGGCTTATAAAATCATAAGGGGCATGGATAGGGTAAATAGACAAGGTCCTTTCCCTGGGTGTCCAGAACTAGATGGCATAGATTTAGGATGAGAGAGGAAAGATTTAAAAGGGATCTAAGGGGCAACTTTTTCACTTAAAGGATGATGCATGTACGGAATGAGCTGCCAGAGGAAGTGGTGGTGGCTGGTACAATTAGAACATTTAAAAGGCATCTGGATGGGTAAATGAGTAGGGAGGATTTAGAGGGGTATGGGCCAAGTGCTGGTAAATGGGACTGAGTTAACTTAGGATATCTGGTTAGCATGGATGAGTTTGACTGAAGGATCTGATTCCATGCTGTACATCCTTATGACACTATCCATTTTGTCCAAGCCATTCAATATTCTGTAAGTTTCAATTAGATCCACCATTATCCTTTTAAACTCCATCAAGTCCTGACCCAGAGTTCTCAAACGTCCCTCATATGTTAAGATTTTCATTTCTGGGACCATTCTCATGAACCTCCTCTGAACACACTCCAAGGCCAGTACATCCTGCCCAAAATATAAATATTTTTAGAGATATAGAGCCCAAAATTATGCACAATACTCCATATGAATGAGGGTTTAGGGATGGCATGAGTATGAACTTGGCATTCAATACCAGTTAGAATAAACTCTTTGGTAGAAGGTTGAGAAATGCAAGTAAATTTCAAGCTGTAAATCATCAGGAGTCCCAGTGCATGCTTGAAATGGATGTAATCCCGCCACATGGTATCCCCACTAGTTTAATATTTAAATGAAGACACAATTTACTAGCTCAGTGAGATTAGATTGCAATTTACATTCCTTGTAAAATGCTCAGATGAAACATCTTTGAGCGCAGTTCCAACCTATAACTAATGAGTGTAAGGCCACAGCAGAAATATGGGCCTGATTTGGCTGATTCAGACATATTATTAATCATAGAGGCCACCAAAGTGTGCGGTCATAGAAATTAAAAAGTTAGACTGAAGTCATTATGAAGGGTGAATGAACCTTAGTTTGTAAATTGGCAGCAGTCAGGAGTGTAGGTTATAATGGATTCAATCCTCTTAATGACACTGCTACTAATAAGTTGTTCGATTGTATTTGTAAAAGTAGCAGTAGGATTGAAATTGAGGCAGACGACCAAGTACAGTTAATAAAGCATTGCCCTTCATTTAACATACAGTTGGAGTTGAACAGAAGAAAATAAAATCTTCCAAGTCCCAAAATATAACATCTCACATCAATTAAGTCAACAACTAACAAGCAATTTCATGAAATAATCTAAGCAACAGCTCTACACCTGTCTTTTTTTTTCCCAGTTGCCAGCTGCTCATATCTGGCATCTTCAGGTTAGTTTTAAAACTCCAATCAAGTTTCCCACCACAATTTCTTTCCCTGTTCTATTTTTATTTCCAGTACGTAATACAGGATATTACATTTTCTATTTTTATTTTTAATATGTGTGGTTTTCCAGAAGTGAGATGGAACACCTCCATTTGAGAAACTAAAGAGAAATCTGGGGCTGTCAGAGGAACAGCTTCACACCATTCCTGTACTAGCTCTCTTAATCAGAGAAATTATCTCAGTTACCAATGAACTTTGGTTTATTATTCTACCATTAATAGCCAATATCCTCTGTTTTCCTATTAGTCACTGTCTCTTGGCTAGAACTACATTGATGAATTCTGTCTCCTATCCCTCAGCATCAATCTTCCTCCTTTTCCAAACGTTTGAAAATTTAACGTGCCAGGCATAACATAAATAACTAACTAGGACATCAAATCAGAGGTTGAGAAACTCTGATTTAGAATACCAATTTATTGCTAAAAAAGGACTTTACACTCTTAGGATCAACAATACATTTGTGGCTTTAACTAAAATCCATCCCTCTCAATTAATACTCGTAGGCAAGCAAATTATAAGAGTTTATCTTATTGCAAACAAAATTACTTAGACATTTGCACTTACAAACCCATTGTTACTACATCTGCAGGATTTTGCTTTTAACCAATTTGCAATGCTATAAAAATTGTATGAGAAATTAAAGATGCCTAAATGAATTATTTCATAAATATGCCATTCTAAACTTGAAATGATGTGCAAATATTGGGACCTTTGAAAGCAGCCTTAATCTCACGACTTCAAAAGTGTTTCCTGTCTAATTCTGTACTCCACTTTAATGTGTAAGTTTCTCTTAGATATTGGTAGGAAAATATTATAAGTGCTCTTCATTCTCATGAGTACAATCTCAATAAACTAATAAGGCTAAAACCTTATACCATTTGAAACATAGGTATAAAAATGAGTAGATCAAATGTTATCCTTACTCTTTCTGACTCGAGGCTTGAGGTTCCTGTTAACTGGAGGAGGTTCAATGTCTGTGGAAAGTGTAGGCAATGGCAGATTGCCTTTGACAACTGATGGCAAGACCAGGTTTGTACATGCTGGACTCATGGGAATGTACCCATCTGATGTGCAGTCAGCTGCAGGCGTTATTGGAGATGATCCTGGATTCATAGGAACATAGCTGTCATCAGTACTGTCTGTGGTATTACACTGCTGGCCAGGAAGCTTCTGTTTAAACAAAGAGGAAAAAGGTGTGTTTACAAAACACCATGGTGAAACATGCCAGCACATCTGATGTAATGTACTATGTTTTAGATCACAGTAGGAGAGTTAATGTCATATACAGTGGGTTGAATTACCTCTTTCCTAGTTTTCTTGTAAATAAACAAAACAATTGAGATGCAAACTAAACCAACTGTATTCAAACATATTACCTAAGAATTTGGTAGCAAAGTGACAGCAAGTTTAATGCACATGTGCTAATCGTGTAGTACCTAGAGAAGAAGTGACAATCCATGAGTTGCAAATTACCACAAATTGATCTCAAAACACTTTTTTGTGTTCATTTTTAAGACAGCTTTCAGTGTCTAGAGACACTGGAGGGAGACAAACCACGTGCTTACTGTAGCTCAAGTTTCTTCCTAGGGGTTGCTAGCTGTAGTTTAAGGGACAGCACTCCACATCAAATGTAGCTGGTCAGGAGTCTCTCCTGCTCTTACAATCCAGAGGAGGGACTTGTAGGTTGCCAATTAACTTGCTTGGAGATTTTATGAACACACCTTCTGTAACCAGCAAGTCTTGGGATGGGACTCGAAACAAGTGCTTCTGGATAAGAAGAAAGCACACTATGCACTGAACCACAAGAGCTCCTCCTGTTTGTATTCTCAGATAGTAAACTTATAAATTTTAAAATTTGAATTTTGATTTCCTGCTTTTCACGCCTGTCCCTCCCATTATTTCTCTTTCTGTACTTGATTTCACTCTAATTCAGCCAACTCCTTCTTCATTTCTCTGTTTCTTTCTCAATGGTTGAATTCAATTGGTTAATAATTTAACCGTTCATTCACTAGCATCATCGAATCATATAGGCCTGGAATTTTGAAACAACAGGAAGAGGCCCTTTGGCCCATCATGTCTGTGCTGCTCATCAAGCACCTATTTCTCCTAATCTGACTATCCACACTTAGCCTGCTATGGCACTTCAAGAGTTCATCTAATAATTTGTTAGATGTCTTGTGGGTTTCTATCTCCATCAGTATGGGTTCCAAATACTTACCCATGAATGGGATAAAAAGAACTCAAATCCCCTCGAGACCTCCTGTTCCCTAAATCCGAGGTGTGAGATTACCTCACATTGTTACAACCAGGTGAGATGGGTTGAACTGGCACCCTTCTTTTCAACCTCCTCAGTTGGTAACAACAAGATTAAATTTGATTGAATAATGAGGCCATTCCTTTCTCTACTAAAATGTGGTTACCTTTTTAAAAAATATTTTATTGAAAAATAGATTTTTTTAATATTACAATAAATACAAAACAATACAATTCAAAACAATACAAAGAAAGAGCACCCAAAAAAAATGTAAGAAACCCAAACTGCCCTCATGTATAAATATATATGTATATTAAAAAAAACCCAACTGCTTAACTAAATAAATAATGACTAACAACAACCTAATAAATAATAACAATACAGCTCAGCCGAACAAAACACTAACTCTCGAATATCAAGGGCTATAATCTTCACCTATTCATACATTCGTAATTCCCCTCTGGATATTGCACTCGTAAAGCACAATCATTACGTCTATATAAGAGCCCTTATTAGTGTGGCAGACAACTCTGTGTCCAGGTATTCCAAAAAGGGCCGCTATGTCTTATAGAAATTCTCAGTTTTGTGGTGTACTATACATGTGAGAAAATCCAAGGGAATGTGCTCCATAACAATAGCCCGCCAACCCGACAGGCCTGGGGGATTTACGGATCCCAACCAAACAAGATATTCTTTCTTGCACAGAAAGTGAGGATGTTGGCAAGATTTTTCTTATGCGCATCTACAGGGAACACACTTGGCAGGCCAAGAAGAAGAGAGATCAGGTCCTTCCCCACCCTTACATCCAAAATCCTCTCCATTGCACCCGCCACAGTTTTTCCAGTATGTTTGAAGCCTATCACAGGGCCAGAGACAATGGATAAGAGTGCCCATACAGACCTTGCACTTGGGAAATGTTCCAGATACCCCTGGTTTAAATTTTGACAAATGATCCGGAGCCAAATGGACCCTATGGAGAATCTTCAACTGTAAAGCATGAGTCCTATTACAAATTGACAGCTTTCTTGCTTATTCCCAAAAACTTCCCATGCCTCTGAAGAGACCTCAATGCCTAGCTCTCTCTCCCACCCCCTGCAGAGTCAATTAAACTCATCTGAGGGGGCACACTCCAATTGATGATATAAAGTGCTGACAGAAAGTGTACTCTTAGCACTGAACACCCTCCTCTCTGTCGAATTTGTAAGGATCAGTCAAAAGTGTAGTCTTTTTTTGAATACAATCCCTAACTTGAAAAAAGGAAAGAAGTCTCTGTTAGAAAGCTTGTATTTCCATACTTACTGATCAAAGGACATCATTATGTCCCCCTCAAATAAATCACCCATGCAAGACACACCCCTAGATGCCCAATGTTTCAACCCTGAATCCATCATCCCTGGTTGAAAGCCCAGCATACCCACTACAGGGAAAAAAAATTGTTTTGCCAATATTGCCTTCCCTCTGCCGAATTGTCCTCCATACTTTAACAATTTGGCAGAGGGAAGGCAATATTGCCATAACCCAATAAGTTAACTGTCCTCATTTTGTCCAAAAACAGCAAGCTAGTAAGGGGGCACCTTGCCTGAGAGGTTTCAATATCTTACCATATTGAAAGAGGGTTCCCACAAGCCCAATCACTCACAAAAGATAAAAGCCAACTTAGTTGATAGCTTTTAATGTCTGGGATATCCACTCCCCCCAGTCTGTGAGGCAATTGCAGTGTACCAAATTAAAAAGGGGCTGCTTACGATGCCAAATGAAAGAGCTGAACCAGCTGTTCAGTCTCCTGAACGTTTGCTAATTGAAAGTCAGGGGGAGCATCTGGATAGAGTACAACAAACGGGGGACAATATTCATCTTACAAAGCTCTATCCAACCTAACCATGAGACTGGAAGCGCCTTCCATTTTTGAAGGTTTTCTTTGATTTTGTCGAATAATTGAACAAAATTAGCTTTAAACAACCGATCGAGAACTGGAGTGACGAATATGCCCAAATACATAAAAACCCCAGTGACTACCTAAATGGGAATCAAGATTCGCACTCAAGACCTAGCACCTTCTTCAGACCACCCACAAGCATAGCCTCTGATTTTTTTAAATTAACATTTTATCCCAAAAAGGTGCCAAATGAGCTGATGCATTGTATCAGGTGAGGCACCAAAACTGCTGGATTTGACAAAAAAAATGAGGGCATTGTCCGTGTACAACAAAATCTTATGTAATTTTGACCCCACTTCTGGAGCCAATATATTAAGATCCCCACGAATGACCTCCACCAATGCTTCAATCACCAATGTAAAAAAAACAATGGTGAAAGGGGACAGCCCTGCCGGCTGCCCCTAAAAATGCTAAAATTACCTGATCATACCCCATTGCTGATGACTGCAGTGAGAGGGTCACTATAAAGAACCTTTACCCATCTTATAAAGGCTTCACCCAAGTCAAACTACTCCAGAGTACAAAAAGGATACGGCAACTCAACTGGGTCAAGTGCCTTCTCAGCATCTAGAAAAATCACCAATCCCTGTATTGACTGTTGTTGACATGCTTGAATTACATTAAGCAGCCTCCTAACATTACTGGAGGCTCTGCGGCCTTTTATGAAGCCTGTCTGGTCCTCTTTAACAATAGAAGGTAACATAGTCTCTAGCCTTAACACAAGACTCTTAGAGAGGATTTTAAGAGTGAAATGGGCCTGTACAAAGCACAGTCCTCTGGGACCTACCCTTTTTTAAGAATAAGCAAAATATTAGCTTCTCTTACAAATGGCAGGAGATGATCATGAGTCATTGAACATGTTGAGCATCGGCCCTGATAATATGTTTATAAATTCCTGATAGAATTCGCTGGGAAGTCCATCAGGACTGGGTGCCTTTCCACTCTGAAGCTGGTTCACAGCCTCCTGCATCTCTTGCTGTTATAAGGGGGCATTGAGAAAAGACTCTTGTTCGGGGTTCACACCCAGGAGCTTCAGATCCTTGAAGAAGGACTCCATCTTGGCCCACCCCTCCTCACAACCCTCAGATTTGTATAATTCAGAGTAAAATCTCTGCAATGTCACATTAATCTTTTTTGGAATCACGCGTTAGGTTCTCAGACCCTTCCCTAAATGACACAATGGCTTGAGGGGCACTCCTTTTCCTGATGAGATACGCTAGGTACTTGCCCGGTTTGTCACCATGCTCATTTAACCTTTGTATTTCGAAAGTAAGCTCCTTCTTTGCTGTCAGCATGAGTACAGAATTCAATGCAGACTGCAGCACCATAATCCTCTGTAGCTTGGCCAATGAAGGCCTGTCAAAGTAAGCTTTTTCAGCTGCCTTCAACCATGCTTCGAGGAGATGCTGCTGCCCACTCTTCTGCCACCTCCTACTGTCAGAGTAGGAAATAGCTAACTCCCGGCAGAGGCTTTGGCTGTTTCCCAAAGGATGGACGGGCTACTAACCGAGCCTGAGTTAATGTCGAGGAACACCCTAAATTTCATACAGAAGTACCCCACAAAATTATTATCCTTAAGGATAAAAGGATCCATTTGCCAGTGCCTCGGGCCCACTATAGATTCCTTAATCTTAACCAACAGTTACACTGGAGCATGATCGGAGATGGTAATATTACCAATTGTACAAGATGCTCCCAACTTAAGGCTTGCCACAGGGGTCAGAAAAAAATCAATCCTGGTGTGACATCTGTGTGGGTTGGAAAAAACTTAAAATCCCTGTCTGTAGGGTGAAGATTCCTCCAGATGTCCACCAACCCTAACTCTACTCACAGATCCACTAATTATTTAGTAAAATACAAAAGGTATTGGGGTGGCCTTTGTCTACCGTGGGATCCATAAGACAATCTCTCCCTGTAATGATATTCCGGGACTCGAGACTGATCAATTTAGAGAACACTTCTACCAGAAATTTTAGGGGATGGGCTGGAGGGCAGTAAACATTTTAAACATCATATTCATCTCCATTTATCAGGGCTTTGAGGATTACAAACCTCCCGTGTGTGTCTTTAACACACTCGAGTAGCTTAAATGGGAGATTCCTTCTAACCAATATAGCCACTCCCCTACTTTTGGTATTAAAAGATGAAAAGTAAACCTGATCAAAGCCATTCTGCTGTAGTTTCAAATGCTCCCTATTATCCAAGTGTGTCTCCTGTAATAAAGCAATATCCACCTTTTCTTTTTGAAGACTTGAAAATACTTCTTCCTCATAATTGGTGAGTGACTCCCTTTGATATTCCAGGTACACCATTTAATCAAGTCATTAGCCATAACCTTCTGGAGTAACATTTAGATTCCAGAGAGGAGGAAATCGCCCAAGCTTTAGTGTTGCAAAATCTATCCAACATAAAAACTACATAAACTAAACCCATCACAGTTAACAAACCTACAAAGCTATCAAAAATTATATACAACAAAAACCAAAAAACATAGCAACTGCCAGTGGTGCTGAATAGGGGAACACACCCCCTGCCCAAAGAAGGCATCTACACATCCCAGAATCCAACTTTCCATCCCACTGCCAATACTGCAGCCAGGGCATTTAAATACCTGAACCAGCATAAACTGCCTGTAAGTGGGCATCTAGCCAATCCAACCATTTTCCCTGCTCCTAGCTAGAGTTGCATCATAAACACAAGCAGGAAAGAAAGAAAATATACCTTGTAATAACTCTGTGAACAAAGAAATTTTGAAAAAAAAGGATAAGTACCCCACCCATCCTTTGGTATAACTTAAAAATTGAATGTTCACATTCCAACTGCCCCCGAACATAATTTTGACCAGATATTACCAATTGAAAAATAGGAAAAGAAAGCCCCGATCAGACTTTCTCTGGTCCCATGAAGGAAAAAACAGAGGTATACCCAAACAGCATGACTATTTATACATACTAAGTTGTTCAGATTGGGTTAATTTGTCCACAAAGTCTCTTGCCTTTTCCAATGTGTCAAACAGATGTACAGATCCATCGAAGGTGTTCCGAAGCAACGCTGGATATCTCAGAGAGTACTGGATCCCAAGCTCCCTCAGTCTTCTCTTGACACTGTCATAGGATTTTCTTTCCTGGATCACTGCTGGAAGAACCTGATCTTAGAGCCCTTGTAAACTCGGGCCTTCAGATCCTTCCCCTGGATTCTAGAAGCTTCCACGATTCTTTCCTTATCTATATAGTGAAGAAACTGCACCAAGATAGGATGAGGACATTTGTCCAGATCTGACCTCTGCATCATAACCTGGTGAACCCTCTCAGTCTTCAAGCCTCGCATTCCAGCCTCTAGGTTAAGGAATTTTGGCAACCAGTCCTTAATAGATTCCTCGGCCGGTCACTTACCTTTCAGCAGACCAACGATCTGAACATTTTTTTCTCTGGCCCGTTCTTGAGGTCATCAACCTTGTCAAGCAAATTACAGACCTGCGCCTCCAGGACCTGGATCCTATCCTTGGAGGAACAGGTATCAGCTTCCACCACTGTGACTCTGTGTTCTACCTCATCTGTCCTTTTCTCCAGGTCTCCTAGCTGCTGTTCATGTTTCTACAGCAAGATAGAGATCGGGGCCAGCCTCTCCTCTAGCTGCTTGTCCAACATCTTGCGAGATTTCGTGAGCTCCTTCACCAGGACCTGGTCGGACATAAAGTCTGAGGATCCTCCAGCCTGGGCCATGGGCCCGGCCTTGGATATAGCTCCTCTCTTCTTCGGCATCTCTGGATGGTGAAAACCAAGGTAAGTTGCTCTCTGATCGTCTCCTGGGACTCCACAACTTTTCCAGAGTCCCAGGATATTGTGGTGGTCTGGGTAGGGCTGGCTAGTACTTTGTCTCACTTGCAATGTGGTGTGGAGCTCTGCAATGCAAACTTCCTAGATCGCTGCCATCATAGATCCCCCCAGTTACCCATTTTTAATGTAGGCAATAAACAGCCAATCATAAGGTTACCAGAAGAGCAAATTTATTGTCTTTCTTCCCCAAGGAAAAAGTAATAAAGATGTGACATCAAGGCTTTTGTCCAGTCACCTGCATCCACACACACAAATATATATATATATTCACACATGTACAAAGTTAAGAGTATCTAGCATAAAGGAAGATAAAAGGATATATGCAGTTTAGTGTCATTTAGGTGTCCTTAAGGCATGAGGTTTTAACCTGACACCAAGGGAGATAGATTGGTTTGTTGAATGTTGCTACATGTAACATATGTTGAAGTTATTTCTAAAGTTCGCTGATCCTTCTTCCAAGTCAGTGCTATCAACATTTATCCTTGAGAGACAGAGAGAGAGAGCCTGCTCAACCTGTGTTTGATTCTGATCCTCAATCCCAATTCTTGATTTGGCAACAAACGTCTTGAAATTGAAATATGATCCATTTCTGTGGAAGTTGTAGAACCTATTTTATATCCAACATGTGTATATTCTCATAATGGTGTAAATCAAAGAGCTGATGATGATGACCTTTCCCCTTGCGGCCTGGCTGACTGGTGTCAGTGAACTTGAGTAAAATGTGAGTTTCAGTTCAGACGGTCTTTGGTGAAATCCAAATTGGTTTCATGAGACTTGACGAATGTGTGTTGATCAAATAATCCCTGTGCCATGTTTAAATCAGTGTTTTGATTCTTTTTTTTGAAGTATTCCCATTTGAGTGAGTCCCAGATACTAAATCAGATGATAGAATTGAATCATCATAGTCCATGTTTAGACCATTAATGACACACTTAGAAGCTTTCACTTCTAACAATTTATGATACTTTTTACTAAATGTTCTCTTCCTTTAAGATGGCCCTTCATTCCATTTACTTGATCCAGTTATGGCCACAGATTAATATCATTATTTAGGTGAATTTGATGCTCTACCTGGAGACAGCTGGGAGGTGAGTAGAGCCATATAATGGACTGAGAAGGTGCAGGGTAGAGACCCCTTCAGCTTTCTTATAGCCTCTCATTAGGTTCAGGGTGAGAAGACCAACCTGGAAGTTTCCTGCCCAGAGCCAATTGAGGTCCATTATTGTCTACTCAAAGACCATTATTGAAAGTCTTCAAATGCTACACTGGTAATTAACCTGTGGCAGACAGGGGCTCAGCAGTGTGTGCAAAGTAAACCCTAGCAAGTATACCCATGGTCATGTCTCCTCCTCAGGGATCCTGTGTTCAATGATGAAACTCACTGGTGGCCACGGAGAGATTTGCAGCCCTTCAAAAAAAAACTTCAACTGGCTTACAAAGGCCTCTATAACGGAGTCTGATGATCTTGGCCCAGTCATTCACATCTGGGGAAGTAGCAAACTTCATCCTCAGGCCTCCTGAACTCAGTGGTACTGTTTGTACTGGAGACTGACCATTTTCTGATTGGCAAACACCTTTTCAAGGCAGGACATCTGCTCTATACATGCATAGAAAAAGCAACAGAAAATTGCCACTGGTGGAGTTGGAAACCCTGTCAGCCGGCTGCCACAGTGTCATAGAGTCATAGAAATGTACAGCACAGAAACAGACCCTTTAGTCCAACTCTTCCATACTGACCAGATATCCTAAATAAATCTAGTCCCATTTGCCAGCATTTGGCCAATATCCCTCTGAACCCTTCCTACTCATATGCCCGTCCAGATGCCTTTTAAATGTTCTAATTGTACCAGCTTCCACTACGTCCTCTAACAGCTCCTTCCATACATGCACCACCCTCTGTGTGAAAAGGTTGCCACTTAGGTCCCTTTTAAATCTTTCCCCTCTCACCTTAAACCTATGCCCTCATGATTTGCTCCCACCCTGGGAAAAAGACCTATCCGTGCCCCTCATAAGGTCATCCTCAGCTTCTGAGGTTCCAGGGAAAAAGCCCCAGCCAACTCAGCCTCTCTCCATATCTTAAACCCTCCAAACCCAACAACATCCTTGTAAATCGTTTCTGAAATCTTTCAAGTTTCACAACTTCCTTCCTATAGCAGGGAGACCAGAATTGCATGCAGTATTCCAAAAGTGGCTGACCAATGTCCTGTACAGCCGCAACATGACCTCCCAACTCTTATACTTAATGCACTGATCAATAAAGGCAAACATACCAGCGCCCTTCTTCACTATCCTGTCTGCCTGCAACTCTACTTTCAAGAACTGTGATTCTGTACCCCAAGTCTCTTTGTTCAGAAACACTCCCTAGGATCTTGCCATTAAGGGTATAAATCCTGCCCTGATTTGCCTTTCCAAAATGCAGCACTTCCCATTTATCTAAATTAAACTCCATCTGCCACTCCTCGGTCCATTTGACCAAGGTACCATTGTACTCAGAGGTAACCTCCTTCACTGTCCACTACACCTCCAGATTTGGTGTCATCTGCAAATTTACTAACTCTATCTCCTATGTTCACATCCAAATAATTTATATAAATGACAAAAAGTAGCGGACCCAAACTGACCTTTGTAGCACACCACTGGTAACAGGCCTCCAATCTGAAAAGCAACCCTCCATCACCACCCTCTGTATTCTACCTTCGAGCCAGTTCTGTATCTAAATGGCTAGTTATCCCTTATTCCTCCCTGTGATCTAACATCGCTAACTAGTCTATTATGAGGAACCTTGTCAAACGCCTTACTGAAGTCGATATAGATTAATAGTATACTATTGTGTATTATCTTCTTGCCTTATTGAGCACTCATTCAACTATCCTTACCCAGCCATTCAATGATTCAAAAATCCTGAACTTGCTAAATTCCAGACAAACTCTCATTCATAGCCTGCCCAAGGGTTCCCCTGCATGCATGTAGTGCGGTAGCATGAGAGAGTGTCCATGTTTCATTCAAAGTTCCCTTTAAAATCAAGGACTTGGTCATTTAAAAGACACAATAACTTTGTGGTGGAACGGCATTCAAACCAAAATCCACAGGCCTAAGTATGACCATTAGAGGGGAGTCCCATGACACAGAGCCCTATAGCCCTATAGCTCTGCAAATATTTTGTCTCCAAATAATAATACAAATATTGTTTGAATCTATCTTTATCACAGTATGAGCTTCATTTGCAATATGAAAGGAGAAACTGAACGTCAAGAAAATGCAATATTTAGGAAAGGGAAAGAAAGCAGGGCAGCATTGTGAGTAAAAGATAAAATCAATGCAATATTAAGGAAGGATATTGGCTCGGAAAATTATGAAATAGAAAGTGGACAGATGAAGGTAAGAAACACAAAGCAACAGAAAACATTGGTGGGAGTTGTCCGTAGGCCCCCAAACAACAGCAGAGGATTTAAGGGAAGCCATTAAACAGGAGATTAGAGATATATATAAGGGTAAACTGTAATCATGGGTGGCTTTCATTTTATGCGGGTTAGAAATACCAACTATCAAGAATACTGTGAAAGAGAATTTTCTGGAATGTTTATGTGATGGCTTTCTCAGATCAAGACATTGAAGAACCAACTAGCAAACAGCCAATCCTAGACTAAACAATGCTTTTTTTAAAGAATTGGTATAGTGTGGAAGCAGACCATTCAGCCCATCAAGCCCATACTGCCCCACTGAAAGGCATCCCAGCCTACCCTTTCCCTGCATTTCCAATGGATAGCCCACCTAGCCTGCACATCCCTGGACACTATGGGCAATTTAGCATGGCCAATCCACTTAACATGCACATGTTTGGGCTCTGGGATGAAACCAGAGCACCCAGAGGAAACTCAGGCAGACACAAGGAGAATGTGCAAATGCCACTCAGGCAGTCACCCAAGGCTGGAATTGAACCCCGGTCCAAGGTGCTGTGAGGCAACAGTGCTAAGCTCTGAGCCACCATGCCACCCCATTGCATTTCGCAATGAGGAAGGATTAAGAATCGCGTTATGCAACATCCGTTTCGGGAATAGTGACCATAAAAATAACAGAATTTGACATTAAGATGGAGAGTAAAGAAACTGAGTCCTGAATCTAAATAAAGGAAATTAGGAGGCAATGATTTGGCAATGGATTGGGGAACCTGATGAAATGGCTAATATTTAAAAATGTATTCATGAACTACAGCAATTATTCATTCATTCTGGTGAAAAAAATGGACAGGTAGCTCAACCATGGCTTGCAACAGAAATCATAGATAGTAATAAATTGAAAGAGAAAGCACATAAAACTGCCAAACAAAGCAAACATGAAGAAGCTGACCAGAATTAGGCAGGTTCAAGTTGTGTAACACTGAGAATTATCGAATAATCAGGCAAGCATGACCAAATCAACACTCACCAAAGCAAGAAGGCAATAGATATGCTTATTGCAGATTGCCTGAAAGTGTTTGTGTTACACTGGTAGTGTTCCTACCTCTGGGTCTGAAGGCCCTGATTCAAATCCCACTTGCTCCAGAGGTGTGCCAGAACCACTTACTGAAGATCTGCCCGAGTATATATTAATCATGACAAGGCTTCTTGAAATTGCCACAATAGGATATTGCCAGTTTTTAAGGCAGTGAATAGCTCCACCATCACAACATTAGATTTTGCTTTTTACTTGTTTGGGTATCAAAGTTTACCTGTTTGCTCTCCCGTGGCAATGACTTAGCATTATACAAAGCAACCTACTGTTGTTGCTAATTATATACGGACAGTGTGAAGCATTTGCATGGAACGTGTTTATTTGTAGATGTGCCCACTAGCTCACTGTTTGACAATGATGTGAGATATTTGAGGTCAGTGTTAGACCATTCTACTGGATGGAAACAGAGAGTATCACTTCAAAAAGGTGAGGCATGATTTGCTTATTTTTCATGGACTACCGTTCTTCCCACAGAGTGTTGCTTTACTTTAATGCTGTGGATATAAAAGGGCTGGTATGTATATTTAGCTTCAGGATTTTTGCTTTAGGATCATTTCACATTGGAACTAGCATAGCATTGACACATTTGGCACCATTTTAAATGAGTCTCTCCTGATCCTCAATGTTCTCTCCTACTCTCCAGCTCCTCAAGCTTCTTTCCTGCTCCCAAATGAACCATCATTTGCTTCCCAAGACCCTTTTCCATTTTCCAATACCTTCTCCCACTTCTGAAATCCTCTCCCCTTCTGTAAACCTTTTGCTTGTAGGCTTCTTCCACTTGTTGGTCTCTTCGGCTTGCCAGCTCTCCTGCTGCCAGGCTCCTTCCCTCTCACCTAACCCTCCCAGTTGCAGCTCCTCTCCATCTTTTGCCCACTTTGAAAGGTGGCTAAGAGTCAAGGAGAGGAATTGACGAGAGAAAGAGTCAGGGAGCAGGACAGAATCAGGAAGGGGCAAAAAGCCAGAAAGGCAGAGAGAGCCAGGGAAGGAGAAATAGCAGCACAAAGACAGAGAGTGAAAGACAGTCATCAAGTAGGAGGGCGTCAGCAAGCAGAAGGGCTGGCAAATGAAGCAGTGACTGAAAGTTAAATGGAAATTAGTAGCATGCTTCTTTTACATTCTAAACTGTATTTTATTTTAAACATAACTCATAAATACAGAACAATGGGAATGTACAGTTTTGCAACTGAAACTATAATGCTTTAAAGCTTTATTTTTCCTAATGAAGAAGGTCCCAGAGAATCGAACAACAGCTTTTACATTGGTCATAATGGGACAATCTTAAATTTGTTTCATTTAAAGTTGCTGCAATTACAACATCAGCCAACAATCAGACAATTACTGTACCTATTGCAATACAAAAGATTTTTCATACACAGAGTACTCACCATATTTAGATTAAGCCCTTCATTTGCAGGCATTATGCAGTTCCCTTGGAAATCAGTAAATGGCAGTAAATTGCACCCCTCCGTATCTGAAACATAATACTTGGTTATTACATTGAAGTATGCATCATTATATTACAATAAACAAATCAGCAAAGATAAGAAGTGGCCTGTGGATGTGAATTTTACTTCAGAATTTTTAAAATTGATTTTCACATTAATAATTCTGATCTCCATATTTAAGGAAGGATATGCTTCCAGTAAAGTGTTCACTGGATTGGTCCCTGAGATGTTTGTCCGGGATGAGAAGTTCAGGAAAATTGAGTCTATACTCTCGTGAGTTTAAATGAATACGAGTTGATTTCCTGGAAGTGTACAAGATTCTGAAGGGGCTTGCCAGCATCAAAACTGAAAGGATGCTTCACCTGATTGAGGTGAACATGGGGCGTATTCTGAGGGTAAGGGATTGATGATGAAGGACTGAGAGGAATCTCTTCACTCAGAGGAATGTGAATCTTTGGAACTGTCTCTGTCAGAGGGTTGTGGATATTTTGTCATTGATTATATTCAAAGCAGATATTGATTGATTGTTCATTTCTCAGGAAATTGAGGGAATGGGAAATTTAGTTTAGTGAAACTGTGGTAAGGTGGGGTAGTATTATTGATTTGAATGTAGCCAGTATAGGCAATGATGAAAAGTCTGACAATACTATGCCTTTAAGAGATTTTTATGCTTTTATTTTAAATAAAAAAAGGTGGAGACAGAGGCAGCATGTGGTCTGCTTGAAGCCAATACAGTAAACAGTTTGTGAGCCCTTGGATTTAAAACAAAAATTGAACAATAGATGGAGTCTGAATGGGCAGGATCAAGCTCCCACAGAATCAAGATTTTTCGTTTTAGTTTTCAGTAGTTTCTGGGATCCTGAGGCTGGATGTGGAAGCTTTTATTCTGCTCACAGTTACTGCTAAAAGCTGGGATATTCTTCCTGTGTTAGAATTGTATGTGAGACAACTTATTTTACTGAATTTGCCTTTGCCAATGGTAGGTTTATGGGATGTTACTCTATTGAAACAGTTAATTAGTAGTCGTTAATATACTGCTTTGTTAAGTATTTGATATAATTACAGTCAAACCAATTTTGTCTATTTTTACACTATTGTTAAAATATAATGTGCATTGCTTAAAGTCAAGTAGTTTGACCAACTGAATTGCATCTGGAATGCAACGTCTTAAACTTACCTTTAAAATAAGAAAACATTGAGGTCTAGGCTATCTTCTTCATATATTTTGAGGGGAATTAGTTTAGTCCATAACAAGAGGAGATGGACCAGAAAACCAGCTCAGGGTCAAAAATGTCTGAGATTCATTGTCAGATAGCACATAAAAAGGCAACAGCAGTTGATGGCATTGCAGAGTTTCTGGCAGTAACTGAAGCATTTGGATAAATGTATTATATGCAGTAAAGATATAAAGCGGGTTTATAAAGCTTCTGAAAACATGGAAATCCTAATGGATAGATATTAATAAATTGAAACAAACTTTACACATTTCGGCAAAATCTTACCGGATATATCCCAATATTTGGATCGTTGACATTACCTTTCCAATTTTTTTTCTCTAGATTTGAGAGAGGGATTCTTTTTGGTACTGGTGCTGGATTTACTGCATAGGCACCGTCCCCATTCTGAATCACTTGGTGAGTCTTTTCACGCTCCGTTAGTTGGTTTGGTTTTGGTGGCCTTGGCGGTGGAGTGTTGGACAAAAGGTGAATCCCTGTTACACCAAATGGCAGTGCATTGTGGTTTTTGTCAAAGTTAAAAATCTGTGAGAATGAATAAACTGATAATGGAGATGAAGATGCTGATGAAGGTCCGCTCTGATCTTGAGTGGGAAAAATGACCATTTGTGAATCCTGCAGATTTTTATATAAAGGCACATTGCAAGATGTTCGTGTTGGGGTGCCATTCTTAGATTGTGGATTCTCCTGAATTTCATCTGATCCTGTCAACTCAAAGGAATGATCGAGTAATCTATCACATGGCGAACAGCTGTTGCTTCTGCAGAAATAAAATCATCAGATTCAGAAAGACAAAAGAAAA
This sequence comes from Chiloscyllium punctatum, assembly GCF_047496795.1. Lineage (NCBI taxonomy): Eukaryota > Metazoa > Chordata > Chondrichthyes > Orectolobiformes > Hemiscylliidae > Chiloscyllium > Chiloscyllium punctatum. Next base: position 52,220,025 of record NC_092763.1, read on the forward strand.
TACTTGCAGTTATACAGTAGCTTCAAAATCTCTTAGGAACTTCCCCAAACACTTCATCAAGAATAAATTAGGTTGAAAGTTTCGTGACTGTTAATATGTAGGCAGCATGTCACAAACAACAATTAGATGAAAGACTTGTTAATCAGCTTGAGAAAGAAGTGCTAGCCAGATCATCAGGAGAATTCTGCTCTTCTTTGAATAGTGCTCTTGGATTTCTAACATCCATCTGAACCATTGAAACAGGCAGAAGAGGTCACAATATAAATTTGATCTGAAGATTGGTGTCTGAATAATGTAGCATTTGCTTCAAACTGCACTGAACCATCAGCCTAGATTATGTGCTCAAATCCTGAAGTGAGCATTGAATCCAACATCTTCTGACAAAAGCTTCAGATGTGGTTCAAGAGTCGGCTGGCTGTTGGTAACCGATGATCACTCCTAACACAACACTTCAGCAAATGTCACTTCAAATCACAAGGTAAATTTAAATTAATGCACTGTGATCTCAACACTTCAAAAAATTAAACACACCATTTTCCTATTATAGTACCCAGCTGAATGCAATATTAACGCATTACCCACAATAACAGTTCAATAACAGTATTACAGTAAACTAAAAGTGTCCCCTTTCGACATTACAGATTCCTTGATATATTAGAACTGTAATAAGTAGTGAATCATAATGGGTGTCTATTTATAAGCATCTATTTATTGATGGAAATTTTAATTGAATTTCGATTGGACAATGTAGCAGTGTTAGTTTAAATGGTCACTACACCAAAAGTCAGATTTTATTTTTCTAATTTTCTCACATATTTTCATGAACATGCTGTATTCTAAAGTACAACTCCACATGCCATTTCAGCTGTTGGTATCACGCAATTTGTCTAGCTTTCATATGTGAGAGTTGGTAGTTTATATGACTTTGGATGCCATCAATACTGAGGCTGGAAGGAGGAAGTCTTTTTCTTTGTTTCTCCCAATATTACGCTTCACTGGGATAGCATGCTAGAAATCAAGCCCACTATTCCTGGCATCATCATAAAACTTAAAGATTTTACAAACATGCTCAAAATTCCCTTGCCTTCTAGGGCCAGGTTGACAGAAAGCACAGCCCAGGTTTCTGCACTCAACAAGAATTATTATTTAATACGACTCAATAGATTCTGGCTATGGGTAAACAATTATGAACCAGTATACAATCCATGAGAAAACCATCATAAAACTCCCCTAAATACAGAAAAAAAATCAGTGTGACGGGCAGAGGGAATTATTGGGCAGGCAGTTCAATGATTCCGGTGCACACAGATGGTCAGGACTTACTGCTCCTCAACCTTCTTTCTCCAGGTACTTTCACTTGCTTGCAGAAGGCATGGAGTGACTGTTTCACAATTTATATTATCTCCTACTTATTGGTCAAAGGCCACAGATTACAGCAACTGATGAGGGGAAATGAACTGGCTTTCTTCAGCCATGAGGTGTTTTGTTTTACTGCAGAGTAAAAGATAGCTCCTTCCTTTTTCAGAGGTCTGATAGTTTCTCAGGAAACTTTCACACCCAAAGGCTTTTCAGCTACCTGGGAGCCAATCACACAGTTGTTGGCAGCAGAAGGCCTTTGTCATTCACAACTGGTCATCATTCTGCAACAGCTACTTGTTGCTAGCTATATTTTGTTTTGTACACACTCATTGGTTCCAGTTCATCTATAACTAGACTTCCTCCAGTGCCTAAACAAACTGCAGTTTAAACTACACTTACAATGAGTGTCAATAACTAGCTTTTCAAACAAAAACATTAATCCTTTTCATAATTCTTGATTCTTGAAACAGTCCTGTTCTACTTCAGGCCACAATGAAAAGTACAGAAAACAAAAATGGTCTTTACACTCCCCCAAGACCATTTAAGTCAATAATTGCACCCCAACTAGCTGCATGAGGCAAGTCTGCTCTCTCAAAACAGACCATGAATTGGACCAAGGACTGTATTGCCATACTTAGAAAGGAGCACAGCTACACCATGAGCTCTTAAAGTAGTGATTTATTTTTGATTTTCACCCATGCAGAATGAGGCAAGCTAAAGGAGGAAGCAAGGGCTAAAGTCTTTACATAAGAAGTAATTTTCTGCATTCATTATGTCACCATCACTCCACTTCTGTCAATAACGACAGTTAACCCCATGAAATTACCAAATGCCAGACTGGAAACCTTCCCTCCAATTACTATTTAATCATATGCAGTGCTATCTGACATTTGTTTATTGACCCCCTACACCACACTTGGAATTCAATGATGTGAACGAGCCAAATTTTGCCTTATGTTGCTGAGATTTCTAAATAGAAGTCCGTTTCTACTAAAGGTCCCACATTCATCAATTATCACAATTGTGACATTGAACATGTATGATCAACACTAGGCTCCACTAAGAAAAATCAGACAAGTTTAATTCAGGTGAAGTCAGGCAGCCAATAGCCAGGGTTGCTGTTCCAGCAAGGTAATTGTCAGGTGCTTGGGGGAGGGGCAAGAGAAATCAACATTCTCGCCTCTGATTGCCACCTTGTGGCCACTGTTGGGAAATACATGTGTTAATGAAAAAGAACAGGATAAATTTCAGTTACTGTACTCTCAACAGAGAAACTGGCAACTGCAATTCACCCACTGTGCTTGTACACAAAGACAAATCATTTGATCAAGGTATCAGACAGCTCCAAGCCTGTGGAACTGTGCCCAGAAAAGGTCAGTCTTTTCAGAGAGATGGAGAAGAAACTGAAAGAATTTTGCAGGTAGCATTAACTGACAGTCTGTACTCAGCAATTTAAATAATAAAATGCCATAATTTTGTAGCATTTATGATTTCAATGTGTTAGCCAGTGAGAATTCAACAGGAGATTAGCAAGATTAATATTATTAAAAAAGCTAAAATGGAAATGATTAGCTCTGTCAAAGGTGGAAACAAGGTAAAATGGTATCAAAGAAGAAGCATTATTGAGCCCCTCTACATAAAAGTTTTAGTTACTGAATTTGTTCAAAAGTTGTACCTGGCAATATCAATTGACTTGGTCTCACATTGAGATAAAATAAGATAATCCAGAGGCACGACAGCAGAGAGTGTGGATTCTGACTCACTCCTCCTGGACTCGGATTCCATTACAGTATCTTGGGCTGTGGGAAATTGATCTCTATTGGTCGACTGTGATGTATGAGTTGAAACAGCAGGAGATGGTTGGAGAGATGAGGAGGTAGTAGGAGAAGAGCTCCCAAGGGAATCTGAAAGAGAAATGTTATTACTTCATCCTCTTTTCAACATTCATTGTCGTTTAGAGGTGCATGGAACATCAGCACCATCAGCACCATCCCTCAAAATCCCCTCCAAGTCCTACATCACCCTGATTGGACAAATTATCATTGTTCTTTGTTGCTGGGTTAAAATCTTGGACCTTCCTACTGGGCTAAATTGTGGGAGTATGATGGCAGTAATGCCATAGGAAATCTTCTCAAGAAAAGTTAAGAGCGGACAATAAATGCCAGCCTTGCCAGTGAACCCACATCTTGAGTTTTTTTTCTTTAAAAAACAAGGTTAAATTAAGATCATTGTTAAAAGCTAAACATTATGAGGATGAAACTGGTATATTAGCAGCATGAAACAGACTTGTAATGAATCATCATCATGTGATACAATGCACAAGTGTTTATTTTCCATTGACTTGGAAAATGTTGCTTTTTTTTCCATTTCAAACTAAGTATAAGCAACAGAGAGACAAGAAAATTGTCTCTAAGAAGCGGTTAAATTGTTCCATGAGCTTCAGCCGAAAGAAGATTGGACGTGGTGTAAAATCGGCTGCTGGTTTATTGTAAGCTGATTTTACACTGCAGACATTGATTAATTTCACTCTTTAACTTTATTCCAGAGATTAGATTACTTGTGAGCAGGAGACCAATTAATCAGTATTATGTATACCAATATATGGTGCAGTACCAATTGTATCCCTCTGTTTTACCAATATATCATCATTTGTACTTTTGGACCTTGGTAACTTGACAGAACGAATCACATTAATTACATATAGGAATGATCAAACTATAAGTGATCTAACTTAATCCATTGCTCCTATACCTAGTTTAATGTATTTTTACTGTAAAATAGTTCAAGTTCTATCATGTTTTTAATGTTGTGAAATGAGGCAGAAATCTGTTCGGGTTATTTTGAAACTATTGAATTACAACATCTTTTTATCAGAAGTATGATTTTTTAATAAAGTATCTGATTTATAGTCTAACACTAATCACTTTTCACAATTTTTGAACTCAAGGTGAAGAAAGTTAGTGCTCTGAAATGAAACAATTTCTATTTTCAACTTTGGCTATCAGTATCACGTCTTTGTTACTCAGATATTATAGAGGTCAGATGCAGGATAAAATATTTTTATACAATGGCCCTCTTCTGCTAGGAATAGAATGAACAGGTCCATACTAGTTTTGAATGGAACCCATGGATCCAGCAGATAGAAATTACTTTAAACCTGGATCCTGAATTCTTCCCATATACAAGAATTTTTCCAAAATAACTCACTGAAGCTATGACAGTATAGTTAAATTTCTTATTTATTTTCTACTTATCTTTAAATATTCCCACTGATATGTTGAGTTTGACTTCCTTGTTTCTTAATTCTCAACTTTCTTAACCTCTGTCAATCCTAATAATTTACTGTTATTACAATTCACTCCATCAGGGGGCACCAAAGCTAAGTTGCAAACATTGCCACATTATCAATGTTTGCTGTACACTCTCGCTGCAAAGGCAACAGAAAATTGGAAATATTTAAAACTTTTAAAAATTGAAGCTGACATAACCCTTTATTTCCATTTTTATTAAAAGCCCTTTCAGGTTCCCAACAAATTTTGCCTTGTCATCATTCTACTGAATCAATGTATCACTGGAGTGTTCCTCCGCAGAAGGAGGCCATTCGCCCTATTGTGTTTGCAATGGCTCTCGAAACAAGCATCATGACCAACTGCTATTCTCCAGTCTTTTCCCCATACACACTGCTTTTGCTGTAGGACCTGTTTCTCTGCTGCATGACTCTATTACTCTTTAAGTAATCATCTCATGCTCTCTTAAATGCCTCTATTGAACCTGCCTCCATGCCAGTTTGAGGTAGTGAATTCCAGACCTGAATTACTTGTTATGCAAGAACGTATTTTCTCACATCCCACTTGCTTCTTTGGCAAATCACTTTTAATCTGTTGTTTGTCCTTTTACATGACTGGGAGCAGTTTCTCCCTATCAATTGTACACAACCATCTCATGATTTTGAAAACTATCAGATGTCCTCTTAGCCGCCTTCTCTGCAAGAAGAACAGTCCCAACCTCTTCATTTTGTCCTCATAAAAGACATTTCTCATCACTGGAACCATTCCTGTAAGTACTCTTACCAATCCGTTCACAACATTCCTTTTGGGTGCTGCCCAGAACTGTACATAAAACTCCTGTTGACGTCTAACGAGTGTGCTATACAAGTTCAGCATCACCTCTTTTTTCTTGTCTTTATTAACAAACTCCAGAACACTGTACCCTTTTGAAACTCCTTTCTGCACCTGTTGTGCCAGCTTCTCTGATTGGTGCACATATACACTTAAGTCCTTCTGCCTCTACAACCCCTTCAGAATTGTACCCTTCAATTTATATTGTCTGTTAATATTGCTCTCATAAAAATGCATTGCTTCACAGTTCTCTGCATTGAACATCACTTGCCACCTATTCACCCACTCCACCTACTTGTCATTTGGAGTTCTTCACTGTCCTCAAAGTTTACAATGCTTCCAAGTTTTGAATCAACTTCAATTTTGAAACTGTTTCCAGCACATAAAGATCTACATCATTAAGATATACCAGGAAAAGTAAGGGTCTCAATACAGATCCCTGGGGAACTCCACTACAAAGCTTCCTCCAGCCCAATGAATATCCACTGACCATTATTGTCTGCTTCCTATCATTCAGCTAATTTTATTCTGTGAAATTTTCTCACAAGTTCTGTGTAATGTGCTAAATGCCTTTTAGAAGACCACATACACCATACCAACAGCAATGCTTTCATCAAACCTTTCTGCAACTTCGTCAAAAAAAACTCTAGCAAGTAATTTAAAAACAACTTCTCCATTACAACTCAATACTGGCCCTTCACAATCAACCCAACCTTCTCCTATGTGGCTACTAATTCTTTAATTGCTGTTTTGGAAAGCCTTTCCATCACCGAAATTAAGCTGGCTAGTCTGGAATTGCTGGGCTTATCCTTACAAATATTTTCGAACATGGGCATGATATTTGCAATAGTTCAGTCTTCTGGCACTTCCCTGGAATCCAGGGAAGACTGAAAGACTCTGGCCAATGCCCCTGCAATTTTCACTCATGATTCATTCAATATCCTTGGATACATCTCATTTGGTTTCGGTTCTTTGTCAACGTTAACTTACTAATCAACCATATTCCTGTGGATCCATACTCGGGATGGCTGATTTCCTTCCCTAAAAAGCATTAGTGAACCAGATAGGTTTTTATGGCAATCAGCAATAGTTACATTATCATCACTGGGCCAGCATTTATACAGTCAGAAATGTACAGCATGAAAACAGATCCTTTGGTCCAACTCACCCATGTAGACCAGATAGCCCAAATACATCTAGTCCCATTTGCCAGCATTTGGCACAAATCCCTCTAAACTCTTCCTATTCATATTCCTATCCAGATGCCTGTTAAACACTGTAATTGTATCAGTCTCTACACTTCCTCTGGCAGCTCATTCCATATATCCACCACCCTCTGTGTGAAAAAGTTGCCCCTTAAGTCCCTTTTAAATCGTTCCCCTTTCACCTTAAACCTAAGCCCTCTAGTTTTTGACTCGCCCACCCCAGGGAAGAGACCTTGTCTATTTACTGTATCCATGCCCCTCATGATTTTATAAACACGTATAAGGTCACCCCTCAGCCTCTAATGTTCCAGGAAAAATATCACCAGTCTATTCAACCTCTCCCTGCAGCTCAAACCCTCCAACCCTGGCAATATCCTTGTAAATCTTTTCTGAAACCGTTCAAGTTTCACAACATCCTTCCTATAGCAGAGAGATCAGAACTGAATGCAGTATTCCAAAAGTGGCCTAGCTAATGTCCTGTACAACATCAACATGGCCCCTCCCAACCCCTATACCCAATGGACTGACCAAGAAAGGCAAACATACGAACGCCTTCTTCACTATTTTGTCTACCTGGGACTCCACTTTCACGGAACTATGAACATGCTTTCCAAGGTACCTTTGTCCAGCAATACTCCACAGAATTTTATGGTTAATTCCAGATTTTTATTTAATTCAAATTTCACCATCTATCACAGTGGGATTTGAACCTGTATTGCTAATTGCATTGGTCGACTTTCTAGATTACTAGTCTAATGACATCACCATGACAGCAGTGCCTCCCTATAAATCTACCTCCTTGGTAAAGACAAATGGAAAGTATATTTAATACCGCATCCATACCCCTGATTCCATGTAGCAATCTCTTTTATGGTCCCTACTCCTCCTTTTACCAGTCTTTTACTATTTATTTGCATATGGAAGACTGTGAAATTCCCCTTTTGTTGGCTTCTAGTCTTTTCTCAATTTCTCTTTACTTCCCTAATATGCTCATTCACCTTCCCTCTGAACTCTTTCTATTCCTCTTGGTTCTCAATTGTATTTTCTGCCTCATAATCATATTTTTATTTCCTTATCTTAATTTCCATCTTCTTTTGTCATCCAGGGAGTTCTAGGTTTGTTTGTCCTACTTTTCCTTTTGAGGTAATGTACCTTGACTCTTCCTGAACCGTATCTACTTTGAAGTTAGTCCATTGCCCAGTTACAGAGGCGTCTGTCAACATCTTATTCTGGTCTACTTGGCCCAGCATCATTCTTTCCTTATTAAAGTCAGGCTCTCCTCCAATTGATTTTTCATACTCTGGATGGGAAATGACAATTGTCAATCATCAACCTGAACAGTATGACCCAAGGATCATTGTCTACTAAATGCTTCTCCACAGACACTTGCTTTGTCGTCATTTTTATTTGAAACTGTAAGTGTTGCTGGAATCCTAACAGTGTTGCTCCATCACTGACTGTTTGAATGGTTGTTTCTGTGGGTGAGACTGACCTGGATAGCACCTGTCCTCTCACTTAAATGAAATGTTCTACCATAGCAAAGTACTCAATTCAAATGTCAGCTGTGGATACAAAATGTGTTGAAATATCAGTTCAAATAATGGAGAGAGCCATTTAAAGTTTGGAGTAAAATTGAAAAGTCAAAGACAATCCTTTCACTAAAATTGAAGTAAACTCGAACATTATATGATCATGAAGCTCTTGAATCAGATATTATATATTAGGTACAAGAGACAATGAGATACATTTGCCCTGATTATAAAGTTTGTAAGGACTCTGATACTAGTGCAGGTCAAGTAAGCCCATCCCGATGACACAGCTCCACCTTACCCCAGTACTGACGTTCATGAGTCACTGAGCCTAAAGGAGGATTAATAAAAATGTTATTATGTGTTATTGGTACTCACTATAGAAATTGGACTGTATTAATCTTGCATCTTTTCAACAAGGGCAAGGCCTAAAGCACCTCCACAGTGCTCTCTTCTGGATCACTTGTAACCACACCCTTTTGACCCAGATTATGAACCAAATCTGAAGTATTTAACCTGGAGGGTGTGACTGCACCCTGAAACAAACTTTCAGGAAACCTTTTCCCTCTCTGATGCATTGTAATTGCTGAAGCCCAGATTCCAGCTCACCAACCCAGAAGTGAAGTTTCTCAAACTCCAGACACATACAACAGATGTGGTTGTCATGAGTGACACTGGTGTCTACCAGCTCCCAGAAGCTACAGCAACACCATCACCAGCCCTGGCATTGCTAGCTTGTTTAACCAAGCAGCATTTCAAGATTTAAAATATCACCAAACAATTATTTGTAGTTACATTTAAATGACTTTTGCTCCTAATTTTCTTAACCTTTTCTGGGTCTCAATTCCACAAGCATCTTTGTTCTTTCGGAACCTCATACAATAAACATTCCTTGTCTCTAGCTTAAATAATCATCAATGTCAGGAGCTTCTTTGAGCACAGAGGGCCTACCAGCTGAGATCTATCCTTGCCCCACATGATGATCACTGAAGCACATTTTAGAGGAGTTACTGGTTATTATTCATAAATTTTGGAAATATGTTTCCCTCTTTAGTCCAATGCACTGAAAACAATTGCAGTAATCTTACTATCAGCCTGGCTGATGTCTAACCTGGGATTTCTTGTTCGAACCATAAATGCAATGTTCACTTATATGTAGCTTTTTATTAAATGAACCTTTTAGGGGAAGCACAGTGTTATTCTCCAGTTATATTATGTAATGCTTTGCAATTACTGTTATCTATTTTAGCTGCATCTCCTTAATAATTTACCTTGCTTCAAAACAGACTCAAGGTGTAGAAATGACGATCACGTTAAACTCTTGAATATTAGCATTTAGGTGGTGTCAAATTTACCGGCTGTGGGAAATTATGGCCTGGACGAAATGGCCTGACCAAGAAGGAGGAACAACAAAACCAGGATGCCTGACTTGATTGCGACTCAGTTATCCTACTGAGGAGTCGAGAGTGTGGTGCTGGAAAAGCACAGCAGGTCAGGCAGCATCCAAGGATCAGGAGAATCGATGTTTCAGACAAAAGCTCTTCATCAGGAATGAGGCTGTGAACTGAGGGGTTGGTGAAATAAGTGGAAGGGGGGTGGGGCTGGGGGGAAGGTAGCTGAGAGTACTATATGTGGATGGAGGTGGGGGTAATGGTGACAGGTCGGAGAGGAGGGTGGAGCGGATAGGTGGGAAGGAAGATGGACGGGTAGGACAGGTAACGAGGGCTGGAATAAGCATCTGCAGTCCTCACTTTCGCCTACAGAAATATGTGAATGTGTGTACACTGGGATGAGTCAACAATAAGCTCAACTCAGCTCGACAACTGAATGCTTCTGCTGAAATGAAGAATGGTTGGTACCGTAGGTTGGTGCCACCTGTGGATTAATATTGCTTCAAGAGTCGGTGCAGAAGAAGAGAGATTCAGGGAAAACCTCATGTGAGGCAAAGAGTAAAATATCCCAAGGTAAAACAAAACATAGAATTTGACAGTAATGCCCTTCACTAACCTTCCTGCTACTATTTCAGCTGCCGTGATTTCCCTGTGGCACAGAGAAACTAAAGGAGACCTGTCAGCTCAAATAATCATACCACCATATGTCAATGTCAGCTCCTCATAATCTTGAAAGCAATGTCAAATATTCATGCATTATTTTTAATTAGAGGTCATGATATGTTCCAAAAGAACTCTTTAAAAAACATAAAATATATTCTAGTAAACCTGATACATGTGTTACATTTCATAATTAAAGCTTGTGAAATGAGTCTGCAAGCTGGAAAATGTAAATTATCACAGCAGGTTCATTAGAATACAAAGAGCTACAAAGAAATTCGTTGGTTAACAAAACACGGGATGGTGAGTAATAATAAGACTTACAATTAAGCTGCTATTGACAACTCTTTTTAGAAGAAACAGGAGTTATTTTTAACCCCTTTGAAGCATGATTAAATAAAGGTATTGCCCAATATTGTGTGAAACAACTTAGTCAGGCTGCCACTTATTAAATCCGCAGTTAGTGCTACAGCAAGAGAGCTTATACTTTCATCAACATGACTTTGAAGATGACTTGAGATATCTTACATCAGGTTGCATAAGGGCACTTTTTTTTCATCTTTCATGTGCTTGATTTGGATGTGAATATAGGCAGAATGGTTAGTAAGTTTGCAGATGACTCCAAAATTGGTGTTGTAGTCAACGGTGATGAAGGTTATTTAATAGTACAATGGGACCTCAATCAGGTAGGCTAATAGGCCAAGGAGTGGCAGATGGAACTTAATTTACATAAATATGAGGTGTCGCATTTTAGTAAGGCCAATCAAGGCAGAATTTATACACTTAATTGTGGGGTCCTGGGAAGTGTTGTCAAATGAAGAGACCTTGGGATGCAGGTTCATAGTTTCTTGTAGGTGAACTTGCATGTAGACAGGCTGATGAAAAAAGCATTCGGTATGTTTGCATTGAGTATCAGAGTTGGGAGGTCATGTTGTGGCTGTATAGAACATCGGTTAGGTCACTTTTGGAATACTGGTTCAATTCTGGTCTCCTTTTTATAGGAAAGATGCTGTTAACTTGAAAGTATTCAGAAAAGATTTAAAAGGATGTTGCCTGGGTTGGAGGGTTTGAGCGATAGGGAGAGGTTGAATAGGCTGGAGCATTGGAGGCTGCGAGGAGGGTATACAGGGTGAATAGCCAAGGTCTTTTTCCCAGGGTAGGGGAGTCCAAAACTAGAAGGCACAGGTTAAGCCATAGGTTTAAGAGGGGTAAGATTTTAGGGATCTAAGGGGCAAGCTTTTCACACAGAGAGTAGTGTGTGTATGGAATGAACTGTGAGAGGAAGTGGTGGAAGCTGATACAATTACAACATTTAAAAGGCACCTGGATGGGTATATGATTGGAAAACTATAACGTGGTATTATGTGCTTTTTAACTGTGAATGGGAAGGTTTTATGGGCCAAATGTTGGTAAATGGGACTAGATTAATTTAGAATATTTGGTTGGCATGGACAAGTTGGACCGATGGGTCTGTTCTCGTGCTCTATGTCTCTATGACACTATGATAGGACTAGCCATTAGATGTCTTTGATGTAAGTGTTTGATGCAGTGAACAGTTCATCTCTGAGTTTTCACACCCTGTATCACCCATTACTTGAGGTGATAATTATTAACCACATTACGCTTCACAAGGCAAAGCAACCCAAAAGTAGGTCAGTAAAAATAATCTCATACAATGGAAAATGATCCCCATAGTATAAAAGTGAGTTTGCATGTGCACAGCACTTTAAAAATGACGTAGGACAAATTTGCACATGCTTCTGGTTCAGTATTGTTTTGAAAGTAAATTCAGAGCTAAAACGAATGAAGTTTTATTAATGCTTTCGTTGCAAGTGTGTGTTACTGCAAAGTCAGCATTGTTTGGCTACGTCCAAATTGCTGCTGAGCTGAGTGGCTTGCTAGACCATTTAAGAGGCAACTACATTGCTGTGGGTGTGGAGTTATTTGATGGCCAGACTAACAGATTTCCTTCGCTAATGAACCAGACTTTTTTTAGAAATGACAATAGCTTCAAGGTCCCAATTACTGAGCCTAGTTTTCAATTCAAATTATTCAGTCAAACTGAAATCATCTGCTACGGTGGTATTTGAATTGATGTTCCTTCAGCATTAGCTTGTGCTTTGGATTCCTAGGCCAGTGCCATTATCATCAGGTCCAAATCCCCTGCTAACGTTAAAGATATCTATACATTAAAATTTAGCAGACGATAAATTAGGTTACTTACAGTGTGGAAACAGGCCCTTCGGCCCAACAAGTCCACACCGACCCTCCGAAGAGCAACCCACCCAGACCCATTGCCCTACATTTACCCCTGCACCTAACACTATGGGCAATTTAGCATAGCCAATTCACCCGACCTGCACATTTTTGGACTGTGGGAGGAATCCGGAGCACCCAAAGGAAACCCACGCAGACACTGGGAGAATGTGCAAACTCCACACAGACAGCTGCCTGAGATGGGAATTGAACTCTGGTCCCTGGTGCTGAGAGGCAGCAGTGCTAACCACAGTGCCACCGTGCTGCCCTGTAACAAACAGCTTGAATGAGCTTTGTTACTCGCGAGACAGTGAGTTCTGCAGATGCTGGAGATCAGAGTTGAGCTTGTGTTGCTGAAAATGCACAGCATCCAAGGAATAGGAAAATCGACATTTCAGGTCGGAGCCCTTCATCAGGAATGAGGCTGGAAGCCTCGGTGGTGGGGGGGGGGGGGGGGGGGGGGGGGGGGGGGTGGGGAGGGGGGGGGTGGAGAGATAAGTGGGAGGTGGAGGGGACTGGGGAGAAGGTAGCTGAGAGTGCAATAGGTGGATGGAGGTAGGGGTAAAGGTGATAGGTCAGAGAGGAGGATGGGAAGGAAGATTGACAGGTGGGACAGGTCATGAGGGTGGTGCTGAGCTGGAAGGTTAGAACTGGGGTAAAGTTGCTGGAAAAGCACAGCAGCTCAGGCAGCATCCAAGGAGCAAGAAAATCAACATTTCAGACCAGAGCCCTTCATCAGGAATGAGGCTGGGATCCTCGGGGGTGGAGAGACAAATGGGGGGAGAAGGTAGCTGAAAGTGCAGTAGCTGGATGGAGGTGGAGGTAAAGGTGATAGGTCGGAGAGGAGGGTGGACCGGTTAGGTGGGAAGAAAGATTGACAGGTGGGACAAGTCATGAGGGTGGTGCTAAGTTGTAAGGTTGGAACTGGGGTAGGGTGGGGTAAGGAGGGGAAATGAGGAAACTGATGAAGTCCACAGTGATGCCCTGGGGTTGAATGGTCCTGAGGCGGAAGATAAGGCTTTCTTCCTCCAGGTGTCGGGTAGTGAGGGAGTGGCGATGGAGGAGGCCCAGGACCTGCATGTCCTTCGCAGAGTGGGAGGGGAAGTTGAAATGTTTGGGCACAGGGTGGTTGGGTTGGTTGTTGCAGGTGACTGGAGATATTCTCTGCGAGAAGGCGTTCAGTCTCCCCAATGTAGAGGAGACTGTATCAGGAGCATTGGACACAATAAATGACTTTGGTGGATGTGCAGGTGAAATTTTGATGAATGTGGAAGGCTCCTTTGGGGCTTTGGACAGAGGTAAGGTGGGAGGTGTGCATAAATTTTGCAATTCCTGCGGTGGCAGGGGAAGGTGCCAGGAGGGGAGGGTGGGTTGTTGGAGGGTGTGGACCTGACCAGGTAGTTACGGAGGGAACGGTCTTTGCGGAAAGTGGATAGGGGTGGGGAGGCAAATATATCCCTGGTGGTGGGATCCATTTGTAGGTGGCAGAAATGTCGGCGAATGATGCGATTTATGCAGAGGTTGGAAGGTGAGGACCAGGGGGGTTCTGTCCTTGTTGCGGTTGGAGGGGTGGGGATCAAGGGCAGAGGTGTGGGATGTGGATGAGATGCATTGGAGGGCATCTTCAATCACGTGGGAAGGGAAACTTCGGTCTTGAAAGAAGGAGGCCATGTGGTGTGTTCTGTGGTGGAATTGGTCCTCCTGGGAGCAAATGCAGTGGAGGTGAAGGAATTGGGAATACGGGATAGCATTTTTGCAGGAGGTAGGGTGGGAGGAGGTGTAATCCAGGTAGCTGTGGGAGTCGGTGGATTTGTAAAAAATATCAGTGTTGAGTTGATCCTCGTGAATGGAGATGGAGAGGTCTAGGAAGGGGAGGGAGGTGTCAGAGATGGTCCAAGTGAATTTAAAGTCAGGGTGGAATGTGTTAGTGAGGTTGATGAACTGATGAACTGGGAGCACGACGTGGCATCGATGCGGGGAGTCATCAATGTAGCGGAGGAAGAGGTGGGGAGTGGTGTCGGTGTAACTCCGGAAGATGGACTGTTCTATGTAGCCGACAAAGAGACAGGCATAGCTGGAGCCCATGTTGGTGCCCATGGCTACCCCTTTCGTCTGGAGGAAGTCGGAGGATTGGAAGGAGAAATTGTTGAGGGTGAGGACCAGTTCAGCCAAACGAATAAGAGTGTTATTGGAGAGACTGGACACCTTCTCACAGAGCGTTTTAGAGAACATCTTCAGGACACCCACACCAACCAACCCCACCGCCCCATGGCCCAACATTTCAACTCCCCCTCTCACTCTGCTGATGACATGCAGGTCCTGGGCCTCCTCCATCAACACTCCCTCACCGCCCAACACCTGGAGGAAGAACACTTATCTTCCGCCTCGGAACCCTTCAACCCCAGGGCATCAATGTGGACGTCACCAGTTTCCTCATTTCCCCTCCCCCACCTTACCCCAGTTCCAACCTTCCAGCTCAGCACCACCTTCATGACTTGTCCCACCTGTCAATCTACCTTCCCACCTATCCGCTACACCCTCCTCTCCGACCTATCACCTTTACCTCCACCTCCATCTAGCTATTGCACGCTCAGCTACTTTCTCCCCAGCCCCACCACCCCTCCCCCTCCCATTTATCTCTCCACCCCCGAGGATCCTAACCTCATTCCTGAAGAAGGGCTCTGGCCCAAAATGTCGATTTTCCTGCTCCTCGGATGCTGCCTGACCAGCTGTGCTTTTCCAGCAACACACTCTCAACTTTGTTACTCAGGAGTAAGTAAAAATCTACATTTTTATGTGAGAGTATTATTAGACCATAGGCTCCATGCCTGGGCCACCAAAGTTTTCACCCGAATTGCTTTTAATGCAAGCAGTACTGGTGAGAAAGAATACATGGGAGAAACTAACTTTACCCTCAAATTTGGCAGCACAGTATAAGCAACTTGTAGATATTTTCCTAATCAACGTGTTCAGAGATCTTCTTAGACATTTCTGGAACAGATGGGATTTGAACCGAGCCTTGCTAGGTTAGAGGTAGGAACACTATCACTGCACCACAAGAGCTCTCAAGTAGCCTGTATTACTGCTGATTATTAGGTCAGCTTCACACTGACATTTTTTACAAATCCACCGACTCCCACAGCTACCTGGATTACACCTCATATAGATTAACTGATCTTCATTCTTCATTTCTTTGAAGAAAATGCTTTGAAGTGATCAAAGGCAAATTTGCAATGATATTAAGGGAATTGACAAAATTGAACTATGTAATTTATGCACTACAGTGACGGTTTGAAATATAAGGACACAGTTTAAAAGAATTGAAATTAAGAGAAAGAAGGGATATTTGGTTGGACTTACTGCACGAAAAGGATAGTAGGTTATTAATAATTGTACATAAATGTCCTAATTTGCTATTTTTTAGTTCATTCTTGGACCTCAACCTCTCTTTCGATTCCTTTCCTTTCTCTTCAGTCCCTTTTCTCTCTTTCTAATCCAGTCTCTTTCCTTTTACATTTCGGTCTCTCTGTGCCTTCATTCCTATGTTTATTCCCAATTTAGATTAGATTAGATTAGATTAGATTACTTACAGTGTGGAAACAGGCCCTTCGGCCCAACAAGTCCACACCGCCCCGCCGAAGCGTAACCCACCCATACCCCTACATTTACCCCTTACCTAACACTACGGGCAATTTAGCATGGCCAATTCACCTGACCTGCACATCTTTGGACTGTGGGAGGAAACCGGAGCACCCGGAGGAAACCCACGCAGACACGGGGAGAACGTGCAAACTCCACACAGTCAGTCGCCGAGGCGGGAATTGAACCCGGGTCTCTGGCGCTGTGAGGCAGCAGTGCTAACCCATTTAATTCTGTCTCTCCTCCCTCTGTCTTTAGTGATGGTAGGGGCCAATAATGGAGCTCTCTGCAGGACAGACCGCCTAAAAAACAGGATGTGAGTCAAACGTTATCAGAAACGTTAGAGAGACCTGAGGAGGAAAATAAAAATGTCTTCAGAGATAACTGGATACATGCTGGAAATGAGAATGAAAGGTAGCTGGGTTTTCTTCTAGTTTCAATTACCATAAATTTAATTATGCAACTTATAGGCAAATCTTTCAGCAACAGTGATGGAAATGTTAATGAATTCAATTTTTTAAACTTACTGTACAATTACCCCTGCCCTTTCCCCAGAATTAAGATCCATTAGAGGCCAAAGGATGTTTCTGGTTTCCTAACACTTCTCAGGTCAACTGCCAATGTTCAATCATCTTTCTCCTCAGTGCCAGAACCTTCCTTAGGCTGCTTTCAGTGTCACAGTGACCCAACGTTTATCTGTCTTTAGCCAATGAGCTGCCTAAGAATTCATGGTAGATGTCAAAAGTTTGCCAATCTTATTAAAACGAGTGGGCCTAAGGGCCTTGCTGTTCTTGCAGAGAGGTCAATCCTTATGCCCATTTCCAGCTGGATAGCCAGCAAGTGCCAATATAAACTCCCAAACTCTGACAATGAATAGTAATAGTAGCTTTTGCCTGATTCCAAACATTTTCAGTGTAATTTTCCCATTCTGGTGAGTTATGAGCAATGTCAAAAGAGGTGGAAAAATAGGATAAGAATGAAAAAAATCAGATCCTTCCTGTCAGGAAAAATGTTTTGCAATGTCCCTCATAATCATTAAATGGTGACTGCAGAACCTCACCATTGAGAAGGCAGTATGTTATTTTCACTCATTAAAGCCCTTTCTTCAAGAAACTAGACATCAAATTGCCACAATGTAAATCAGAGCAGCTAATTGCGAGTTGCAGCTGACCCAATGTTTGTCCTGGCCATCATTTAACTGCTTCTTCACAACTAAAGTACTACATGCTCCATGGCCACCATTCCTAATCCATGCATGGCAGTATTGGCAAACCACTGCCTCACCACATCACCATGGCTCATCTTGGACCAGCTTGCACACCACTTTAGCCCTTTCCATTGGAGGTCAAGGACACCTACATCTGCCAGGTCTCTGTGTTCAGGAACTCATAGCCATCTCATACATCTACACAGAATGCATTTTATGGCTTCAGATTGCTTTCTGAGAGCACACTCTCTGATTTCAGCACTGACTTATTGACTGCTTGTCTTGCTTTCTTAGGGTCGTTAGTGCTCAGTTACTGGCTACTATCCACTGTTGCTTAAGCTGTTCTTCAGTGCAGACAGAGACACAAGGCAGCTTGTGATGGGAGAAATGGGGGTTGAGAGAGCACTGAGAAATTAGTCTGACAGGGGTAGAAGTCAAAGAGACCTTGAAGTGCAGGTTTATAGCTCCTTGAAAGTAGTAAGGGTACTGAAGAAGGCATTTTGTACACTTGCTTTTATTGGTCCATGCATTGAGTAAAGGAGTTGAGAGGTCATGTTATGGCTGTATAGGACATTAGTTAGGCCACTATTCTGGTCTCCCTGCAATAGGAAGGATGTAACGGGAAAAAAAACAATCTGGATGGTTTTATGAATAATAAGGGTTTACAGGGATATAGGCCAAATGCTGGCAAATAGGACTAGATTAATTTAGGATGTCTAGACAGCATGAACTAGTTGGACTGAAGGGTCTGTTTCCATGCTATGTCTCTATGTCATTATGTGGCAATACACTATGGTAATAGCAGACTTGCAGCATGTGCCAGTACTTTGTGTGTTTCAAATAAATGAACAGGTGAGATAGTAAAAGGGGAGCAGTACTTACTTAAGTGAACGGGACAATGGTCAGTCAGGGGGTGCTGTTACACTCAGCCAAGGAGCTCATTTGATGACATGACTAGAAGTTTGCCATGGTCAGTCAACTCTTAGTTGTATCAGAGTCCATGGATCAATGTCCTTGCAGTCAGGGGATTAGTCCAAGGTCAATCCTGCAGGTCAAGTGCAAGCAGTCTGTATTTATGGGTTATAGGTAAGTATGTTGAAGTGCTGTAGTGACATCTGTCCTATGGTTGGGCCAATGCTTCTTGCTGAGAGAAAAGAAGGGATTGCACATGCTGAAAGTGGATGGAAGTGCAATTACTGGTGATGCACCAGCAAAAGGTGCCCTCATTGAATAAGCAGAAAGCCCAGAGGACAGAATGGTTGGGTTTGGGAGGAGGAATTGGGTAAAGACATTAAATGGATATAGACAATAGACAATAGATGCAGGAGTAGGCCATTCTGCCCTTCGAGCCTGCACCGCCATTCAATATGATCATGGCTGATCATTCCTAATCAGTATCCTGTTCCAGCCTTATCTCCATACCCCTTGACTCCACTATCTTTAAGAGCTCTATCCAATTCTTTCTTAAAAGAATCCAGAGACTGGGCCTCCACTGCCCTCTGGGGCAGAGCATTCCACACAGCCACCACTCTCTGGGTGAAGTAGTTTCTCCTCATCTCTGTCCTAAATGGTCTACCCCGTATTTATGATGCTTGCCCGTCTACCCCGTATTTATGATATGATGCTTGCAATACTTAAAGTTGTAGTACCTGAGCCATGGGACTGATGTGCACCATGGCAGAATTAGAGTGACTGGTGACCCTGTAAGTATGAGGTTACAGACAGAAGATGGTGACATTTATCCTTGTGGTGTAGACAAGATCAATGACCATTTTTTTCTCATTGATGGATGTTCTTTTTACACTATCCCAGGCCTTTAACTAGGTTTAGGCAGGCTGTATCTGTTAGCATGGCCTCCTGTAGCAGTCAGCTGGAAAAAGGACTACCCTCTTCTCCATTACCATCTCCATCAGCACCTCCAGGTCCCTGTCTGCAACACAGGGCCATGTTCAAAAATAACATTCAAGCACTGTGTGAGAGGCAGTTCCTGGCTTGCAGAATCTGATGTGATGTGCACTTTGGCTTTATATATGGCAACATAGAAGATACTGGCAGTGCTGAACTTTTCCATCTCATTGGCTGTGTAACTTCCTACAAATGGCACCAAGATCCCAGCTGCATGCTTAAATGAAGTGGACAGAGGAATATTGTGTGAGAAAATTTGCTCCGGGCCATGGCAGACCAGACACCATAAATCAAACTCAGCAAAACACTAACTAAAATGGGAAAATTATGCATGGGTATATGAATAGAAAGGGTTTAGAGGGATATGGGCCAAGTGCCGGTAAATGGGCCGAGATTAATTTAGGATATGTGGTTGGTATGAACGAATTGAACCGAAGGGTTTCATGCTCTACGTCTGTATGACTGTATGTCTATTAGTATACCAACTGCTTAAGTTGACCTAAGATGATATATTTGTTAATTCAACAGTTCAATTAGATTGTCTTTTAATAATTGAATAAAACTTTTCAGTAACAAATAGCTTGCACCTCAGGGAAGATGTAACCTGATGTTCACTTCATAGAAAGTACAGTGTGTTGATTACAGACAAAAAGGGAAGAATAGAGTAAGAACGACAACAAAAGCCAAATTTCATCCCATTTGAAATACACAAAATGAAGCATAAATTGGATTTTCATCTTCAATGACATTTACAATAATTACATTACATTTATTAACCTTTCAGGATGAATGTTACAGTAATAATTTACAGCCGACTCTATCAGTATCTGTAGTTAAATGTTGAAAAATCTGGTGGATTAAGTGACTCATTCCTCTACTCTTTCTGTTTAAATGAGATAATCTGCTTTAGTGTAAGTGTGTTTTTGTGGAATTTTTTAAACATAAATTCTCATTTCTTTCCCAGAACTGTACATCGTCATGTTTGCAAAATATTTACAAGCTAAAATGCTTCTTTTGCTTTTCTTTTACAGAATTAGCATTTCTTAATGATGATTTATTATTGTGACTTTTGTTGATAATTCAATATGCACATAAAAATGTTAGCCATGGTTATAAACCTTGAGGTGCCCTGCTATTTAACAAGTCATGATGGACAGACAGAACACTTAGCTCACTATGTCGGCATAAGTGGTAAACACAATAACCTCCAAATCTTTTGAGATAAATCATTTCAAATGTAAGCCATTCATGAGACAGAACAAAATAGTTTAGATTTCTAGTGCACAGCAGAATCGAATGTGCGATGCTTTCACTATTTGACCTTAGGCTCTTAACAGACAAGATACTGTCTTTGTTCCAAGGGACCCTACTGATAGATCAATAGCCTACTAATGTGTCAAACAGCTACTGAGTAGTGTTCTAGGACAGTACTAAAGGACTCCTTTTATCATAACTGACATAAATAGATTTCTTTGTGCTGCTAGCTGCAAAGAAACATGCTCTAGACTGCATGACAGACTGTTTCATTGCAGAGACATTAACTCTTTTGATGGCTGAGTTGCCAGGATAAGGCGAAACTTTTCTTCCTGAATTAGAAACTACAGAGAGTTAGGATCCTGAAGCTGAAAAGGGTTATAAAGACAAATGTATTTTCTTCCTTCCTCTCTTGAAGATACTGCAAGTTGTTGGACTCTCAATTCATCACAGAAATGACCATGCTTCATGTGTATAATTAGCAGTAAAGCCCAGACTCTGACTATGGCAGGCATCACATTTGACCTTCATCCAATCCTCATCCAAAGTACACAAATGTACCTTGCATCAGTTGTCACTGGATGGTGATCAGCAACAGAAATCCTGATCACTTCTTTTCAGTTTTAGGATCAGGATACTAAAGACAATAGTAGTGCTCTACCTGCTGCCCTTGTTGATGAGGAAACATTAAAGGTGAGGAAATCAACAGCAGAATATCTATCCTCATGATGCCTGTCCAGTGGCATCTCATAAAAATAGTACTGAACAATGGCAAGTGTGCATCTCACTGTAATACCTTTGAGTAACTAAAGCCTGACATTTAGTTTCACGCTAAATAATGGGGATGGATTACCTACAGAACAATACACCAGCAAATATATCCAACATCAAATGTGAAAGAGATTTAGTTAACTTTTACTGTCAGTGTTTTGTTTTTGTCAAGAAACTGGACTGGAGACTGAGCTATAATGCAAGACAAATCAAATGTAAAGAAATGTGTCCAGTTCTGGTCACCTCATTATGGGAAGCACAAAGATGCTTTGGTGACGGTTCAGAGGAGATTTACCAGGATGCTGCCTGAATCAGAGGACTTGTCTGAGAAGAGAGGTTGTGAGAGCTAGGTCTTTTAACACTGGAGAGAAGGAACTTGAAAGAGGTGCACAGCGTAATGAGAGGTATAGACAGAGTAGCTAGCCAGAGACTTTTCCCCAGGGCAGAAATGGCTGTCACAAGGGGTCATAATTTTAAGGTGATTGCAGGAAGATATAAGGGAGATGTCAGAGATAGGTTCTTTATACAGAGAGTGATGGGTGCATGGAATACACTGCCAATGGTGGTAGCAGAGTCAGAGACATTAGGGACATTTAAGTGACTGCGGGACAAACACATGGATAGCAGTAAATTGAGGGCTGTGTAGGTTAGGTTGATCTTAGATTAAAATAAATGCTTGGTACAACATTGTGGGTCAAAGGCCTGTACTGTGCTGTACCGTTCTATGTTCTAAAACTTGGGAAAATGATGAATAAATGACAGCAAACTTAGATTTCATAAAGCTGAACATTTTAAGTGGAAGAACGGATGAATGTGGTCTAGGAAATAATGAGTTATAGAGGGGTTTCAATACGGAAGTTGTGGAGAGAAGAGAATATAGGGTGGAGCCTTTGCCATTTGGGAAGAAGAAAAAAAATTTGGAGAATCTCAAGTTACAAAATGAAGAGAAAATTAAGGAATCATGAGAGAGATGAGTAAGTGATGCCCGACTATGCACCAAAAATGTTCTGACCTGTCCAAGATTTTGAGACAAGTGTGAGGAGAAGCTTCCCAAGCAGAAGAAAAAAAAATTAACAGACTTGGACTTTGAAAGCATGTGTCAGCCCATCAAAAAGAAAATAGTCTGTTAATTTTTAATAAGATTGCTTTACTCATGAAAATCAAGCATACCAAGGATGTTTTTCTTTATTGAAGAAAAATTGTTTCAGAAAAATCATGCACCACTTTTGTTCAGAAAATGACAAAGCAAGTTACAAACAAGTTCCTATGATTTATCATTATACAGTTAATTTGAAAGTATTTCAGCCCAGATTTTCAACAAGTCAGGCTGACTCAGGAGTACTTTAAAAATAGTTAGAAGGAGACAATAGTGAGATTGCCATTCACCACACCCCGTCACCCCTTTTTCAATTTTCAGCATCTTTTTGTTTTGCTGGTACTGGGTAAGGGTGCAGCTTTCATTTATTCACTGGTGGGACATGGGCATCACTGGCTGGCCAGCATTTATTGCTCACCTCTAGTTACTCTTGAGATGTGGTGGTGAGCTGCCTTCTTGAACTGCTGCAGTCCGCATGCTGTAGGTTGACCCACAATGTCCTTAGGGAGGGAATTCCAGGACTTTGACCCAGTGACAGTGAAGGACTTGTGATTCCAAGTCAGGATGGTGAGTGACTTAGAGGGCAACTTGCATGTAGTAGTGTTCCCATGCACCTGTTGCCTTTGTCCTTCTAGGTGGATGTGGTCATGGGTTTGGAATGTGCTGTCCAAGGAACCTTGGTGAATTTCTGCAGTGCATCTTGTAGATAGTACACACTGCTGCTACTGAGCGTCAGGCCTGGAGTGGGTGGCTGCTTGACAATGTGCTGCCAATCAAGTGGGCTTCTTTGTCCTGGATGGTGTCAAGCTGCTTGAGTGTTGTTGGAGCTACATCCATCCAGGCAAACGTGGAATATTCCATCACACTCCTGACTTGTGCCTTGTAGATGGTAGACAGGTTTTACGGAGTAAGGAGGTTAGCTATTAACTACAGTATTCTTAGCCTCTGACCTGCTTTGTGTTAATGTGGTGAGTCCATATAAAAAGGCATAATTAAAAAGGAATGCTGTTGAATGCATCAATTGACAGGCCATCAACAGTAGCTTAGAAAAAATACATTGTTTCTGAAGCCTCAAAGAGTTCAGCTGATTTCACATCTGAGTGAGTTTTGTTGGGTTTCAGAGGCTCTGAAATCGCATCTCAGCAATTCACATTTTGAATGGCCCATTCTAAGAAGCTACTAAAAGATTAGTTGTTCCTCACTATAGTAACTGAGTAGACATTTATTTTTGTTACAGATTAACTACTTGATAGTATTTAAAATCTTTGAATAGGTTTCATGAGAGTTTTACCTCAATATCATATCTGTATGAGTGATATCTCGAGTAGGTTGTTCGAAGCCTAAATTATTTTCATCTCCACATGGCTTCTAAGGACTCTTCAGTGTGAATAATTGCAGCTCTATTAGTTTGTAACTATTTTATTTGTTAATAACCATTTCAAAAACATGGATCCTGAACTCCGTGAATATTAAATGAGTGGTAATGGAGAGTGCAGGGCGGGAGGGGAGGGGGTGTGCTGAGAACATAAGGAATCAAGACATGCTGTGGAGTACAAATGGAAAGAGCATGTGGGGCCATGGGAGGACATTGAAGATGTTGGAGTCTGACATTCATGATTAAAAATGGTCTGAAAGTCCAGTATGTGGAGGTGACCATTCAAACCCATCTATTTGCCTCAGTTTATACCTTGGGTCTATCTCCGGAAGCAGTAGCTCCAACCCTATCTCACCTCTACCGAACCAAAGTAAAAATTAGGTGGACAGTGACTTTGTCAAGGAATGGCTCTGTTGGGTGGGATGTTTCCTCTCTCAATCTTGTTTTGTGCAGAAAGGACCAATGTAGCCGGTACTCTAGGATTATCTTTGGCAGGTTAGCTTTGAAGCAGAAGATGAAGAGATCCAGCCAGATTGGCTGCCTGTGGTAATGGAATAACTAGAAGTAGACCACTTAGTACAGCCGCACCAGTAAAAACAACTGAACTATCAGTGATTTGATGAACCACCTGATGAAGGAGCAGCGCTCCGAAAGCTAGTTTCTTCCAATTAAACCTGTTTGACTATAACCTGGTGTTGTGTGACTTTGAACTGTAAGTGTTCACTATGGTGACAGGTTCACATTGCAGGTGTCAGAGATCACAGGCAACAAAGGCAATGCTATGGATAACTAATCAGAGCAGAACAATGAGAACCAGTCAAAACTGGGCACCAGGACTTTTTAAGAAGCTTCAAATCTATTTGCTATAATAAGAACTTTTATAATGCCCTATTTACTTTTACAGTTTGCAACATCTCACTTTTTCTTTGTTGAATAATGTTACTTGATCTGTGTGGATAACAAATACAGTCAGGATTGAGACTCCAGCCTACTGATTCATGATTTCTAGACATTTCTACATCAATTCAAAGCAAGCTGCTTATTTTGATAAAATTAGTACAATCCCTGAAATGTCAGAATAAGTAGGTAGAACTGTAATTATCAGGGTGGAATAAATCACAAGACTGCTATCCACAATTATAAAGGAAGCAATTTGAAATGTCTAAAGCCTGGAGAGATGCTTCTATCTTGTCAAAAGATTATCCTTAACAATATCGGCTTCTCTGGAATCAGATTGAAAAGAAAAATCCAGAAATGATCCTCACGATTGGATTCATTGTATGGACGTAAAAGGTTGGCTTTCTTTATGGATGGTCAAATTATGGTCTTCACAAGATTGCAAGAGAAATACAAATCAGAAACAATATTCAGCTCTCATATCTTTCTTTCTTAAAAGATCCAATTGACAATTTCCTGTCAATAGTGTATCATTTCTACATATGATTTCAGAATTTTCATGTCCACTTTGCCACTTGAAACTTCACGTCATATGTTATTGCTCTTTAATTGAAAAACTTGCTGATATTAGAAATGAATTTGCACTTTAATAAATTGAAATCATATCTCTGCCACCTTGACTTGCAAATTAATGTGTACTAAATTTTAATTATGACCCCTTTCATGCAGTTCAAAATTTTATATTTCCCTGAAGGTCACCCTAAAGTCATTTCTTCTGAACAGATCAGCTTCATAACTGTTCATTAAATGGTTTGCAGTTTCATTCTTTCCCATGTATTTACAGTGAATTGAACTGAATGCAATATTAAAGGTTTGATTGAACTACAAAACATCTCAGAATTTCATAAAGATCACCTTTGACTGTATTCTACAGGTTTGGGTATGTAATTGAGCATTTCCTTTCTTTACTGTTTTACAATGGTTGCACACATTGAGTATCAAGTCTACTAAGATTCCAGATCTTCAACTTCTTCCTTAAGAATTTTTTAGATTAGATTACCGACAATGTGGAAACAGGCCATTTAGCCCAACAAGTCCGCACCAACCCTTCGATTAGTAACCCATCCAGACGCATTCCGCCAAAACTATATTTACCCCTGACTAATATGCCTCACACAATGGCAATTTAGCCTGGCCAAGTCACTTAACCTGCACATCTTTGGATTGTGGGAGGAAACCCATGGAGAAATGAGGAGAATGTGCAAAATCCACACAGTCAGTCATCCTGGGAGGGAATCAAACCCAGGTCTTTGGCGTTGTGAGGCAGCAGTGCTAATCACTGAGCCACCGTGCTGCCCAAAACATTTGACATTATTTATATAGCATGTATGCCACCCATTTCCTTTCTATGTGCAGCACTTGCCCGTATTGTTTAGCACATTACTACATGAAACCAATTCAGTCCACAGTTGTATACCTAGAATCATTTGGGTTCTCCTCATTAAATATTATTTTCAAATTCAACATGTTTGTATTGAGTTTCTATATGCAAGTAAGTCTGGAAATTAGACAAATGATTCCACCTTGTGCAGATGTACCTACCTGATAGCTTCCAAATTAGATATTTGTCTTAAATCACAACACTCTAAAAACTCAATCTTTCAGAACGGGAATTTCACCAGCAGTAGAGCATCTTCACAGTCATAACTATACTGCATTAATTATCTTATTAAAAATCAAATGGAGGTTGCTAAATAGTAGAAGAGGAATGAGTCAGACACTCTGAAGGTGTATGTGTGTTGGATGAGAGGCCAGTTCAAAAATTCATGTGTATAATAATGTACTGAAGTGCAACTTCAAAAAGAAAACTCTATGAATTATATCAATTCTGCAAGGGTTGATCTGTGGCTAGAAGGGCGTGTTGCCATTTGTGTTTTGATCATGTTCCATGTTCAGCCATTCTTGATAGCTGTCAGAGAGGTCAAAAAGAATCTGGCTGGCTACAGCCCAGTCCCTAGTTCACCAGAGAATGAAATACATGTCAATTTCTTCTTTTTTTAACCAATAAAATTGCATCAAAGAAATTGCCCAAGCCAACCCTCTTACCCTAGGGAAACTAAGGCAGGTAATACAGTAATTATTTTAAGTTGTACCTGTTCCATCATCGCTGGAACCAAAGCCACAGATTAGACTGATGTGGCGTACCCAGCTGTTCATTTCATCCTGCGTTTTAGCCACCAAGTAAAATGTACGAGCCGGAGTCTTAACTTCAAAGATGTAGCTGTTCTGGAATTCTTTTTTACTGAGCTTTAAGCCAGCTTCAATGTTTTCACATTCAGTGAGGTTTATCATACGGAGAGGTTTCTTGGAGTGGTGGTTTTTGTAGTATTCAAGGACATCTGGGTTGCCACTCAATCGACCACTGCGTAGCACAAACCAACGCTTCCTCCAGGCCTGGAGAAAAACAGAAGGCAGTCAGACTTCAGCACTATTGCAAGAGCACAGATTGTCTTTGCCACTCTTAACAGGCTCGAGTCTCACTGGAAGACCTTTTGTGTTCCTCATCTTATTGGTAATCCTTCACTTGCGAACTATGCTGATGAGTTTTAGAAAACAGTGACAGGGTTAGAAGAATCAGTGTATGAAAGGGATAACATGCTTGACAAAACTTCTGGCATTTTGGGCAGACATAACTGGGAGAGTTGATAAGGGGGGAGCAGCAGTGGTGGTTTACTTGGACTGCAAGAAGGCTTTTGATAATATCCTGCAGAAGAAATTGGTATATAAAATTAGAATGCAAGGGATTTGGGGTAGTGTATTAACATAGATAGAGAACTGATTGGCAGACAAGAAATAAAAAATAGATATAAGCGGGTCTTTTTCCAGGTGGCAGGCAGAATCTAATGGGATACTGCAGGGATCAGTGTTTGTATCCTATTCATCCATGATATTATGATTTGATGGGGGAATTAAATGTAACATTTTGAAGCTTGCAGATGAACAAAGGTGAGTGGGAGCATGAGCAGTGAGGAGGATGCAAAGGTCCTTCAGTATGATTTAGACAAGTTGAGTGAGTGGGCATTACATGGTAGATGAAGTATAATGCGGATAAATGTGAGGTTATCCACTTTGGTAGCAAAAATAGGAAAGCAGATTATTATTAATTGGCAGTACTTTGGAAAAGTGCAAAGTACAACAGGACCTGGGTAGCCTCACACACCAGTCACAGAAAGCAAGAATGCAGGAGCAGCAGTCGGTGAAGAAAGCAGATGGGATGTTTGCCTTCATAGCGAGAGGATTTGAGTACAGGAGCAGGGATGTTTTCCTGCAATTATACAGGGCTTTGGTGAGACCACACCTGGAGTTTTCTGTGCTATTTTGGTCTCCATGTCTGAGGAGGGGTGTTCTGCTTATGGAGCCAGTCCAATAAAGATTTACCAGACTGATTCCTGGGATGGAGGGACTAAAATATGAATAGAGACTGGATCAGTTAGGATTATATTCATTGGAGTTTGGAAGAATAAGGGGTGGGGGTGGACCTCACAGAAACACACAAAATTCGAGCAGAAATAGACAGGGTAAACTCAGAATGGATGGTCCTGAACACCGGGGAGTCTAGAACCAGGGGTCACTGTTTAAGGATATGGGTAGGCCCAGTTCACTGAGCTGGGAATTTGTGTTGCAGACGTTTCGTCCCCTGTCTAGGTGACATCCTCAGTGCTTGGGAGCCTCCTGTGAAGTACTTCTGTGATCTTTCCTCCGGCGTTTGTAGTGGTTTGAATCTGCCGCTTCCGGTTGTCAGTTCCAGCTGTCCGTTGCAGTGGTCGGTATATTGGGTCCAGATCGAAGAGTTTATTGATTGAATCTGTGGGTGAGTGCCATGCCTCTAGGAATTTCCTGGCTGTTCTCTGTTTGGCTTGTCCTATAATAGTAGTGTTGTCCCAGTCGAATTCATGTTGCTTGTCATCTGCATGTGTGGCAACATGAATTTGACTGGGACAACACTACTATTATAGGACAAGCCAAACAGAGAACAGCCAGGGAATTCCTAGAGGCATGGCACTCATCCACAGATTCAATCAATAAACACTTCGATCTGGACCCAAAATACCGACAACTGCAATGGACAGCTGGAACTGACAACCGGAAGCGGCAGATTCAAACCACTACAAACGCCGGAGGAAAGATCACAGAAGCGCTTCACAGGAGGCTCCCAAGCACTGAGGATGTCACCTAGACAGGGGACGAAATGTCTGCAACACAATTTCCCAGCTCAGCGAACAGAACCACAACAACGAGCACCCGAGCTACAAATCTTCTCACAAACTTTGAATATGGGTAGGCCATTTAGGACTGTGAGTGATGAGCCTGTGGAATTCTCTGCCACAGAAAGTGGCTAAGACCAAAACATTGAATGTTTTCAAGATGGAGATATATACAGTTTTTTGTGTTGAAGGGATCAAATGGCATGGTGAGAAAGTGGGAACAGGTTACGGTTCATTCAAGAAATAAGGGCAGATTAGGAATCAATTGCTACAACTGATTTACATGAATAAGAAATGTTTGGAGAGATATGGGCCAAGCTCAGACAGCTGAGACTTGTTTAGTTTGGTATTATGGTCATATGGACTGACTGGATTAAATGGTCTGTTTTTTGTACTGTATGACTTTAGGACTCTGTAACTGTGATTCCATGCTCCAGTGTGATTCATAATTATGAAGCAAAGTGGAATAGAGAAAAATTGCAATAAAAAGGTTTTTTTCAAAAAAAAAAGGAATCATCTGCCTGTTACAAATGAGTAATTTCTCTTTTCAAAAGTGTTAGAAAATAGATCAGTTCAGAATGTCTATAATTACAGACATGGTGCAAATGGAAAGTATCAATATTAAATGTAATTGTATAAAACTTTTTCTTCGACAGATGAAAGACTAACAGTGTTCTTTCGAAAGTACTGTCACATGGTTTTGGACATAACACATGTGGTAAAAGTGGTTCAACACACACTGCACAATTTCCTTTAGTTTAAATCTTTCAACTTCGTAGTCTTAAAGGAGACGTTGCACAGCAGTTGTGCAAATTGTGAATATATCGCTCATTAAAATGACTTATGCATCATTACTGCATTGGAATTTCTTTATAAACACCGTTCCAGCACAAAATGAATACAAAACAGGACGCCATTGGAAATTATATTGATCACTGATCTAGGAAAGAAACTACAGCTCTCCATCACTGTATTTATCTGTTTTTTTGCAGGCACTTTAACACTTGCTGTTTTAATTCAGAACCCAGGAAACCAGTTCCGATTTGCCAGCTTTCAGCCTGTACACTGTTAAATTTTTGTGACATTCTCACCAACCCCTGTAAAATCCAAAAAGGTCAATCTTACCAGATGTTAGATGTCCGTGGTGCTGGAAAAGCACAGCAGGTCAGGCAGCATCCGAGGGGCAGGAGAATTGACATTTTGGGCATAAGCTCTTCATCAGGAATGAGGCTTATGGGCCAAGACTGAGAGATAAAATGGAAGTGGGGTGAGGCTGAGAGGAAGATAGCTGAGAATGCAGGAGGTAGATGAAGAAGGGAGAGAAGGTAATCGGTCAGAGATTAGGGTGGAGTAGATAGATGGGAAAGACGATGGACAGGTCAAGAGGGTGGTGTCAATTTGGAAGCTTGGGACTGGGATAAGGTGGGGGGAGGGGAAATGAGGAAACTGGTGAAATCCATATTAATCCCTCTGAGATTTTCTATAGTGGAATTGGTCATCCTGGGAACAGATGCAGTGGAGGTGAAGGAGTTGGGAATAAGGGATGGCGTTTTTACAGGAAGCAGGGTTAGAGAAGGTATAGTCCAGGTAGCTGTGGGAGTTGGTGGGTTTGTAGTAGATGCCTGTGGCGAGTTGGTCACCAAAGAAGTAGTTCAGTTCCACTTGTGATAGTGTCCATTTCCATCGGAATACCCTGCAACTTATATGCTCCACTTACCACAAAGTCTCTGGTGTTTGGATTCTTGAGACTCGAGAACAGCTAAGGACAGCTTAAAATTTAATACTGAACAACATACAGTATTGCTGTTTCATTGCACAATAATTCTGTTTTCTGCTGCTTCTTCTGACATCCCCATCTACTGGTGCTATTCTGTTCGGAATAGTTTCATTTGACTGAATAAAGGCAAGTGTCAAGAGTGTGGTGCTGGAAAAGCAGGTCAGCCAGCATCCGAGGAGCAGGAGAATCTATGCTTCGGGCAAAAGCGCAGATCTCCATCATCTGCAGTCCTCACTTTCTCCTGGATAAAGGCAACTCCAACATTACTCAAGAAGCTTAATACTAACTTTATGAAAGCTGTTCATTTGATGACAATCCATCTACCACCTTAAATATCCATCCACTTCACTACTAATACACAACATCAGCAGTGTTTGCCATTCAGAAGATACACATCATCTTGCCAAAGCTCTTTCAACAACACGAGGGTCGGTGTGGACTTGTTGGGCTGAAGGGCCTGTTTCCACACTATAAGTAATCTAAAAAAAACTGCCCACTCACAACCTTTACCATCAAGGAGGACAGGGCTGCAGGAGCATGGGCCCACTGCCACTTGCAATCATAGAATCCCTACAGTGTGGAAGCAGGCCCAGTCACTCAACAGGTCCACACCGACCCTCTGAAGAGTAACCCACCCAGACTTATTCCCCTACCCTATTACTCTTTATGTACCCCTGACTCTATATGCACCTAACCTACATATTCCTGAACACTATGGGCAATTTAGCATGACCAATTCACCTAACCTGCACATCATTGGATTGTGGGAGGAAACCGGAGCACCTGGAGGAAATACACGCAGACATGGGGAGAATGTGCAAACTCCACGCAGACAGCCGCCCAAGGCAGGAATCGAACCCCTCCCTGGCACTGTGAGGCAGCAGTGCTAACCACTGAGCCACAATGCCACAAGTCACATAACACTCTAATTTGGAAATATGTCACCACCCTTTCTCAGACCCTGGGTCAAAATCCTGGAGTGTCCTTTCTAACAGCACTTTGGGTGCTTCTACACCACACGGACAGCTGTATTTCAAGAAGGTGACCCAATGGCACGTTTTGGGAAATACATACCCTAAAATTGGAATGATATAGATGATTCACATGCTCCATGCACAAGGGTGACATGGAAATTTGTGAAGCATACCATATTTCTTGAACTCTCATGTGACCTAGTGGTATGTCCCTGCCCTTGTTCTGGGAGGCCCATGTTCAAATCCCACTTGCTCCAGAGCTGTGTAATGACATCTCTGAACAGATTGTTTAGAAAAATAGTTAAGGATAAAGAATTAGTGCTGATCTTGTCACTCTTGCCCAGACTCTGTGACCGAATGAAATTAAGGTTGAATTTCCTCTGCTTTCTAGCGGTGCTGTCTGACTTATTGAATATTTCCAATTTATTGTACTTTGTTTTTAGACTTTCAGCATCTGCACTATTCTTTGAGTAAGTAAATGTTACATTATTTTCAAATATAGCACTGAAGCACACATAATAGAATTGAACAAGCAGCAGTATATAAAGCCCTTCAACTGAATGAATACATATTTGAAGTCATTTCTTAGATTAGGTAATTATAGCCTTGCTTTTGTATTGGTTTACTATGACTGGAAACATGGAGGAAGGAGTCAGTCAAAGTTTGGATATACTTTGCAGCCAATACAGAGTTACTCTTTATTCACCAGGAATCTATTACTATCTACATTTGCATTATAATGGCATCTGTGCAGAAAAGAATTTTGACTGTACTATTCCCACATAGTTGTAATGATGCTTGCATTAGTCAGTTCTGAGTAACTACTAATCAATTATTCATCAGGCATGATGTAAGCCTGATAACATCACATAATTTCTCCACCACTATTTGTTTGCAGTACTTTACATGTTATAAGGGATAAAGGTGCCCTAATATAAATAATAAAGGACTTGCTATTGTTTCCCAGAAATTGGAACCCTTATCATTGGAAATGTGTTTCCTCTGTTTTAAACTTCCCAATATTATGTTCCTGACCAATGCATTTATACTGAAAGAAGTTGTGACAAATTGAAATCTGAAGATTGTGAAGTGAGCCTTGAAAATTTACTACAATGTGTGAAAGTTTTCATTGTGCTTACAAATTTAGAAAATGGATCTTATGATGTCCATGTACATCTCCACACTCTGAGAAAAACTAGACGTGCCTTTTGTAAACAACCTTCAAAGGCCGTTTTGCAGCCAAAATTTGAATGCTGGATGGAAGGCTGGACTGGAGTTCCTGGCTTGAGTTCAAGCAGAACAAATGGCAGAAACGAGTCAAAAGCTAGTAACCTTAAACATGCCAGATTTAAGCATGTAGATTTGCAGTGTTTTACAGGTGACACTGAACAGAGAAACAGAGTGAGCCAGAAACTAAAGGAAAGAGGTGTCTAAAGTAAAAGTACAAATCAACAGGCTTAGCTGTGAAAGTTTAAAAAAGAACCAGAAAGAACATAATTTCTACTAGAAGACATTAAAGGAAAAGCCACCTTCATGTGTACCATCAAAAGACAAAAACACCTTGAAGGTCATGTATGCCAAGTGTGTGAAAATCTACCAAAAGTGGGGCTTCACTTCTTAACCTTTGTTTGCATAGTGTGCAGTCATGTGCACCTGGCTTGCCACAGCCATATGACCTCCGCCATTATATACTCACTGCAAGGCAGCTTTCTTGAAACCAGTTTGAATACAGAAAGTACAAGCAACATTGCACGCATTGAACACAGGATGCATCAAAGTGGCTTGCTGAGCACATTACCAACTTGCCCACTTTGTGCAGCAAACTCAGAAGTTGCAAGGACCTGGATGTCCGGGGGTTTGAAATATCAATATTCATTGATTAATGGAGTTAAAGATTCTCAGAGATTTAAAGGCATTTATTGTAAGTCCATAGTTTAGCACAAAAAAAGTTTCCATCTTTCTCTGTGGTTCCTTTCCCAGTCTAGAATTTATACCCACTGGGGTAGAAAGCATCCTTTTATATATATTTAAAAATAAACTCACCGCCAAATTATCTCATCACCAGTGAACAAATTACAATACAGCCCACTAGAGGCATGTAACAATAAAAAAGATCAAAATGGGAGCGAACAAGGTGAGTGGAAGATTAAACCAGTGTTGGTGGGAGAATGGGTTTACCTGCTAAATACAAGTCCAAAGGGCATCAACCAACTCTGGAGCTGCTATGTTTGAGCCTAATGTGATAAGAACATTTAGCTACCCTGAACGTTGTCTTGGACTCTTCTGTTTCAGGCTCCATTTCTGAGCTGGTACACTACAATTACTCTCAGCCTTAAATGGATACAGAAAATGAATCATCATCAACAATGCGAGGGCCTTCACAAATGTATTAAAACATAAATAGAAGGTAAAGGCTGAGCAGTTCGTATTCTTCATTGTTAACCAACTGAAAATTGCACATTTGGACGCCTGGTGATCACAAAATCAAACTCATAAATTGAGTTCAACCACTTCAGACCATCTGTTTTCCATTTTAATAACCTCCATTTGCTTCTGTCAAGGTCATGGATGGGAGGCAGGGGACTTGCTGCTGTAATTTAGCAAGATGTTCATTAGTTCAGCCTTTACATGCTAATTGTGGGGAGCTTTCACATTGGTATGGAGACTGAGTCAGTCACCAATCTACTCGCCTACCCGCAAATGTAGGCTGCAAAATAGAAAATCTCAGCATTGATCTCTAATCTGTTCCACCCCTTACCTCTCCCTGACACTTTTGTTTCCCTTGTTCTTCAACTTCTCTTTTTCAACAACATAAAACACATCACATTTCCACCTCTCTTCAGTTCTGAAGTCCATATTGGGCTTGGAACAGCACATCTGTTGCTTTCTCCATTGATGCTGCCAGATCTGCTGTGTTCATTTTTAAGCACTTTCTATTTTTATTTCAGATCCCCAATAGCATTTTGCTTTTACTCAAATGTGTTGCTGCCTAAACTCAAACATCTTATTAACACTGAGTTGATCAACACAGTCATGAATAATAGCAACTTTGGTAAGGTTCTGGAAGCCCACCAGTAATCATAGAAACCCAGATGCCCCAGCAAATACCAGCATCTTCTGTTTGGAAAGACAAAGAAATGGGTAAAAATAACTATTTCACAGTTTTTCCTTTTATCAGCTTGGAATGTGATCTCATATTATTCTACACATGACCATATTTAAATTCAAACTATAAAAGCTGGTCCACAGGCAGCATTTGCCAGAGCCAAGGGGGCCAAGGAAAAGTACATTTTAATAATTTGGGAAAGCTGTTTTCTGTGCTTCCTGAGGCAGTTCATCTACTTCAAGGGGATGTGCTCTGTGAATAGAGTGATTCTCAGGATTTCCCAGGAGACTGGGGAAGGACATTGGAGGGAATGGGGAGGCAGGGAGAGAGAAGATAGCTATCGTGGACAAACCCTGATCCTGAAGAGTGCTATAGACGTGGGAAGAACACCCCTCTTCCTGACAGAATACCAACGTTGAAAATGATTGATTCGTTGACCTTCTTTGTTGGGTCAATTCATGGCCACAGCAACCACTGAAAAACCAAGCACATTAGGTTGGGCTCAGTACTTTCTCCAGTCAATGCCATCCAATTTAGGAAATATTGGCATTAGGTTCCTCATTTACTCATGAAACTGGCCTAGTGCTTGTTGTAGACAATAGCCAGGGTACTTGAAGAATCAGTTGACCCAGTTGGACATATTTCAGAGCCTTTATTGTCTCAGAAACAGACAGGTGGTTCTCCTATAACACCATAGTGGCGTTCCAGCAAAAACTCGCTTAATAGAAAATCACTCAATAGAAACAATGGCTCTGATGGGAAAAATGGGGTTAGGGGCAGACCAGCAAAAAATATCACTCACAATTGCTCAAAAATCACTCAAAAATCTAACACAAAGTATAGCATAGCCTGATTGCAGGTTGAAACTATATTTATTAATGAAACAAAGTAAATTTAATACAGTACATTTAACAAATGCAAGGAAGTTGCTCTCTGGCAGCTGACATCGGTGCATGTGCAGAACAGCACGAGGACTGGCACTGACAACATGCATGGGCAGAACGGCAGGAAGACTTCGGCACAGACACCAAAGCATGTGCAGAATGAAGCATGTGAACTGATCCCCAGTGGAATTGCACTATGGCGAACAGAGTTAAGTGTTCTTGAAGATACCGTTCCCTAATTCTTCAGCGATGTTATAGCCAAATGGCGCTGCCAAAACGCATGTTGTCCCAAAACTACCTGTACTACAAAATTGATGCATGTGGCTTGGTCCTATTTGTAAACAACAAGCACAATTTGGCCCTCCATCATGTGCTTAAAAATGAGCAGCTGACAGTTTCAATGTAAAATTATGGCATATTTTTAGCATCTGAATGATCACATTTATTATTTACCCGTTTGCAGTTAATCTGGGATTGTTGCCAGGGCCTTCGGATCTCTCACAAGATTATAAATGGAATTTTGTATTATATAGGTTGGTAACAAATATCACACAGATCTATGAACATTTGAAACCAGGACCTGTGACCTTCCCTCAAGTGTGAAATGCGAATGTGGTGGTTATGTATGTTTGTAGGTGGATGTGCCGTGGGGAAAGAAGGTGGGGCCTGATATCCAATGAAGATATTTGAAATATAACTGACAGACCATATGATTTCAGTCACAAGTCTACATCTAAACTGCAAGAGCTGGCAATACAAACACAACACATATAATGCAACTCACATCAATGTGGAAAGATCAGACACAATTATAAATGCCTTTCATTTTTGTTCAGATCTCCATACAAACCTTATTAAATAGTATGTTTTAAAAATATTTTCCAAACTTTCTTCATCCAATCAAATAGTAGTATTGCAAAGCAAGCACATGGGGGCTGGGAATCATCTGGTACATCAATCAAATGACTATTATTCATAAGCAATTCCAAACATTAAACATGAACAGGGTAGTTGACCTTGAAGGCTAGTAGAGGTTAGGTGAATAATTTCCTGGCTCTGGCGGAGACAGTGGGATGAGGGGAGAGAAGGTGGCACCAAATCATGATAGTAAACATTAACCTTGGCTAATTTTTTTCCACTCCCTCGCCCAGAGCACCAAGGTCAACTAACAAGGGTTCAAAGCAGAGGCTTTTGGGTCTTCTTGGCTTGAGCACTTCATTGGCATATAGGTTCTGCTTTACTTAAAATTCTTGTCTGCATGTTCTGGACTTAGACAGGAAATAAATTGAAAAGGAAATCAATTGTGCAGAATACATTAATATGTAAGATTCATATTACCATGCTCATGCATACTGGTACAATTCAGTTGGGTAAAATTTGCATGATTGTTATCAGTCTCACGATCTTTTTGTGATTCTGTCGACAGTACTTAAAATAACAGCATTTACGAGCAATGTTCTGTGTGCATCTCTTAAGACAATCAGCAGCTTTTCTCGTTCCTGTTCTATTATTAAGTCAATGCTGATCCTTTGAGAATGAACTATTGTCAGCTGACAGAGTATAACTACGACATTAAATATGTCAAGTAACCATTTTGCTGTTAAACAGTTCTCTTCCAATAAATGCAGCTCTTGTCATGTTCCAAAGTACAGTAAAAACAAAACAGATACTTTTCCTTTGCAAACACCTGAGAAACAGAAAATAGTTTCCTTCTAAATCAGGAAGTTGATCTTGTTTATCAAAATAATGTACAAAGAAGGAAGTTTTTTTAAAAAAAGTTGCTGACCAGAGAAACATTTGACAAATCAGATGACATTGTTTTGAACAAAACTAGAGCAACAGCAAAAGATTGGGAAGGCAGTTGCTGCACTTTATAGTGTCAGAATGTAGGCAGACACTCAAGTTCCGTCTTCCAACATGTGTGTCTTAAACTTACCCATCCTTTTACTAAAACTGACACTCTCAAGGTTTGGTGGAGTTCCTAATTTACATTTAACATTATTTTTTCCACAATTCTTTTCTCAATATTTGAACAGAAATTGCAATTTCCCTCCCTCAGCCGAAGTTCCCAGCAAAATAAGTTTACTTTTAAGTTCTTACATTTTGCTTGGTAGCCTTTCAAAACTGTATGATATTATCCAAGTGACATGATTTTGATTTACAAAAATTTCTGAGGATCAAACTGAATCAGGCAAAGCCTCAGATACCCAACAAAATAGCAGCAGTAAAATGGCCACAAGACAGGGTGTGCAAAGAGGAGGGAGTTAAATATCTCCCCAAGAGGGGTTAGGAAAAATTCTTTTTTGAGATTGCCAATTGGATACAAAATTGGCTTTATAGTGGGAGATGGAGGGTGGTGGTGGAGGGTCGTTTTCGGACTGGAGGCCTGTGACCAGCGGTGTTCCTCAGGCATCGGTACTAGGTCCACTTTTCTTTGTCATGTATATAAATGATTTGGATGAGACGATAAGAGGCATGGTTAGTTTGCGGTTGACACCAAAATTGGTGGCATAGTGGACAGTGAACAAGGTTATCTAAGATTACAAAGAGATCTTGATCAATTGAGTCAATAGGCTGCGGAGTGGAAGATGGAGCTTGATTTAAATAAATGTGAGGTATTGCATTTTGATAATACAAACAAAGACAGGACTGATACAATTAATGGTAGGGCCCTGTGTAGTGTTGTCGAACAGCAAGACCTAGGGGTTCAGATTCATAATTCTTTGAAATTTGCATCACAGGCAGACAGGGTTGTTCAGAAGGTGTTTGCCTTAATTGCTCAGGCCTTTGACGATCGGAGTTCAGACGTCATGTTGAGGTTGCACA
Organism: Chiloscyllium punctatum; assembly: GCF_047496795.1. Taxonomy (NCBI): domain Eukaryota; kingdom Metazoa; phylum Chordata; class Chondrichthyes; order Orectolobiformes; family Hemiscylliidae; genus Chiloscyllium; species Chiloscyllium punctatum. The sequence continues at coordinate 52,258,519 of NC_092763.1, forward strand.
GGATGTTGATGAGGCCTCTTCAGGAATACTGTGTGCAGCTCTTGTTACCCTGCCATAGGAACAATGATGTTAAACTGGAGAGAGTTCAGAGAAGATTTACAAGGATGTTGCCGGGAATGGAGAGTTTGAGATAAAAAAAGTAGACTGGAAAGACTGGGACATTTTCGTTGCTGGAGCACAGGAGGTTGAAGGGTGACTCTTTTGGGGTTTATAAAATCATGAGGGCCATAGATAAGGAGAATGACAAGAGTCTTTTCCCAACAGTAGGGGAGTTCAAAACTAGGGGGCATATTTTTAAGATAAGAGGAGAAAAATTTATAAAAGGACCTGAAGGGCAACGTTTTTACACAGATGGTGGTTGGTGTGTGGAATGAACTGCCAGAGAAAGTGGTGAATGCAATTACAGTTACAACATTTACAATGCATTTAGATAGGTTCATGAAGAGGAAATATTTGGAGGGATATGGGCCAAGTGCAGGCAGGTGGGACTAATTTAATTTTGAAGCATTGTTGGTATGGACTGGTTGGACCGAAGGGTCTGTTTTCATGCTGTATGACTTTATGACTAATAAATGAGGTAGAGAGAATTGGGAAAAGAAGCCAAATATTTCAAACAGAGTGTGATAAGAGAAAAGAAAGCAAAATAATAGGACTAGTTTTGATTTGTTTTAAAAAGAACACCACAGACGAATGAGTGAATGCTCTCTTGTGCACTACAGATCCTGCTGCATCTTGATGAACAACTTGAGTTAATGTTCACCGTAATGCATGGCAGTGCTACATCTGCACTTAGATCACTCATGCAACACAACTGCAGTCCATAACTTCTTCAAGACTCTTATACATCCTGTTGACTGTTGCTAAAAGACCATGTGTGTTTAGTTTTAACCACAGAGGTACAGTGTTTGGGGCATGGAATAAGAACAAAATAAACTAACCACTCAAAGATTATAAACTTACAACTATCCTGAATGATGTTTTGAATAACTGGGTTGCAAACCAATTTCTTCTGGCCACTAATCAAATACTAAATGATTTCTTTTACTCAGCATTTTCAATCAATCAGATATAAATACGTTCTTCTAGAAATTATTTACGATTTTTCTACAAATAGCAGCAGTATTTTTTGCAGACATTTACGATGTTGCTACGCTTGTTGACCTGAAGAATTCATGCGCAAGTGTATGGCTGAATAGTCAGCTCTTCATGATGTATTAGGACTCAATTGTTAACAAAGTGAAGGCTGACAGAATTTGAAAGTAGATCTCTACAGAAAAAAAACAGAGACCATCCATATATTGAGGAAGACTGAAATTATAACTCATTAAGCTTCCCTGCTACCTCCATCCCAAATTCTAATGTGGTAGGTGAATAGTTGCCTTTATTATAATCCTATTACCAAATTTTGTTTTATCATGTATTTAAATAGAAATTTGATTGACAAACAGAAAGGAAAAAGGTAATTAGTGTGTAGAATATGCCTCCTTTAATAACTTCTCTTTTAATGTATCCACAATTTAAAATAAGAAACTCACTGACAATAATACAACCCTGGTTGAGTGGCGTTGTATGTGAAGTTCAATAATGGTGTGATGCCAAGTGTGTAGACCATACATCCCAAAGACTGGTGGTTCTTATCAAACAGCATCTCCCATGCAACAAGTAAGGTACTGCCTTTACTGGTCAGTGCATTGAGTACAGGAGTTGGAGGTCATGTTAGAGCTGCACAGGACATCGGTTCGGCCACTTTTGGAGTATTGCATGCAATTCTGGTCTTCCTGTATAGGAAGGACGCTGTGAAACTTGAAAGGGTTCAGAAGAGATTTACAAGGATGTTGCCAGGCTTGGAGCGTTTAAGCTATAGAGAGAGCCTGAATTGGCTGGGGCAATTTTCCCTGGAGCATCAGAGGCAGAGGGGTGACCTTATAGAAATTTATAAAATCATGATGGGCGTGGATCGGGTGAATAGACAATGTCTTTTCCCCTGGGTAGGGAAATTCAAAACAAGAGGCATAGGTTTACGGTAAGAGAGAGGAAAGATATAAAAGGGACCTGAAGGGGCAACTTTTTCACAGAGTGTGGTGTGTACATGGAATGAGCTGCCAAAGAAAGCAATGGAGGCCGGTACAGTTACAACATTTAAAAGGCTTTTGGATGGGTATATGAATAGGAAGAGTTTACAGCAATATGAGCCAAATGCTGGCAAGTGGGTGTAGTTGGACCAAAGTGGTTGTTTCCATGCAGCACATCTCTGTGACTCTATAACTCTACTGACCATATGTGACCAATCCACACTTACATAATACACAATAGTATCCAAAATTAAATGTGATTGCATGGCTGGTAAACATTTGCTAAATAATCCTGAGTGTGCAAAACATTGCACTGACAACCAAGCTGTGATTATCAGTTTGGCTTGCAGTATAGCACACTAGCATGTGCTGAAAGCTTCATGTATCAAGCCTCCGTTCTTCACAGTCAGAAAGAATATGAACATACTGGGCGTACCAATTCAGTTCAACAAAATAGGTGAAACCCATTCTCTGGTCTGTTTCTCAGGACAGTGCCTTGAGTATTTAGAATCAACCTACATTGTTTAAAATGTAAACAAAGCTTAACAGTTAAATGTCAATTATCATGAACTGGTGCATTCTGCATCTCAGTGAATCTACCGGGGTGTATTTACCAACCAATTAGCACCCTCCTCACATACATTTACATTGATTTCTCTTGCAAATCATTCTGATGAGTGCTCAATGGAAAGCATAACGAAATGCGTATTTTCGGTTATATCCAAATTTTCTGCTATCAAATTACTAAATTCTAGTTCTTGGATTTTCTGGTATTCTCATGCTAGAGATATCAATGCGTAAATGTTTTATGACTTTCAGAGTTACTCAATAATAATAACAACAAAAAAATAAGCATTATTAGAAAGCTGATGATAGATGAAGGGTGGTCTGATGTTATGATGAGTTACACAGTGCTACAAGACCAGGCAAACCTCTACTTATTTTTATACAGATTCAGTAATTTTGTTCTGAAGAGAAGTTATATTTGACTCAAAATGTTAACTCTGTTTATCTCTCCACAGATGCAGCCAGCCAATAATTACCTGCACTTTTTTCCCAGAATTCCATTATCTGAATGTTTTTGCTTTTATTTCTGTAATTTTGTATCTTAGTTCTAAAAAAAAGCACAGCTGTGCATGTTTGAATCAATTGAAAATATGTCTCGCTCTATCATTAAACTCTCACGCTAAATATTTCCTTAAGGCTAACATCAATTTGTATCTGTCATTTCCCTTTTATCAATTTGTCATTTTGATGGAGCAGAATCATGAGGCCAATGTTAGCTCAGATACCCAAGGTTACAGCTAGGTATATTAGCCAGACTTTCAGGACCTCATCCAGTCCATAGATCAATCACTCTGCTCGAAGGTTCATCACCTAAGTTCAACGTCTAAAAGCCAGGCAGTATATATTTCACTCAGACTGTAAGTTCATCACACAGACTGTAGGTCCATCATCTAGACTGTAGGTCCATCACTAAGACAATAGGACCATCATCCAGCTCTACAGATCCGCCACACAGACTGTATGTCTGCAAGCCAGACAGCATGTCCATCAGCCAGACGATATGTCCATCAGCTAGTTTGAAGGATATCACTTAAACTGTAAGTCCAACAAACAAAAATCAAAATTTCTGGTGAAAATTAGCTGGGCTGGCAGCAGCTAATGTACAGAGCTAATGTACAGAGAAAACATGGTTCATGTTTTGAGTCCAGTGACCCTTCTTTAGAACAGTTCTGAAGAAGAATCCTTGGCAAAAAGAAGCTCTGAGGAGGGCTGAGTAGACCACTTACTGATCTCTCAGGACTGATGTCAAGAGACCAATTTGCATATTTAATTGGATGGTGGAAACAAAGTGACGAATGAGAAGACCTCCAACATGAAAATAGCTCTTCCAGTCTGTTTCTTGGCAAGAATAGGCTTGGGTTCAACAATAGGTTCTGAAAGCCCATGAGAAAATCTTTCTCTAATTGTCAAATCAATACAAACTAGCCCTTAAGACAATCTTTGTCATTAGTAAAGCATATTGCAACACAGATACAGCTATAGATACAGATATAAAATTTATAAGCTTGCCAGCCCAGTATAGGAAGAAATTTACACAGAACACTCTGGAATTCAATCAATCAGTCAATCAATCAATGATTGATTTAAAGCTCCAACTCATTGCCCATAATAAAATAGTACAAAGATATTCAAAGTTACAATCAGTGACAAATAGAAACTAGAAGGACAAGGATACATTTGCCAAAGGAGTTACAATGTATAGAGGTCAGGTTGTAGTATCACTTTGTTTGCTTTGAAAGATGGCATCTAATGGTGATCTTCCATCAAAGGCAATCCTGGAAAGTGTCTATAGATAATGGCATTGATCTGAGCCGGAAACCTTGGCTCTGCACAGATTAGCCAATTACTTTGGACTTAATTGTGTATCCAAACGGTAAGTGTCAAAAGTTAAAGTTTAGGAAGCAACCACCAGGTCAGCAAAATCTCCCTTACATCGTTATATTTTAACAGCAGTTAATGACCAGTGTCCGTCAATCAGCTGAAGCTTGTCCAGTAATGCCATTTTTGAAGATTTTAGAATCCCCACTATGCAGAAAGAGGCCATGGACTTCATGAATATCAGACTCGACCCAATCATTAATGGAAAATATAGTTAGAAGTCAGTCTCTCTCACATACGCAAAACAATGGAAGCAGTTTATTCTTCTCCCTTTCGCTATGCTACTGCAGCCAGAAAAAAAAAAATTCAGCATTGCATTTTTGTTTTTCCTTTAATGTTTAAAATGAGATTTCAAGCTAATGCACAGTACGTTATTAAGAAAAAAAGATATGAATGAATTAAGTACAGCATCTGCCTTCAGTAGTTACTCAGATGAGAATTTTAAAAATGCATTTCTGTCTTCCACCTTTCCCATTTCACAAATCAAATTTTCCAGAAGCCAGAGTTTCATATTTAAAAAAAAGTACATTTATACATAATGGAATGAAAATTCCTACTATTTTTTTAAATCTTGGCGAACCATATTCTTGCATAACCTAAACGGTCAATAGCAGGTCATCCTGTTCTATGTGTAACAGTCAGTCTCATATCACATGACTTGGAAAAGCCAAATGTTCTTAACTGAATAGGAACATAAACAGGAGATTGTGTAAAGTGGATCTGTCACGATGGCTGTATGCAACAGTTGGATGTTTATACCCTGCTAAGGAGGAATGGAAGAAAAAAATTCATTCAGTGATGAATTATATTTGCATACAACGGCATGCACTTCATATAAGTTGTTGTATATAATGCAAGTATAACTCACTGAGTGAATCTGATGATGCATTATAATGAAGTGTATTAAAGCTCTAAGAATTCCATTGATACCCTGAATGCAGGACAGCAAGCAGACCTTTGCAAAATATCCTAGTAGAGCTGCCAACCTAAGGAAACTTCAAACCCGATTATAAATCCAGCTAAATATAAATAGCATAGTTGACTTTTACAAAGTATTTATATAGAACTCTTAAGTTAGTAAGATGTCCCAAGGCATTTCATAGGAATATCACTTGAGGAAATATTAGGGCAGATTAAGTAGGCTTCAAGGATGATATTAAAGGAGGGAAGAGAGTTGGCAAACCGGAGACACTCACTGAAGGAATTCTTGATTGCAGAACTTTCCCAAATGGTTCAGCAATTGAAATTGGGGATGAACAAGATGCCAGGATTGGAGAAGCATAGAGATCTCAACAAATAACAGGGCAAAAGAAGATTACAGGCACATTGAGCCATGAGACCATGAAGAGCTTTGAAAATTAGAACAAGAATTTTAAAAGTGAAGTGTGGCTTAACTACAAACCAATCTAGATCACAGAGCACTGGGCAACAGACAAAATGAGACTTGTTGCGTTAGTATAGAAGCAGAGTTTAGAATGACCTTGGCCTCACATGCATTGAGAGTAGACCACAAGAGGCTGACTACGAGTGCACTGGTATACTTCAGAGATAACAAAAACACAGATGAGGGTTTCAGAAACAGAGTAGTCAAGGAGGTGCAGAGTTAAGCAATGGTAAAGGTGTAGAAATAAGAGATTGTAATGACAGCAAAAAAATGTGGTTAGAAACACATCTTAGTGATTAGAAGACATGAACAGCTTAGATAAGTCTCAGATAGTTGTAGATGGAGTTAGAAATTAAGGAAAAAGGTTTGATGCAGAAATTGAAAGCAATGGCTTTGGTCTTTCCAACATTTGCTCATCCTTTGATGAGTATCAGACAAATAGTGTGACTATTTACAGTTCATCCAGAGGCCCACTGAAGATGTTACCTAGTATGGTGATGAAACGTTTGAAAACGAACCTTCCAGCTCAGCGAGCAAACCTACATCCAGAGCCTCAACCTGAGCTATAAACCTTCTCAAAAACTCGTTAACACCTATAGGCACAATATGCTAAAACTGACCCATTTACAGATGGTGTCTAGAATAGTGGTGGAGGGCAAGAGCTGGGTGTCTTACCATACATGTGGAAACTGACCACATGTAATTGAGAAATAGCAGGGGACCAAAGATGTATCATTCAGATACATCTCAGATGATGGTGCAGGAGCAGGAATATCAATCATTGTAGCTGGTCCTCTGGCTATGACTCAATAGTTAAGACTGAAGTCAGTTGAATGTCATCCCATCCAGCTGACTTTGATTAACAAAAATGCTGAACCCCTTTTTTTTTGTTTTAGCAAAATGTAATGTTTCTTTTGAATGCAACTCTTATATCAGACCTGTCTGTTTGCAGTGTGCTAAATATTGCCACTTTTAAGGACATAAATGATTTTCAAAACAAATTGGTATTAACTGATGAAAAAGATGTAGTGAGGGGGTTCTCCAGTATTCACCCCTTCACTGTTGGAGATCCTGAATCAGTCTGTTCGCTGGTTCTACATTTGCAGCTTTCCCTCATGATCTTTTCAGCAGATCCTGTATTTTGACAAGTATTTACCACAAGTTTCTCAATGCATTTTTGCCTTTCTGAGGGGTTAACATTGCAAATGCTTGCTTGGGTGAGCAATGCTGCTCTTTATGGATGTTCATATTTACAAAACTACTTAAATGGAAAGAGATAGAAGCTAGCAATTGTTTAATTATGCTTGATCTTATTACATGCATTACCACAATAAATACAATTCTTTTAAAGTACTTCTGTTAATTTAGCAATCTGCTTCTTTGACCACAGATTTCATCAGAATGCAAACCACCAACAGTCGTACTTTCATTGGTAACCAAGATGGGACTAGAAATCATCACTTAAGTCTCAGAATATAAAGTACTGGCTGCCTTGCCATTTTCATGAAACTTTTGAATAGTTATTTTCTAAATCTATATTACAAATGAGTGATAGAATGATCGGTGTTAGCCAAACCCTAGGTGTAAAGCTTTTGGTCATGAACCACAAACCTGAGGCATCACCTTAAAAAACAGTAAGCTATATATGTTGGTTATGCAGTACGCTAACTGTATTTCTGTCGCTCGATTCAATGCGAGAGAAATTTCAGAGTAATTTTCTTGTTAGGGAGAATGCTATAGAAGGTGAGCCATCACAGCATCCATTATGATCTAATTTTCATGATCTTGTGCCACACTTTTAATAAGCAGAAAAGCTCAGAAAAAGAAACACTGAGGTGATGTAAATGAATTGTTAAGTTGATTAAGGGGCCCGGTAGTCTCAGTTGTCTAGATGGTTGCTGTGTGGTTCAGAACAATGCAAAAACCAAGAGTTTAATTCTTGTTCCAACAGAAGCAAGGTCAGAAGTCACAATGACACCAGGTTACAGTTCAACAGGTTTATTTGAAATCACAAGCTTTTGGAGTACTGCTCCTTTGTTAGGTGATGTAGGAGCAGTGCTCCGAAAGCTTGTGATTTCAAATAAACCTGTTTGACTATAAACTGGTGTTGTGTAACTTCTGATCTTGTTCACCCCAGTCCAACACAAGCGTCTCCACATGGGGGCTACCAATTGAAGCAGACCTGAGATCTGGTTCCTTGCCCTAACCTGAGAGCCTAAGGCAACAACAAATGATCACTGGTATGAAGCATCAAGAAAATGGTTCAGGATGAAACATCAGCAGACAATGAACCAATGACCTATGGGGCACTTAACTTATTCGAGTTAAATAAGACTAATGAATAGAACCTGTTACCTCTAGTTGATGAATCCAGAACAAGAAGTGATTACTTTAAACTTAGAGCTGCTTGGATGAGGGTGATGTCAAAAAGTACTTTTTCACACAATGAGTAGCAGAAATCTGTAACTGTTTCCCCCACAAAAAAATCTATTGTGACAAAGTCAATTGAATGTTTCAAAACCAGGATTGATAAATTTTATTAAGCTAGGACATTAAGGATTATTTAACATAAACATAACAGCTTGCTTGAAATGATACATCCCTAACCTGTCACAGGGTGCCCATCACCATACTTTCATCATATAGGATAAATGGAGCCAACTGGAAAATCTCACTCAGCCTCCACTACTCACCCTTAATAGGGCTCTCCCTAAGTCTAAATCTGCTTCAGCTGAAATGGCCAAGACAGAGAACCAGGTTAAGAGACCAACATGTTGGCCATAACTAGTACTTTAGGGCCTCACATCTACCTCTGATCCTAACCTCAATGGGGCCAGATGCTTTAGTACTTCCCTTGATGGAGCTAGATAAGCCTTGGAACTGCTGCAGGCCCTAGTACACTTGCAAATGAAAAGGATAAAGACTATCTCCCTCAATGGCCTCAGTTTTCTGGAAGTCTACTCATTGAAACCAGATAAGCTGCCCACAGACATCAGCCATGAGTGGATGTGCAGAGGTCTTACTGCAGGTGAAGGTTTGGCAGTTTCTTCTTCAGCTGCTGCAGCTGTACTTAACATATCTGCCATGCTTTAGGCATCAGATCAAACCAGAGCACGTGCTGAGGAAATATAGAAAATTCCTATGCCTGACCAGGAGCAACAAACTGTGGTGAGGGCAGAAGAGGACGAGAAAAATCAGCTCCAAATGACCAGCAAAGCTCTCTGTAAAATTAACCTCTAGACTGATTTTAATTTTCTCTTGTTTTCGCTGGAAAGCAAATCAAGAGAAAAAGGCCAGAAAATACTTGCAAAGTCTACACCTGGTTGGAGAGTGAGAGATTATTACGGATGATGGTAGACAGTTCAGGACTATATACAAATTAAAGAAAGCAAGAGAACTGGCATTCCAATTCCAAAAGTGCGTCTTTCAGGATTAAAACAAAAATAAGTTACTCCAGAGTCTCTTAATCTGAGACATTATTGTATGCTTTCAGTTACTTTCTATCCATTTCTCTCTCTCTCTTTCGCTATTTTCTTCTCTGTTTTGCATTTTTCTTTTGATATCTACAATAAAGAAAGTGTTGGAATTTATATGACTGTAAATAGTTTATCTAATACAGCAGCTATATTGCAAAGGTGATTGTCAAAACCTTCTTTGTACAGTACTTCTTGCAAAATTATGATCGCATTTATCTGGGAATATACTTACAATTTTGCCAGCAATATTGGATGAACAAAAGTTTAAAAACATATTTATGATATTATTACATACAGTGAATATCTAATGCTTTATTCAAATATCAAATACCGCTCAATTTTCCATCCAGATCCGATATATATCCAAGCCAACAAATAATGGAAATTTCTTGGAAGTGGGATGATGTAATACTAAATTTTTCCAAAAATCAACTAAGTGTCAACTTCAGAGAGTTTCATGGAGGATGCCTCATCATAAGCTCTAAGGAGTTATCTTACGTTGCTCACGGAGTTAACCATGCATCACATCTCTACAGCGCACTCAGCAATAGACATGCTCTTTACTTTTAGAACCTTCCAGGTTTCTCACCGCTGGCAACATATCGAAAACCCAGTTGTGCACCAGGTCAGCTGGTGAATAGCCCTTTCCAAGAGACAGTGTGGGTCGGAAACTGAAAAGAAAAGCTTCTGAGGGAACATAGGTGGCACAAGTGACACTTCAAATTTGTAAATCTATCTAATAAACGGTAGCTGCAGCTACAAGAACGAAGCTGCAGAGACTACCCATCCTCAGCATCACTATTCTCTTTCCAGTGCCCATCTTATCATTGTTCAATGTGGCAGCAGCTCATATTGTGAAGCTTTGAAACACTGTTAAGATTAACTTTTATTGAACTAAATTCCCCTTTTTACTTATGAGTGTATATTGGTAACATATAAGCAAATGTTCTTTAACTTTTACAGTTTAACAGCAATTCATTTTCGTATTCCACGTGGGAGTTGTAAGTTTTTGCTTTCTTTTTAGATGGTCCGAGTTTATCAATCATCATTATTGGAAAATCTTATAGCTTGTGACATCACTCTGTCGCTGGTCATGCAAATCGTAGGCCTTTGGAATGATGGCTTCTGGAACAAGTAGCATGTTCCTGGCTGCTTGCAAGTGTGGAGCCATATGAGGTTGCTTCTGTGTTTACAGTTTGTATCTGGGGCCTCTTTCTGGCTTGCATTATTTGGCTTGTGGATTCAAAGCAAGGCAACATTCCCCATAACCTTTCTTCATCCTGCATGGACCAATTAAATAAGTAGCTAAAACAAAAGAACTACAGGTCTACAGAAAATGGACAGAGGAGTGGGACTAGCTGATCTTCCCTTGCAGATGGTCCTTTGGATATGATGGGCTGAATATCTCCTATGTTTCTTGGACTGTAATTTACTGGATTCACACGTCCCATCTGGGGTGGAATCAGTTTTGGGCAGCACGGTGGCACAGTTGCTAGCACTACTGCCTCATAACACCAGAGACCTGGGTTCAATTCCCACCTCAGGCGACTGACTGTGTGGAGTTTGCACATTCTACCTGTCTCTGCGTGGGTTTCCTTCGGGTGCTCCGGTTTCCTCCCGCAGTCCAAAAATGTGCAGGTCAGGTGAATTGGCCATGCTAAGTTGCCCATAGTGTTAGGTGAAGGGGTAAATGTATGGGAATGGGTCTGGGTGGGTTGCGCTTCAGCAGGTTGGTGTGGACTTTTTGGACTGAAGGGCCTGTTTTCACACTGTAAGTAATCTAATCTAATTGAATTCTTGTACCTTTCTTATTTATTTGCTTGCATTGATACCATAAAACCTAGTTTACTTTGCAATGACAGTCTATCTGAACAAAACTGAAACACATGTAACAAGCTGGCACGTTTCTCTATCCACATAGCTTCCAGAAGCAGAAGTACTGTAGCAGCACCTTAATCAATCATTATGCTCTTGGGAACGTGGGTAGGCAGTGAGATCAACTGTCAAATACTCTGCGATAGACCAGCCCATCACCCAATTCTAGGTGTTCGAGACCATGGCTGTAATTAATCTAATCACCCCTTCACCAAGTTTAAGGTTAAGGAAAACCAGCTAGAACTCTGGATCTTGATTGCTATCCAGTCTCCCAACTCTTGCACTCTAGATAAACTTCAGTTCATTCAAACCCTTTCTGCCCATATCCTAAAATGTAGTAATTCCTATTCACACAGTACACGTGTGCTTCCTGATTGACATTAGTTACCAGTCTGTCAATGCTTTGACTCTAAAGCTCTCATCCTTGCTAACAATTTCCTGGTAGACTTCATCCCTTCCTATCCCTGATCATTCCCTAACCAGCAGGCTCCAGAATCATTACAATCCTCTAACTCTAGCTGTCACACTTTTAGCTCGCTACTTCTTCAGCTGTGGAATTGTCTTTCTGAAACTCTCCGTCTTGCCTTCATTTAAGATGCTCCTTAAAAACTTGATGAAGATTTTGACCATCTGTTCTCGTATTACTTCTTGAGAATGAATGTCAAATTGTCTCATAATTGCTCCAATTCATTGTGCCGAGACTTTACTACTTTAAAGCTAGTTTCAGTGCAAGTTGTTGCTTTGTTAATATTCTATGTCTAAAGTATTTTTGTCAGGGTATCCAATGAAGGCAGCATCGAGTCTGTCCTTCACTGTGAATGGAATGGTGAAGCTCGTCATTTATAGGCCTATTTAGAATGAGCGAGGATAGGAGCAAAAGGGCTAAATGGAACCTAATGCAAGAAGTAAAGTTAATAAGGAATCTTTCTGAACTTTCCATTGTACAGTTTGCATTTTGGTAGGAAGAACACAGAGAAACGATATAAAATAAAGGGTACAGTTCTAAAGGCAAGAATTGAGAGACGTTGGTGTAAGGGTCCTGCTTGAAATGTCAACTGTCCTGCTCCACTGATGCTGCTTCACCTGCTGTGCTTTTCCCAGCTCCACACTTTATCAACTGACTTTCCAGCATCTGCAGTCCTCACTGTTTCATTTGGTGTATTTGTGCATATATCACTAAAGGTCACAGGGCAAGTTAAGAGAGTAATTATTACAGCATATAGTATTCTGGGCTTTATAAATTGGACCAACAGAGTATAGAAGTAAATAGCTGAAAATGTGTTGCTGGAAAAGCGCAGCAGGTCAGGCAGCATCCAAGGAGCAGGAGAATCGACGTTTCAGGCATGAGCCCTTCTTCAGGACATTTTTGAAATCATGAATGGATTTGATAGAGTCAATAGGGATAAGATGTTGCTGCTTGTAAATCAAACAAGAGCGAGAGTGTGTAGAATTGAATTGATGGGCAATAGAATCAAAGTTGATGTGAGCAAAACTCTTTCACTCAGCAAGTAGTTAGGGTATGGAATGCACGGTCTGCAAACCTGGTGGAGGCAGTTCAGTTGACACAGTCAAGAGTGCAACGGATGATAGTTTGGTTAGATACAGCATGCAAGGGTCTGGGAAAGATGCACAAAATTGGCATTAAGTAATGATGCTTGCTTGAAGAGCTGGTGCAGGCATGATGCATCAAATGGCCTCTTTCTGAAATGTACAAATTATGCGATTCTGTGATAGTCACCAGTGTATTGCCAGTAAATAATTCTGTAAGTCTGAGTGCCAGAAAGCCAGTCAAAAGGGAATAGGACCAAAAAAACATTCAATTTGCTAAGCCAAGAATCTTAAAATCAGCTGCCTATCAACATTCCATTAAGTATTCTTCACAAAGTGGGGCCACAGGCTGTTGCTGGGAAAACCATGAGTTGGTGTCACAGCAGAGAAGAGAGTCTGGCAGTGGGACCACAGGCCATTTCTAGGGGCATAGATTGGCACAGGGACTACAGTGTGTTGGCAGGGAAGAGAGTGGGTGTGGGGCCGCAGGAGTTGTGAGGGAAACAGTCTGCAAGAACAGATTCCAAGATGGTGTCAGCAGGACTGGGTGGAGGAAGGTGGTTTTGGCAGCTTTGGTAGGGGCCTGGTGCTGGACTCATGCCGGTGACTGCAAATTGGTTGTGGCAGTAGTGGCCATGTTGGAGGATGCATGGCAGTGGCTGTGAGGTGATAGTTAACCCCAGCCCATGGCAAATTAGAGTCACAGATAGTGTCACAGAGATATACGGCACAGAAATAGACCCTTCAGTCCAACTCGTCCATGCCGACCAGATATCCTAAATAACTCTAGCGGGAGGAGCCCATGGAGTGCCAGTGGAAACAGAGGAGGCAATGATTGTTATGAGCTGTAATAAGGAGGAAACATGAAGTTTAACTCTTTTGCTTTACTTTTGGCTTTATATTCTCTGATTTACTTTTATGTTCTATGTGTCAAGATGGCACTGGACAGTGTCAACACTAAGCAACAGTTTTCATTGTTTATGTAATACAAATGACAATAAATAAATCTAACCCAATCTAACCAAATGACAGAGGCTGAACCACATACAATATCTTTTAAATTGTATCTTTTGTTAGACTCAGCTCTCATTCCTAATCTATATTAATATGTGTGGAATTATTATTTCTTCGTACATTTAGTAAGTAATAAAATCACTTTTTCATTAACTCAATAAAGCCTGGTTAAATTGTCTCCTTTTAACCCAAAAAAAATCATTTGATCTGTGAGAAAGGCATCCACACCGGAGGGAATCCTTTGTAAATTAACCTTCTTGGGACCAACAAGTGGATCAAGTGAATAAAAAAAAGCCTACAATTTAGGTTTCTAAAAATTAATTGAAAATGTATTTGATGTCTTTAATGTTTTTGAAATTTTATGATTTTTCTTCATATCTTTTTCTAATCTAATTTGGCAGCATGGTGGCTCAGTGGTTAGCATCAGGGACCTGGGTTCAATTCCAGTGTCGGGCGACTGTCTGTTTGGAGTTTGCACATTCTCCCCATGTCTGTGAGGGTTTCCTCCGGGTGCTCTGGTTTTCTCCCATAATCCTAAGATGTGCAGGTCAAGTGAATTGGCCATGCTAAATTGCCCATAGTGTTAGGGGTGAATATAGGTTAGGGGAATGGGTCTGGGTGGGTTACTCTTCGGACGGTCAGTGTGGACTTGTTGGGCTGAAGGGCCTGTTTCCATACTACCCTATTGAGGGTGGCACGGTGGTTCAATGGTTAGCACTGCAGCCTCAGTACCAGGGACCCAGGTTCGATTCCAGCGTCAGGCTGTGTGGAGTTTGCACATTCTCCCTATGTCGGCATGGGTTTCCTCAGGGTGCTCCGGCTTCCTCCCACAGTCCAAAGGTTAGGTGATTTGGCCATGTTAAATTACCCGTAATGTTAGGTGCATTAGGCAGAGTTCTCTCTGGGTCTGGGAGGGTTACTCTTCAGAGGGTTGGTGTGGACTTGTTGGGCCGAAGGGTCTGTTTCCACACTGTAGGGAATCTAATATAGTCTAATCCAATTGAGCTTCAAACTATTACAATGGATTAAGGGTTACAAAACCACTGTGTAACCCGTCCTAATCGTAGAATTCTCTCTACAGATGTAGCCTCTAAAACTCAGTGTTTTAGAATGCAATTAAATTAAGTAAATAATATTTATTTAATATATTAAATATTCAGTTTGTATTTTGAAATCTTTGGTTCATTGCCCAGTGAGGGAACCAGAGACTGAACCTTAACTATCAGAGACACAGGAGTTTCAAGGCATCTTGACTTTAAAGTTAGAGAGTTGCCAGACTCAATAACATCTCCACAGTTGGAATTATTCCAAATTGATTGTCCAACTCTGCAGCATTTGCAATTAAATGCAACTTCACAAAATGTTTAGAATCTAATTGAACTCAACAGTTTATCATCAGGCCTCTTCAATTTAAAAATTACACTCTCTAATATTGTTTTGGAAGTTTTAATGAATAGCATCAACACAGCCCTTTCTTCTCCTCATCCAAATTGTAATATCCTGGACTTTATTTTGCATATTTTCAAAAGGAATGATTGTTTTATTATATGGAAGAACGTTAAGTGGAAAGACAATTAGAGATTAGTTAATTGACAAAGGCATAGTACTGTCTGAGAAAGGATCCAATCTGAACTGGTTGTCAAGGGTGAGCCCTGAAATTCCCCGTTATCTCGCCCCACACCATTTGCAATTCTTTGTTATCTTGCAGTTTGTAACATTTTTGGCAGGATCTCTATAGTAGGGTTGACATAGACTAGTCCCTCTCATTTCACTGAATATTCCAGTCACATAAATGAAATGTTATGATTGTGAACCATAAAGTAGGAGACTTAATTTTTGTCCTTTCATGTCATTAAGAAAATTCCTGGAAATGACTAAGGGCCAGGGCAACTGGGTCACTGCCATTTCCCTGGGCATTCAATTGCTCTCCATCAGAGTTACAGTGGGAGAACAGTACAACTGCTGAGTATCAGTTACTTTGGGGAAATAGGGAAGTTAATAAGCTAATCCAAAAATGCTCAACTTAATTGAATGTTACATCAACTCTGATTTCACAATCGTTGTGCAACAAGTAACTGACAGAACTTCACTTTTAGTCTGGGCAGATCACTAAGTATTACTGACATCCCTCTCCCCCCAGGGCAGTGATTAAAATATTTGACTGCTACTCTGTCAATCTGTAAAAAATAGGCTGCATATAAGCTGCTTTCAAATATAGCAAGAACTATCTTTTAGATTCAATATTTGTCTTTAGTGGAATCTCAAGTTACTGAATTATTAGCATGTGTCAAATATCCATGTTTAGGGATCAGCTGAACTTGAATTAAGTATTGGAAGAGCCCTTGTGGCACAATTCAAGATGCCCAGATTCAAGTCCCACCTGCTCCAGAGTTAAGTAATAACATCTCTGAACATGTTGATTAGGAAAAATAGTTTAAACGCTGGACACATAATTAATGTGCAATAGTTCCCTGTTAAGAACAAATTATTGAATGGAAAACAACTTTTTAAGCAATCACCAAAAATCTTGAACACTGCATAAATACACAACTGAAAGAATTGCTGTTTTGAATTGCAGAATGTTGGTGTGATTATAAGATAAAGGCAAGTATTTCTCTGTGATGTCTGTAGTACAGAGATAGTATATGACCACATGATTTGCAAATTAAAAACACCACAGGAAGTGATGCAATGTCATATGATCTTGCTTTCCCTCACAGCCCAGTGACTGGGTGAACCCACAGTAGGATGTTTCTTAAAAAAGTTAATGTACCTTTTACCTAAACTGACTCTCAATATGCTTTAACAACCGAAGGTCAAGAATGCTATATGGTTGTAGTCAATTAAAGAAAAATATGCAAAAATTGTTGCTGTTAATGAAAAGCTTTAAATAGGTCTCACATCTCAATCAAGTAGAGGTGTGGCTGGTTTGATGCTGAAGATGTAAAGTATTGCATTTGCTTGCATCATATCAGGTTTTTATGCAAAATATAGAAATGAGCAGTCAGTGAACTATGGTATACAATGGTATTGTAAACAGTATTCTAGTCAGACAAAAGATTGACAAAGAATGTATGAAGAAGCAATAAGAGTATTTAATGCCTCTTTCAATCTGTGAAAAAATACCATTTGAATGGGCTAAATTTAATAAGCAGCCAAGAGACAAGGAGAAAATATTGATACTGTTATCAATGATCTGTACAGTCTTGTGGAGAACTGTGTACGGCAACTTGAAAGAAAAACTAATCAGGGAAACAATTGTTGTCAGAGTCCTAGGTGAAGCATTGACTAACCACTTACATTCAGAGGATAACATTAACACTGTAATTCAATTGCATAGGGAGGCTGAGGTCAATAACAAAAATTAATGATTCTGTGTGACAGGCATATCTACATCATTGAAACAACTGATCTGGTGGAGTATGTTTTTTTAGAGACAGAGGGGTGGCTATACAAAAACAGGGGAGCATCCAGCATCCGCAGTCCTCACTTTCTCCCAAAAACAGGGGAGTGAGGAAGAGTGTCCATCAACTACTCTAGCTGTTAATGGTGTCATAGGATAAACACAAATGATAATTAACCCATTAAAGAGGGCAGACACTATTTTTGCAAGTTTTGTTTTGGAGCAAAAAGCATGTAATAATTTAAAATTCTCCAACAGATAGCAACATCTATGAAATAGAAGATATAAATGTTGACGTGCCTTGCCTTGTTGAGATCAAGGAAACAAGTAGAAACTATTGGAGTACTGACATCCTAGTAGAGGGAAACATGATGAATTTTAAGTTGGACAGAAGTGTAGCAGTTTCAGTTCCTTGTGATGCTGTACTATGTCTGGAGAAAAGTTCCTTTCAGCCATCATACACACAACCTACGCAGCCTATAAAGTATAAAACTCAAAGTAATAGGATAACTAAATAAAAACTCTCAATGTAGAGGAAAAAAAGTAACAAACTATATATGTGATCCTAAGTCAGAGCTGTTCACTCATATGTAGGAAAGCCTGTATTGACTTGCATCTGATTTGCAGAGTAGAGGAACTGGAAAGATGAGAAGATCAGGCTAAAAACATCACAGCTGAATTTTATAGCAGTTCACTAGAAAAGCCGAAGATAACATATTACTCTATATTCAGAAATAAATCAGCATATCTGTTTTCAGCTAGAAAATGGCTCATCCACTCTAGAGAAAGTTAAGGAGGAAACGGACTCTGTTGAAGTAAGGGGTTATATCCATGTGATAGAACCAAGAAGCTAGTGCACCCAGGTCATCTCAGCACCAAAGCCCTATGGCTTAGCAGAATTTAATAATAATAAATCTTATATAGCTGAACAAAATAGTTGAACATGACATTCATCCAATGTCTGTGGAGGAAAGCTTAGGAAAATTAGAAATATTTCAATATTCACAAAACTAGATACAAATATCATTTTTTGACAACTAAACTTTGAATAGAAACATAGAAATTAGGAGCATCAGAAGGCCATTCAATTGATCTGCTGTCTCAACACCACTCATGTTCACTCCAGACCCTTTGATACCTTTAACCGTCAGAGGTCTATTTCTTCCTGAGAACATTTTCAGTGAATTGGTCTCCACAGCTACATCGTGCAAGTGAAGAAATATCTCCTCATCTCAGTTCAAAATGGTCAACCTTACATCCTGAGACTGCAACTCCTGGTCCTGGAACTCCTGGCCATCTCCAAACCCAGTTTAGGCAAAAGTAAGGACCGCAGATGCTGGAGATTAGAGTCGATTGTGGTGCTGGAAAAGCAGATCAAGCAGCATCCAAGGAGCAGAAGAATTGATGTTTCTGGCAAAAGCCCATCAGAAATATATATGTTTCAATGAGATCTCTTCTCATTCTTTTTAAACTCCAGTGAATACAGGCCTGGTTAATAAAATCTCTCCTCATTTGGCAAACATGTTAGCCGAGAAATCAGTCTGGTGAACTGTACTTTCTCTGACAAACATATTTTTCTTTCAATAGAGATCAAAAATGCATGTAATACACAAGTTGTGATCTCACCAAAGCCCTACAGTTCCAGTCAGATTTCCTTGCTCCTAGGCACAATCCATTTTGTACTGAAGGCCAACATGTCATTTGCCTTCCAAACTACATTCTACACTTGCTCGCTTTTAATGACCATTGCGCAAGAACATAAAGGTCTCTTTTCCAATCTAGCATGATTTAAATAATATTCCGCCATTATATTTTTCCTATCAAAATGGAAAATGTCACACTTACTCACATTATAATGCATCTGCCATGCATTTTCCAACTCACATAACTTGTTTACATTACCCTAAGCCTCTTTAAATCCTCCTAAGCATTCACACACCCCCATTAATAGAAATTGAGAAATTTAAATTTGATTGCCTCAGACAAATCATTGATATATATTACGAATAACTGGGGCTAAAGCATTGATCCTTGAGGTACTCAGCTTGTTACCAACTTCATTTCCAAAATGAGCCAATTATGTCTTTTCTCTATTGTGTTTGTGCCACTGTTTGATATGCCAATAAGATGGTGTATATCATCGCAGGAATTGATGACCCTGTTTATGTTGGGACCTTGTAGAATTAGTCATGAAAGTGGACCACATTGGGTGAAACGAATTGGGAGTATTTCAGACGTTTCGTCCCCTGTCTAGGTGACATCCTCAGTGCTTGGGAGCCTCCTGTGAAGTGCTTCTGTGATGTTTCCTCCGGCATTTATAGTGGTTTGAATCTGCGGCTTCCGGTTGTCAGTTCCAGCTGTCCGTTGCAGTGGTCGGTATATTGGGTCCAGATCGATGTGCTTATTGATTGAATCTGTGGGATGAGTGCCATGCCTCTAGGAATTTCCTGGCTGTTCTCTGTTTGGCTTGTCCTATAATAGTAGTGTTGTCCCAGTCGAATTCATGTTGCTTGTCATCTGTGTGTGTGGCTACTAAGGATAGCTGGTCGTGTCATTTCATGGATAGGTGGTGTTCATGGATGCGGATTGTTAGCTGTCCATGAATAGTATCCGCATCCATGAACACCAACTAGCCACGAAACGACACAACCAGCTATCCTTAGTAGCCACACACGCAGATGACAAGCAACATGAATTCGACTGGGACAACACTACTATTATAGGACAAGCCAAACAGAGAACAGCCAGGGAATTCCTAGAGGCATGGCACTCATCCACAGATTCAATCAATAAGCACATCGACCTGGACCCAATATACCGACCACTGCAACGGACAGCTGGAACTGACAACCGGAAGCCGCAGATTCAAACCACTACAAATGCCGGAGGAAACATCACAGAAGCGCTTCACAGGAGGCTTCCAAGCACTGAGGATGTCACCTAGACAGGGGACGAAACGTCTGCAACACAAATTCCCAGCTCGGCGAACAGAACCACAACAATGAGCACCCGAGCTACAAATCTTCTCACAAACTTTGGGAGTATTTCTGGTGGAAGATTACTTACCCGCCATCCCAACAGTACCACTGATTCCACCAGAAGGTGCATGTGAGTTCACTTTGGATGAGGACAAAATGTGCTTTCATGTTCCTCTGGGTATATCCATTCCCTTTTTTGCCTAATAGCCCCTTTTCCTTCTTGCTTCTCCTGAATATAGTTTTTTTTGTGACCCAGTAGCAATTTTAGGCTCAGATTCTGAAGATAAATCAATAAAAATAAAGGGAACAAATTTGTTTTTAAACGTCCTCCATAATTCCTTGATGTGACTGTAGATTTCATAGCAAATTTGTTATATTTATATAAAATAAGATGCTATTTCCTTTACCGAATTAACAATAAAGAGGGCCTATTCCTTTTAACTGCTCTGTAATACTGTCTATTCAAGGATAAAACAATACTCTGTGACAATATTCTTGCACCTGATCTTGCACTTTGTTAAATAAAACAGAAAACTTAGTAAGACATTGGGTGGAATTCACCCCAATTCCACCCCCACTACCCAAATGTGATGTGAACAATGATGAGAAATTTGGGAAAATAGCAAAACAATGAAAACATTCAAAATCTCAACATCAAGAAAAGTATTCCACTTTTCCTCTTAAGCCATAAATTGATGGCTTCAGAATCTCATAATTAAGCAGTGACCTTGTTTCTATACATTTGCATCTCATTAGTACTCCAACCATCTTATTTATGCCTGACTTCTGATTCCACTGTCTTTTCCTGAGAAACTGAGCAGTGCAAATTCCTGACATAAATCAGAGCACGTTCCTGACACCTGCTGCTTTCCGATTGCTTGTACCAGCCATTATCCAACTGTTTCCTCACAACAATATCCCAGCGTGCTCCGAGGCCCATCGTCCTCATCAACTTTTCATCCATGCATTTCAGCATCGGGAGACCACCAGCATCATCACCATGCCTGATCTCAGATCCAATCACATATTACCTCAACCATTTATTCAACCGTTACTCTGGGGCTCAGGGTCACGTTCTTCTTGTAGTTTTCTGGTAGATTACTTTGTGTACAGGGACACATACAATATCTTAGTTTTTAGCCTGCATTCTTAGCACTCACTCACATTGTGGCTTACTTGGAAGCTGCAGCCTCAGTCTACTTCACGTTGCTTTCATAGTGCATGTTCACTAACTTCAGCACTGATGGAGAGGTTTTCAGTCTCTGTGTGGGTCACATTACATTTTAGAGTGCAGAGTTTCAGTGCTTTTACAGGCTACTAGCCTCTGTGGTTTGCTTTGCACTTTAGCAGCGAGGTCGGCAGGCAGCTTGTCGTGGTGGGAATTACAGGACAGTCAAGGGGATGAATATGACACTGTGCAACATTGTGTCACATCGACATCACATTTGAAGCACGTGCTTGCAGTTTATGCAGCCAACACGCTCTGTGTGCTTCAAGTAAATTGCTATGTGTAAAAGTCAAAGGGGAGTAGACTTTAGAGAAGTGAAGTGAATAGAAACTCCAGTCTGTAAGGGGTTCATTTTGTTAATGCAAATTAACTATAACACGATTGACGAATTGGGTACACTATTTCTAAAGTGTGAACTTTTAAAGCGAGTATTGGTTATAACATGATTCCTGCCCCATTACTTTAAATGGTGCTGCTATTACATAATTTTCTTATTACATGGGATCGCATGAGAACAGAACTACCACGTTATAGCAGAATTGTTCGTACATGCAAACTAGGAACTTCAGTAGACTCTGAGCTCCTTCAGCCTGCTCTGTCATTCAATAAGATCATAGTTGATCTGATTATTCCACATTCATATTGACCGCAATAACTTTTTACTCCACTGTTTATCATGAGTGAGTCAACATTCATTTCAATCACTTGACTTTCATCACCTATGGAGGGAGAGAAGTCCAAAGACTCTCAACCCTTTATATATATTTCAAAAAAACATGTTAAATGGCTGATCCCCTATTTTTAAACAGTGACACCAGTTCTAGGTTCTGCAAGAGGAAACATCTTTTTCATTATCTCCCTGTCAAGGTTGAGGGTTACATGTTGACTCAAACACCAGAGAACTCCCCTGCCTTTTAACAAGTAGCACCACTATATCTGTTATATTCAATAGGCTGAGCCATAATTTAACACTTCATCTGAAAGATGGCACCTCTGACAGTGCAGTAATCTTTCAGTACTGCAAGGGAGTGCTGGCCTAGAGTGCCAGATATAGCAACTCCCAACCTTCTGGCTCAGGGGCGAAAGTGCTACCAACTTAGTCATTAATGGTTACAGAGCAAAGACATTCTTATCAAATAACCAGTAAGGTATCAAGAAATTGTAAATATTCCTGGCATCCCAACACATTATACTGTCTGAAAGTGTATTGATTTTTTTGTGGCAGTCCTAAATGAGATAATGCAGCCATCAATATCTAAGTATTATCTATTTGTGATCACCATTTCAGTAACTGGAGAATCCCATGTTACTTTTACCATTTACACATTATGCTTTAGAAAATCTGGTTTATTGCTTTACAAAGTATGAGGGTGATTGTCTGTAGGACTTCCCTGCTAGACCTCTGTAATATTAGAGAAACAGCTGCAGAAAGCCTAGAAAATTTGACAAATTGTAATTAAATCATTTTTCCAGGATTGCTACAACTCCTTTTGCAAAGGTGTATTGAAAATTAATCCCTATACAATCAATCAGTCTTAAATGAGAAAGTAATATATTGCGAACACAAATGCGGAAATTCGTGGCGTTCTTTTGGAAAAAGACGCATTTACTATATCACATGTAACACTGAATAATTAATCAACGTTTGAAAAGACAAAGATAGCAAGTAGAGACATATGTTTTCTAACTCCATTTTCCTCAATTGTAATTAAGTTTTTCTACCTTTACTGCACTTGTTTGTTTCTATGATAGACCTAAGTAGAGACATATGTGATCTGTCTGTCTTGCTGACAAGACAAATCTTTTCACTGTGCCCCAGTACACGTGACAATAAATTTAATTCAATTCAATGTTTTCTGTTTCATGTCAAACTTCCCCTGAGACAGTTAACAAACAGTGGAAAATAGACTTCTCAGATGCAATTTCTTTTTGAAGGTGTTCCTTCCTATGATCAATGTCTTAATATCATAAAATAAAACATACTTGTCTTAAATTTCTCATTTGTAAGTGTTTTCCAGATATGAAATCAAAGGGTGCAAAATAAGTACCACAAGAAAATATTCAAATAAGGTTTGTGGTAATTCTGTTAGCAGTTGATGATATCATGTTTATTAATAAAGAGTCTTCCATATAAATCCTTCTTTCCAGATGTATTTAGCTTTCCATGGCCTTTCTGCTACTTAGAATTAAGCAACTCCCTTCTGTGGTTATACACCCACTGTCTTTACTGTCAGCTGTTATCATTTTGCAATAAGCAGCACAAAATACTTCTGAATTTTATTGGCTGCCGACTCTTATGCTGAACTTAATCTCCACTAAATTGTCAATAGGTTATTTTTAAAACTGATTAGGTTCAACTGTCAGCCTAAATACTATGATTAAAAACTCACCATACTCTATCAAGCTACGTTCTGCGCAATGATGCTGAGCTGGCAAAGTGCTGATTGTATCAGCCAGAAGTTTGATGTGTTACCGCTTGTAGATTCCTACATTATTTTTATGTTTGTGACTCTAGTAAAATGTTCTTCAGGTAGACAATGTAACGTGATACTTATTGTGCAAAGCAAGAGAACGTTTTCCACTTTTGAGTTGTGATCCTAAAATAGTGACCATGTGCCAATATTATTTTGTCCACATAAAATCCTGCATGAGTAAACAGCAGCAAATCTTGAAATCTGAAATACAATATTGAAAATGCAGGAAATATATTAAGGATGTATCAGCACCCAACAGCAGAAAAACCAATTAACATTTCAGGTGAATAGTCTTTAGAACTGGAAACTGAAAGATGAATGAGCACTTTTATATCACTAAAAATGAACATGAGCAAGAAAAATGAACAGGACAAAGAATAACTCATAAATGTCAACATTCAGATATCTAAGCTCTGCTGATAAAAAGGAGCTAATGGATTTAATAGACTGATCTGTCAGTTTAGAGACCTAATAAATAGTCTAATGCAACTTGATGGAAAGCCCCTACTCCCTGCAAATTCTACAGTTTGAGTTTATTCAATCTTTCAACATAACTCATCTTCAATGTACTTGGGAAATCATCACATCTTTCGTTTTGTACTGTAACTTGTGAATATAATTACGACATACATGTATCTGAGTTTCATTTTCCTAAATTTAAGCCTTTTCTGCCCACTTACTTGACCTATCCCTTTGCAGACTTGTTATATCCTCCTCATAACTGACTCTCCTCCTTTGTGTCATCAGAAATTTAGCAACAATGAATTCTGTTCTTTCATCCAAATCATTAACATAAATAATAAACATTTGAAATCCCAGCACTGATTCCTGTCACACTCCACTCATGATTTCTCACCAACACAAGGATGGCAGAATTATGTTGGCTCTGTTTCCTGATAGCTAATCAATCCTTTACAAATGCTATTATCTTACCAATGTCCCGCAACCTCCCCAACCCTAGATGGCTCACAATGCTTTCCCAGAGTGATCCAGGCGTTCAAAGTGTTGTCATTTGTTCCATTCATCTGCCATTTCCAAATGTACAGAGAAACAGACAGACTTCCAGTTATCATAACATCAAAATCAGAAAAATAGATCTTTAACATATTGTTTTGTGGATAATTCAGATAGCTCTGACAACCAACGTGAGGATCAAAATGTGCTACCAACCCACACCCATAGATGTTTTGAGTGATATCCATGCCAACTTAATGTGTCATTCATATGAACAATAGGAAAGAATCATGAGCAGCTAGCATCACTTAAAGCCATCCTGTTCTGCCTTTCTACACCTCATAAAGGAGATGGCCTTTGTTGCTGAAAAGGTGCTAGAAGTTGGGTTGAAAAGAATCTGACATGGCTAAGAGTGTAAATTGACACAATAGGAACAGCACCAGCTCTAGGCTAATAAATTCTGCCCTGGGTCCGGGTGGAGGAGGTGAAAAGGATGAGATGCTCTTTCATCACAGTATCTCTGATGCCAAATCCCAAATCCAAGGATCCAGATGCAGTTCCACAAGCAGGTTTATGACTTCACAGGAGTGATCAAGAACAGAGTACACATCTTCAAATGCCATGTCCTATAAAATGCAACAGCTCTGTTAGTCACTGCCTAAATTAGCGCACCCCATCAGTCAACCACAAACAATCTTTAACAGCCTCATATCTTACATTCACAGAGTTCACCTCACCATTATACTTAACTCTACTGCAAGCTTCATGCCCACATCTTTCAGGCAGCACGCACTACTGCCCATTTAAACATGGTAGCCCCAACAGCCAAAATGATTTCACCACACTCACTGACACATTTCTCTTGATCTTGCATGGCAAGGTATCTCAAATTGTAAGCAGCAAGAGTTAACCAGAGGAGGGAAGGTATGTCTGATGTCTTAAAAGAGCATAGAGGGAGAGCTCATTGCTGAGGCAGTGACCAGCACCTAGCCTGAAATCATTGAAGCTTATGATATCCTCATCTTTAATTCTTTTACTCACATCCTACATGTTACATATTCTTTATAATCCCCATACGGTTTACAAGCTGAAGGCGAAATATGCATAACTTATTTTGCCTCACTCCCCACACGCTAACTTTATGGTTGTGCCTTAGTTATCTATTTTTAGATGGTGCCAAGCAAAAGCTGTGATGATTAGTCATAGATGGAAAGTATGGACTGACACTGTTGGCCAATTGGGTTGCTGGTTTGTACTAACATTTTTGTCATGGGAGAAAGTGAGGACTGCAGATCAATGTTGATGCTGGAGATCAATGTCGAAGAGTGTGGTGCTGGAAAAGCACAGCCAGTCAGACAGCATCCGAGGAGCTGGAGAATCAATGTTTCGGGCATAAGCCCTTCATCAGGAATGTGAGAGTGGCTCAAGGGGGCTGAGAGATATATGGAAGGGGGGGTGGGTGGGACTGTGGCGGGGGGGGGGGGGGGGGGTGGTGGGGAAGGTAGCTGAGGATGCGTTAGGTAGATGAAGTTGGGGGTGAAGGTGATAGGTCGGAGAGGAGGGTGGAGTGGATAGATGGGAAGGAAGATAGACCGGTAAGACAGGTCATGAGGGCAGTGTCGAGTTGGAATATTGGATCTGGGATAAGATGGGGGGAGGGGAAATGAGGAAACTGGTGAAATCCACATTGATCCCGTGTGATTGGAGAGTGCCAAGGCAGAAGATGAGGTGTTCTTCCTCCAGGTAATTAGGCAGTGGAGGAGGTCCAGGACTGCATGTCCGTGGGGGAGTGGGAGGGGGAGTTAAAGTGGTTGGCCATGGAGTGGTGGGGTAGTTTCATGCATGTATCTCGGAGATGTTCTCTGAAAGGTTCTGCAAGTAGGCATCCTGTCTCCCCAATGTAAAGGAGACTACATCAGGGGCAACAGATACAGTATATGATGTGTGGAGGTGCAGGTAAATCTCTGATGGGTGTGTCAAACTACGCCAGAAAAGGGCTGTACAAGCTAGTTCCACCTTTCATCCTCATTATGCTGCTGTTGGTGGTAAGGCATAAGGGATATCTCCTCATGATGGGGAATTGTGCAGCACACAGAAAAGCAAATAAAATCTAGATGTCTCCTCTCCTGAACACCACAAGGTACTTCCACAGTGATCTCGACATTCAATGTGTTGTTTCAGCAAACCAAGGATCCACTACTTGCCTTTCATTACATGCAAGTTGAACATGTACATTGGCTGCACAGCTGAGACACCATGTCATCAAAGAATAAATTGTGGCGACCAATAGTTGCCCCAGTATTTCCAATTGCATTTGACATAGTGGACTGCTGCAGGATAAAGGCATCAAGACTGCTACCAAAATCCCAGACACAACTATATGATTCGCTGCTTACAGTCACACAACAACTGGAAGCTATAAGAGTAGAATCCTTTCAGCAAGGAGAAGCCTCCAATCCTAGTGAAACTATGTGGTTGTTTTACATGTTTGTTTTTGGAAAGAAAGAACGAATTATCACTAACATCTTTTGGAATAGAGAATCTTAATAATTTCCCTTATGCAACAGTAGATGGCAAACTGCATGATATTACAAATGTTTCCAGTCACAGCCTGAAATGAGAGGGACAAATGAAGCTTGATTGCTATGGTTAAGTTCACTAGGGATGTGATCTCTGTCCTGCTTTGAAATTACAATTGTGGCTGCAGCAGGCACAAAATTTCAGTGAAGATCTCCTTACTGCAGCACAGTTGTCTTACACAGTTCCTAACTCGCATTCAGATTCGGGAATTAGTCTTTTAACATGCTAGGTGGATACACCCTTCTGCTGACAGCTCTGTTCCCTCTCACTCCCTCACCGCCCACTTCCAGTTACCTGTCCTTTCAATGGAAGCTCAGTTCATTTTTCTAAGTCATGTTATATTCTTTGGGAAATGCTTACTAGTGCACTCATATTTGGAAGTAGTTGGTTTGTGAAGAAGTCTTGTACTCAGCAAAGAATCCCTTAGCACCTACCATTCCTTGTAAATGCTTGCAACTTGAAAGAAGTATGGAAAGCACCAAACACTCAAAATTGCAGCAAAAATTGTAGATCTGAAA
Source organism: Chiloscyllium punctatum (assembly GCF_047496795.1). Taxonomy (NCBI): domain Eukaryota; kingdom Metazoa; phylum Chordata; class Chondrichthyes; order Orectolobiformes; family Hemiscylliidae; genus Chiloscyllium; species Chiloscyllium punctatum. The sequence continues at coordinate 52,286,468 of NC_092763.1, forward strand.
CAGAGAAACTGTAAATGCATGAAGAGTAAGTTGGCTATGGTGGATTGGGAAAATACACAAAATGGTTTAATGGTTGGCAGGCAATGGCTAATATTTGAATAAGTACCATACAGTCTACAAAAATATATATTCCTGCAAGCTACATCAAATAAGAAAAGTGAATCAACAGTGGTTAACTGAAAAAGTTCAAGGTTCATTTGAAGGAAGTGGCATATGAGGATGCCAGAAAAAGTAATAAACTTGAGGATTGGGAGCAATCCCTTGGAACAGATGAACTACATTCTAGAGTGTCACAGAAATACTAGGTGCCTTAGAAGTATCTGTTTAAATTGCATATGGTCTGGAAAGATAAGTAGCAAACATAACCCCACTATTCAAGAAATGATAGGTAAGTTTGATGTCAGTAGTAGAGAAAATGTTAGAATTTTTATAAAGAATATAGTAACTGAACATTTAGAAGATAATGGTAAAACTGGGCAGGGTCAGTATGAGGTTATGAAAGGGAAATCATACTTGAAAAAGCTACTGGAATTTTTTTTGAGGATGTTACTGCAGCATAAGTAAAGAAGAATAGAAAATGTGGTGGATTTGGATTTTCAGAAGGCTTTTGACAGGATTATACACAGGAGATTAGAAACAAAATAAGTGTGCACTTGGATTGGATTCTGCTCAACAGACAGAAAACAGATGGTATGAATAAATAGATCATTCTCAGATGCAAGCAGGCTTAATAGGCTAAGTGAATGGATAGAACATGGCAAATGGAACATAATAGGAATAACTGTGAAGTATCCACTTTGGAGGAAAAACCCCAGAAAGTCAGAGTATTTCTTATGGTGGGAGAGAAGTGCTGCTATCCAAAGGGATCCTGGATGTAACTTATTTATGAATTGCTAAAAATTAGCATGCACATGCAATAATCAACTAGGATGGCAAATGGTATTGTGGCCTTCATTGTGGGGGGATGTGAATATAGAAATAAAAATTTGCTGCAATTGTGTTGAGCTTTTGTGAGATCACACCATCAAGTATTGTGTACAACTTTTGTCCCTTTATTTAAAGAAAGGTTTACTCATCATAGAAGGAAAACAGCAAAGTTTCAGCCGAATCCCTGGATGACACAATTCTCTTATAAGGAAACATTGAGGAAACCGAGTCTGTCTTCTCTACAATTTCAAAGAATGAGGGGTGATCTCACTGAAACTGACAAAATTCCCACAGTATGTGACAGGGTGGATATAGACAGGACGTTTGCCCCAGCTGATCAGTCTAGGACCAGGTAACTCAAATTTAAGACCGAGAGGAGAATAAATTTCTTCATTTAATAGGTGGTGAATCTTTGGAATTTTCTACTCCAAAGGGCTGTGAAAACTCAGTCATTGAGTATATTCAAGACAGAAATTGACAGTTTTCTGAACACAAATGATATCAAGAGATATAGAGACAGTTTGTGACAGTAATGATGAGGAAGATGGTCAGCCATGATCTAACTGAATGTAACACCAGGTTTAATGGGCTGAGTTGCCTACCTCAGTTCCTATGTTCCTAGCTGCTAGAAGAAATCAACCAGCAACAAACCTAAAATTAGTTATTATTTTTGAGCATCCAGTTCTGAAACATCTATTTCTTGTGTGAATCCTTAAACTCAGTAATACCTAGAACTGTGGTGTAATTATTTTGCATCCAGTTGGTGCAAATGTTTGCTTAACACTATGCCACAGATTTAAAAATTAGATATGCTTAGTTGCTCTGGTTCCTGGAAACTAGCAACATAGTTCTGTGTAGGGTGTGTACCCATTAATTATAATCAACACTATGTCTGTGCTCTCAGTTTAAAATATCTTTTTAATGAGTTCCTTATTCTAATTTTTCATCGCGTTGAAAGATTTTAATCTTGATACTGTGAGGTTTTTTTTTAAAATTCATAAATGTATTTTTTTATTTATCTTGTCTAAATCCATCCCATCACATGCTGTGGGAATTTTGTCAGTTTCAATGAGATGACCTCTCATCCTTTGAAACTCTCTATTAGCTTTAAATATTTGATTGTTTCATGAAGGTATCACATCAGGAACTTGAGTAAGTAAGTTAGTAGACCCTACTGGTAATTCTAAGATTCTAAAAATACGATTCTAAAGGATGACCGCAGTGTTAAGGAATCGTTGTGGAAAGTAAGACGTTAATTAGCATTAGTGAATGTTGCTGCTTCAAGTTAAGGCTCTCTAACCACTTGGAATTATGAAGAACTGTATCACTTATTTCTTTCTTACTCTATACATCCTTTTAACTTTTGCATGTTGATTGACATCAGCAAAATGTTAACTTCTGCTGTATGCAGCAATTTGGATAAGGTTTTCAGTTCTGAGAATGAGCTGCAGGGAAAGATGACAGATATGAAGTGACTTAGTTAAGTCAGCCTTTAGATATTGGAAATGCTGTACCAGAATTTATATTGTCCTTCTGCTGGCAAGTATGTGTTTGCTTCTCTGTTCCACTTTTTCTTCTTGTGTATCAACTAGCAGTATGTGGATACCTTAATAAAACCTTCTTAGATTGTGTCCAACAGGTCAACATCTTATGTTTGGGTGAAAAGTGTTACTGTACTTTCCATTTCTCTGTGTCAAGTTTGCTTCATATTTTCAGCCTATACCATTATTTAGTAACAGTGCAAAAAGTTTTTCCCTGACATGATACAGCTTCTTAATTCACAAGTCCTTTGTGGTGCCTCCTCTTGGTGACATGTCAAAAGTGTCAGGGGAGGTCACAGAAGGTGTAGCTCTCATATACTGCCACGACATTAACTGCCTCAACTTCTCCACCCCCCTCACCCACTCCAACCTCTCACCCTTGGAACGTGCAGCCCTCCACTCCCTCCGTTTCAACCCCAACCTCTCTATCAAACCGGCAGACAAGGGAGGCGCGATAGTAGTTTGGCGCACTGACCTTTACACCGCTGAGGCTAAACGCCAGTTCACGGACACCTCCTCCTACTGCCCCCTTGACCATGACCCCACCTCCCACCACCAAACCATCATCTCCCAGACCATCCATAACCTCATCACCTCAGGGGATCTCCCATCCACCACCTCCAACCTCATAGTCCCACAACCCCGCACCACCCGTTTCTACCTCCTGCCCAAAATCCACAAACCCGACTGCCCCGGTCGACCCATTGTCTCAGCCTGCTCCTGCCCACCGAACTCATCTCTGCATACCTCGACACGGTCCTGTCCCCCTTAGTCCAAGAACTCCCCACCTACGTTTGGGACACCACCCACGCCCTCCACCTCCTCCATGATTTTCACTTCCCCGGTCCCCAACGCCTTATCTTCACCATGGACATCCAGTCCCTGTACACCTCCATCCCCCATCACGAAGGACTCAAAGCCCTCCGCTTCTTCCTTTCCTGCCGTACCAACCAGTACCCTTCCACTGACACCCTCCTTTGACTGAACTGGTCCTCACCCTGAACAACTTCTCTTTCCAATCCTCCCACTTCCTCCAAACCAAAGGAGTAGCCATGGGCACCCGCATGGGCCCTAGCTATGCCTGCCTCTTCGTAGGATATGTGGAACAGTCCATCTTCCGCAGCTACACTGGCATCACCCCCCACCTTTTCCTCCGCTACATCGATGACTGTATCGGCGCTGCCTCATGCTCCCACGAGGAGGTTGAACAGTTCATCGACTTTACCAACACCTTCCACCCCGACCTCAAATTCACCTGGACCATCTCAGACTCCTCCCTCCTCTTCCTAGACCTTTCCATTTCTATCTCTGGCGACCGAATCGATACGGACATTTACTATAAACTGACTGACTCCCACAGCTACCTAGACTACACCTCCTCCCACCCTGCCCCCTGTAAAAACGCCATCCCATATTCCCAATTCCTTCCTCTCTGCCGCATCTGCTCCCAGGAGGACCAGTTCCAAAACCGTACAACCCAGATGGCCTCCTTCTTCAAGGACCGCAATTTCCCCCCAGATGATGCCCTCCACCGCATCTCTTCCACTTCCCGCTCCTCCGCCCTTGAACCCCGCCCCTCCAACCGCTACCAGGACAGAACCCCACTGGTCTTCACCTACCACCCCACCAACCTCCATGTACAGCGTATCATCCGCCGTCTTTTCCGCCACCTCCAAACGGACCCCACCACCAGGGATATATTTCCCTCCTCTCCCGAAAAGACCACTCCCTCCGTGACTCCCTCGTCAGGTCCACACCCCCCCCACCAACCCAACCTCCACTCCAGGCACCTTCCCCTGCAACCGCAAGAAATGCAAAACTTGCGCCCACACCTCCCCCCTTACTTCCCTCCAAGGCCCCAAGGGATACCTCCATATCCACCACAAATCCACGTGCACCTCCACACACATCATCTATTGCATCCGCTGCACCCGATGTGGCCTCCTCTATATTGGGGAGACAGGCCGCCTACTTGCGGAACGTTTCAGAGAACACCTCTGGGACACCCGGACCAACCAACCCAACCACCCCGTGGCTCAACACTTCAACTCCCCCTCCCACTCCACCAAGGACATGCAGGTCCTTGGACTCCTCCATCGTCAGACCATAGCAACGCGACGGTTGGAGGAAGAGCGCCTCATCTTCCACCTTGGAACCCTCCAACCACAAGGGATAAACTGGATTTCTCCAGTTTCCTCATTTCCCCTCCCCCCACCTTGTCTCAGTCAAATCCCTCCAACTCAGCACCGCCTTCCTAACCTGCAATCTTCTTCCTGACCTCTCCGTCCCCACCCCACTCCGGCCTATCACCCTCACCTTGATCTCCTTCCACCTTTCGCATTTCCAACGCCCCTCCCCCAAGTCTCTCCTCCCTACCTTTTATCTAGGCCTGCTGGACACACTTTCCTCATTCCTGAAGAAGGGCTAATGCCCGAAACGTTGATTCTCCTGTTCCTTGGATGCTGCCTGACCTGCTGCACTTTTCCAGCAACACATTTTCAGCGTTTAGCTCTCAGATGTGCAAAATACAGACCCACTGGCAAGTGGACATATATTTGTGTTTACGAAGCAAACTCCCAGCCATGAGTGAATATTTGCATTGCCTTGTGGATGCATCAAGATATCTGAATGGCTAATCACCAAAAGGCAAAAATCTTTCCAACACATTCTCCAAGGCAGCCAATTATAGTGCTTTGCATTCCTTTGGGTGTTGATTTGGGCTGGGGATCTGATGTTGGATAGCTCAGAGTCTCTGTAAATTTTTTTAATAGAATCCCTACAGTATGGAAACAGGCCCTTCGGCCCAACAGGTCCACACTGTCCCTCTGAAGAGTAACCCATCCAGACCCATTCCCCCTACCCTATATGTACCCCTGACTAATGCATCTAACCTGCACATCCCTGAACACTATGGGCAATTTAGCATGGCCAATTCACTTAACCTGCACATCTTTGAACTGTGGGAAGAAACCCAAGCAGACATGGGGAGGATGTGCAAACTCCACACAGACAGTCACCCAAGACTGGAATCAAACCCAAGTCACTGGCACTGTGAGGGAACAGTGCTAACCACTGAGCCACCGTGCCACCCACAAGTTTGACCAGGCTTATGCCCCAAAGAAGAAATTCCAGCTTTGCTGCATAGCACTAACACAACTCAGAAATCAGCATCTATCTGTGCTACGTCCAACTTGATTGAATACACAGATACAAAGCTGATGCAATGGGCTGTCTCCATGGTAAGAGTGAGCACAATTTCCCATCGGTTCTCCAGGGCCACCTCCAGATGGCTGCACCCAAATATAATATGCTGACCTGCCAGAGTTCATCTGTTTCCCTTGATGCTTGGGGCTTAGACAAGGCTTAACAAATGGATGGAACTAAGCAAGTGAAAAAAACAAAGCAAACAGGCACTCTCTGGCATTGCCAATCAGTGCAGAAGCAAAGTGCCTTGTAATTCAAGGCCCAATTTACAGTCCCACACAAATAATACATAGGAAACAAAAATGAAAAGTGTTGTCTCAAGGCTAATTTCACTGTGATGAAACCTGTCATTAAATTCAACTGATCAGCTCTCAGGAATCATAAGAAATCCAAAACTAGAGGACGTAAATTGAAAGTGAGAGGGAAAAGGTTTAAAAATCCCTGAGGGGTAACTTGTTTCATGCAGAGGGTGGTGCTGGTATGGAATGAGCTGCCAGAAGAAGCGGTGGAGGCTAGTACAATTACAGCATTTAAAAAGCATCTGGATGGGTATAGGAATAGGAAGGGTTTAAAGGTATATGGGCTAAATGCTGGCAAATGGGATTAAGTCAGATTGTGATGTCTGGTCAGCGCAGATGAGTTGGACCAAAGGGTCTGTTTCTGTGCTACATAGCTCTATGACTGTGAACGGGCTAAGAGCTGCTTATAGTCTAATAGACTGACAGATGCTACAGCAATAACTACTGGTTACAACTTTGCCAGACTATCCAAAGTCATTTGACAAAACGGATACAGTACTAGTGTCACACATGATGAATTAAAAAGTCAGCACATATATCAGCAAAAAATGTAGCTCCACAGAGAACAAAGGTTATTACCGGTTGTGGTAAATAATTGCTGTGATGGTTGGAACATGACCTTGAGTTCTGCTGGAGGTAGAACATGGTCAGCAATGAAGTTTTAGATACCACAGAAAGCTTTCATGCAAAAGTTGAATATTGAACACAAGTATAGGTGTTTAATAAAACTAGTAACTTGCTCCGCATAAGCAAAGCCAAACTCATTGGGAAATCAGTATTTCGGCAGCATTTCTACAAACATTTCTGTCTCTGATAGAGGAAAGAGGCAGTACCCCAGGATATACATGATACGACTATGCTCCTATACAAGAAGAAAGACAATGCTGTGTTTTTGTGTGTGTGTTGTCTTTGTCAGACTGCAAATTTTGGCTGAGCACATAGATCCAGAATTCCAGTGAGTTTCAGAATGGTAAGATTTACATCTAACATGATCTTCTCAGTCCAGCAACCACAAGAGTAAAGCCAAGAACAAAATAGTCTAATATGTGTTGCCATCACCAATTTCACCAAAGTATTTGACCATATGAGCATAGTCCATCTATTTAAGGTTCTGCTAAAAACATTAGCTGCTCTTCTAAGCTGTTGGGTGTGGCCTCCACTTTACAAAACAATATTGTGTGTTAGATCAGCTGTGATAGAATAGCACTGGCATCGTTTGAGATCCACAGTGAGGTCAAACAGAGTTGTCTGTTTGACCAAGAAGGTAAACGCAACAGAGTTTAATTTACTTCAGCATTCTTAGGTTTCTTCTTTAAAATGTAATAGACTTTACACTTTGCAAAATTAAATTCACAGCAAATGGTAAACGTTAGCTGTGTGGTTTTTGCATACATTCATTTTACTTTGGCAGTTCTTGTCTTGAACATCTGGGAAAACTCTGTTGAAAATCTAATAGCTGTCCAACAACCTTTTAAGGCGTCACTGTCTACGTAGACATCTCTCGCAATAAATGACATTACTGAATGGAAATTGTGCCCTTTAGTCCAGGAGTGCCCAAGCTTTAATATACAGCAAAACATGGCGCCATATCTAAATTTAAGCTAAGTGGTCCTGTTAATTTGCAAATATTTCAAGCTACTTATGCCAATGTTCTACTTGAGGATTTATTCATCATTAAGTTAATGGTGCTAATAACAGTCATTTTGAAATCTGACAAAATTTAAATAGGACAAATCAACAAATAAAAAAACAGAGATGAGTTTCCTGGGATCTGTGAGCTCACATGTCAAGGCCAATGGTCGAAATTTGGAGATACTTACTTTCTTTCTGCGGTAAATGACATTTTCCTGTTTAGATTTCAATGGCAACATTAGTCTAATAACTTTAAATGAGTTAACATTGCTGCCAAAGCAACAAACAGAATAATATTGTACAACATTGAAAGCTTCGGAACACTGACAAGAGTGATGGATTACTTTCAACAATTCAAGTTAAATACATTAATCTTTTACATTTTTAGTTGTGCCTCAGTGTGGTCATGATTAATAAATTTGTGTTAGCTTGCATGTAGCTTCCTTTTAGTTTGAGTGTTTAGATTGAAAAATAGTCAACTGAAGAGCATTATGCATTTTATTTAATACTTCCATATGATGTGGGCATCACTGATGAGTCAGCATATTATCGTCCATTCCTAATTGCCTCACAACGGGGTGGTGGTGGTGATGGTGAGCTGTTTTCTTGAACTGCCACAAATCTTAAGACATAGTTACACCCATGGTACTGTTAGGAGGAGAGTGCCAAGATTTTGATCCCACAAAAGTGAAAGAATGGTGATAAATTTCCAAGTCAGGATGGTGTGTACCTTGGAAGGGAACTTCAGAACTGTTCTGAAAAAGCAGCACTGGACCCAAAATGTTAACTCTGCTTTTTCTGGTGCTGCCAGACCTGCTGAGTTGCTCCAGCCATTTCTGTTTTTGGTTCACCTGGATTCTGGGTATAGACTCAGCCAGTATCTTTAATTTGAGGTAATTAACTATTAAGTGTCTCAGCCATTAACCTGAGTCTTATGTCAGGTTGTTGGTGAGATAGGAAGAACTTTTCACATCTTCAGGGGACCATCGACAGGAAGATTTTGCTTCCAGTTCCAATCCCAGCTAAATCCATAAGAATCATTTTGTAGGATCATGTGTCCATTTTAAAGACAAATTGGCTTTCTTTAACAAATACATTTTAGAATTACATATTCATAATAATGGATGACTTCTCTCTGTTATTCAGGAGAACTGAAGCCTGCTTTTTTTACACCTATTACCTCCCTCCCATTTGAAGATGTTCAGTTTGTATAGCCCCTGCTTTGTATGCCACTGCTATATCAATTGTATTGAATACTGAGCACTCAAAATTAATGGCACAACATGAATAATCACAATTTTCATAGCAATTACTATGCAAAACAATACATCTAGTACATTGTTTGCTGATGAAGTGAGACTGAGCAGTTTAGGTCTATGCTTTCTGGAATTCAAAATAATGAGAGGAGATCGAATCGAGGTGCATAAGATTCTAAAGGTGTCAACAAAGTAGAAATAGCGTGGATATTTCCTCATATGGGACAATCCAGATCAAGAGGTCATAGTTTTAGGTTAAGAATGTAAGAAACAGATTAAGATAAATTATTTCTCATGAAAGGGTCATGAATCTATGAAATTCACTACCCTGGTTTAGAGTGGATGCCAGCACATTGAGTAAATTTAAGGAGAAGATACACTGATTAAAAATCTGTTTTAATGTGTTGAAAGATTATAGAGAGCAAGCAGGAAAGTGGAGTTGAGATCAGCCAGGATCATATTATATGGCAGAGCAGGTTTGAGGGGTTGAATTGCCCACTCCTGCTCTGAGTTTTTATATTCTGAGAAGAAAGATGTTGTATTGATATAGATGCAAAACAGCTTTCAACAGAGAAAGACAGTCACAAAATGCATGTAATTTTTGAGTTGGCTCTTGAAAATGGAAGGTAATGGAAAAAGGGATTGGGGAATTAAAATAATGACTGAGAAGGGGTTTGGATGCATTATAAATGGGATGGAGACAAGAGGAACATTAGAGAAACAGGATGGTAGTGGGGAGCATATGCGATGGGTTCAAGCGGATGTGAGGGAATCATGAGAAGGACAAAAGAGAGATGATGGTGGCTACATTGAGATGTGGCAGAGAGATGGGATGTCAGCTGTTATGTATGTAACACCTGATCTACCTGCCTTTTCATATTACATTCTGATATGTTCTGCACTCTGGCAAGTTCTGCCTGCAATCTTAACTTCAATCTAGTCCTCATCAGTTATCTCCTTTATTGTGTGCAAGCTTTTAGTGCTCCAAAGAATCCCAGAGCAAGCTATATATTCACCACAATGAGGATAACATTGGTGGCTACATCTTCATCTGCCTGGGTCCTGAGCTTTGGAATTCCTTCTCTAAATCATGCTTTCCTTCCTTAAGACGCTCTTAAAAATCAACTTCATTGAGTAAGCAGTTGGTCACCTGTCCTACTATACCCTGATGTTGTTCAGTGCCAAATTTTTATTTGAGAGCACCTTAGCATGCTTCATTATGTTAAAGATGCTATACAAAATTAAGTTTTTGTTAAAGGAAATGCATTTAATTATCTGTTTATAGATAAGAAACATCTTTCCAGCTTCTTTCAGTGACCACTTGTGCACTGCTTGCCTAAACAATATAATCTTTGAATTGTGATGAGTAATACCAGGGAAGATCTGTAATTTTGTTTTGAAAGTTCCAGTCCACACACAAAGGAACAATCATCATGGATTCCCTAAATTGGCTCATTTGTTTACAAGCCCTAATTTCCAATTTGTTCATTTTAAACGGCCAGTTTTTCTTTCTGCCAATGACTCATATAACTGACTTTCACTGGCCATTGTAATCCCTCCACAACAAAAACAAAAAGGGCATGTATATAGACTACATTCCCTGGGAATGAAAGCTATTCTAAACCTCCAGCTAACTGCATTAGTTAGTCGCAAGCTAAAAGAAAAGAGAAAAACATGTTTTGAATTCCTTTTACTGCAAAAAAGGAACCTCCCATAGTCCTTTCCTCTTTATCTTTTGTCTACATTTGTTTTTGTGGGACTCAGGCTGTGCTGATTGCATTAACCCTGTGTTCCACTAAATAGAATCTTTCTACACTCTGGAGTGTGGTACCAGAAGTCTTTTGGAAAGATTACAGTTGCTTCCATGGTTGAAAACCTCGATACTACTAGAGACCAATTACGATAAAGTGCAGGATACTTTTTTTTTGGAATTTGCATGTTAAAAAATGAGGTATCCCAATATTAGAGAACGCTGAAAAGATGAGGGAAGGGAATTGCATTGCTAAGAAAAAAAGTCAAAACAAAACAGAACTACTCCCATCTCCCAATCCCTCCCAGAGAACGACTGTTTGAAAGAGACACTGAAATAACCTTTTGCATTCTGAACCCAAAAAGCAAGATTTTGTTTTAACAAAACAGAAATCACCCTTGAAATAACATTTCTTTTTAAAAAAAGCAAGACCAGATTAAGGGTTAAGATCTTTATAATGAGTTCAGAGCTATGATATACCAAAGACTTTTTTTGACTTGCCAGCTGCAGACAATACAACTTCCTTTTAAACACAGGTGCCATGTTTCTTAAAATCAGAAACCGAGCGCATAGGCCCATTAAACTGGAACTACTTTGAGGAGTTCCTCCTGATTTACTGGAAATCGTAAGTTACAGCCCAAAAGCACATTTCTTAAGCAGTCAGAAACTTGGCAGACAGTTTTGAGGTTTGGGTCCACAACAGACATTTTGTCACATGAAGGGCAATCCCTCTTAACAGTAAAAAGTTAACAGATTAGCAATCCCTCTAGGACTCCTCATGTGGGCTATATTTTTGGTTTTCTATTTTGTTTGTGTTGTTATGAGAAACCAATTACAAGAAATAAAACATAATATGGCCATTAAATACAAAGGGAACTACAGCAGCAGTAAATTAAGGAACTTCATTACATGTGCTCTCACCACATAGATTGTTTAAACACATGGAACCAGATGATTTAAAATGGCCCATTGTCTACAGAAATAATAGAAACATAAATGATCAAAATGCTAGCTCTAACAAGTTGTGATGCAGACCTTAGCATCATTTATGAGATTGTTATGCTGTGTCTACAAATTGTACTCATTTCAGTCAGAAAGAAGCTTAAGGTCACCATCTTTTTATCTTAGTTAATGTGTTTAAATCAAATCTAAACAGCTGGAATGAAGGAGTTTTTTTCCCACACAAGGGACCAACTTGTATCTTGTGCCAGACATTCAGTAGAGTTGGGGAGGATTTCACTTCAGTCACTATTTGAGGATTGTAAAAATCTAACAAGAAATTTTCCTATGTCCAGATTTTCTATAAATATTGTAAACGTAGCATTGAAGTTAATGATTTTGATACAAATCACAATAGACAAATCAATCCACTTGTTTATAATGTTACCAAACCACAGTGACTGGTGTAGTCTTTGCCATTATCTTTACACTTACTTTTAAAAAAAAGTGTTGAATTCTATCCAAATATGTGGGAGGAATATTTCTTTGCTGTTTTGGAGAATTGGGTTATGCATTGCCTGTGTTTAATCACATGCTAATAGTTTAGTTCAGCTGAAATGGATAGGCTGAAGGCTGCATATTCCTATCTGAAACCAGGCTGAATCAATTCAAACCTAGGGCAGAATCTTTTGAGGGTGACAGGGGTCTAAACCACCAGGTAGCAAGCCAGCTGTTTAGTCTCCTACTGCAAAGGCAATCACACCTTACGTCACTTAAGGACTTGACAGTCCAGGACAGGCATTCCGCAAGCTTCAGGTAGTTAGAGACAGACAGACGTCTTGCACACGAAGAGCTCCCAGATAATCAGAGGTCACAATCTTTTTTTTACTCAGCAGCAACACAAAAGAGGCAGTGCAGCTGCCACTACTAAACCCACCCGATGCCTCAGATTTAGGAGTGTCCCAAGAACAAGTAGGTAATGGCAGGAAGGGGATCGCAGGAGAAGAGATTTATCAGCAAAGTTAGGGGAATATCTCTTGGTGGATCGTCCCCTTCCCAATGACAGGTACCTCAATTAGTCACAACTGACCTCCTTGAGACACCATTTATTTATTGTGCTCCCAGCAAAGCAAAACCCAATTTGACACTGAGTTAATGCTAACAGCAGCAGTATAAGGTTCTTAATTGGGCATTAATTGACAGGGTCCCCTTCACGCTCCTGACTGATTAAATGCCTCTCCAAAAAACCAAATGTATCACATCAAAAGTAACAAGATCCACATCTCGTTGCATGTTTAATTCCAGAGGATGAAAACTTGCTCTTGAAGTGAAGTAGCTATCATTGTAATTATTTAGTTTTGAGTGTTTTTACATGCTTCCTTTCTTCATTGTCCTGTTTTGCATTGCTCATTGATAGGAATGGCTTATTGTCACCAGAGTATCTATAACATTGCCACATATGAGGCGAGCATCACTAATAATCAAAACCAAAGTGGGTAATTCAATTTGCAATATGTCAGAGTTCGATTGTCTTTTCAACTAGTCCTCTGCAGTGACCAGATCTACAGAAATCCTGAAGCAAAATGGTGGACATCATATGCTCATATTTCACCAGATATAAAACAGTATCTAAAAACAGATAAGCAGTGAAGACACCCACCATTCCACACCTTTTCCCCCACTACATCGATGACTGTATCAACTCCACCTTGTGCGCCCATGAGTAGGGTGAACAGTCCTTCAACTTCACCTAACACCTTCCACACTGACCTTAAGTTCACCTGGACCATCTCAGATGCCTACCTCCCTTCCTGGACCTCTCTGTCTCTTTCTCTGGCAACCAACTTAACATGGACATCTATTTCAAACCCACAAATTCCTACTGCTATCTGGACTACACCTCCTCTGATTCTCCCCCCTCCAACCCTCATAAAAGCATGATCCCTTAATCCGAATTCCTCCACCTCTGCTGTATCTGCTTCCAGGAGGAACAATTCCACTCAGGACATCCCAGATGGCCTCCTATTTCAGGAACTGCAATTTCCCCTTCCATATGATCAACAATGCCCTCCAGTGCATCTCCTCCATTTCCCACACCTCCACCCATGTACCCCACCCCTCCAACCGCAATAAGGATAGAACCCCCCAGGTCCTCACCTTCCACCCCACTATTCTCTGGATACAGTGCATTTTCCTCCGCCATTTCTGTCACCTACAGACAGACCCCACCATAAAGGATATATTTCCCTCCCCACCCCTATCTGCATTCCACAGAGACCATTCCCTCCATGACTCCCTTGTTAGGTCCATGCCCCCCTCCCCCCCCACCCCACCAATCCATCCTTCACACCCAGCAGCTTCCCTTGCCACTGCAAGAGGTGTTAAACCTGCATGCACACCTCCCCCTCCACCTCCATCTAAGGCCCCAAAGGTTCTTTTCACATCCGGCAGAGATTTTCCTGCACATCCACTCACCTCATCTACTGTGTCCGTCACTCTCGACTCCAGGAGACAGGCCGCCAACTTGCTGAACATCTCTGGGACACACGCACCAAACAACTCCTCCATCCTGTGGCTACCATTTCGATTTCCCCTCCCACTCCCCTGAGGACATGCAAGTCCTGGACCTCCTCCATCACCAAATCTAAGCCACCCGATAACTGGAGGAAGAACACCTCATCTTCTGTCTTGGAATCTTTCAAGCCCACAGCCTCAACATTTTCATGTATCAATATTTCTAAATCTCCCCTCCCCCCACCAGATCCTAGATTCAACTCTCCAACTCGGCACCATCCTCTTGACCTGTCCTATCTGTCCACCTTCTTTGTCACCTATCCACTCCACCCTCCCCACTGACTGACCTATCACTAACACCGCCCCCCCACCTGCATCTACCTATCGCCTTCCCAGCTACCCTTCCCCCAGCCCCACCCCTATCCTCCTATTTTTCTCTCAGTCCCTCCAACATTCCTGATGAAGGGCCTATGCACAAAATGTCAACTCTCCTGCTCCTCGGATGCTGCCTGACCTGCTGTGCTTTTTCAGTGCCACACTTTTCATCTCTGACTCTCCAACATCTTCAATCCTCACTTTCTTCATATAATCATTTGGCTTAATCAAAGGCAGCTGTAAACACACAAGGATGTTGTGCAATCAAATATGAGCATTTTTACTGAGAAGTGTTGCCAGATATTATAGATGGTTTATAGCACAGAAGGAGGCCATTGGCTCATCATGTTATCATCAGTCAACAAAATTCTGACTACATTCATCCAATTTTCCAGCTTTTAGCCCGTAGTCTTGGAGGCTGTGATAATGAAAGTGAATATCTAAATGTTGGGTACCTGTTATGAGAGTTTCAGCCTCAGACATCCTTTTAGGCAATGAGTTTTAGAATCCTAACACCAAACAAATTTCTCCTAATTCTCCTCTTAGCCTTTGAGCTATGACCTTAAGTCTATGTCCCCTAGCAATCAATTCCCCTACTAATGAAAAATGGCCTTCCTAACCACTCTACCTATGCCTCTCGAAATCTTATACACTTCTCTCAGGCCCCTCAATCTTTTGCAGTTTCAAGGAAAACAACTCTACCCTATCTGATCTTTCATTATTGTTCATAGCCTCCAGACTTGGCAGCATCCTGTGCAGCATCTCTACTGCAATCACATTCTTCCTACAAAGTGGTAACCAGAACTACACACAGTATTCTAGTTGTTTCCTAACCAGCATCTTATACAGCTCTACCACAACCTTTAGTTCCTGTATTCCATGCCTCGACTAATAAAGGAAAGTATCCCATATGCTTTCTGAATCACCTTATCTACCTACCAGAATGGAGATCTCTGTCTGTCAAAGGACGTAAAGGTTTGAATTAGGAAAGAAAGAGAAGCTTTTGGAAGATACTGAGAACTACAGATGTATAAAATGTGCAGGGAGAACTTAAAAAGGAAAATTAGGAAAGCAACGAGGAAGCCTTCATGAGTAGAATAAAGTTAATAATCCAAAGGGATATTTAAAATTCCCACTTTAGAACTTTTATTCCCAGTTCATCTTTATTCCTTTCCACAACTATCCTAAACCTAATTAAGCTATGGTCACGATCTCCAAAATACTGTCTTGCTGATATGCCTTCCATCTGTCTGGGTTCATTTTCAAATATTAGTTCCAGAACTGCTTTCACCCTTGTTGGGCTTTCTATGTGCTGGCAAAAATATTCTCCTGGATGCAGTTTAAGAATTTTGTTTTTTGTGCCCTAATACAATTAATATTTGGGTGGTTAAAACCCTTACTATTACTGCCTTATTATTCCCACACTTCTCTGAAATTTGATTAAATACCAAATTTTCTACCTGTCCTTGACTGTTAGGGAGCCTATTGTACTCACCCAAGATCATATTTGCCCCTTTTGTGTTTTCTTTTCCTTTACTCAAATGACCTCATTTCATGATTCTTTCAAGATATCATTGGCCCTTACTGCTCTAATTGATCCTTTTATCAATATTATGACCTCTCCCCCACTCATCTTTTATTCATCTCTTTATCTCATGTGAATACCTTATAACCAAGAATGTTGAGCTGCCCATCTTTCAGCCAAGTCTAAGTTATGGCTGTGATATCATATCACATGTGTGCCCTTGGATCATCTGTCATACTCCTCAGGCTCCTTCTACTGAATTACATTCCACTTATCCTTATTAAACTCAATTCTTTCTTATTTAGCCTATATTTCCTCTGCCTTCCATAGTCACTCACTTTTTCAACTTCTAATTACGTCTCAGCTTCTCTTCCCCCCAAATCTATGCGTCAGAATCCTATCCCTCTGCTGCTCCAACAGCATTAGCATATCTCCCCATCTGGATTTTTGTCCTTTTCCTGTTCAGATGTAAGTTATCCAAGCTGAACAATTTCCACCTCCTGCAGGAATCATCCCAATGCCTCAAGAATCTAAAATCATCCTTCCTAAGCCACCTCACCAACCACACATTCCTTCTATTCCTATACTCTATTTATTGTGTGGCACTGGGAGTAAACTGGAGATTATTACATTTAATGTCCTGATTTTCAATTTTCTATAACTTGCAGAAGCCTGCTTTCCGGGCCTAATTATTTTGTCCTCCTATTTCACTGATCCTAACATGAACCATGACCTCTGACCATCCATCTCCTTCAAAATGAAACGCAGCCGTTGTGTGACTGATGCAACGTATCATCCTGGACACAAGTCTACAGGTGCAAAAATGTTTCTCCACTCACTCACTGATTATTTCTCTACCTTGTTGCCCTTTCACACTTCTTCCTCAAACCTAAGCAGTTGGACTCTCACTGTCACCATTTGCCAAGGTTGAAAAACAATTTGCAAGTGAAATGCACTCAGGGGATTCCCTCACTACTTGCTCATCCTCGTGTTCCTGTCTGGCAATCACTCAATACCTCTCTGCCTGCACTTCCTCAAGCTACTGGATCACCACATCATGAAATGTGCTATCCATGCATCTCTCAACATTATGAATGCACTGTAGTGTCACTAGCCGCTGCTCAAACTCCAAATCCTGGAGCTCAGGTCCCTCTAGCTAGAGGCATCTTCTCTGCATGTGGTCATCCAGACCTCCAGGAGCATCTAGGATTAAGGCTCAGCCCTTTTAAATTATGAAATAGGGATTGCAAAGACTCCGACATGCAAAGATGTATTTCAGTCTGTATTCGAAAGCTGCCCAAAGTATGTGCATTTATAAGTAATGTCTTGATAATTAGCATCTGAAAAAAATCAATCAAAAAAATCAATAATCTCTGCAACACTGAGCTTGAGAATTTATTTTAAACCTGAATAAAGTCATTCACTTGGCTTTTCAATTTGGGTTTTAATAAGCCCTAAAACAGAGATGAAGCCCTTTTTATATACTGACTTTATTATACCACAACTCTTCAAAGTACAGGGTGCTGAAGGTGAGCCCTGCACTGCCTGTGGCCTATCAAATGTTACATGATCCGGGAGTAAAAGAGCTAATTTCATCTGGGATAGCAGAAGAGGTGGTACTAATGGTCGCAGTAGTCCTAGGATAGGAGGAGGTTCTACCAATCCTCACAAAACTAGTAATTGTGTCAACAAATTGATGTTTGATTAGGTGAGGATTGGATTTAGCTTTAAGGGATGGATGTTTCTGCACCCTGTCGTTCAGAAATCCCCGTCTGCCTTCTTGTTGTGAGCAGTCTATTTGTGGTGTTAAAATCAAAATACTCATATTTTTCAGACCCACTGGCAGTACTCTATGGCCAGTGCCATTTTACAATGCATTTCACAGTCGGTCGAGTTTCTCATCATAGACAGGCAGAACCTTCATATTACCTTGTAAAATGGGCTTAGTGAGGACACAAAGGGATCTTAATTGCAAAGCATGGGTGTTGTGCACAGGGCCCAGCTTGCCAGATGATATCCAGCCATATTGATTAGAGACAACATTGGACAGAGAAACACATTTACTTTCTTCTCAGAACCAACCGGCACCACACTGCTGGCTTTTCATGACATCATTTCTGCTGACATCTCTTCAGAATGGTCCAATTAGTCCAGACCAAATTGGAAACCCATTCTCGAGTAAAAGGTTGAGAGGAAATTTAAGGGACATTTTGGGTGGGAGGGGTGTCGGAGAGAGAATAAAGTAAATAGTTTACTTTATTCTCTCTCAAAAAGTTGAAGCAATAGTTAATCAAAGGTGTACAGCTTAAAAGCTGCTCATTAAATTGTAATTCTGATGGTGCAATGTTAATGTGTAGAAGTTACTTCAAAAAAGTCTAAGCAGAGCTTCATCTTTAAAACCTAGTCAACCTACCTAAGGGTGATTTAATTGCCAGGGGTATAAGGAGAAAATTATTTATGCACATCAAGATACATCATCTTCTTCAAAATTCTACATTAGCCAAACATCAAAATGTCATAACTATAATGTCGAAAACCAGACAATACTAATTTGTAGTGGTTGGGAAAGAACCGTTGCTGACTTAAGGAAAAGCCTTTATACACCACTGGAATTCAGTGCATCAGAGGATGGTGGAGGGCAGTTATGGCTTTCAAGGAAGAATTGGATAATCATAGAATTCCTACAGTGTGGAAGCAGTGCATTCGGCCGATCAAATCCACACTGACCCTCCGAAGAGCATCCCACCCAGACCCACTCCCCGCTCTCCCCCCCCCCCCCCCCCCCACCCCCGTAACCCTGCATTTTCCCTTAGCTAGCACATCCTGGAACACTATGGACAATTTAGCATTGCCAATCCTGCACATCTTTGGACAATGGGAGGAAACCAGAGCACCTGAAGGAAGACCACACAGACACGAAAAGAATGTGCAAACTCCACACAGATAGTCGCCCAAGGCTAGAATCAAATGTGGGTGGCCTGGCAGTGTGAGGCGCTGTGCTAACCACTGAGCCACTCCGTGCTGCCCGTGCAGGGATAAATCCCTGCACAATGTGCCATATATTCGGTTCTAGTTGCAGGATCTGCAACTACAGAACCAGATGCAGGATCACATTCTAGGACTGTGGTGTGTGAGTAATGCAATGTAAAGCACCTGAAGCAAAAGGTTTACAGGGCTGTAGAGAAAGCTGTCAAAGTTGGATTCGTAAAATTGCCCTTGCAGACATGGACACTACGGGCTGAAATGTCTCCTCCAGAGCTGTAACCATTCTATGATTCTATAGAATTACATTGCAAAATAAATGTTTTCTTTTGAATTCCATTTTTGCAATTTAGTCCTATTCATATAGTCTCAAAAACGAGAGTTGATTTTAAATCTTAAAATACTCTCACAACAAAATAATTAAATCTTACATTAGCATAGTACTGTTCAAGTTTCTGGTAGTCAGTTGTTACCTGAAGAAATTAGAATTGGTATATTCCAAATTCAGGGCAGGCAAAGAGTCAATAGGTCAGTGTGCTTTAATTTCCTAATCATGACAGTTCTTAAATCAGAAAATGTAAATATTAAGCACTGTACTTTTTCTCATACAGCTTTTGTTAGTATTGTAGCTGATATAAATTCTTGAACCAACCTATCTTGATAACAAATTATTAACTCATCTATCTCATTGCTGATGTTATGGTGTGTTATATGAGGCATCACCTACATAATATTAATATATTTTAACAATTTCTGATATTTCAGATGGATGTGGAAAAGTGCAATGGATGCAAGTCCTTTATCCATCCCATAGATTGAATCTTTATCATTTAACTCTCTTGGAGTGAATGGTGCAAGTTATTTTAATTAGACATTTTGAGAAATGACCTATATGTTCACCGTAATGCTGCTTCTTCAGCAATTACTTTAAAAAGGTCAAATTTAATTCTGCCGATGATTTTAATGATAAGTGTGTAGTTAAGCCTTGCACAGCAGAAAGTTCCAAGTTGGACTTCTGGTCTGAGCCATGTTGGTCACTCTGAACTAGAACAACAATACACTCTTGTGTACTAAGATTGAGACGAAAAATATTGGCCCAAGGATTCCTGCACCTGATAATTAACCAGGCAACCTACTGGAATATGAGAGAGATATTGGACATAGATAGAATTGCATTTGCCTGTCATACCCATGGTTAAGTAATCTAGCTCACATGTCTAAGCTGAAATATGTAGACGACCTGTTTGGGTCAGTTGGGCAAAAGAAAGAAAAAGCCATGAAAGTGCAATCCATCTCCGGGAGAAACGCAAATTAGAAAACTATTTTTTAAAATTCTTCAAACTGGTAAATGCTGAATTCAAATTACTCACAAGCTACTTAGGTAAGACAAAGCCTAATTGAAAAAAAATGTTGCTGTTGTTAAAATCTGCCTTGCAACAGATAATAAATTTGAACTTGGTATCTGGGGTTCAATTGTTCTGTGGCCTTCAGAATCCCAATGTTGGGATGAAATGGGAAAGTTGAGCTCGCCATTGCCAGCAACAGATCAATATCACAATCTGACTGGAGGCAGCCTTCCAATTAGCAACCTCCGCCATTCAGAGGGTTGGTAGATCTAGAGTCTCATCATCTCCCTTGAGCAACTGGATGTCAGTGAGGCAGATTGGAGTGGCAAGAGCACCTCATCATAATGTCCATATAAATAACACATTCAGTGGGAAAGCCAGAAGAGCCCTCACAGCAGAGAGGAAATTTCCTCTGGGTGGTATCATTTTGACTGCATGTTCAACCTTTCCTGACTAGTGATGCGTATGTGTATGTGTCTGACAAATTGTTGGTGAAGCTACAAAGTCACCCCTTATTGTGGACTTAAAAATATTTGTTATTTGCTCAATTTCCCCAATACTTTCCCTGCCAAACCAATCACCTCGTCCATCTCACCCCTCCCCCCACAACTCACCCCCAACACAATCTCCCAGCTTGCCTTCATGGGGTTTCTGCAAACCATTGACGATAACATTCCATAGGTTGATGTAGAAATTTCAATACATTGGCTTGTGGACAGTTAAAACAGCAAAAGCTTCAAATGTATCTGGTAACAGTAAGAGCAGAGCTTAATGTAATTCAAACAATGAGATGAACTACTACCGTGAAGCACAGCATATCCTTATATACAATGGAAGCTGCCAAAATGTCTGCAGGTCGAAGATCTTCACCCACAGGGCATGCTATTACCAATTTCCTCATGACAACAACACATAACCAGATAAAGATTAAATTTAAATGATGTTATAGGAATTGTACTTGACTTCATTCTATGCCTCAGGTACTTCTGTAACATTTGTGTATCAGCTAGATTTCATTATCCTCTGAGAAATCTCCTCTATTATTGAGAATAATGGAATTTCCAGGATATGATTGAATATATTCCTACAACGTAAAAATGCAGACCACAGTGGTGATGACATTATAAACATACAGAGTTGGGGGAGAAAAAAAATCTTTAAATGAATATCAGGCTTCATTGATTGAGCACACAATAACTGTAACAATACTGTCTCATGCAACTCACACTACCATTGTTAAGCATGTGGTTCATATTATTCTTATTCGTGTTCAGTATAGTGTAGCTGAACTCTGCATGTATAGAAGACACCTCTCACCACCTACATTCATTGTTAAAGACCCACAGCTCCAGGATATGAGTTATAAAATCCATTCATAAAATAGAACTGGAAAACATTGCTCTCTTTTGTGCACTATATGGTCATGCAGATGATCCTGTATGAAGATGTATGATGAACATAAGGGAGAGGGCAGTGAAATTCCTTTTATCTTAATTCTCACACAAAACAAATTGTAGGTACATTCCTTACTTTTCTTATTACATATATTAAATCTCCTGATAAGTGCTTCTCTCTTACATTTCTTTTCTCTTTGACTATAGGCCCATTCTGTTGATGAAGATGAGGAAGTCATTATTGTGGAAATATTTATCTGTGGCAGGGTGTATTGGACAGTATTGCCTCACAATTTAAATGGCTTCCATTGGAACAACTAAAACGGTGGACTGTGAGTAGTGTGGGTTTTGTAGCTGGTCCTGAGATTCAGGCTTACTTCTAGATTTCTTACACAGTTATTACATTTAGATAAGTAAATGAATACAAAATGTTTGGAGGGATATAGGCCAAGCACAGGCAGGTGGGACTAGTTTAGTTTGGAATTATGGTCAGCATGGACTAACTGGACCAAAGGGATTGTTTCCATGCTGTATGGCTCAATGGGTCTATAACTAACTGACTCTAGTAGCTAAAGGCACCACCCTATCTAACATTAAGCAATATTTTTAAAAAATTTGTCCTGAGTACTGTATACACCAATTCAGCTGATCACAGCTAAGGTAGCAACATACACACTATGATAAACCTCAGAGGCTCTTTTTTGTTTATTTTTACTGAGATGAGACATTTTGGAACTCTCTGCCATAGTTGAGACCAAAACATTGAAAGTATTCAAGAAGGAGTTAGATATAGTTTTTAGGACTAAAGAGACCAAAGGATTTGGGAGGAAAGCAGACAGGAGTTGGATAATCAGCAATGATCACATTGACTGGATAAGGGGATTACTAAAGATAGGTCTGTACAGACTCAACAGTGCTACATGGTTCTATGAATGGTGGAGCGGGCTCAAATCTCAAATGGCCTACTACCGCTCCTATTTTCTATGTTTCCCAACTTTACCACACTCTTCTAATTTACCATTGTCCTCCAGCACCAATGCATATCTGGAGTAACTCTAGTTTGAAGAACTATACAAGAGCCCACACTTACATCTATAATTCAAGCAGCACTCACCCTCCATCCTGTTCTTCACTGGGGAGCAATGTTTTGGATGCCCTCACTTCACAATGAAGGCTACCTTACCCTGCTACAGCTACCTGAGTCCAGAACCCAGGACATGGACAGCACTTCTTGGAGCTATTAGTATCACCAGTTCTCTTATTTTTTTTTGGAACAGGTTCCTTCAAAGCTGCAGCAGATGACAGAGCAATATCTGACCATTTACAGCTCTCTACACTATCAGGTCACTGGAATCAGGTATATGGTCACATTAACGGTAGGCGGTAAAGTCAATGGATTAGTTATCAAGGACTTAGAGATAGGGAGGACTGCAGATGCTGGAAAGTCAGAGTTGATACAGTGTGGAGCTGGTCAAGCAGCACCAGAGGACCAGGGGAGTCAACATTTCAGGTGTGAACCTTTCATCAGGACTGAAAGGTTTTGACCTAAAACTTTGACTGCCCTACGCCTCTGATGCTGCTTGACCTGCTGTGCTTTATCTATTTTAGTTATCAAGGACACCAAGCTAACATTCTGAGGATATGGGTTTCAATGGCAAAATGTAAATTTACTAAAAGATCTGGAATAGAAAGCTAGTCTAATGGCAACCATGTAACCTCTGTCGATTGTCATAAAAGCCCATCTGGTTCTCTATGTCCTTCAGGGAAGGAAATTTGCTGTTCTAACCTGGTCTAGCTCACATATGACGCCAGACTGATAACAAAGCAGTTGATTCTTAATTAGGGATAGTCAATAATCCTGGCCTATCCAGAGATGCCTTGAACCCAGTAATGAATAAATAAAAACGTTCAATCTTAGAAAACAATTTTTTTATAAAAGGCACACATGATAAATCACTATAGAGACCTTATTTTCAAGTACTCATTAAAAAGCTCTTGTAAGTTTATCACTCAGTTCCCACCACCCTTTCCTGTTGGTTTTCAGTGAATTGAAGTGTCTTCCAAGTAAGCAAGAAAGGCTTTCATTTTTCCTTCTAGCTAACCAGAAAAAAAAATTAATAAAAACTTTCCAGTAAAATTTGATTGTAGCACCAGCACAAAACAGATCACAATTTTCCCGAGCTCTGTTTCACATTCAGCATGAGCTTCCTTTCCTTCACTTCTGCTGAAAATTTCACTCCAACCTTTTAGACAAGCTGCAAACCATTTACTTTTAAGATGAAATGTTTTAAATAAAAAGTTTAAAAAGGATGTTGTGCAATAATCACAAAAGTGTAATCAGAAGTGGGAATTATGTCATTGCTCTACTGAGATACAATTCTCATAATTGAAAGGCAACTGATCCTTTTAAACATTGTCATTCATTAAACAGTAAATTTAGAAAATATTAAATTTTGTATGAATTTGCATGCATGAAGAATGCTGCTGATGAGGAAGGGAGGACCTTTCCAGCTGAGGACTAGCTGTTAGCATCGAGCTGTTCTAAGGCAAAAGGGAGGACTGCAGATGCTGGAGATCAGAGTCAAAATCAGAGTGGTGCTGGAAAAGCACAGCAGGTCAGGCAACTTCCGAGGAGCAGGAAAATTGACATTTCGGGCAAAAGTCCTTCATCAGGAATGAGGCCTCATTCCTGAGGAACGGCTTTCGCCCGAAACGTTGATTTTCCTGCTCCTCGGATGCTGCCTGACTTGCTGTGCTTTTCCAGCACCACTCTAATCTCGAGCTGTTTCAAGTCAGGGATTATACATTAAAACGCAAAATAAAGATGTCTTAGCTTTGCTTGCCAAGAGTCTGGATTTTGTTGTTTGCAAAGACCCAGTCATTTTATTTCTCTGTCATTTTGATTGTGGATTGAAATGGGAAATGATTTGCTTTAAAAACCAAGGATTGTTGAAGGATTATTGCACGTTTTAAAAACAAGCTACCAGACTCTCATTGTAAGCTGTTTATGGGGCAGTTACAGGTGAGCTGGTACTAAGTGGTGTGTATGAATGGAGAATTAATGTATGTATTGGCCTGCAAAGAGTAGCTGATTCATCTGTGAACAATTACAGATGACAAAGGCCTCCTATCTGCAAACAGCTGTGTGATTGGCTTCTTGGTAGCTGATCGGTCTGGGGTGTGAACATTTAGGCAGACATCATCAAACCTCTGTAAGGGAAGAAGCTGCTCTTGCTCTGTGGTAAAGAAAATCTCAAGCCTGAAGATAGCCAGTATATTCTCCCTCATCAGTTTCTGTAAGCTGTGGCTTTTAATTAGTAAGACAGAGATGTTTATAAGTATAAATTAGTCACATGGTCTCTTGCAAACAGGTGAGAGTACCTGGTGAAGTAAGATCAAGACCCAGCATTCTGATCGGCAACAAGGAACAGCTCAGCAAACAATGTGGTCTTCCCAATCCTTCCCTCTGCCTATAGTACCTGTCTCCACCTGTATGTGTGGACAGATGCTCCCAATCAGGAGTAGAGCATTACAGTCCCTTTGTTGGACTCTGAACTGGACCTTTCTGGCTTTGTTCTTGCGTGACGACACCGGGTCAGAGCATACCCTCTAGGGAGGAACAAGATGGGTATCTCAATGCAGAGAGTGTCCAACAGTTTGCCCATACCACAGAGATGCAGGGAAACCCCAGTGACAACACCAGAGGTGAACACATTAGGTCTATGGGTAATTCTATAAACTCTTAAAAATGAGGTTTAAAATTGCCAGTATTAATTTGCATACCATTAAATCGACTACAGGATATGTTTTCACACTGGTTTACCTGGCCAATGTCAAAGCAGATTTCCTGTCTCTGCAGGAGTGCAGGGTACTGTATCTCAGCAGCTACAGGAAATGGTCAAGATGATGAGGCCATGGGCCTTTGATTTGATCGGGGGGGGGGAAGGGTTTCTAAGGCCTTGGTATTCTGCTGCAAGGTGGCAACTTCACCATCTCTGGAGTTAAGGTGGTGAGTGGACATCTCCTTGTAGAATATGTATGCACACAAACACTCCCAGAGACTAATTAATGTGTATGCGCTGGTGGTAAACAGTGAGTGATTGGCCATCCTGCAGCAGCTCCCACTACTGCTGCTGATGTCCAGGCTGGTCATTCTGGCCAGAGACTTCAACTGCATTATCGATATGGCTGGATGATTGGGAGGGGCTGATAGCAAACTGGACATCATATCCAGATTTCAGATGGGAATAGTTAAAATCACTAAACAGCAGGCCATCTTCAGCACTCCTGCAGACAGAGTTCAGCACAGATACAGCTGGCTGCATCCAGGCGGGTCTGCCCACTCAGAATAGATTTCCTGATGGTGTCCTGCAGGTCCTTGGTCAGAGCCACAGTGTCAAGCTGGTATTCTTCTCTGACCACTGCCTCCTGCTGTCTGACTATCACCTTCAGGATGACCACTGGGATGGCAAGTCAATGTGGAAACTGGACGTGAAACTGTTGACCCCAGAAAACATTGAGGAGCTCAAAAGGGATTATCCCTGGATGAACTAACTAAGTTTCTCAAATTTTTAGAGAAAAAAAACTGCCGGAGCAGATGGCTGACTGGCCGAGTTGTATTCAGCTCTGTGGGACTTGATTGGCCAGGACCTGCTGGAGATATACAACCGTATGCTTCTGGCAGGTAGCACGTGCGAATCCATGAGGAAAGATATCATCACCTTCATCTACAAGCAGAAGGGGGAGAAGAAGGAAATCAGAAACTGGTGACCAATTTCACTGCTGAATGCGGACCACAAAATCCTGTCTAAGGTAATTGCCAACTGGGTCAGATCTGCTGTAGCATCAGTGATTCATCTGAACAAAACATGTGCTGTACCGGGCTGGATGATCTCTGAAAGCCTTGCACTGCTTGGGAATATGATTGCGTACATGCAAGTTGGGGGTGGGTGCTTGCCTCATCAGCCTGGACCAGGAGAAGGCCTTTGGACAGGATATTGTAGACTTACACGTGCTCTCCAAAATATTCTTTGGGGAGGGAATTCGCAACTGGATCTGACTGCTCTTCACCAACATCATTGGTGCAGTCTCAATCAATGGGTGGGAATCAGAAAGTTTCATGATCAGTCCTGGAGTCAGGCAAGGCTGCCCACACTTTCCTGCCCTGTTTGTGTGTTGTATAGAATCTTTTGCCAAGTCCATCAGGAAGGATATGAAGCCTGAAAGGGTTGACTATTCCAGGCAGGGAAGGCCTGTAGGTCAAAGCCTCCCTGTACATGGATGGTGTTTCCATTTTCTGCACTGATCCACTGTCAGAGGTCAGATTCATGAGCATCTGCAACCAGTTCGAACTGGCCTTGGGAACCAAGGTAAATTGAGACAAGAGCAACACCATGTTCTTTGGGATCTGGGCCAACCAATCCATTGTCCCCTTCAACATCAAGATGGAATCGCTGGAAGTGCTGGGAATATGGTTTTGAGAGTACTGGATTAGTGGTGCTGGAAGAGCACAGCAGTTCAGGCAGCATCCAACGAGCAGCGAAATCGACGATTCGGGCAAAAGCCCTTCTGCTGCCTGAACTGCTGTGCTCTTCCAGCACCACTAATCCAGTATTTGGTTTTCAGCATCTGCAGTCATTGTTTTTACCTATATGGTTTTGAGGGTCTGGGCATGTGCAAAATCTTGGGAGGAGTGCATCACCAAGGTGAGACAGAAACTGGTCTTTAGGGAGCACCACTCCCTCTCCGTTACAGGTAAAAACATGGTCATCAGGTGTGAGGCACTCTCTCAGTTGTATGTGGTGCAGATCTGGCCCATTCCCCAAACCTGTGCCATTGCAGTCACCCGAGCCATCTTCCACTTCATCTTGAGGTCTAAGATGGGCTGTGTCTGCAGAGACACCATTGACAAAGTTCTGGATAAGGACCTAACAAACACACCCAATGTTGCCTTCATCACAAACAAAAACCAAAAGAACTGCGGATGCTGTAAATCAGAAACAAAAACAGAAGTTGCTGGAAAGGCTCAGCAGGTCTGGCAGCATCTGTGGAGAGAAATCAGAGTTAATGTTTGGCTTCTGAGGAAGGGTCACCAGACCCAAAATGTTAACACTGATGTCTCTCCAAACCCTGACAGATCTGCTGAGCTTTTCCAGCAACTTCTGTTTTTGTCCTCATTCTGATGGCCACTTCTGTGTGTGGCTGCATCAAGCTGTATGTAGACCCTCAGTATGCAAAAGCCAAGTGCCACTACGTATTGAGGTTCTCCCTGTCGCTGGTGTTGGGAAGGATTAGACTGGCCTCTTTGATCCATATCACGTGTCCTTCATGAAGAAAATTGCGAACAAAAACAGCTTTGACCATAAATCCATCAGGACATGGTCAGCAGACAGCATCCTTGAGACCTTGTCGGAAAAGGATAGCGTGAATCTTGTCGCATGTTCCTAAAGCAGAGCTTTTCAACAAGTACCAAAACACCATTTGGCTAGTGGTGAGAAGGACAATAAATGTGAAATTCTTCATGTAAAATCAGTCCATCTGCATTACCGCACACTGTAATCGAAGCAGCTGCGGGGGGCGGGGGGGGGGGGAGCGGGGGAGACAGTCACACATCTCCTTCCGGAATGTGCCTTTGCAAAGGGCGTCTGGACAAAGAATCTCTGGGTTTTTTTGAGATTCATCCCAAGCAGCTCCATGATGCAGGACTCCAACCGAGTGTTGCAGACTGGCACATTCCAAGGGCTTGAGCTATGCACTGAGGGACACATTAAAGCTTGGGGCAGTTGCTGCCAAGATGCAGTGGGGAAAGACCACTGTCTGAGGTCTTTCTGCTGAAGTTAAATTGGGGTCCATTCAGTTATCGGACCCTCCTGGTGCCTCAAATGCATGTAAAGAGATGCCTTTGGTTTGTTTGGATACAGCCAAACTCCAATGTTCATCTGGTTCCTTGATATGCTACTGTACAGAACCAAACTATGTTTGTGACTAAGATATCTTTTATGAATAAAGCATATTTATGAAATAAAGAAATAAAAAACAACATTGCACAAACGTGATGGGATTCCTTAGGGCATAAACTCATAAGTACTTCAAACTCTCTAGTCTATTCAGCCCTATCTATGATTAATTTATAGGTATGAGAATTACTCTGTATTTATCTATTGTTACACTTTGTTTTAGCTTGCAACAGTGAAAATGTCAACTCTTTCACCCTGCGAGCAAGGCATTGTTCTCCCTCCCTTTCATTAAGTTACTGAACAGGAAAAGAGTATAAGTGAGTAAAAATGTGCAAGAGTGTGTGTGTGTGGGTCAGAGAATGAATGACTGGGAGACTACGAGAAGGTGAATGGATTTGACAGACAATAAGGATCAAATGATAAGCTACTGAGTGAGGGAAATAGTGAACATTTCAGTGAGATTGAATGAATGAATAGGATTAAGTGTGACTGAGTAATTCAGTAAGAGACTAAGGGGTGAGGCTGAAGAAAATCTAAGTGTACATGATGGTAAAGTAACAAGAGTGTAAATGTGAGTTACTAAGTGAGCAAATACAGGAGTGATTGACAGAGTAAGAGATTATGTGAGTTGGTGAATAAAAGTATGGGTGAGTATAATCTGTGTGAGATGAGCATGCAGGAGTGAATGTGAGAGAATGGGGGTCAGTGTTAACCCATTCAAAATCCATCACAAACACACAGATAAAATTCAGCCCATATGTGACAGTGACTGAGTTTGGAGAAATGAATGACTGAAAAGAGGCAGAAACTGGAGGATTTGCAGCCTTAGCACTCAACATCTCACTTACTCACTTGATCATAATCAAAGCTGTGATGAGAAAAGAAGATGAAATTCAGTTTGTAAGAACTATAAATATGACTTAATTACTTAGATTGATACAAATTATGTTTTACACTCTCTAATCAATGAGTTTGATGTCAGAGGGGCCTTTAAGAGTCAGTGATGGCCTGTCTATTGCTTACCTATCCATCCCTGACCCCACTGAAATTTTACTGGAAAAGTGGCTGGAATAGCATTAGACAGAAAACTGAATGGCCTCATTCCACTGCTAAGTGGATTTAATCATCAGTTGAACGGTTCCATACCTGACACCCAGCCTGGCAAGTTTCCTTGTGTAGGTTGGTAATGAGTAAGAGTGTTATCCCCACACATCACTATCCCTCATGCCCTCTGAAACCCTGGCTCTCATCTTGCTATGGCTTTTCAGACTGGCTTCAGTGAGACACCCCAATCAATTACCAGGCCCTAATCCATCGCTAAGTACCTCCTCAAATCCAGAGTCACTGCCATTCCTGGGATGCTGTTGGTACTGAAAAGTTGCTGACCTCTGATGGCTGGTATTTGTTTTCTGAGGTAGAACTGTTTGCCTCCTGAGGGGCAGAAATCCAACATCTTTAGTATTTATGGTCAACTGACCATTAAATGGCTGCAGGTAGTTATTTTCCTGTTAGGCCCCTGTGCAGATTCTCCAATAGGCAACAGGGACAGGATAGGAGTAGTGGTGGGGATCACACCACTCCATAAAGACCAGGCCCAAGACCTTGCATGCAGTGACTAAAATACAAAAAGTAGTCTGTAAGTTTCCCTAAAACTCACTCTGAAAAAAAGAGTATTTTGAAATTCAAGTAAATTATGGTGAATATGTATGTGAGTTTCTAATTGGATAGCTTTTTCAAGGAGCCAAAAGACGACGTCCTTTGCTATATCACTCTGTAAAACTATCACTTCTCCTTTTCGCAACTGTTTTTTGTTATCTCAGGCAATCATGCCTTGTCATGGTCACATGTGCAGATTTAACACAAGATTTATGGCCATTTGGAACAAACAAAAACAAAAATTGCTGGAGAAACTTATCAGGCCTGGCAGTGTCTGAGGAGACAAACGTAGTTAATGTGACCTTTCAGAGTTCTGCTATTACTTGGAACCACTAAAATCACTGACGTGGCAGAATAATTAGTAGGTATCTGAAAACAAACCTTTGCTTGGGGTTTTTAGACACACCTATTAAACAGTATGAATACATTGTTACCCAATATTAACATACTAGCACTTCCCACTGGGACAGGGGATAAGCAGGTAAGTGGGGAGGCTGTAGGAGGGTGGAGAATAGTGTGTGGTCACTGAACGATTGCCTCAAAACAGAACAAAGCTATTTTCTCCTTTCTGCGTACAGAGAGGAGGGCACCTTGATTACCCCAATTGCTGTCTTGAAAAAGTACTCAGTTGAAACTTAATAGCTTTTACAATGTGCTAATCCTTCTCACCGCATCACACGGGCCAGATTTCTCCAGATTCATCCTCATGGCAATTTCAAAAATATGTCTATCATCTGTAAGCTAATAAAACTTCAAATCCTATTCCTTTTCAAAGTGAATCTCACAGAGTGCATGTATAACATCTTATACATCTAAGTTTTTCAACCGTTATGTAAGACCACTGATGATGTACAATCACTATTCTTTGCCTATTGATTCCTGCTGAAGTAAGTAGGTTGGTTGAGTCCTTGGGAGCAGCATTGCCTCAATTGTGGTACCCCAATGGTTGAACAATTTTGCAGCACCCACTGCATAAACTCTTCGATAAAGAATGCATGATGTACTAAAACATGACCTGGACTCATAAAACCCTATCACAACAGTTGAGCCACATGAGGAGAGGTAAACAGAATATAAAGCAACCACACTTGTAAGTCATATATGTGTTCTGTTTATCCATGATGCTTTTGTAAACATTTAAAATGACCAACTGTTTGCTTAAGATGTGTACAGTATATGAATGCTTACAAATGCAAGACAGGTTTTACTTGTCTGAAAAATTGCCTGATAATTATACCGATAATAATAAATGCCCAAGGTACCATAGGGGACTTATTTTTGCCTTGAGCTTTGACTATTTTAGGAAAGAATAATAACTTGTAGTATTATTAACACCATAGAATGTTGGATAGCTGAAGGTCACAAATAACTAAATATAAATGGTTACATTAGAAGTTTGTGAGAAGATTTGTAGCTCGGGTGCTCGTTGTTGTGGTTCTGTTCGCCGAGCTGGGAATTTGTGTTGCAGAATAGATAGAATGAAGGATAGAAAGAAGGAAGGATAGAAAGAAGGATAGAAAGAAAGAACAGATAGAAAGAAGGATAAAAAGAAGGATAGATAGAAAGAAAGAAGGATATCTATCCTTCTATCTATTCTTCTTTCTTTCGACCTATCCTTCTTTCTGTCTCTCCTTCTTTCTGTCTATCCTTCCTTCTTTCTTTCTATCCTTCATTCTATCTATCCTTCTTTCTTTCTATCCTTTCTTTCTATCCTTCTACCTAGCTGTCCTTCTTTCTGTCTATCCTTCTTTCTATCCTCCCTTCTTTCTATCCTCCCTTCTATCTATCCTTCCTTCTATCTATTCTGCAACACAAATTCCCAGCTCGGCGAACAGAACCAGTTACATTAGAAACCAAGTAAAACTGTCAATGTTGAAACTACAGGTCAAGTCTGTCAGATTGTGCCTCTCCATGAAAAATGAATCTGATCTGTCTTCAAATGCCCCACACGTAATACATGTCTTACATTCACTGTTTCTATTTCCCACCTAACACCAACTGATCAAACTTTGAATTGCTTTTTCAGTTTACTTTTGAAATTGAACAAAAATATGCATTTCCTCGCATATTAAAACAGCAATGTTTAAAGTATGCTTGTTCATATGAAGGGTGAGTGATAAACAGCATAGGTGACACATTGAAATCTGTAAATCTTACAGTTCGGATACTTCAGCATTTCTCTCCGATATAATTTATCATCTCATTAAAACAGCTTTATTGATATACCATAAGCAATGCGCATGTTATTTGAACCATAAATATTACCCGGCTAGATTGGGTCGTCGCGGGAAGAGTTAAGTATTTATTGCAAATCCACTGTTCTATGCAGCAGACATTGGAGGCACCATTGTAAACAAGTTCAGTTTGACCATTGAGGTGAAGTTTTTTTTAATCTACTTGTCCCTCTGCAGTTAAAACATTTTCGTGCCCACGCTGGGATTTCATGAGACTGAATTTTATTTAAGGCGTTATTTTAAGGAGCATATTTTTGGCAGGGAGTGGTGCTGACAGCCTCTCAAGGACGATAGAGCCTGCCAATCCATCCGGCATCTTATCCCGAAAGGTTACTGCACATAAGACTGTTGGACGCTCCCATCTGTGACATCAGCTGATCACCGCCAAATACACATCTCCCAGATACCCCTTCACATAAATCGATTTGCTTCAATGCTTCCCCCCACCAAATATAACCTCTATCTGAGTGGCACTGCAGACACGCTGCTGCAGTACTTAATTTATTGGGCTTTTTTGTACTGTTTACATTTTTAAGTCGAGGAATTATTTCTGTATGTTGATTCAACTTGTAAACTGAGTTCTATCAGTCCGGGGACTAAACCCGTGGTGGACGGGAATCTACTGTTGTTTAATATCCGCTTTAGCACACGATCTAGTCATCCAACACATCGTACACCAATATCACACAACTTCCAACTGCAGGGCTGCTCCAGCGGGTAACTATGCTCACAAGACGCTAGCAAACCAGGAAGAACATCGCAAAGAGCAGCTTTCGCTGAGCATCCCACAAACAAACAAGTGCCAGAGTCAAATCCAGTTTGGAATTCTGTTTAGAAATTCATAGTTTTGTGTCAAACCACCAAATGCAGTACCTCCATCCAAAGAATTTCACTAAGCAGAGCGCTCTCTCTCTGAAGTCGCTGCAACGGGTCATTTACAATGTCGCCTATATGTGACCCTTGCTATAATTCTGAAATTTATTGACGTGATGGTGGGTAGGTGGACTTGGGGTCCGATTTACAAGCGTTTATGCAGAGCCCCGCCTCTACTAATTGCGAGTCCAGTGTTGTTATTAAATGCTCATTTGTCCCTTTTTTTTCTGTTCCTTCTGGATTGCTGATGAAGTGCGCCAGTAACCTTATGGCTCGGCTTCCGATTTGGTGATATTTTGAAAACACGCCCTAATTTCTCAGAAAAAAAAAACAGGCGGACGGTTTGCTCCAGTACCGAGGGGCCCCCACGTGAGAGAGAGAAAAAAAACAACTGAAATAAGTTCCCTCGCAACAAATTGGATTCATTTTTTTAAAAAAAACGAAGATGGCTTAAGGTGCTGAAATCCTGAAATATATTCTGCCTGTTGGTCTATAAATGACTTATGTTCCCCAAAAAATATTCAGCGAAATCTCAAGATCATTGAATGATATTTCCCAGTGTAGTAGAGTGTGGTTAATTTTGGACCCGTACTTTAGCTTTAAACTGTATCAGCATCAAATCATACTCGGGCAGAAGGCACAGCATAGTTTACTTACGTAGCGCTTTAATTTCTTCTCTGGGGGGGATTTGATGAGCCAGCCAGTGTAAACGATGTCTTCTACACTCATAGCTGCAAGTGGGAGAGACTCACTTCTCGTGTAGATTTGTGTTCGGTGCTATGTTTTCCTCCCGTTGTTACTGCTGTCACTCAGCTTCTCCATGCACAATGCGGTGTAAAATCCATCACAATATCTCTCATCTGTCTATGGCACAAGTTCCTTGTGTTGGAGGCGGAAGCGCTGCGAGCGACCGCAGACACCAGTTCTCCCACCCATTTGCACAGATCCATCCAATAATAGTCACACCATGATATGACGCTCTGTAAACAACAAACACACATCGTATCGCATCCTCTCCGTACGAAATGCAGAAAGAAAAACTGAAAGCGCTTTCAAGTGAGCTCTCAAACCACAATTATGAAGTAAAATGGGAGTTTTATTTTTTAAAAAACCTTCGAATAGCTTTATTCTTCGCAAAGCAAGCCCGGTTTTCTTTTTTAAATAAATGCATTTCACTTGATGTAACCTAAGCCCTGTTATTCCTATATTTTTGGATGTTGACAGGTTAGTTGTTTTCGCCCGGTTCAGTCTCCGACAAAATACACTCGGGCTTTCAAATACTGGAACTAACTGGGCGACGAGACAGAATCTTCTTCACAGTACGTACTCCAGGGCCAGTTCAGTCCGCGTCACACTGGTAAACAGTAGAAACGGAGATGCTTTGTCTCATCAAATAGAGTTGACAAGACTTTCATCAAACCTGCGGCTCTACAACATTGTTTTTGTTCTACTTGATTAATTATTTCTTTTCGATTTTTTTTCTTGCACTCTATTTGGTGCTGTATGTTAATATATGAGTTAGCTTTTTCGAATGCTTACAATGAGAGATTTGAAGTTGTAAGCGCCTACAGAGGTTATAAAAATGCAAGTTGTAAATTGTTTACAGTTTTCCATTCCAAAGAACCGCAAACTTTGTTGGCGCAGTACTCATTCTGTGCATATACAGTGATGGGATAAAAATGTTTATAACTAAGCATCATAGCCATGATTTGGAGATGCCAGTGTTGGACTGGGGTGTACAAAGTTAAAAATCACACACCAGGTTATAGTCCAACAGGTTTAATTGGAAGCACACTAGCTCCGAAAGCTAGTGTGCTTCCAATTAAACCTGTTGGACTATAACCTGGTGTTGTGTGATTTTTAACATCATAACCATGGTTTTCATGATACCATTAATTCGGCCTCTCCCTCAATTCAAGTCTTAGTTCCTTCATTTGAAAACATAAGTCCTAAACTTAACCATCCCAGCAGTGTCCTGAAACTTATTAATGCTTACTACCAAAAAATATACTACTTGAAAGGCAATCTCTCTCTGACATATACCTTCCCTGCCATTATTCATCACACTCCTTCTAATCTCTCCCTGTTTGGAACCAGAATTCAGTTAGCAGTATTCCTCTGCTGATTCTGATAACTCTTCCTAAATTTCAGGGTCAAAATCTGCATCCTCACGGTATCAAAACCAAACCTCACTGCAATATCTGGCTCTCTGTTATTCTTCCTGAGAAGCTTCTAATAGACTTTAGTCTTTCCAGGCATTTTGTCACCATTTATCAGATGCAGAATGGTTTCTTCAATCCCCAATTTAGAGGGCAGAATGTGCTTGCTCATTGTGAGGAAAATGCTTCCACCAGAATATTGGTAAAGGTCCTGGATGTATATAAGAAAATCAGATCTAAAAGTCACCTAACAGGTAGTATTTAAAGGTATCACATGCTCAGAGGCAATTAGCAAGATGTGTTTTAATTTACCTGAAGATCGATCCAGAATGATCTTGAGAGATTCTCCTCACCTCATATTCAAGAACAGAAGCTTTGATTACCAATCTCTGCCAGTATTGCCACCAACCTGCATCCAGTTACCTGAGGAGTGCTGTTAACCGAACAGCCTAATTTTCACTGAATCTTTAATGGGTGAGCTACCTTTTATACCCCCATTATTAGCATGTCTCAAGCTTCACCATTCAGGCATATACCAAACTCACTGCATGCAGAGACTGAAGCACGACCAAACTTACAGGCCCATATGTTATCAGCTTCAAAACATATCCGGATGATTTTCCACGTTTGTGATTTCCAGGTAAATGTAATCACATTATAGAAATATAGAATATAGGATCAGGAGGGGACATTCAGCCCTTCTCCACTATTCAGTATGATCATGACTACTCATTCATTTCAGTACTCTGTTCTCACTTTGTCCCCATGTCCTTTATCCCTCTATATTAGGATGTATTTATGATTTCTCCCAAAATCGTAAAGATAGGAAATCTCATTGCATTTTCACAGGTCTTGTGCCTTAGTGGGTAGTATCTTTGTTTCTGGGTTGAAATCTCTGAGTTCAAGCCCTACTCAAGGACCTGTTGGCTTTGGATCAACAATCATGATGTAGACCCACAGATTAATAAGCAGCAGGTTAATTCTTCCAACGTTTCCTCGTTATCCCACAAAATGAAAAAAAAGTGTCTAAACATACAAAAAAAGCTCCCTTTTACAACATAAATAATACATAGCAACCATATATAGCCATTGTCCGACTGTGCACTGGAGCTGCAAACAATGGCTAATTCAAACAGGATCAGAGCTAAATTCACTATATTAGTGTAGAACTATCCCAAAAATACATTCTTATTATCATTTGAAATATTTTATTTCACAAACTTTAGCTAACCATTTTGACTTCTTTAACGATGAGCAATTTTTTGAAAATTTTTCTGACGTAATACAGAGTCTATATCATCCAAATCCTTCAGTGTTTTGATGTGAAGAATAAAAGCTATTAAAGTCTACAGGCGTTATTCCAATATCCTTTTCGCAAGGTTAGATCTCACGGAATACAGAGAGAACTAGCCATTTGGATATAGATGGCTCAAAGATAGAAGACAGAGGGTGGTGGTGGAGGGTTGTTTTTCAGACTGGAGGCCTGTGACCAGTGGAGTGCCACAAGGATCGGTGCTGGGTCCTCTACTTTTTGTCATTTACATAAATGATTTGGATGCCAGCATAAGAGGTACAGTTAGTAAGTTTGCAGATGACACGAAAATTGGAGGTGTAGTGGACAGCAAAGAGGGTTACCTCAGATTACAACAGGATCTTGACCAGATGGGCCAATGGGCTGAGAAGTGGCAGATGGAGTTTAATTCAGATAAATGCAAGGTGCTGCATTTTGGGAAAGCAAATCTTAACAGGATTTATTCACTTAATGGTAAGGTCCGAGGGAGTGTTGCTGAGCAAAGAGATCTTGGAGTGCAGGTTCATAACTCTTTGCAAGTGGAGTCGCAGGTAGATAGGATAGTGAAGAAGGCGTTTGGTATGCTTTCCTTTATTGGTCAGAGTATTGAGTACAGGAGTTGGGAGGTCATGTTGCGGCTGTACAGGACATTGGTTCGGCCACTGTTGGAATATCATATGCAATTCTGGTCTCCTTCCTATCGGAAAGAAGTTGTGAAACTTGAAAGGGTTCAGAAGAGATTTGCAAGGATGTTGCCAGGGTTGGAGGATTTGAGCTATAGGGAGAGGCTGAACAGGCTAGGGCTGTTTTCCCCGGAGCGTTGGAGGCTGAGGGGTGACCTTATAGAGGTTTACAAAATTATGAGGGGCATGGATAGGGTAAATAGGCAAAGTCTGTTCCCTGGGTCGGGGAGCCCAGAACTAGAGGGCATTGGTTTAGGGTGAGAGGGGAAAGATATAAAAGAGACCTAAGAGGCAACGTTTTCACACTGAGGGTGGTACGTGTATGGAATGAGCTGCCAGAGGAAGTGTTGGATGCTGGTACAATTGCAACATTTAAGAGGCATTTGGATGGGTGTATGAATAGGAAGGGTTTGGAGGGATAGGGGCCTGGTGTAGCAGGTGGGACTAGATTGGGTTGGGATAGCTGGTCGGCATGGACGGGTTGGACCAAAGGATCTGTTTCCATGCTGTACATCTCTATGACTCTATGACTCTCAAGGGATGAAAGGGGTTAAAAAATTCATTTGTAAACTCCACTGCTTCACACCTGCTTTTCTTTTCTCCTTCTCACTTATCTCCATGTTTCTGGACAAATGTACCATGCTGATAAGTCAATTCTACACTTTGTTAAGTAACCATTCTTTAGGATATGTTGGCAGAAGTGTCAACCAAGATTCAGTTGTAGCACTCTTATCTCTAAATGACAAGGTTGAGAGTTTGAATCCCCTAGTCGTGGATTGAATATAAATTTCAAGCCAACATTTAGGCGTGGAGATGAGGCAATGCTGCATCATTGGAGTTGCTGTCTTTTGGGTGAGATGTTAAATTGGGGTTCTGTCTGCCCACTTAGGTAAGTATAAAAGATCCCATTGCACTATTTGAAAGGCGAGGAGGGGAATTATCTCTTGCCATTA
Organism: Chiloscyllium punctatum; assembly: GCF_047496795.1. Classification (NCBI taxonomy): domain Eukaryota; kingdom Metazoa; phylum Chordata; class Chondrichthyes; order Orectolobiformes; family Hemiscylliidae; genus Chiloscyllium; species Chiloscyllium punctatum. The sequence goes on from NC_092763.1 coordinate 52,324,957, forward strand.
TTTGCCTCACAGTCAACATCATAAAACAGATTATCAGGCCAATATCACAGAGTTGTCTGCTGTGCTCAAATTAACTGCTGTACTACCTACATTACACTCATGGCTACACTTTAAAATGTGTTGAAGTTTCTGTAAAGCATTTTGGGAAATCCTATTCTCAGGAAAGATGTGGTCTAAATGCAAGTTCCTTTCTTAGTCATTTGTGGAATACATTACAGCCAATCCTAATCTATCAGTACGCCCTGTTCAGAATGATCTGTCTTAAATGTTATAACATATATCCCCAAGAATAAGAATGGCCTGCTGCTTTCTTCTCTTCCTAGCCCCAGAACACTGACTCTAATTCAAGTTTGGAATGGCTAAGATCAGGTGATTCTGTCAATATTGGGAAGGAACCTGACTAGTATGATGCAGTAGCACATCAGATTTACCCTTTAGGATATCAGTGGTCTGACATGTGATTAGATTAGTAGAAACTGGTCATTTAGCCCAACAGGTTCACACCAACCTTTTGAAGAATAACTCACCCTGCTACATTTACACCTGACTAATGCACCTAACACTATGGGCAATTTAGCATGGCCAATTCACTTGACCTGTATATCTTTGGATTGTGGCAGGAAACCAGAGCACCTGGAGAAAGCCCACACAGACATGGGGAGAACATGCATACACACAGACATCAATCGAGGTGGGAATTGAATCCGTGTTCCTGTTGCTGTGAGGCAGCAGTGCTAACTGCTGAGCCACTGTCCAACCCATATGCTTAATAATATTTACCAAAAAGCTTCAAAGACAATTGTTTGAGATTCAATGAACTGACTAAAAGCATGATGCCTTGCAAATTTTCAACTGGGACAATGACTGCCTTGGTGATCTACTAAATTACAATAGGATGTGGTACATTGAAAATCAGAAAAACCAGAAGATATGCGGAATAATAATCAGTTTATGTTATGTGAGATGATCTGAACCAAGATGACAGTTGCATTGCCACAAGTAATCTCCATGCAACTTAGTTAGGGAGGGTAAAGAGATATTCATCGTTCCTGCTGTAATTCATTCTCAACCATTTCTGCTGAAATGTGCATGGTTGTGGAAGTTGAAGGAAAGCAGGATCTGCATTAGCTATCCTGTAAAATTAGCTAACTAACATCAATTTTTGAGATTCACATGTGAAGAATGACCAAGTGGACGAGTTGAAGGAGTTTGACTAACATTAATAAAACCCTGCCTGAATCAATTACTTAAGAAGAGGAGGAGGAGAGAAAAAAAAGACTACAGTGTGATTCAAAAATGTGGCAGTCAGAGTCATCAGGGATACCATACAAACCTCTTAGTCTGTAATTGACTTATGATTTTAGTAGCTCCTCTGTTGCACAATACTTAGGTAGATACAAATTATCATACATTTAATGATTAGAATAACAGATTATTTACCATGAGTCGAGGAGATCTGGATCCCAAAGTGGTATTGATGAAGAATTTGTTTATCATTCCAACAAGAATGGACAAAACTTGTTTTGTATTTTTTTCTTAAGGGGATTTGGGTTTTGCTGATTGAGCCAACATTGATCGCCTATCCCTAGTTACCCTAGAAAAGGTGGTGGTGAACTGCCTTTCATGAACTGCCATAGTTCCTTTAGTGTAAATACACCCCAAGTGCAGTTTGGGAGGGTGCACAGGATTTTGACCCAACGACTACAGGAATAGTATAATATTTGTAAGTTAGAATAATGAGTGGCTTACAAAGAAACTTGAAAGTAATAGTGTTCAACATATGTGATTGATTTTCAAGATAGTCATAGTTATGGGTTTGGACTTTGATGTCAAGGAAACCTTGATGAATTTCTGCAATTTACCTTGTAGATAGTAATTACTGTTGTTACTGCACATTGTTAGTTAATGTTTGTGGATTTGGTGCGAGTCAAGGAGCCCTTTCTTGTCCTGGATGGTGTCAAGCTCTTTCAGAATTATTGGAGTTGCATTCATTCAACCAAGGGGGTTGTATCTCATCATATTTCTGATTTGTGCCTTGTAGAAAGTGATCAGGCTTTGGGGAGTCAGAATTTAAGTTACCTGCTGCTGAATTCCTAGCCTTTGACCTGTTCTTTTAGTCACAGTATGCATGCAGCTAGTCCAATTCAGGTTTTGGTCAATGGATGATCCCAGAATCATAGAATCCCTACAATGTGGAAGCAGGCCCTTCACCCAACAAATCCACACTGACCCTCCGAAGACTAACCCACCCAGACCCATTCCTCTACCCTATTACTCTACATTTACCCATAACTAATGCACCTAACTAGCATATCCCTGAACATTATGGTCAATTTAGCATGGAAAATTTACCTAACCTACACATCTTTGGACTGTGGGAGGAAACCAAAGCACCCGGAGAAAACCCACGCAGACACTGGGAGAATGTGCAAACTCCAGACAGACAGTCACCTGAGGCTGGAATCAAACCCAGGCCCCTGGTACTGTGAGGCAACAGTGCTAACCACAGCCACCATGCTGCCAGGATGTACATTGTGGGGGATTCAGCAATGGTAATGCTCTTAAATGATGGTTATATTATCTCTTGTTACAGATAGTCATTTCTTGACATTTGCATGATGTGAATGTTACTTGTCAGTTGTCAACTGAAGTCTGTATATTATCCAGGACTTGTTGCATTTGAACATGGACTGCTTCAGTATCTGAGGAGTTATGAGTGGTACTGAACATTCCCTTTTCTGATCTCAGGATAGGGTGAAGGGCGTTTATGAAGAAAGTGAAAATGTTTGGACTGAAGAAGTCCTGCAGAAATGTCTTGGAGCTAAGATGACCAACCTCCAACTGTATTTCTTTGTGATTGACATGGCTTCCACCAGTCTGGAGTAATTTATCCCCCTCACCTCCTGACTTACTAGATCTGATTGAAATCTATCCCACTTAGCACATTGATCATGCCACACAACAAACCAGTGCACCCAGAAGAACCCAGACAGACACAGGGAAAATGTGCAAATTCCACACAGTTGCCTAAGGGTGGAATCAAACCCAGGTCTCTGTTGCTTTGAGGCAGCAGTGCAAACCACAGAGCCACCGTGCTGGGATACCATGAATATGATGATGATGACAGGCTTTTGGTTGACTATTCTGTGAGACAGTTCTCCCAATTTTGGCACTAGTTCCAGATGTTATTGAGGACAATTTTCCAGGGTCAACAGTACTAAGTTTGCTGATAAAAACCAAAACAACTGTGGATACTGTAAATCAGAAACAAAACAGAAGTTGCTGGAAAAGTCCAGTGACCCAGCTTTGATTTCTCTTCACAGATGCTGCCAGACCTGCTGGGCTTTTCCAACAACTTTTGTTTTTGACTTGGCTGATGTTGTTGTTTCTGATGCATAAGTCATTGCCAGGTGGTCCGTCCAGTTTCACTCCTTTTCTGAGACTTCTTAGCAGTTAGATAAATCTGAATAGCTTGCTAGAGGGCATAGAACATAGAACATAGAAAAATACAGCGCAGTACAGGCCCTTCGGCCCTCGATGTTGCACCGACCGAAGCCTACCTAACCTACACTAGCCCAATAACCTCCATATGCTTGTCCAATGCCCGCTTAAATGACCATAAAGAGGGAGAGTCCACCACTGCTACTGGCAGGGCATTCCATGAACTCACAACCCGCTGAGTAAAAAATCTACCCCTAACATCTGTCCTATACCTACCATCCCTTAATTTAAAGCTGTGTCCCCTACTAACAGCTGACTTCATTAGCGGAAAAAGGTTCTCACTGTCTACCGTATCTAAACCCCTAATCATCTTGTACACCTCTATCAAATCTCCCCTAAACCTTCTTTTCTCCAATGAGAAAAGCCCCAAGTGGCTCAGCCTTTCCTCATACGATCTTCCTACCATGCCAGGCAACATCCTGGTAAACCTCCTCTGCACTCGTTCCAATGCCTCCACATCCTTCCTATAGTATGGCGATCAAAACTGCACACAATACTCCAGATGAGGCCGCACCAGAGTCTTATACAACTGCAACATAACCTCAGGACTCCGGAATTCAATTCCTCTACCAATAAAGCCCAGTACACCATATGCCTTCTTCACAGCACTATTTACCTGGGTGGCAACTTTCAAAGATCTGTGTACATGGACACCAAGATCCCTCTGCTCATCCACACTACCAAGTAGTCTACCATTAGCCCAGTAATCCATCTTCTTGTTACTCCTACCAAAGTGAATGACTTCACACTTAGCTACCTTGAATTCCATTTGCCACCTTACTGCCCAGCTCTGCAACTTATCTATATCCCGCTGTAACCTGCCACATCCTTCTTTGCTGTCCACAACTCCACCGACTTTCGTGTCATCCGCAAATTTGCTCACCCAGCCTTCAAGCCCCTCCTCCAGGTCATTTATAAAAATGACAAACAGCAATGGCCCCAAAACAGATCCTTGTGGAACACCGGCAGTTAAGAGTCAATCACATTCTGGGTCACATGTGGGCCCACCAGGTAAGGACAGCAGTAGATGAAAAAGTGAAACAGATGGGTTTGATTGCAATTGAGAAAGGATTCACGATCATGATTAGGTTTTTATTTCCAAAGTATTTTTTTGAATTCAACTTCCACTATCTGCTTTGGTGAACTTCAAACCTGGGTCTCTGGGTGATTGCCTGAGTATCTGAATTCCTCCGTGCCCAGCAACTATACCGCTAAAGTGACCACTTCTCAATATTTATTTTTATGATGAAGAAAATAATGTTGGAATGAATTTTCTGTAAAGAGCAACAGAAAGACATTATGGTTGTGTTAGAATTATTCGTTCAGAATTCTTGCGGATAAATGTCAATCATTTCAGAGCAAGCATTCAAACCAACTATGTATTGACCATTTCCCTGAGAGGATAATAAATCCAGCAACCTATATATAATTTACTTGTAACCTATGTCACATATAATTAGGTGTATAGAAATTAAATTGTGTATCATTGTGAACAGGAGAAAGTGAGGACTGCAGATGCTGGAGATCAGAGCTGAAGATGTGTTGCTGGAAAAGCGCAGCAGGTCAGGCAGCATCCAAGGAACAGGAGAATCGATGGTTCAGGCATCCTGAAGAAGGGCTGATGCCCGAAACGTCGATTCTCCTGTTCCTTGGATGCTGCCTGACCTGCTGCGCTTTTCCAGCAACACATCTTCAGCTATCATTGTGAACAACATGGTTTCTGCTGATTCTTAGAGCAATCCCAAGGTACAGACGCTCTCCATTACATAATGAAAAACTGTTCCCTTTTGCTTACAATGGATATTAACAGTTTGACAATACCCTGTGAAAATTAGCGGCAAGGTTCATGAGTAGTCCATCCTGACACTGACATTGAGATAAGTAAGTCCCTGAAGACTTTGGTGGTCATATTTATTACAAAATTAAGTAACCACGTATCTCACACTTCTGCTAGCTTCTGAATCTTTACAGGCATTTAGAGATAAGGCTGCATCTTACTAGGTACACAACTGATACATTGCACTGATTCTGGTATGACTATTACTAAAGCTGACAGCAGGATAGTCTGGATGTGAGTTTGGGACACTGTACACATTTATTCTGTGGTATGTCTGCCCTACTGCCATTATGATACATGATAAGTGTCTTGAGCACAACTCCATCATAATCATCGATACAGCTGTAATATGTGTGCAGTTGTGTCAATTTCACCTCTAGGCACCAGCTGAGCTCCACACCATTAGGTTGGCTGTATCTGTTCATCAATAATAAACTCAACAACAAGGAAATGTTACAATATCCACATCCTCGCCTTCATTTTCTGTTTTCCGTTGCTCTGAAAGATCATTTTACTACAGCAATTCTTTTAGGCGGATTAATAATTTAACATGACATCCTCATAACATTGGGTGGAACCTTCACAGCTTCTGAATAACATTGGCTGTGGTGAGAAAGTGCTAAATTGGGTAAGCTGGCCAGTTGACCTTATCAAGAAGTCAAAATTTGAGATCATGAGAGATAAGAGGACTATTTGCATGCGTTAGCATTTCATTATTCCTTAACCTTGCCTCATTATTTTGCAGTTTCCCATTCTTCCACCCAAGAAATAGAAAACAGACACCAAGAATTGCCGACATGGAAGTAAGAGCTATTACTGGTCGACTCTAGCTTTCAATTTGGTGTTCTGGATCTCAATCTTGGACACCCAGCACCAACATCTCGGGATTCACATTATTGACAGGGATGGGCACTCAGCTGATGGATCCATCCTGATTAGCCGAATGTCAGCACCCACTATTCTCCCTTGCTCTTTTGCCCCAATATGGGCCATTTTACCCTCAAATTAAACAAAGGCAGGCACAGCCCTTAGTGCCTGTGCAGGTGGGGAAAGGTGGTGAGGTATCCCGAGTAAGTAAACAGCACAGAGGCCATTCAGGGTTAGAAGTGTGAGTGAGTGAGAGTGAAAATGAAGGAAGATGTTGTATGAAATAGTTGGAGTGGTAGAGCATAAGCCTTGGTGAGAGGTGCATGAAATTGAGAGAGAGAGTGAGTATGAAGCAGCAGGGTGAAGATGATGGCATTCACCCTACCCTGTTATGTGTTCTTTGGAGACCACACTGACAAAGGTGTGAACCTTGGACCCAAGGTCTCCACTGCTAGTCCTCAGGGGAACAGGATGGCCCTCCTCCACAGCACCCTGTTCATGAGGACCTCTCGATCACTGTAAGTAAAACAGGACACTGATTTCCCTTTAACTGCCATGTCTGGGACAAATGTCACAAACTATGCGGGGTAACTCCAGGCTGATAGCCTGAATGGATACACAACAGTCTTTTAGAGATGGTGCTAACACCTGGAATCCTGGATGTCCTGGTAGTGAAGAGTACTTCAGCCTAAGGTGGGTGAGAGAATTCAACGAGTGGTATGCCACAATAGAGTTATGGGTGGATAATGACCCAAATTTGGGATGTCAGAGTGAGAAAATTCATTAGGCTTTGTGGAGAGAGAAAAATCCTTCATGAAACTCAACAAAAATGACAATTAACTCATTTCTGGTAAGACTTTGCCCATAATAACTTTAATGATGTTGCCAGTGATGCCTACGTCCCCTGAAGAAATAACAGAAACAAAATCTCAAAGATTGAACAGAAATAGGAACTGAATCAGGCCATTCAGCCTACTGAGTCTGCTCAACCATTCGATCATGGCTGAAACATGGCAGCTCCATTCCCCTGTCTACTCCCCAAAATCATTGATTCCCTTACCGATCAAGGACCTATCTATCTATCTATCTATCTCTGTCTTAAATACACTAAGTGACTTGGCTTCCATAGCCTTCTGTGGAAATAAGTTTCACAGATTCACCGCCATCTGGGCTGAAGATACTCCTCCTCATCTCAGTTCTAAAGGGTTGTCCCTTCACTTTGAAGCTTTGCCTTCTGGTCCCAGTCTCTCCTACTGGTGGAAACACCTTCACCTTGTCCACTTTATCCAGGCCTCTCGGTATTCTATAAGTTTCAATCATAACCCTGCTCATCTTTCTAAACCACATTGAGTACACACAGAGTCCTCAACTAGTCATCTTGTGACACAGAGTCATCTTGTGACAATCCCTGTATCCCTGGGATCATTTTTGTAAACCTCTGGATTCCTTCCAAAGGCCAGCACATCCTTCCATAAAAAAGGGCCAAAACTGCTCACAATATTCCAAATGAGGTCTGAAGATACTTCACAGGGATGTAATCACCAAACCAAAGAATACAACATTAGGACACTAGATCAAAAGCATGGTTAAGAGATAGGCTTTAAGAAGGGTCTTAAAGGAAGAGGTGAAGGTGGGGTTGCAAATGGGCTTTCAGGAAGGAATTTCAAAGCTTAGCACCTGGAATTGAAACAAGTTAATGGTGCGGTGCAGAAAGTAGTTGTGGACGAGAGACCAGAGTTTGAAAACTGCAGAATTCTTACAGTTAGTGCTGAAAGAGATTATAGAGAGAGTGAGAGACTAGCTTATGGAGAATTTGAGTACAAGAAAGAGAATTTGGACTGAAGATATCAGGGACCTGTAGCCTATTTAGGCCAGCAGCTGGAATGATGAGTAACAAGACTTGTTGCAGTTTTGGGCATAACAGCAGGATTAGTTGAGCTTAAATTTACAGAAGTTTAAAGAAAGAAGGCTATGCACTGGAATAGTCATATGTCAAGAATATCTTTCTCGTTTGAATCTTCTGGGCTTGGAGATTGTGAACCTGGTTTTCTTAGTAATATGGCTTCCATGTGAATAAATCCTTAATTAGAGCTGTTGACAGCTTGGGATGTGCAAAAATTAATATGCACATTACTTCAAACATATCTGGTTTGCTGATCTCTGTGGCATTCAGCTACATAGGAAATGAAAATGGAAAGTTTTGATACTCATGGTCTCATAGGCAAATATGCCATCTGGTACAATGATTGTATAGTTGAGAAGTTCATGTTTGATTATGTGTATTAGCTGAGACACAGAGGTTGTGGCTTACGATTGTACCAGTAACCTCCTCCCCACTGTATGATGGCAACATTTTAATTCTGTAATCATCAGTTATATCATGCTTGTGAATGTTGATGACACGAGAATTGAACTCAGATGCTATCATTCTCCAAATGTGCTCGACTAGCTTGAAAGTACAAAATGCCTCTGCAAAGAATGGCCCATTGATTTGGGGGTTTGAAACATTGCTAGTGTCTGAAACCATTCCTGAGCAAAAAAAAATCACCATTTTCAGGGTACTGGGAAAAGCACACTTACGTTCACATTTAATAGTGCTGTTAGTATTATAAAGTTATATGCTTCAAATGCAAAAATTGACAGGAAACTGGATACCAAATCATTAAAAAAGAGACACAGGTTGGGGGTATTACTAAATGCATTGTTGAAAAGATGGACCTTGATCAGGTCTTTAAAGAAAAGGAGAAAAAGGAAGAAATGAAAAGGCATAGGGAGTCGAGGCAAGACAGCCGACAAGTGTGCCACTCGTAATATGGACAACAAACAGGGATGTTGCACAAAAGGACAGATTCAAAGAATGAAATGGTGTAGGGAGGGATGGTCATGGTGATGTTTGTAGCTATGGTAGAAGATTGAAAAAAATTGCAGAGATAGAGTGAGATAATGCTGCGGAGAACGTTAATGAAGAGAATGTACATACATGTAAATATGATGGCTATGGAATGGCCTGCTGGCCCATTCAGCTTACTCACTACAATCGTAATGCTTTATGTATCTCAATTCAAGCATTCCACACCCACCTAGAGTCATGTAATCTCTGGCAGAGGTAAAACCACAGATAAAATCTCAAATAAATGCGGAAGAAAAGAAACTCCTCCCTGGCTTTCTTGAGCAATCAAAACTAAACTGGAAGGTTAGATTGTTCTAAGTTTATGTCTGAAGATGTATATCTCTTGTGTGATGTGATTTCCAACCCAGCCAGAAAACGGCTCTTGCTGGATGGAATTCAGCAAATCCATGTTCACTACTTGAACTGGCAACCTGTTTGTATTCTCTGGAAAATAAAATGCCTATTATTCAATCTAATTCTGTCCTTGCATAACTTGCAGGTGTGGCCAGTTGTCCTCCTTAATCTAGTCTGTTGAAATAATTGGTCTATATTGACACAATCTAGTACTGTCATTATTTTTAAAACCTAAATGAAGATAAATAATTCTTAATTTGTGCTTTTGTTTAAAAGTAGATGCATCCAGTTCATTGCGTCAATCCAGGTTACAATGGTATTTTGTTTCAGATTTCCAGCATTTACAATAATTTTGGTTTTTAACATATTTTAAGCTTTAAGTTAATCATATGACCATTTTCTGTGATTTGTCCAAAGCTTCAATGTCCCTCATTTCCTTTGAGAAGGCCAAAACCCTGGCATTGCGTACTGAATGTGGCCAAACAAAGGTCTTGTATAAAGTCAAGATGACATAATCCCTTTTCTATCGTGATTTGTTCTCTGCATATACCTGAGAAACTGACCACTTAAAAAGGAAAAGTTGTACAGTGATAATGTTATTCAACCAGTACTTTAAAGGCCCAGACTAATTTGTGGGAGACACTGAGTTCAAATTACTGAATAACGTTTAGAGGAATTTAGATTCAATTAATAAATCTAAAGTAAAATGCTAATGTCATTAATAATGGTCATGAAACTACTAGTTTGTTATAAAAAGCATATAGTTCACTGATGTCTATCCAGGGAGGAAATCTGCTGTCCTTAGGCTCACACATAATACTAGACCCTTTCAAATGCCATATGTAATGGCACAACCAGCCATTCCGTTGTATTAAAATGTGTTGTATTACCAAGATTTTCAAATATTCCTCACAAGCCTATATTTAGATCATTGATGAATGTCATAAATAGCAAAGAGCCCTGTATTGATCCCTGTAGGATTTACTGGGTAACTGGTCTCCAAGCTGATCCACATTTATTGATAAGCAATTTTTGTGTACATGCAATTAACCACTTCTCAATCCACTGAAATATATTAATACCAATTTCACAAAGTTCTTGTCATGAATTCTCTGTTGGACAATTCTGATTTGTTAGTATAATTTAAGATCATGGACTAAAGAACGGCGAACTGCCTGATCAACACCCTTTATTTTTGAAGTATTACAAATCCAACACATACAGATTTATGAGACTGGTATCAACATTTTACTCAGGAGTTTGTGAACTAAGTGCTCTAACAGCTTATTTCAGCCCTGTGCAAGACTAATTAGACATCCTAAGAGTGCCAATGTCTCCCACCATCATATTCTTCACTGAATAAGATTATCATAGGTTTGATGTACAACCATAACTATAGAGGTTAAGTGACAAGTTGAATAATTGTATATAGGGTAATACGTGAACAGTTATATTTTCTTATCTCTTAGGATATTTTACAATTTCAAATCTTCACACTTATCATTTTTCTACCAGAAATCTTCATTCTGGTCATCATGTAATATTTCTTTCTCTCAAGATTTCCCAAATCACAACTTTGGAAGAATAGTGTTGGAATTGGCACTGTTAACACCATTATCAATGCACCTTTCCATTACAATGCTACCAGACTGTCAACTCAACTTACTAATAGTTTCATACACTATGTCTATTTCAGTTTGCTGCAATTTCTATTTAGTTACGCTCATATGCTAAATCTTGTTCAAAAATTCAATCAAATTAGAAAGTCTTCCTAATCAACATGTTAATTAACTGAATCAATCTTAATGCAAGATTTGCAGATATCTGATCTGGAAGGACAATGGGTTTCAATTCAGATATTAGGTTAGGAATTAGTGTAATTCAATGAGCATAGAGGTCATGAACAATTGCTGTCGAAGCAGGGGACAGAACATGGCCAGCTGTGCTTTGGACAAATTTGTGAAGATAGAATGATGGAGATTGGAAAGGATGAAATGGAATAATTGAATCTAGATGTAATGATAACATGGATAAGGGATTTAGCAGAAGCGAAGATGGGGTAAAGATAGAAGTTGACAATATTTCACAGATGGAATGTTTGTCATGTATATGAAGTTGGTTTTAAAGTTCAATACAAAGCGAAACAGAACACAAGTAAAAGTAATGAGTTGGAATTAGCGGCAAAGTACAGAATTTATACACAGCGACTTCAGACCTTTGAAGATTAAATTGTTGGATGGCAGCCTGACAACAAAGCAGTGTGGGTTAAAGCGGCTAATAGGGAGGTAATGTAATGTGACATTAGCATACACTTTGAAGCTGACTGGGTATTTTGTATCCAGTGTTGCAGAATGGCAATAATAGTGGAATAAAGGAGATGAACAAAAGCTAGAACCTTGGATGATTCAAAAGATGAAAATAGGAAGTTAGAAAATTAAGCCATTGTTGGATATGTGTCAGGTGGATGAAAGTACAATCAATTAAGGCAGAGCCATAAAGTTGATCACAGAGGAAAGGCAATGGAAGGGTATGACATGATCCATTGCACCAAATGTTGCACAGAAGTTGTGGAAACCAAGGCTGGGTATTGCAGTCACGCAGGCAGTCAACCATAATTTTGTCTAGAGCTATGTCAGGTATGTGAACAGGATGGATAGATTAAATAGTGCTGACAGATTTTGCTTCAAGTAGTATCATTCAAGTAGTTACAGAATTATTTGACTTGCTACGGCGGTCCCGGAAGTTTTCTTTTTAAAATGTACCTATTTAGGAATGTGAGTCTTGATAATAAGGTCAGATGTTATTGCTTAAGTCTAATTACCCCTGAGAAGGCGGTGGAGCGCTCTTTTTTTAACTGCGGTCTGTATGGTGAATGCATGCCCATGGTTATGCAGAAAACTCCAGGATTTTGATCTAGTGAGAGTGTAATGGTGATATAATTCAAATGTCCATAATTCACGATGATGTGTAACTTGGTGATTGGTGGTGTAATCCTTCTAGGCTACAAGTTAATAAAACCTAAAACATTAAGCACGTGAACATGCTATAAATATATCTGCTGTACTTTTTATTTTTAAAAAGCAAGAAAGGCTTTTTGGTGATAGTGGGCTTAGAGTGTCCCATTGCTGTATGAAGACCAGAAAGATTTTTAAGGTGACCTTGGTGAGGACTGGCAGATGGAATTTAATTTAGATAAATGTGAGGTGTTGCATTTTGGTCAGATAATTCAGGGCAGAGTTTGTACACTGAATGGTAAGGCCCAGGGGAGTGTTGCCAGGGATACATGTGAATAGCTCCTTGAAAGTGGAGTTGCAGGTAGACAGGGTGGTGGTCAGTGCATTGAGTATAGGAGTTGGGATGTCATTTAGCAGCGGTAGAGGACATAGGTGAGCCCACACTTAAGAGTACTGTGTTCAGTTCTAGTTTCCCTGCTGTCGGAAAGATATTGTTAAACTTGAAAGATTTCAGAAAAGATTTACAAGGATGTTGCCGGGATTTATACAGCTGTGAACCAACACTGCTCACTGGGGCCAAATCATTACACTGGTTCTAGGCTCATGGTTCCTGTTTTCTTAATTTACACTTCAATAATACTTCTTTGGCTATAATGTTTGAAGGGCTAAAAGATGCTCTAAGAAAGTGTAAGCTTTATCTTAATCAAAGTTCCATTTTTCAATAAAACAGCATTTTCATGTCGACCTCTAGTTAATGTGACTTAAATAAATGTTAGTTTCATACTGTTCAAATGCGGTTCAGTGTCAAATATTTCTCAAAACATAAAGGTAAGTCCAACAGCCTTGGATCTTGTTTTTGTCATTGTTTTACGATTTGACTGTCTAAGCGGCGCCACCTCACGGTCAACCTAAGGAACCGCCACTACCCAACAAAGTCGGCGAAAACCCAGGAAATAGAAGCCCTTTTGGGAATTCTGCACCTTTTGCCGATTTGGAAAGTGCAAAGTCCCACGAGTGGCTTAGGGATTTGTGCTTTTGATTTTACAGTTAACTACTGTAACGATGGGATTTAAACCACTAATTACAAAACCCTTCCTATCGCGGAATACACTAGGCAATGGAAATAATTCAACTTAAAAAAAACCCTCGATTTTACTCCAAAGCTGAGATGTAAGCGCAGGGAAACTGACAGCCCCTCACACAAGAACCTGGTAGAATCAGAACTGTTGCTGTTATGCCACAGAACCAACCCCACCCCTCTGTCCAAGAGCCCTTCGTAACATAAACATGATTCTGGAGTTCTGAGGAAGGATCACTGGAGCCGAAATGTTAACACTGATTTCTCTCCACAGATGCTGCCAGACCTACTGAGCTTTTTCCACCAATTTGCGTTCCTGTTTCTGAATTCCAGCATCCACAGTTTTTTCGGAGTTTACTAAAAAATCCCTTTCTAACTTATCCTGACCTCTGATTTCTGTGGTGAACTGAGATAATACAATCAGCTTCTTTACACGTACAAAAAAAAGTCTTAATTTCTCCCTTTTCTAGTTGCTAACTTTGTTTGGTCATGTTCCTGGTGTACCTCCTGCCCTAATCCATCAGTCAATTAAACAGCCTTTTCTTTGTTAGCCTTTGGGCCTTGTCAACACTTCTATAAATGTCCAATGGGTTAAAAGCAAATGTGAATATGTTTAATACTACAGTGCTTTATCTTCTGATTCACCCAAGTGATTTCCAAGAGAATCCTTAATGCCTGCAGTTATCAGGATAATGCTGGAGGGTTGCTACCTGTCCCACTGTACAAAGCAACATTGAGTGGCAGAATGATTGGGCAGCCTACTAACACTCTGCTTTGAGGAAGGGTCACCAGACCTGAAATGTTAACTCTGATTTCTCTGCACAAATGCTGTCAGACCTGCTGAGCTTTTCCAGCAACTTCTGTTTTGACTCCTTATCTTTACCACAATCTCCTTAAATCCCTGTCGTCTCCACCTTCATGTCTAACAGTAAATGGGGAGCTCATGGATTTCTTTGACTCCTTTAGTTCAACTGCCTTTCCTGTTTTTGTCTCATACTGATTAACTGAATGTCTTGCCTCAACCCCAATCCTGAATCAGTTTATTCCCCATGTTTCCTCCTCACCTTGTCAATCTTATCCATCACTGTCCTCTGAGAAAACTCTGCCTTAAATTTTAATTTCCTGTCTTTTGTTGTTGCATCCCAGTTCTGTATTCGTCTCAGTAACTTCTTGTTTGAATTGCTCCAAGCAAACTTCATCTTTCCAGAGACAAAACCAAAATCAGACCCTATATTCTCCTTCTCAGTGCCCATTATTTGTTGCCTGTATTTATTCTCACTGATCCCTGTGTAGCATTTAATGAACATTCATTCTCTGACACCTCTTCACTGGTGTCCAGTTCTATGGGACTGCACTGAATTTCTTAATTCCATTCTTATCTATTTAGTTGCAACCAATTCCTGGTAATGATTTTCATATGCACTAATAAAGTATCATCCCTAGGCAACACCAATCACACATCTTTAGTCCTTGCTGTACAAGCTGCCCCTTAGTGACATCATCCATAGCCATGGGTACCTCTGCTACATAAATACCAATCATTTCATTCAATCTCTCCCTGCCTCAATTGGAAAGATCAACGTGCATGTGTTTGGCTCTGGCCATAAACTTTGTACAGCAATTCTATCATACCTTGGCAACTTAACTAGGATCAAATTAGATTGTTCCAACCTTATATGTTCCCCATCACAAAGACCACTAGATTTCATATTGTCTACCCCCAAGTCCTATGTCAGACCATACCCTTAAAAAAACCAGTCGTACGTCCTCCAGAGATCACTTACCTTGATGTTCTTCTGGTCAGCTTCCATCCTCCATAAGCTTCAGTTCAGCCAAAACTCTGTTACTTGTAGATGTCACGCATCAAGTCCTGCTCATTCATTAACCTCACCTTATTCATTTCTTGGCAATAGAAATTCGAATGTTTGAAATTCACCTAACTAAAATCTTTATTATTTCAATAAACTTTTCTACCCTTACAAACACACAAACTGTTCTTTTACACTTACTTATGATACACACCCTCATCCATTCTCGTCCTGATCTTATCCTAACTCTCTTTGCATCCTTTAAGAGTTTAATTTAAGCCCACTTATTTGAAGTGTCTTAATTTTTCACATCTGCGATGTGCTCTGGAACATTTGTCTATGCTACAGATGGTATATAAAGGCAAATTATTGTGGAAAATATTTCAGATGTATTTATTCAGTTTGCATGGAGATACAATGTCATATATACATCAATAGTAGGAAATAAAATGGTTGTAAAAGAGCAGGTAGCTGGCAGAATGTTCCCCTGACAGATATCCCATCCCCATTAAAAATAAGTTCTGAAAAGGTGGTGGAGAAAATCTTGGGCTAAAGGGGTAGGAGGGTAAGTGGAAATGAGTCCACAATCAGATAAGCCATGATAATTTTAAATACAAGGTCAGGCTTGAGTGGCTGAATAGCCTACTGATCATATTTCATGTCTGTATCTCTTGGTCATAGATTTTCATTTTAAAATCTACCTTTTCTCAAAAAGCAGTGACCATATTTCTTAGTAAGTACATTTATTTTAAAATCAAGTAATTTTCAAACACTCTTCCTTTTACCTGAAGTCATTAAAAAATGTAGAATACTAAGTATCAGAAAAGATTCACAGAGCCTTTGAGGGAGCTAAAAAAATCCCCTGTTAACCACTAATTACTAATATGAAAAACAATTGAAGTATATGTTCAAACATTGTCAGGTAAAATAACATACCTAGGAGAACTCATGTCATAGTTAATGACACTGTTGCATCAGTACTAAGTGGGTGAAAAGCTAACTAATTTATCACAGTCTGCTATAAGCCGAGCAAGCAGTTGCAAAGCACTGCATAACTTGTGAATTTTGATGATATCACAAACATATGTATCATCAGACTTGCAACATTAGGTGCCAACATAAATTCATTTTTCAATATATCCAGACAGGACAGGATAATTTAAGATAACTTGTTGAATTCAGAGCTTCTTTCAAGTGAATTGAAATCCTAACGCAGGTTGGTACCCTTATAGATTGGTTCTTAAATTACAATCTTGTAGCTTTAAGCTTCAAAATTGATTAGACTACATATAAAATGTGTGCCATAACTATCCCCAACCATATATGCAACCTCTTTTGGGGTTCTATAACTAATGTACAGGTAAATAAAGGCAAAATCTCCAATATTTTTGCATTATACCTGTTGTTCTGATGAATATATGATTCCTATTTAGGAGATTACATATTGGAGATTTTTCCTGCCATCTGATTCGGCGTGAATGGTCTAGCATATTAGTCACATGAACATGGAAGTTAGTTCATTCTCAGTGTTTGAGTACCTGATTCTTCAAACAAATAATGCTGGAATTTTAATTTATCCATAAATCTCTTCAAAAGTAAACCAATTAGTTATCAACTTAATGAGTGGTAACAATGTTGTGACAATCTCTTTTGCCCAGGCCAACTGGGAAAGTATTATCTAAACGTAGCAAATTGTTGTGAACCATGTTGTTCACTTGCTGCACTCCATAAAATAGGGCTTTTACAAGTACCTTCACCACAATCAGCAGAAAGCCACTACAAATCAAAGTACAAATCTTCTGTTCAAAACAAAAAAAAAGCCTGCTTTATATTTTAGCTTGGAGATTGCCTGTGGACAGTGCATATGAAAAGCTATACAGTCTGTGATAAGTGATCTTACACCAGAAAATCATGAGAATGATGTCGTTTCTTGCACCAAGGCATTTTCCCAAGTTTGTTTCATTGCGACATCGGGAGTAACTGCTGCCCAAAAAGAGCGCATTTCTGCACCAATCTAGGAGACTGAATCATTGACTTAACGATATGAAACGAGTAACCATTTCCCTGACTTTTGGGGAGAAAGAAGAAGGTCGTTTCTGGTAGCTGATCACTTGGGGGGGGGGGGGACTCATATTCGAAATATTTCACAGACTGGCATAGGAATCTGCCGAATGATTGGCGGAATGATGAGAAATCTCGCGATGTTTCTGGAAAATGACAGAACGGTTTTTCTTCCTCTCCCCTCAATAACAACAACGTGATGAGGAGGATCTGCGTGCGAGCGAAAGCCTGAAACCCTTTTGCTGGTTTGTTGTTGTTTGTCACGCAGGCAGCAGAGAGAAAGTGTCGGCGGGATGAGTGAGGAGGACGAGGAGGCGGCGGCGGCGGCAGTGGCAGCGGCTGGTACCTCTGGCCAGGGGGACACGCCGCGGGTGAGTGTGTAACAAGTACCGGCTCATTGTTTCCAACTTTGTATCCATTGGCGATGGAACGTCGGGGGAGTAGCAACGTTCGATGGCGGGAAAAGTCCACTCTCCGCTGCTGCTCGCCCTGAGGACACTGCTTCCTTCCACACAGCTTCTCAAAACCTGCGGGCTTCTGTTTGATTAATAACATACAGGGCGCCGAGACTGTTTATTTTCCCGATGGAAGTACGAGGAGAAGTTTAATTAAAAAAAAAGGACATTGTTTATATAAATATTTCAGCTTCCCTCCATGTTTTGGGCCTCAGGTTGTGTGCAGGCCGGCCGGCCGTGTTGGTGTCATGTCGGCAAGGGTGAGCTGCAGGAGGGACAAAGCCTGGCAAACCCAGGCCTTTGCTCTACTGTACGTCAACGCTGGCCACTTACGTGTATCAGTGTGCATTGTGTGACGCCTCCCACTAAGGAACATTCTGGTTCAACTGAGGGGAAAATATAAACACCATCCTTTGACATACCGAAAACGAATATGGTTGGCAATACTGACTTTTTATTTTTTTTCCCCGCTCTATAATGGGAACACATAAAAAGGTTGTTGAGAGAGCACAAGATGTTAAATTGAGTTGGTGCAGAAACATAAATAATTCGAATGATACCAAATAAAACAAAATGTTACAGGGGAAATGGATCTTGTCAGGAAAAAAAAACTTATCAAAGGGACAATAAATACACGGCACCTCTCAGGAAAAGCAAGACTTAATTTTGAAGTACAGCGAATGATCTTTTATAATAGACATACACTTGTAATAGACCAAATTGGTTATCAAAAACAGAAACATTGGTCATACTCAAATTATATACGTGCTGTGGTATGAAGGCAGAATAAGTCTGTTAGAGGGGTGTTTTTTGATGAGCTGCATAGTATATTCTCAACTGAGACTTTTAAATTATTTCCTTAATAATGCAACAGTTAAAACTTAATGTGAGTTACGGTGCTACCATCTTTATTCCCCTTTCAGGACATTGCAAGAACAAAGCTGGCTGTACAAAGTGACTTTAGTGAGCGCCATTGAACTTTTATTGTATTTTCTCTAATTTCTCTTCCCCTCATATAACCACGAAGGAGATGGGATCAGTCATGAGTTTACCATGACTCAGTGTTAAGCCCAAATGATTATAATTAAATATTTAGTACTCAAATATTCCAGGAACCTTTTCACACCTGAAACCTCAAATGGTTTCATGTCTCGGAGCATCTCTGCATATTTCATCCCAATGTTCTATCTTCAAGGTCCTAAAATTTTGTTGACTCCTTGTGTACTGTCCAACAACATCCCTTTCTCATTTCTCTCAAGTATTAGGAGACCAATAACTCCTCCCACAACTCAGTGTCCTGCTCCACCCATCCCTTTAATCAGAGTCAGCTTTAAATAATGCATTTGGGGTTTTGTGTTATCACTCGTTGCCTGGGACTAATACTTAGCGTTCACTCTAAGCTGAACAGTACTGCACTTTATTTCTTCTTCTTTGGTTCATTAGGTCTATACATCCATTACCAATCAGGGACCTCCTAAGACTGCCTAACTTAAAGGAAAACTGAAGTCAGCAGTCTCCCTCTCAAAGCTGTAGGTGTTTCGATTTGAGCTTAAAAAGAAACAAGTTCCAGGAGTCACTAACAAAACATGAGGACACATCATTTACCTAAAACCAGGCTTCAGATCTGTTTAAAAGAAATTACTGTGGCTACTGAAATACCGTATATACTCATATAAAAGTTGAATTTTTTTAGACTTTAAGGTTAAATTTATGGGCCGTTTATTACATGGATATTACTTCTGAGGGGCTGAAATTCATGCTACAGTCCAAAATACCATATCATTAGCAGAAGGCCAATTGATCTCCAAATGAGTAAAGAAAAACATGTTGATTTGTGATCTGTGAAGAACTAGGGTCGACTTTTACATGAGATTTATGGAAAAGTCCAGATCATTTGACCAAAAATATGGGGTTGACTTTACACAAAATCGATTTTTACTCCACTGTATATGGTACTTGTAAGTTAATGATTAACTTGAGACACACAGAAAACATATAGGTTATTAACTCAAAGTGCAAACTTACAAAAAATGGTTATCTCTATTTTATATATGTGTGTGATATACACATAGTTTACTGCACAGAAGTTAAGTTTATAGCTGCTGTACTATATGATTGAAGTAATAAGCCACTAATGTTTTTCAGCAGCTGTGTGAACAGGCTGGCCTTGAAGTTAAACAAGAACCTTCAAATGTGCAGGTATGTAAGCAATATC
Organism: Chiloscyllium punctatum; assembly: GCF_047496795.1. Classification (NCBI taxonomy): domain Eukaryota; kingdom Metazoa; phylum Chordata; class Chondrichthyes; order Orectolobiformes; family Hemiscylliidae; genus Chiloscyllium; species Chiloscyllium punctatum. The sequence goes on from NC_092763.1 coordinate 52,344,977, forward strand.
ACACTGGGCTGTGCACTCCGGTATGTATAGGTGCATAACATTTATTATTAAATTGTTGACATCTGTGGACTTCTTAGCTTGTTCTGTATTTAAAGTCTTTAATTTAGTTCAAGTTTAAGGTGAACCATTTTGCAGCCGGAGTTTTGTTGTTGAATAACTTGTTATGAAGTTATTTTTGTTATCCTTTTTTCCAAATTTTCCCAGTTTTTAAAAAAAAACTGGTTTCAAAGCTCATTGGTTGCATGATTAAATGAAACAATGAGTGAATAATCCCCTCCCTGGTGTGGTGCAGACAATAGCCAGAAAGCTGTTAAAGTGTGGTGAGAATGAAAAAGCGAGAACCTTGATTTCAAAAAAGGAATGACTGATTTATTTTTCCCCCTTAAGCTTTAAACATTGAGTTCAGAATCTTGCTATTCAGTGGTGATTACCTTATTTATTTGCATTTGCATTTCATTATTAGTCATAGAGATGTACAGCACGGAAACAGACCCTTCGGTCTAACTTGTCCATGCTGACCAGATATCCCAACCCAATCTAGTCCCACCTGCCAGCACCCGGCCCATATCCCTCCAAACCCTTCCTATTCATACACCCATCCAAATGCTTTTTAAATGTTGTAATTGTACCAGCCTCCACCACTTCCTCTGGTAGCTCAGTCCATACATGTACCACCTTCTGTGTGAAAAAGTTGCCCCTTAGGTCTCTTTTATATCTTTCCCCTCTCAATCTAAACCTATGCCCTCTAGTTCTGGACTAATCATCTCTCCATTTTCTTTCAATCAAAATATTTTACATGTATTGTGACCTGTTTCCTTGCATCCTGAAATGGGACTTGAACCTGGACCTTCTGGCCCAGAGTTACGGTAACTACCTTTACAACATAAGTCCTGTGAAGGCATCTCTTTTTGTAGATAATCAATTAACTATTCGCCTTACAACTCCTTACACACACCCTTCCCACCTACGTTTGCATTGTAGATATTTTTAGTTAACCTATTCATACATGTTATGACACATATCTGGAGCAGTTTGAACTGGTAACAAAGCCTTCTAGTCCAGAGTTACAGACAATACCACTGTACTAGAAAAGTCCTAATGCTTCTACTTTATATCAACCAAGTAAATTAATTGATAAATTAACCTTGAGTGCTTGCTTAACTACTATATTTACAGATTCCCCTCTTCTTATCTAAAACTTTTGAAGACATCCAGACAGTCCATGAAAAAGAGCTTTTAGTGCATTGGTAGGGTATCTACTTCTGGCCCTGAAATCCTTTCTATGAGAATCTGGCCCAGTTTATCAGGATTCAGTTAATACCTTCCAACTAAGGCTGTTGAACTAAAGTCACTCCTAACATTTTCTGCTTAACGTTTCACCCAACATATTTGAAGATCCCTGAAGCCTGACTCCCAATCTTAAATTCCCTTTTCCTTTTATCTCCCATGCATTGCACAAATTCTGCACAACCTCCTCACAGGAAATTAATTATCAATGTGCATCATAAAGATGCCTGCCAGTTTCTCTTGGTGATACCCATAGAACATTTCTGGGTTTACATGAAGCTGAGTGCGCCTAAATTTCAGTGAGATGTCCTAACAATGAAATACTATAAAAAAAAAACAAAATGATGCTATAAATCAGAAATAAAGACAAAAGTTGCTGGAAAATCTCAGTAGATCTGGCAGAATCTGGAGAAGGATCAATGTTAACGGTTTGGGTCCAGTGACCCTTCCTCAACTGAAATACCAGACCTTGGCTGAATCACTCAACTTAAACATTAATTCAATTTCCATATCTTCACTTTTTAATCACCTGCTTCTTCAGGTTGTTTTAAAAATTATTGCTTTTGAAACTTTCCAGCTTGCAAAAATACAGCTTTTAAGTTGATTAACTTAAATTCGCAGAGGTTTGTTACTTAAAAGAGCCATGAAAATATTTAAGAGTACTTTTCTTATAGGAGGAGAATCCACTCTAACGTCTGGATTACCATGCTTCTCTTTAGAACCCTGAGGCACTTTACTGGCTTTAGCCTTGTATGTCCCATCAGGGAGCACTTTTCCTTTGCTTGTGCATCTGTAAGATAAGTCTGGCTGCCTGGCAGTCAGTTCAGAGGGAGATAGGTTGAAATGGGTAAGGGGGCACGAGGAGCAGAGAAATTTAGATGACCAGTGTCATACCAAAAGTTCTTGATGAACCAGTTGATTGCAAGTAAGAGGGCAGAGGGAGGAGGTCCAGGTGGAGGGAGAATGTTGGAGGTGGGTGAAAGGAGTTGAGGGACAGGGAGAGGACTCTTGCCCAAAGAAATCGGCACAGAGGTGAAGACAACAGAAGAGTTCAATGTCATGTCGTGCCAAAAATATATTAAGGTGGGGATGCAGAGGGATAAAACTGAGACCTTTGCTGAGTGCAGAACATTCAACATCAGAAAGCAGATGGTCAGGAGGAATAGTAAATACACGACAGGAAGTGGGGTTGGGGGAACGGATGGGGTCGCAGGGAAGAGTAGGGAAGGTAGGTTCCAAACAGGCATGAGTATCTTAGGTTATTGCATCTTGTGTTCCTTAATGCCTGAAAGGAAAAGAAAACATTTCTTGTTAGAATATCAAGTCAGAGGATGAAGTGGAATTGGGAGGGCAGGGCAGCTCTGAGCCAGTGTGAGATCATGGTATTGGAGAGAGAGGTTGAGAATGTGCATATGGTAACACATGGCACTGAGTGTGGTTCTCAGAATGCAGCGAGAACAGGTGTCTGAGGAACGTTGTACATCATGGAGATCCTATGATCCGGTTGGATTCAAAGCACAAAGGATGAAACCGGAGTTGGAATCCTCATGGGGTGTGTCTGAGCCAGAGGCAGTTACTGAGGAATGTGATGTGGCTGTGGAAGAGAGTTTTGGCAAATAACTGATCAAATATCAGGAATGGCAATGAAAGAAATGATGGTGAACAACAAAGAAAGATTACAATGGAAATTCTGATGGAGAGCGGAGCCAAACTTCTTCAAGGTGGGCATAGCTGGAAGAGATGTGACAGTGGGTTAAACACTCAACAAATAGCCAAAGGACTTGCAGATGCTGGCAATCAGAAACAAAATCAGAAATTGCTGCAAGAACTCAGCAGGTCTGGCAGTATATGTAGAAAGAAAGCAGAAAAAAGTTCAATGGAATCAGAATGTTTTCTCTCCACAGATGCTTCCAGGCCTGCTGATCTTTTCTAGTGATTTCTGATTTTGTACTTGTTCTGCAATCTTGTTCTGGACTACTATAAGATCTTCACCTCCTATGATCACGAATCCTTTTGCAAATTTGCAACCTTTTGCTTCAGCAATTTTGACTTCCCAGTCCACTTTTGGAAAGTGTGCTGCATCTTTACTTCATTTTACTAATTGTGGATCTTGCCATCTCTTCCTCATTTTGCACATTCAAACAGTTTCTATATTTTCAAATTGTCTTCCCTGCTACTCTTGTGATGATGGCATCTCCAGATTCAATGGTCCTTTCTGGTACATATAGTATTTTAGTGCCAATGTTTGACAAGGCAAACAGCCTTGTCCTGCATCTCTGTTTCCACTTTGTCCATATTTAGTCAGCCCATCTGCCATAAGCTGGTTCACATAATTATGCAAAGTGTATGATACCTCATTATTTTCCATTTCTTCTTCAGTTTCTGTAAGTGTATAAGCACTGCCAGTTAATCTTGAGGTCAACCAAAGCTGGTTGCCGTGCTGTAAAATTCATGTGTTTTTGCATCTCCGCCTATGTCCTTAATATACTTTCCATCTCATTCTGCCCTTCTATTTTGTACTATACCCTGGATTAAAAGTTTTTTTTGCTGGGTCTATTTAATTCCATAAGCTTCTCAAATTTTCTCTGAAACCTTCATGAACGCCCCTCTCCATGATGCATGCAGGGCATTCAAATCCTCAGAAAAACAGGGGATAATTGGGTTCTCTTCTCAAGCCAAGATGATCACTCATTACTGAAAGGAATTTTTGGATTTCTTCCAAAAGCCATTTAATATGGACTATAGTTCCCAACCATTTGCAGTTCTCTACATGGACTATCTGTGTCATGACAGTTTACAACATGGATGTCTTGTTAGATTTTATGAAGCATTTAATTGATGACTACATGAGTATTTCCACACATTCGTGCTTGTTGTCCTCCTCTCCCATGCTTCACCCCATCCATTGCCATTTAGGAATTTAGCCAATGCCTCCAATCCAATCCCTAAACACTTTTTTCCAATGCATTGTTCACTATTACTTTTTTTAAAAAAGTGTATGTTATTATAAATTGACAAAAAGTAATTGTTATGCCTACAAAATGCAATATGAATATGCTTTTTCCTTAGACTCCTAAAGTTCATTGCTCCTACTTTATTAAGTTTCTTGCTAATTGGAGACTCACTGTGATTCATGATATCTTCTCTTTTAAATTTTTCTCACATTTATTGGTAATATTTTGATAAATACACAGTACTCCTCAACCCTTATTCCTGCACTTTTTTAGTATGATTTTTAACTTGTGAAGATGATGAGAAAAATGCTGATGTCGTCCTAAGATAATTATCCCTTTTCTCTTTAATTTCCTATCACTGATGCCAACACCTTCTTAATATTTTGGTTCAAGAAGATAGGCCTTAGTAAAGGAATACAATTGTGTCTGTATTGTGCAAACTAAATCTGCTGACTTCCCAAAAACATTTGCAATGTTTTCGCAGGTGAGTTTCATTCTGGCCATTTACATTGATGGCCTGCTCAATAATAAAGTTATTTCACTTTTCATTACACTTGCTGATGAAATCCTTTACCCAAGCTATTTTAGAGAATCACAAGTCTTTTTTAGTGGTGGCAGTTCATTATCAATTCCGGATTAGTGGTGCTGGAAGAGCACAGCAGTTCAGGCAGCATCCAAGTAGCTTCGAAATCGACGTTTCGGGCAAAAGCCCTTCATCAGGATGAAGGGCTTTTGCCCAAAACGTCGATTTCGAAGCTACTTGGATGCTGCCTGAACTGCTGTGCTCTTCCGGCACCACTAATCCAGAATCTGGTTTCCAGCATCTGCAGTCATTGTTTTTACCTGGTTCATTATCATTCCCAAACCATGAAGCAGGTAGAATTTCAAATATATTCCACTAAGGAATAATTAACTGACTTTCCAGATTTGTCAAAGTATGACAATATTTGCATTCATTTAACAAGCCTTCCATCTTATACATTTGTCCATAACTGTCAATTTCCTTACTCAGTGTTTAATTCTTGGCCTCGAATTCTGGGAATACACCTGATCCACTAACTGCATTTTTGTTTGACCTGTAACATTCTAATCTGTGTCTGTTTCTACTTCATTTTTCAATTGATCACTAGGTTCACAGCATGTTGGTGGGAAATTGTATTCCAACAACTTAGACACATTCTTCTCAAAAGTAACTTAAATTACATTTTTCTGTAAGAAAAGAACTTAGTTTCCAAACTTCACCTTTAGACAACCTCCTCTCCTATCAGTATCATTCTGCAGTGAAGTAGAGACCAAGACATCTTTTTATGTGGATGGAGTTTATTAACTGATCAGTCTTTCAACCCAGCTACATGCCATTTCCAGCTGTTACTTTTATATCTACCGTGTCAATTAATCAATTAAAGTTATTTAATTACTTGCTATAGTTACATCTCTAAATCTGCTATTCTTGCCGTTTTAATTTTCATAAGAAATGTATTTCAAATTTCATTTTTGTGATGAAAGTAGCTTGGTCTTGGTATGTATTCCTCTTAGTTTTATGATGAAAATATTTGAATGCTTTTGAAGGAACTGTGAATGTACACAATCTAGTTATTGATTAATATGTATTATTGATTAAAATGTGTTAGCAGCTGCCACATTTTATAATTTCATATTCTAAAGTCCTATTTGTTTATGTAAACCCTGCTGACGCCAACATCCTGCCTAATCAACCACAAAATTAAATCTCCCTCAATTGTTCTATTTGTCTATCTTTTTAATCTTGTTATGATCTCAACATCAGCAAAAAAAAGTTGCCCTCATAAGATGGCAATCACATTTTGTTCTGCCTCAGTGTCACCAATTGAAAAAATCTACATTTGTCTCAGCACCTTATGCTTTTGAAGTTTATTCACACGTAGCTTGAAACAACTGGCCAGATTTTTTGTGCAGTGTGGCCATATCTCGAGGCCTTTCAAATCACAGGTGGGATTCAGACGTGGAATCCAGCTGACATTTTCAGCAGCTCCCATTTGTGCTGGCAGGGGAGTGGGGTCAGATAATGAATCTCACTTTCAGCAGGGTCATTTGAAACTTGGAACATCAGTTATGTTGAGAACATTTTGTTTGGGTCCAGGGGTGACAGCATAAATGGGTAGGACCTATATCAACATCCTGGGAGTTACTGTTGACTGGAAGCTGAACTAGACGTGTCATAAAGATATTGTGGCTGCAAGACCAGGTTAGAGGCTAAGGGATTTTGTGGTGAGTAACCATGCTGGCAAACCAAACTCATCCATAATTGACTGACAGAGTGAGCTCGATAGACTATATGTTCTAATTCTGTTTGGATTTCACATGTTTTTCTGTTCAAACAAAACAGGACTTGAATAGTGAGACTTTAGCAATTTCTTCTATGATGAGATGGCTTCCATAAAATTTTTAATTTTATTTCTTGTCATTATTTTTCTCCTAAATATCAAAAAACATTGTTGCATTTTTGACACTTGTCTTCATCGTGTTAATAACTGTGCCATAAGGGAAGGAGATTACCTTAAGCTACAATTCTTCTTGCGTAAGGTTGATCAAATGTAACCATCTTTACTTTATCCCAGAATGATACACCTCAAAATGATCTCAAATTTAATTCACATTTTGACAATGAGGTGTATTCTTCACAATATAAATGAATAGACCAGTTGTTTGAAGCATTTGCATACCCGGCATTAATATTTTACTGAAATTCTAATACATTCATTTAGTCTTTTATTTTAGGAGAATATGGAGAAAATAATGGGAAGAAATAAAGAAATTTGCAAACAGATATGGGTAGGTGAGTGGGCCCAAATTTGGCAGAAAAATCTTAACGTGGATAAATGAAAGTTTATACATGTTGGTCAGAAAACCAACTTATTATCCAAAGTGGAGATACATTCAGAGTCCTCTGATGCAGAGAGATATGGATGTTCTTGTGCATGAAACACAATTATTATGCAGTTAATGTAGAGAATAAGAAAGGCAAAATGGAATTTTGGCACATATTGCTAAAGGAACAGAGTTTAAAAGTGGGGAAGTGTTGCAGCAACTTTACAAGACATTAGTGAGACCATAAATGGCATATTGCGTAAAATGTTGGTCCTTTTGATTGAGGTGGGATGTGGTTTCATTGGAACCAGCTAAGAGGAGGTTCACTAGGTTGATTCCAGAGATTAAAGGTTTGATTTAGGAAGAGAGATGGAGCAATTTCAGCCTACACACTTTAGAATCTAGAAGAATGAAAGATTTAATAGAGATATATCGGGTGCTAGAGGGAATTGACAGAGTCGACATAGAAAGGATGTTCCCTTGTGGGATAATCTAGAATGAGAAATCATCGTTTGGAGTAAGGAGGTAGCAGATTCAAAACAGATGAGGAAAAATTACTTCTCACAAAAGGTCGTGAATCTGGAATTCATTATCCCAAAGTGTGGTGGATGCTGGGACATTGGTTAAAATTGATGAAGAGACAAACGTTTATAATTAGTAATTGGTTAGGGTTATGAAGAACGGGCAGGAATGTGGCGTTGAGGCTGAGATGAGGTCAGCCATGATCATATTGAATGGTGGAGCAGGCTCAAGGGGCTGAATTGCCTACTCCTGCTCCTAGTTCTTATATTTTAATGAAAATGCTGTTATATTTATGAAAACTGTAATGAAAATCTGTTATGGAACACTATACAATGATCAGATAATTGATTATACCAGTGATACTAGGGCAGTGGAGACTGTTGTGACCGTCCCTCCTGCAGTGACCTGTGGCCTCCAAGGCTTTATCATCTTCCACCCCTCTTTGTAAGGAGTTGGCCCCTCCCCCCACCCTTTACAATATTATCCCCTCTGCATTGCAGCAAGCTGTCTCCAATTCCTACAATTGACTTTACCAATATTCCAATGACAGTAGTGGTCCCTGTTAGGCTCCCTTACCTTTAAGAGCACAGATTTCCCAGAATGATCGTGGCCCACTGCTGTAACCAGATATGAAGGACAGCCCTGACTGACAAGTGAGCAGAACCTTGACTGATCGCTGTACAGGACCTGCAGGACTGGTCATGGCCCACTCCTCAGTTGGAATTCTACAGAATATCTGATTCAGAATGCACCAAGCAGCTGACTGTGTTCAAGCCACTGGGTAAAAACAATGACTGCAGATGCTGGAGACCAGATTCTGGATTAGAGGTGCTGGGAAAGCAAAGCAGTTCAGGCAGCATCCGAGGAGCAGTAAAATCGACATTTTGGGCAAAAGCTCTTCATCGGGAATATTCCTGATGAAGGGCTTTTGCCGGAAACGTCGATTTTACTGCTCCTCGGATGCTGCCTGAACTGCTGTGCTTTTCAAGCCACTGGACCAAGATCAAATGATGCCCTAGACTGACTAACATGGGATCCCTGACCGAAATCAGTCACTCTTGATGTGACTGAGAGCTGCTCCCTTTAGCCTTTCAGATAGGGCCATTAGGTTAAAGTATTTTTTAATGCATTTGCCATGTAGGCTGCTGGCATAGATGTTAAATTTGTGTAGCATAGACAGTAACAAGCTCATCTGCTTGATTATTCATTGCTGGCAAACAGTACAAGTTCCCTGGCTTAATGTCTGCATTAAAAGGCAAGGTAAGGCAGAAATAATGCAAGCTTTTTAAGTCCTGAACATTGTGGCAATGCGCAGAAAAGGAAGGCACAGATGTTGTAAGCATCCAAATAAAGGGAGTGAACATTGAGAGTAAGCTAACAGCCCTGGGATGCATCTTTTACTGAGTCATGAGATAGGTGCCTATCTCTGCCATCAAAGTGGCTCAGCAGCAACATTACAATGAAAGAGTGCCTGTGAGCTCCAAATCACGGCATTGAAGTTGTGAACTGTTTTGTAAGTGAGTTGGCGCTGCCATGTTGGTGTGCTGAGACTGGTATGTGCTTGATACCATCCTTGGTGGACAAGGGAGAGGTTGGCAGGCAGTCACTGCCCGAGGAGTGTGCCCTGAGGAGTGGGCAATGCTAACCATGACAGAGACCTGCAGAAGATGGCAGCGAGCACCAATCGAGTCCCGCTGAGACTTTAATGTTGGAAATTGAGAGTCTGCTTTCTCTCCATTGTATGGAAAAATGGTAACTTGAATATAAATGAGGTGAGATAAGGTCAGAAGGAGATGTTAATGCATGCATATAGACCCCTCACCTCTCACTAGCAAGATTCTCATCTATTTAAGCCTTCGGTGGACAATTGTAAATTTTTTTCTTGATGTTGAGAATCTTGTTTTCCTGTTCTCACCATTCTTGCAAGGGGCTGGGGAGATCTACCTGACTTTATAACTGAGTTTATTTTCCTGCAATCTTATCTCTGGCTTGAGAGTTAATTGTGAAGCTTCACTTTTGCTTGTTTCCCGAATTACTTGCTGTACCTGCAAAACCAAGAAATATCCCCTCCTGGAAATTGACTGGCAAACGCTTTCTTAAAAATACAGCTCAGTATGAAAGTATTTCTGTTGCAGGAGGATTGTATCAGCCTTATTTAAAGTTCAATTATTGCTGAAATTAACTCAATGTAGCATTTATTTGTGATTATACATTGAAGAACTCTGCCTGTTTTCAGCCAGTGGAATCTTCAGATAGTCCAGGATAGTATTATTTCTGTTTTACCTTCTGTCATTTTACAGCTATTTTCATCTTGTTGCATTTCTCTGTTTTCTGTTGGACATTTGATTTACTTAATCTATGATTGGTCCTGTGATACTTTGTGTGTATTTCTAGAAATGTTTTTGCTTTTTATTTCCCTGCCTACTTAGACTCCCTCAACATCATAATCTGTTTCCTTTAAAGTATATACTCACCTATTTGGGATAATTACTGCTGTTTGGTTTCAGAAGATTGCCACAGGCAGATTTTATCCACTGATCTCCAGCTGCCTTAAATTATTTGATGCTTAGATCATATTAGATATTGGGAGTCAAGACATTTGAGAATCCCAGATGTTATAAAGCATGAGAAAATCCTATGTAATTTAAATCTGATTGGCTTTATATTAAACACAGTTTCAATATATAATTTGAGCCCTTTTTAGTGGACTGCAGAAAATGACTAATACATTTAAAATAATATATATTTAATGATATTGGCTCTGTTGCAGCTATTTAAGTTAAAGCCTACTAGAACAATAATGTATCCAATTTATGGATCAAGTTACAACGACTCAAAGGTAGTCTAAAGTGTTTTGTGTTGTTTAGATGAGACTAAGCAATTTGATATTATAATGAGCATGTTTCTTTTGGCCCTTTTTTTCCATTCTAGACAAATGTAGAGAAGATACGATCTTTTACTTGGAAAATCTTTGAGCTGTTCAAAGTAGGTAATATTGATAGGTAGTAGAATTGAACCAGATGCAAAAGAAGGCTTAACCAGAGCTGCTTACAGCAGGAATGACTTCAACCGTAGTGAATAAGCAATGGAGATTACAAACTGCCAGGCTGAAGTAAAAGGAGAAAATGTTGGAGTTACACAGTTAATCATTCATGTTCCTTAAAGAGAAAGGACAGGTTATCTTGTCAGGGAGGCTTTAAGTTAGTGTTCTTGGTCTTCTATAAAAAGGATCTTTGTGTCTTTTCTTTTACATATTGATGGCCTATTGTTTATAACCAGCAATTTCTGTTACATTATTTTATAAACAGCTGTCCTTAACATTATATCACTACACCGTATATGGGGATGTGAAGTAAATATTTTTTCCAACTTTTATTGCTCTTAATTCCGAATAGCTCAGGGGCTGAGTGGGAGGTAAGGTTACAGTCACACAATAAGTTGCTGATGATTACAAACCAGGAAAGACTCAAGTCTGATCCCTGACTCTTTGCTTATTTGAGTTAGCTGCCCTCAACAGGGAAGACCATTTCATTGGGGAGCAAATCCAAGTGACTCAGCAACAGAAAATGCAGTTAAACAGAACATTTGCTTTGAATAGCTGCAGACATTTAAGTCTTGAGGCCACTCTACAAGAGGCAGCAACCTGATGAGCTGAGATTCCTGAGCCAACTTATTGTCATGTGGGATTGAAGCAGTTGGAATAGATGCAGTAATTGACAAATTTACTTGTAACTAATGTTCTGGCAATGCCTGCCAGGATAGCATGAGTATGTTCCTTTGGGCCAATTCCTCTGAGTATTCAGAATGTAGCATGTTGCTTTTATTCAAGGATAACAAGCGGTTCTTTGTGGTCTATATCCTTTCCTTTGAATATTTGAAGGGAAGAATTCCTAGATGCTGGTGAAGTGGGTAGATTGTCAGACAAGAATTCTTACTTTAAATAAATCACAAAAACATCTAACTTGTGTTAGATGGAATGAGCTTGCGGCGTGTATTATGGAGATGAAGCTGGATGCTGCCTCCTGCTTCTGCAATATCTCTGGAATTCAGAAGTGTTTAATTGCCCAGCTATACTTAAAGGTACAGAAGGCAGAACCATTGTCGATCTTTATTGCAGCAATTTGACTATGTTTTATGCACCATGTGCAGTTTTTCCAGAGCCCTTAGTTGATGTCTGCTGCATTGTTTTACATCAAAAGTTTGTTTTTTGAATATTTTAAAAGAATGAAATGAAACCTTTTAATCTATGCAAGTAGGAAAGTCCCAACAATAATAATCACTCTGAATTGTTTATGGTGCTCAGAGATTCACTGTTGCTCAGCTCAGATCATTTGTGAAATATTTGCAGATATGGCTTTCCTTTTTCTGCAAATATTAGTAAGCAATTGAGCACAAATTAAGTGATCTGTTATAGTTTAATAATCTCCTTAATTTAAAGAATGAAACTGAAGTTTCAAAATAATATGTACCCTGAGACTGATTTTATTTTGTTTCCAATTTTTAGAGCTACGTTTCACCTTTGCAACTTAAAATGCCTCTGAAGACCACAAACCCAGGGAATGATGTTGATCCTGAATATGAAGAGAAAATGGTAAGACATAGTCTATGAATATGGAGACCTCCATTATCTGCTATCCTGTTACCTCTCTATGATTTCCAATTATTTCCCAGAATTTTACTGGGCAAAATATTTTGCATGTCATCAATTCTGATATTTGAGGAAGTTGTGGGAGGTGGCAGTAGTTTTGCATTTGTGAGAAAGTGGATTCCTGTCGAATTGAGTGGCAGGACCAGCTAAAGTTTCTGAAGTCTGCATCATGGCAGCAATGAATGAATTGAGAGTCTGACAAATAGGCCTCTGTTACCATGTTGCAGCCAAGATGTTTTGAAGAGGAAATTATGTATCAGACTTCTGGGTGGGAGGGGGCATGGACATTTTGGAGGAGTATTTGCAAAGATCTGGTGCGGCTGGGAAGAGGGGTGGTCAAGATAGGCCATAGAGATCAGAGGAGGGAGAGAGTATCACAGAGGAGATGGAGTAGGGTGACAGATCCCTCATTCTGGGAGTTTGTGGGGAGTTCCAGTCACCTGGGAGAATGAATGATAGTTTTACATGGGAGCTGCTGTGGCGAAGCGCTTCTGCTTTGGCAATCATTTGACTCTGAATTCAGAATTGTTTCATTTGAACTAACTGTTTATCAGAAATTTTTGGGGGGACAAAAATGACTCCTCTGATCTTGAGTTTGAATTGTTGATTAATAATTTTCCATGAAAACTTTGTCATGAAATAAAATGACCCGACTGCTGTGGCCCTGTTAAATGAAATTATTATAAGCTTTTGTCTTTTTTTTAGGTCTTCATTTGTGCATGAACTCTGAACATTAACACTGTTTGGCCATTGTCAGAGAATGGGGACAGAGGGTGACAAGGGGAAGGGAAATCCTCTTCCTTTGTCAGAGCTAATGTTGGTTCCACCCATATCTTACTATTGACATTTATTTTGTGCAAAGGTGACATTTTTTTAATGAAGATCATTCTTTTGATTTTCTTCACAACAGAAAATGGACCGGACCAAAAGATTTGAATTCCTTTTAAAACAGACTGAGCTATTTGCACATTTTATCCAGCCAGCTGCTCAGAAAACCCCATCATCTCCACTCAAGCTAAAACTGGGGAGACCTCGAACAAAACAAGATGAAAAGCAGTCACTACTTTCAGTTGGCGAGTAAGTGCTCCATTATTGATCAAAATTTGGAATTGTTTCAAACTGTTTTAATTGTCCGCTTTTCTAGTGCTTGTTCACAGTTGGACTGATTTGGTGCATCAGCACTTTTCAACTCCTTAGTTTTCATAAGTTGAATCCTGAAGCTGTTTCTTCTTGTCAGAATGTACTGACATTGGACAAGTTACCATTATTCTGTGCTTTATCTTCCCCACTTTGACCTAAATTTTTTTCTTCATTTGTTCCCAGTTATGATGGTCTGTGTCTGTCCGAAACAGTAAGCTATTTTATTGCTTTCAATTGATTATCAAACTGCTGCATATTTCCAGGCAATCCATTATTGACTCAGAAGAAAAACAATAGGGTGACTGTAATTTTTAGTTTTAAAATGCCAATAATTTGAGCATGAACTATTGAAGTGGTGTAACTGAAGGCAGTGGACAGTTATTGTTGAGGTGGATTGTACTATTTGCTTTGAACCCAGTTGATGGTATTGAGTGTGGCTTGTAGCTGTAGTTTTGCTCAGAAAAAAGAAACACAATCACATGAATAACAGTAAGATTAATACTTGAGAAATATAACAGTTTCATTGGAATTTATGATTGTAACAAAATCCTGAATGCTCCTTTATTGTATTTAAAAAGCTAATTTGGCTATTAGATTGAGGTCTGGGTCATTCTACTTTTCATGGGAGAGGCAACATGAATTGTGAGGCAATAAGCATGAGAATATCTGTTGCAAATTTCTTCTGAGACCCATGTGAGGCTTTTGTGATCTGTAATAAAAATTAAAGCTATTGTCACTTCCAAAAGAAGAAGAACATTTATGTTGATTGGGTTGGTGTTAATGTTCCAGATACATTGGGAAAATGCCTTAGCAATGCGTTAAATATTTATTGCAAATACTGCCTATAGTAATTTATATTCCTCAATACTTTCTCTCACAAGTCTTAGGATTTGTGTGGTGTATATCAGGTCATCTCTGGATCCCGAGAAAGATGGGTCTATCATCGAGGTCTTTGTAACAGTACCACTTGTACCTGATTGCTATCATGTTATAGACAACATGTTATTTTAAGACAAGAATCTCTTCTCATTAGATTGCTCAGTGTTTTTTTTTCTACCAAATTATACCATGTAGGTTCTGAAGATCTAGTCAGAAAAGAAGATTGAGGTAACAATCTACACGGCCACTGCTGGGTTGGTGCCATATGCTCATAAGTGGTGCACTTAGGGTTTCAGTTTATTAGCACAAAACTAATTCCAGTGATCTTAGAGGAAATTTCTGACGACAGCTACAAGAGCAACTTGGGCAGACATTAAGCAGCAGATTTTGTTTTAGCCACTCATGGTATGTAAGCATTACTGCATTCCTTGGCCATCCTAGATGTCCTTGGAGAAGGTGGTGGTGAGCTGCCGCAGCCATTTGCCATAGGTCGAGACACAATGATGTTAGGGAGGTAATTCCAGGATTTTGACCTAGCAACAGTGAAGGAATGACAATATATTTCCAAGTCATGATGGTGAGTGGCTTGGAGGGAAACCGCACGTGGGTGGTGTTCCCAAATATCTACTGCCCTTGTCCTCCTTGATGCACCGGCTATGGGTTTGGAACATGCTGTTTAAGGATCGTTGGCAAACTTCTGCAGGACATCCTGTAGATAGTATAAACACTTTCTGTCCCTGAGCATTGTGGTAAATGACTGAATATTTGTGGATGTGGCGCCAATCAGGCAGCTGCTTTGCCCTGGCTCATGTCAGATTTCTTGAATGTTGCCGTAATTGCACTCATCAGACAAGTGGGGAGTATTCCATCGTACTCCTGACTTGTGTCTTGTAGATGGTAAACAGGCTTTGGGTAGTCATGAGGTGAGTTACTCACTGCAGTTTTCCTAGCCTCTGAGCTAGGAAATAATAGCCACTGTGTTTATATGCCGAGTCCAGTCCAGTTCTGTTTCTCGTCAATGGTAACCATTAGGATGTTGATCATGGGAGATTCAGTGATGGCCATTCAATTGTGGGTGGTTAGATTGTCTCATTGGAGGTGGTCATTGCCTGGCATTTATATGGTACGATCATTACATGCCACTTGTCAGCCGAAACCAATTGCAAACTCTACTGATTTCTGTCATCTGTGCTGTCCAGTGTTGATTTGAAAAGAAATCATTTCAGCCATTGAATTGGGTGAAGACTGGTATCTGCAGTGCTGAGGACCACTAGAGGAGGTTGATCATCCACTAGACGGTAATGGTTAAAGATAGTTGCGAATGCTTCAGTCTTTGCATTGATGTGCTGGATTCTTCTGTTATTGAGGATGGGAGTATTTGTGGATCCTCCTCCTCCAGTGAGTTTAGTTATCCACCATCATTTATGGTTGGATGTGGCAGGACCACAGAATTTAGATCTGATCCATCTATTACTTGCTGCTTCAACTGTTTAGCATACAAGTAGGTCTGTTTGGTAGGTTCACTAGGTTGACATCTCATTTTTAGGTTATCTGATACTGCTTTTTGCATGCCCTTCTGAACTCGTTATTGAATCAGGGTTTATCACCTGGCTTGGTGGTATGATTGTGCTGCTGTTGAGTGCCTCATGGATGCCCGTTCTTGAGTTGCTAGATCTGTTTGAAGTCTGTCCCATTTAGCATGTTAATCGTGCCACACAACACAATATGACATGGTATCAGTTTGAAGGTGGGACATCAAATCCACAAGGACTGTTTGGTGGTCACTTTTACCAGTAGTGTCATGGACACCCGCAGCTGGCAGATTGAGATTAAAATCAGATTAGCTGTGATTTTATTGATTGGTGGAACAGGCTGGAGGGGCTGAGTGGCTCACTTTAATTCCTTGTTCATATATTTGTGGTTGGCTGAAATGTTTTCTCTTCTTATTAACACTGAAGAACACAGGACAAAAATCAGGAAAATTTGCGAGAACGTGTGCAGTGTGAAGTCATTGATAAATTTTTACTTGAAGTTGTTTGGAGAGTAACACAACCTGGGAAACAAACTGTTTTGACAGATTTGAATTGCAGCGCATATCCAATTCTTGGCTTTCCAGTGGGCATGGGTGGGGGTTGGAGGGGAGGGAATGCAGAATGGTGGTTAAAACAAGGACCAAATTGAGTCAGCATGTTTAAGCACTGAATCTGCATGTTACAGCACAGATTGACCTGCAGGTTGAGAATAAAGACTTGCTTCTACAGATTGGGCTGCAATAAAATCCCTTGAAGCCACTGCTGAAGTGACAAGTTTAGGACCCCAAAAAGAAACAACTGGCACAGAGATTCCGGATACTTTTGATGAAATTGCCCTGCCTTGAAATCCACAATACTGCAAAAAGTAAATACATGTTTCAGCAGGAAAGAGTTCCTCTGTGACAGAAATTCTCAACATGAGAGAATCGATTAATTGCACGGTTGAGTAGAAACCGTATTCTCCATGAAGAATATTCAAGGGATACAGAACTCATGGGTTGCAGAACACAATCAAAGCCAGTAGTCCTCGAGAGTCATGGACCTATAAACTTCCAAGTTTGAAGTGAATAAATTCTGGAAGAATTGTGAAATCTCCAGGGCACCTGAATTTGTGAACCATTCAGGCATGATAAGGTTTGTAAATGTAATTAGGTACAGGAATGAAAAAATGTGAATTATAAAGAAAAAAGCTTGAAAGGCGATGTTGCATATGGTAATGACATGAAAGGGTTAATGCTGAAGTCATACTAAGCTTCTTTCAATCTGATAATACCATAAGGATTTGGGTAGAGAAAGGCAGAACAGCTCTGGATTCGATGAAGACAGAAGGATCCTCTAGGTTTCTTGTTTGCCACAGTGTCCGTAACTTGTACTTGACTGCTGTCTTGTTCCAGATAAGAACCTCCTCGCACTTACCTTCATTGCTCAGATTTTTCAGTACAGAAGTTGGGAAGCCATGTGAGGTTGTACAGGATGTTGGTGGGACCTCTTCTGAGATGGTGTTCAGTTCTGGTTGCCCTGTTATAGGAAGGATGTTGTTAGATTGCCAAGTTTTCCGCTACCATTTTTGACTAAGTCAAAAGAGCAAATTTGTGTTTGGCTGAAATGTTTTCTCTTCTTATTAACACTGAAGAACACAGGACAAAAATCAGGAAAATTTGCGAGAACGTGTGCAGTGTGAAGTCATTGATAAATTTTTACCTGAAGTTGTTTGGAGAGTAACACAACCTGGGAACCTGCAACCCACCGTGTACTGCAGTGGTTGAAATTATGTACTCATAAGACAAGAAATCCATGCTAAAGAGAAGCCAAAAGAGAAAATACTGGAAAATCTCAGCAGGTCTGGCAGCATCTGTAAGGAGAGAAAAGAGCTGACGTTTCGAGTCTAACTGACCCTTTGTCAAAGCCCCTCTCTTTTGGTTTCAGATTTCAGCATCCACAGTAATTTGCTTTTGCTAAAGAGAAACAGTTATTCATTCTGATTTTAGACTGTAGACAATTCATGGCCAGATAAAATAGTTTTTGGAGCAGACTGGCTTACCAGAGAAGGACCAATCAGCGGTGTTTCAGCTTGAAAGGAGCAGCAAGTTGCAGTGAAAGCTTAGTAAGGAATAAGGTTCTCATTGGGGCACATCTCTACAACACTTGTAAATGTAAAATAGAAAATGTATTTTGAAATCAGACGATAGCTGTTGTAGATGGGGCTGTGGAGGGTTGTGGGTATTGTGGAGTAGAGGAGAAACTACCTGGAGTCTGGCCTGTGGCTGCCCTCTGCTCCTAGACCAACAGGGGTGGCCTCTCAACCTGCCTGGAATGCTGGGCCTATTGCTCACAACTGGGAGGTGGCTTCAGGGAGTGAAATGGGCATTTGCCATTTGCAGAAATCTGGAACTTGAATTCTCCTTTAACAGCTTTACTTGGCCCTTTTTTAGCTGGACCAGCTGTATTAGGGTGTGTAGTCCTATCTTAAACATGCCGCACCCATAATACCTCTGTGAAAAACAGCCTGGGGGCAAGATAGAGCCAGTGAACTGACAAGCTTCTCTGGGTGGGAGGAGGGCAGTTAATGCCTATTTCCCTCTGCTTTTGGCCCTAGTGAGAGCTGAAAATCTTACATTGGCTAGTTCTTTGGCATTGCGTTAGCTATTTCTGTAACCTTTGGATTAGTTTTAACAATTGACTTTATTAAAGTAATGCTTTATTGCTGCTGATTATAGGCTAACTGGAACATTCTGTGCCATAGTCACAAAGTATGTCATCAATGAGTGAGTTTAAGGCCATGATGGGAGTGGATGGTGGTACATAAAGGGAAAATGTTTTGTGAGATTGGGTCTGAGCAGTCAGCTGAATAAGAAGGTCCACAGCAAAGGAACCGTAGAACAGTTGACGTTGCTGTGGTAGTAGCCTCAGTGGGTTCTTCAGGCAAAGTCCACTGGCACATAAGTTGGCAGGGGCTTATCGAAGCACGTTAGTAGCTGGGGGATGGGGGTAGTATATATGGGATGGCAGATAAATAATGATGATATGGGGCCAAGAAAAAAAAATGACATGGCTGTGTGACGAGTAGGGCAGAAGTCACGAGAAGAGTCAAAAGGGGAAGGAAAAAGAACTAAGATGGAAGTGATGGACTATAGGTGCAAAGGTGAAATTGTTAATGGCTAACTGATATTTGTGGTGTAACGTATGAATGTCTTATATGTTCACTGATTTAATTTTTTTTAAAACCATTGGAAGCTTTTCTATTTCCAGTAATGGCTGACTTAGCAAAACATGCTGGCTGGAATATTTCCTCAAAACTGAAAAAAACCGGAAAACCTGCCAAAATACCCTCTTGCTTATGTTGTTTGAGGAAAATCCAGACTCAATATTGTAGTGGATTCATTTCAGTAATGGTATTAACTTGCTCTATATCAATTGTTGGATGCTTTACAAACCAGTTTCACTCATCATAGTCTGTCAGACTTCAAGTTGAAATAATTGGTGACTTATCACAGTTTAATTTTGCATGCTGTTTGGTTATAATTGACAATGGCATGGGCCTGAAGTTTCTCAGCTCTCCGGAACAACGTTGGCAATGCTTAGTCAGTTGGAGAAATAAGATGAGATCGGAAATATGAGATTTTCTACACGGAGAAAATAAAGTCCGATTCTGCAACCTTGTTTGAACAACAGCAAGGCAAGAATCTCACTCGTCAGAGGCGACAGACTTACTTGCATGCATCTCCATGTCATTAGTACCTAATCTTGCCGTAATTATTTGAATTTTTCACATGTTAGGTGTGCTAGAAATTAGACAACAACAATTCCTGACATGGAACTCAGCAAAGCTCCAGTTTGCTGCTTCCTTCTTGGTCTCCAACTTGGATTGCAGACCCCAACATCTCAGATCATGCTCCATGGGCAGCAGCTACCTGCACCCTCCACCCTCAGACATGCACCTGCCTCACCACATCTCCGTGGCACATCCCTGACCTGCATAGGATGCAGTTCTTGACTTTACTTCTGCACCTCAGAGCACACATCCACCTTGCACTGTAATGCTGCTGCCAGCCATTTTGCGCTTCCAAACGATTACCCACCTAATTGATTTGATTAGGGTGCATCTCAGGGCATTTTGCTTACTCACTCCATGCTCAGTCATTTTGGATATGTGCCAGGTATTTTGCAGCAGTCACACAGGGTGTGCTACTGCCAAAGGGCCTTGTCTCAAAGTCTATGGTGAGCAGTCCTTGGTCAGGTCAATGGGGTATCTGGGGCCATGCTGTGGTAAGACAGCTTGGGAAGTCCTTTATGGGGCTTGAAGGCAGTATGCCTTGATGTAGAAGAAACAGTAATTTTGAAGGGAAAGCAATTCAACGTATAAAATTGGGGAGCTGAAAGGGAGGAAGGGTCATCAATGGTAACAACCATTCTGGCTTCGCTGGGAGTGGGGGAGGGAGGCAGTGCAATATGGTGGTTGGGTGACTAAGTTGTAGAGCCAGGGTTCAGGGAGATGAAGACATAAATTAAAGATTTGGATGAGAACGTGGAAACTCAGAAAGTGGCTGTGACCACATCTGCTGGAGTAAATGTTTTATGCGTCTGAGCATGTGGACGATACTTGCGAGTGATTGTAAGGACCAATTGCATTAATTAGCATTTACGCAATACAGGTCGAAGACATCCTTATGCTGCATGTGAATCGGATTGAACAAAATAGCTGTGATGCAGTCATTTTTGCAGGCAACCTTAGAACTCTTACCTGTGGGCCACAGTTCACGAGGACAGTCTGAAATCTGATAGGCTGCACAAGGGCAAGGAGCTGATTTCCTCTTACCTTGAACTGGAAGTATTCACCAACATGTTCTTATGTGCGATGCTGCTTTTCATGGGTGATGAGGTTGGTGGGCTGGGATGCAGGAAGACCAGGGCTAGAAGGCACCAGTAATCGTACTCCACTTACAATCTCCTATTGTATTTGCGAGCTTGGTTTGTGCTGCGTACATTGGAATAAAGTTTCCCCAAGTCAGTGAAAAAGAATGCCTCTACAGAGTCCTCCATGTCCCACTGTGTGGAGGACTCTGTTCAGCTGTCTTTTGGATTACGAATGCTGGGTGTTCACATTACTAAGGAACTGTTCTTTTTTTGATATTCCTCACACAGAGTTTGTGAGAAGATTTGTAGCTCGGGTGCTCGTTTTTGTGGTTCTGTTCGCCGAGCTGGGAATTTGTGTTGCAGACATTTCGTCCCCTGTCTAGGTGACATCCTCAGTGCTTGGGAGCCTCCTGTGAAGCGCTTCACAGGAGGCTCCCAAGCACTGAGGATTTCACCTAGACAGGGGGCGAAACGTCTGCAACACAAATTCCCAGCTCAGCGAACAGATTCCCCACACAGGTTCATCAGAACCATTACCAGTGGATCCAGCTACAGCAGGGGGTTTTGTTGTTGTGGCCGTAGTGTGAAGAAAACCGAGAAATAGAAGAGGAACAGATAAGACCATTAGACATAGGAGTGGAAGTAAGGCCATTCGGCCCATCGAGTCCACTCCACCATTCAATCATGGCTGATGGGCATTTCAACTCCACTTACCCACATTCTCCCCGTAGCCCTTAATTCCTTGTGAGATCAAGAATTTATTAATCTATCTGTTAGCAAGCCCAGGATCAGCAGCAATCTTACACAGTTTCCCAACAGCCTCCGCAAGAAGAGGTTATAGCTGGAGGTCTCCTTGGGATGCAGAGTACGTACAGGAGGCCCAGAGCATATCATTCTCGATTTGATTTCCTCCAGATGCATGAAGTGCATTTCAGCTGTAAACTGAAGATGTTTAAGTTACAGAAGTTCACCAGCAGCTGTAGTGGAACTTGTGACCTGAAGGAGTGGGTGACCATTTGATGTTGGCTGTCATCAAGATGACAGCTGCGTTAAGGTTTCATGCAGCTGGCTGCTTCCATGAATCAACTGAGGACCTGCGTGGGATCTCTCTTTCCTCAATCCATGGATATATTAAGGCTGTTACCAATGCAATCTATGACAGATCACACATCTTCAAATTGTTTCCCTCAGGAGAGGGGCACTATAGGCTGTAACAGATTGCATTGAGAGCATCACGTTAATGCAGTAGACTTCTTCAGTAGAAAACTGTTCTGTTAATTGTAGAAATGATCTTAGGAGTCTGTGCCAGGTACCCTAGAAGGTACCATGGTGTCTTTTTCTTTCAGACCTTCCATGTTCCTGCTTCATTCGAGAGCTGATGCCTTATAAGGATGGTTCACGGGCTCTAAGACCTGCCCTCTCCAACTGCGGCAGCATAAATAAAATTGTGTAGTAGATGATGGGCCAATGGAAGATATTTCAGTTTGTCTTGGGTCATGGTGGGGCTCTTTGCTGCTACATCCAGACAGAGTGTGCTGCTTAATTCTAGCACGCTGTGTTCTGTAGACGTGGAACAGGCAAAAAGAAGAAAGATGGAGGATGTTGACCAGGAGGAACATTATCTTCACCATGATATCACAAGCCAACAGGATTTAATTAATACCCGGTTCCAATACATATGAGCTCGGTGCAAGGAATTATTCATTGGCCATAAGTCTGCTGCTCCTTAAAAGGAAGCAGTCCCTGTCTGTTTCCATTAGCTAACGTAGCTTTTTTTTTCATTATTTCCCTTTGCTTTTGCTGCTTTTGAATAAAAGTGAATGCTTTCAATTGTTTGGAGCTTATCCAACTTATAATAGGTACACATTGGACAACGAGAAGATGTTATGCCACTCTGTTCATTTGGGAAAGAGGACCACTGCCTTCGATAGGGTTGTGACATGGTGTTAAGGGTAGGGCAGTTGGTGTAAGTTGATCCTTGTAGATGCACCTACAATAACTATTGATCAAACAGGTGACAATATGAAGGTGAGCTGTCTTTGCAATGAAATGTCACCTGTGCTACTTACGTGCCCTCGGAAACTCAGTTCCCACTTCATGCACTGGCAATGCTCAGTCTGGTACCCGGCTGAGCTTTAGATACGGCACCAGCACGGGGAACCTTTCAGCAGCGTTCCCTCTGATTTGCTTGCAGGCTTCTGGGGTCCCTGCATAGCGACGATGTCTGGAACCAGAAGTCAATACTGTATTTGGTGCGCCAACACAATCGCCATGCGCAGAACCTTGGAAGCTAGTTGGAAAATTGATTCTGAGAGGTCCTAACAATAGTGACTACTTCCACCATTAATGAGCATACAGTTAGTGCCATGCTTGCCCTTGTATATGTGGTACATATTTAATAAGGTGAGCACTGGAGATTTGTGTGAGATAAGTCATAGAGCTCACGGAAGGAAACTCTCTAAGGAACATCAAAATTCTGACAGGGCTTGATAGACCGGATGCAGGGATGATGCATCCCCTGTGCAAGGGCTTTGAAGCAAGGAGTCGCAGTGGCAGGGTGTGGAGTAGGCGATTTCGGACAGACATTTCTTCACGCGGGATGGTGAACCTGTAGACTTCTCTACTACACAAGGCAGTGGAGGCCAAATCACTGAATATGTTTGAGTCAGAAGCAGGTAGATTTCAAGAGACTAAAAGTGTCAAGGGATATAGGATGAGCGTGTAAGTATCATGTTGAGATAGACGATTAGCCATTGTCATGGTGAATGGCAAAGTAGACACAATCGGCCAAATGTTTTTCTATTTCTATATCCCCAGGAATTGACACTTGGCCATTTTTCAGTGAAATTCAGCCCATTTTAACCATTCACTGCTGAAAAATCACTTACTGGTAATGCCTATAATGAGAGAGCAGCTTGATTAAAGCTGGCATAGATTAAACAATCCATACAGGCATGAATTATCACAGGCAGAGACACCAACCTACATGACAGGGAGGAGGATAACCTTTTGGAAAGAGTGCCAACTATGAGGTATCCTGTAGGGTGTAATTATCATTTTCTCTTACGTTGTCTGTGTATTAGAGGTTTAATTGAGATTAAACAAGTCAGCTCTGCTAAGTTAACAAAGTTTAACTGAACAGTTGCAGTAGACATTTGTTTGACATTTTGAATTATATTCTGAATTATATTCAAAATGTGGAAACTATGCATTAAAATTGAGGCCGTCTGTGGATGAATGAATGAATGCACCACCAGGTGTACATCCATACCCGAATGTCCTTGAGCAGTTTGCCACATGGACTCTACTTGGGATACCATAATTACCTTTATATTGTAAAGTTGTACATCAGGTGAGCTCAATGCATTCTATGTATGCTTTGAACAGAAGGGCAACGAAGCAATATTTGTCCTCTCAGCCTTAAGTGCATATGTATCCTTGGTCACTGCCTCATGCGTTAGATCGAACTTTTCAAGGGTAAACCCACGGAAAGTGACTGACCAGGATGGAGTTCCTGTGTGGACCAGATGGCAGGAGTATTCACAGACATCTTCAGCCTCTCCTTACTGCTATCTGAAGTCTCCACCTGTTTCAAGAAGACCACCATCATCCCAGTACCAAAGAAAAATCATGTAACATGCCTCAATGGCCACTGCCTAGTGACTTTAACATCTGCACAGGTCATTCTGCTGTAACACATGTATCGTTAACACAAATTTGCTATAGTACGATAGACAAATTAGGGACACTGTTTCGAATGCACCAAGTTTTAAAGTGTGTATTGATTGTAACCTGATTCCAGCCCCTTTAGTTTAAATGGTGCTACTATTACACGATTTTCTTATAACATGGGATTGCATGAGATTGGAACTACCGCATTTATAGCAGAACTGACTGTACATGGTGGCTCAGTGGTTAGCACTGCTGCCTGACAGCGCCAGGGATGTGGGTTCGATTCCCGCCTCGGGCGACTGTCTGGATGGAGTTTGCACGTTTTCTCCGTGTCTGCGTATGTTTCCTCCGGTTTCCTCCCACAATCCAAAGATGTGCAAGTCAGGTGAATTGGCCATGCTAAATTGCACATAGTGTTAGGTGCTTTAGTCAAGGGTAAATATCGGGAATGGGTTTGGGTAGGTTACTCTTCGGAGGGTCGGTGTGGACTTGTTGAGCCGCAGGGCCTGTTTCCATACTGCAGAATCTAGTCTAAAAATTATGAAGTACTGTGAGAGGTTGGTCATAGCTTACTTCAGCTGCAGCCTCCCAGATTGCCTTGATCATTTGCAATTAGCCTATGTTCCTGCACTCATTCCTGGATCATGTGAACAATGAGGATATTTACGTCAGGCTCCTGCTTACTGACTACAGCTTCACTTCAACACCATAATTTGAAACAAACTCATCTCCAAACTCACAGACCAATGTCTGTGCTTCTCTCTCTGTAAGTGGATTCTTGACTTCCTGACCAACAGACTACATTCAGTAAAAATAGGTGACTACACCTCCTTCATGATAATTCTCAATATCCCCGCGAGATTGCATACTCAGCCCCCTGTTCCTTATACACACACGACTGTGCGGTCAACTTCTGCACCAACTCCATTTTCAAATTTGCTGATAGCACCACCATTGTAGATCGGATCTGAAACATTGACAAGATGGAGTTCAGGAAAAACGTTGAGTGCTTAATGGTTTGAAGAGAACAATCTCTTCATCGATGTCAGTAAGACAAAGGAGCTGGTCATTGAATTCAGGTAGTGTAATGGAGGGCATGCCTCTGTCCGCATCAATGGTACCGAGATGGAGATGGTGGACAGCATCAAGTTCCTCGGAGTGATGATCACCAGCAATATGTCCTGGTTCACCCATGTTGACACTGCAGTCATGAAAGCACAGAAATACGTTTACTTCCTTAGAAGACTAAGAAAATTCAGCATGTCCATCAAGACACTTACACTTCCAAATTTTTAAAGATGCACCATTCAAAGCATTGTACCTGGATGCATCATTGTATGGCATGGCAGCTGCTCTTCCCAAGACTGAAAGAAACCACGGAGAGTTGTGAACACAGTTCAGCCCATCATGCAGACCAGCCTTCTGTCCAATCAACATAATCAAAGACCTCTCCCACGGCGGTTAAACTCTCTGCAGCCTCTTCCATAGGGCAGAAGATAAATGTTTCTATACACGTACAAACAGAAGCTGTTCATGATTCTTCCCTGCTGTTACCAGAATTTTGGACGGACCTTTTTAATGTTAATGTTGATCACACTCTGTACCTTCTCAGCAGCTGTAACACTGTATCCTGCACTCTGTTCTGTTACTCTGATGCACTTGTATGGTACGACCTGCCTGTAGAGCATATAAGACAACAGTTTTCACCGTAGCATGGTACGCATGCCAGTAGTAAATCAAATGAAAATGAAATTAAAAAAATATAGGATATTGTTCATGCTACACACATGGCCCTAGCTAGAGCTTTGCAGTCTCAACATCTGCACTATTGCAGCAGTGTTTTTACTGGGTACAAGTTTAGTTCCTTGTATGAGACCCTCTCTTTGCACAAGTTTGGGACATTCCTTGCTCTCTCTAAATAAAGGTTACGTGAAAATCAATTTTAACCCTTTCCCTTGCATCATCTGGAAAGGTAGGAGTCAAGAGTTAAAGATAATTGGCCAAATCTTACCACATTCTGATAGAACGTAATTTTCATTAGTTTTCAAGAAGGCTTTCTCTCAGCGAGGCATGGTGAGGCTTTTCATGCTATTATCCTAAACTCATCTCATTAGCTAACTAATGCTCCCTATTACACTCCTCTCAGCTGAAGCTAGCCCGATTCATTCACAGTAGACAGACATTCTCAACTGCTGCAATATCTTTAGATTCCTTGTGCTCCTACCATCTTTGAAAGGCTGCTGTGCACTATGTCAAGCACTGTCAGTTCGGGGCTGCCTAGCATGGATTGTGACGTTCACTCTGGGTGGCCAGGGATCTGGAGGATGGGGTTCATGAGGAAGGCTATCTTCTTCCCCTGGACTGGCAGAGGAGGCCACGACATTCGACCCTGCCT
Organism: Chiloscyllium punctatum; assembly: GCF_047496795.1. NCBI lineage: Eukaryota > Metazoa > Chordata > Chondrichthyes > Orectolobiformes > Hemiscylliidae > Chiloscyllium > Chiloscyllium punctatum. The sequence continues at coordinate 52,371,707 of NC_092763.1, forward strand.
GCTGGTCCAAGATTGGCATCCTGGTCTGTGTGGTCTCAGCTGTCGAGATGAATATACAGCAGTATAGGAAGAAAGACAAAGTACTTCTCTGCTCCTGCCTGCTTAAGGGCCACCATTTTCTCTCTCTAACTTCGCACTCACTATCTCTGCCAATGGTACACACATCCCACTAAGGCTCATGCTTTACCACTCTCACTAACACATGCAACATTTTCTTTTATTATTTGACCTTCTCCACACTCTAACCTCCCAGTGACTAACTCTGGGCTGCTCACTCGCTCATTTGGGACATCTCACCACATTTGTTTCACCTGCTAAGCTATGCCTTCCACTTTCATCTCACTCAATCTTTCCCTTTGTCTCATGCCAGGTGGAAAAAGCCCACAGTCAGGCAGAAAGAGTCAAGATTGACAATGGAATGCTTGGCTTTATGCAGCTCACTTCCTATGAGGAGAGGATTTTGACCGTGACTGCCTGAGTGGCCAAATTACTGAGCCAAGTGTCTGGACTGATAATAGACTTACTATGCTGGGGGAACCCCAATCGATGGAGAAATGGCCATTTGATTAAAGTACACGCAGTGTCTTTAGTGCATAAGCTGCTGGCACGTGGTGCAGTTATGAAATTGACATAACATGGTGCCATATAACAACGTGTCCCGCCCTTTGACTGATGATTGCTGACAACCATGAGAGTCTTTCTGGCTTTGTGGCCTAAGCCAAGTCAAGATAAAAGTACTTTGTGCCTCTGGGCATCAAGGATCCCATGGCTTTCTATGTGATTACCTATCTTGTAAATGTGTTTTTGGGTAAAATATTTATTTTGAACTCTGTTACATTCTGGCTAACAGTGGTCTTGCTTTGAAACACAGTGATTATTATGTTGAGAGTCATTGTCGTGTCCCTGACGAATAATTATTTGAATGGCTTTTGTAGGATATTTGCTAATATGGCTTACAACAAAGGAAAATAGTAATGGTCTTTTCTAAGTGAATTATTCCTACCTTTTTATAATTACTATGTTCTGGGCCCTCTCCAGAATGGTTTCAGCATTAGGTCAAAATATGTCTTAATTAAGGTTCATTAATTAATTGCCCACTTCAATGATCATTTGACGCCACATTCTTACAGAACAGCATCTATAACTCGTCTGATGTCTCCACAAACTCACTTCTTAATTTCACTTCACGCAACAAATTATTGTCCTAATGCTCTAGATACTAACATGTAGTCAGAACGAGATAGCATTCACATTATATAATTACTGACAACTTTGTTGTTTAGTTAAAGTTTAGCAATTACTCATCCATAATTGCCACGGAGCCAATTAAATGTCTTCACGGCAGAGATTGATAAATTCTTTATCTTGCAAGGAATTAAGGGCTATGGGGAGAGTGCGGGTAAGTGGTGTTGAAATGCCCATCAGCCATGATCAAATGGCGGAGTGGACTCAATGGGCCGAATGGCCTTACCTCCTCTCCTATGTCTTATGGTCTTAAATGGAGAAATAACTATATCAGACCATTGACCAAACAACATATGCTGCTAATCTCCATTAAGTTCCATCTCATGGTATATTCCTAATTGCCAATCGTAGCAGTTTTTGCATGAACTAAATGTTGTTACCTGGAGTAAATTGAAAGAAAGTACTGGGATTGGTTTTATAGCTAGTATTGTTTCCGTATGGAGAGCTCTTCTTCTTATTAGATTTGTGTTAATTCAATATGTGTGTGAAAGATAAAGAATGATAGCATGCTATCTACTCTTGCAGGACTTGCATTCTTCAACTTTATTGTATGCTGTACAGTGCACATATATGTATTGCAGAGTTGTGCACATATATATTCACAGGTCATGCAAAGTTAAACTTTGAAAATAAATTTTGGCAGGGTAATTGGTTAGATACTTTCAAACAATGACGCCTGATTCTAGTATTCTTAGGCCATGCAGTTAAGAGACCACTTGCAGCATCGGCATTATCTTGGTGACATTTTTATATATTGTCAATACATGGGGCATGCCTGCCACCTGGAGAGCCCTGCATTACCACCTTTAGCGAAGCCTCAGTACGTTAAGTGCCAATCAGCGCAGGACTTTCCCAGGATTGGGAACACTGGGTGAGGACTTGCTGAAAGCTGCTGCACAGTCAGAAGTAGGTGGCTCTTCACTGAGCAGCAATGCCTTGTGGCGATGGTGATACTGATGGAAGTGGAGGTACTCTTCGCCCAAATCAAGATTGGACCAATTAGTAATGGCACAAAGTGGCTCAAGGAACTGGTTTAAATGTATGGACAAAGGGAGTGACATTCAGCAAGACACCCCTCTCCACTGCGAGGTCCCTTGATCTGACACAAGAAGATACAGCAGATGCTGGAATCCAAAGTAGACAGGCAGGAGGCTGGAGGAACACAGCAAACCAGGCAGCATCAAGAGGTGGCAGTCGACGTTTCGGCTATAACCCTTCTTCAGGAAAAGAGGTGGGGGTGGGGGAGCTGCGGATAACGGGTGGGTGGGAAGGTTTTGGTTGGGGAGAGGGTTGGAATGGTGAAGTAGTCTTGGATGAATACAGGTGGTAGGTATGACGAGTCCCTTGATTTGGCCGTCAGTGTCTTTGAATGAGGTAGGGCATGCCCACAAGTAACACAGACTGAGTTTAATTTCTTGGATTCCCACATGGTGAGTCACCCACTAGTCACTTGGTAAATACCAGTAGAAGCAAGATAATGCACTAAAGGGAATATTAATTGACTATTTAAGGGTCTCCTAACGCACTGGGCCCTTTCAGCAATAAACTCAACTGGAGCAGAGGCAGGAAGATAACGGGATCACCATTTACCTCATTTTGATTAAATGCTCCACCCTGCCAAGCAGGAGGGCATTAAATTCTGCTCATCATTTTTCACAAACTATTATGTGTGAATGGTAACTGTGTTCACAGAAGATATTAGACAATGTTATAAGATTCCATAAATTCTAAGATGAATTATAAGTGATGCTGTGTAAGTACAAGATATTAATTTCAGGGTTTTTATATTTCTCAGTGATTGTTATTCGTTATCAGAGCTCGATTATGAATGTCCAGGTTTGTGTAGTGTGTCATTCCATTACTCACCCATCTGCTCAACTTCCCCATTACAGTAACATCCTCAAGAGAAGATGCAATATATTTATCCTAGTATAGGGATACCTGTTCAAGTTGATTGGACAAGTACTAGTCTGCATTGCCAAATGCAGCAAATTTTGTATTAGAAGAGATGTTCACGTTGCATATGTGCTGAAATACACAAAAAGTTAACTTTATGCAGACGGGTTAATGTCTAGCTTCTGTTGACTGGTTGACCTCATCATGGGTATCAGCTACTTGTAGGAATATCGTAAATTAGAGAGAGAAAAGTTAACATAAGGCATCCAGGTGAATCGGCATAAAAATGGCCAACGTTTTCATTTCCTTATTGCTGTCCAGTGAGCCCGGCTAGATTGTGCACAGGTTGACTATGAGATCAACTTCCCTTCAGATGAATAGCCTGTCATCATTCTCTTCTTGCAGATGGTAACTCCTGTGCATGCTACTCGAAAACAGCTGGTTCTCTTGGTATTGCATGCTGACAAAGGGTCAATACTTTCAGGGTGTAGAGGAGAAGAAGTGATAATAAAGGAAGGATTCTGTAAACCAGGAAGCTATGCAGTCGAGGAAAGCTTGGAAGGAGAGTTGAATTTCCACAATACAATAGAACTTTGGGAGTTTAATGATTTTTTGGAGTCACAAAAATCAACAATTGTTTTATTTGAAATTCTCAGTGACACAAATATCAATATCTGTTGAGTAATAGCTTGCCCAAGTGAATGATCTTTCACCTGCCAAATATTCCTGGATGATTAATAATGTTTTTGCCTGCTTTATGTTTTAAAGATTATGGCATGGGAGAAAAGAAATGAGAAAAACAAAACAGAAGAGAAACTGGTAAAGGCTAATCAGGGAGCTAAGAATATAAGATTACCATTTATACAAACCAATAGTTAGATGTGATTTAAGTCTTACATACATAACTTTATATTCCTTAGTCAAGGAATATAAAGATGAATCTTTTCAAGAATGGGAATAATAGTTCAAAGCATTATATATTAATGTAAATTTATGATGGAAATGCAAACTACATATGTGGCCTTGGGCACTGAAACAACTCCCTGCTTTGCTCTTTTTGTAATAGGTGAACCTCTGAAAGTAGGAATTGGAAATTTAAATCCCTGGTTATTAAAACTCTCAAGTAATCAGGCAGTAGTTATGAACAAATCTCTGGGGATGAAAACATTATCTGAAAAGAGATATTGTTCTGGATGGTTGAGCTCAGATAGGTTTGAGGCCTTTTACTCCTTCATGGAATGTGGACATCACTGGCAAGGCCAGCAATTGTTGCCTTTCTCTAACTTCCTTTTGAAGTGAGTGATTTCCCCGCGCTGTTTCAAAAAGCAATCGACCATGTTATTGTATAAGGATGGAAGATTTCATCCTCTAAAGGGCCAAATGGATCTTTACGACAATCAGTGATGGCTTCACAGTCACAATTACTGGGATAGTTTTTAATTTCCAAATCCTACCATGGCAGATGGTGAAATTTGAATTCAGCAAAAATCTGTAATGGAAAGCTAGCCCAGTGGTGACCATGTAACCATTTCCAGCTGTTGTAAAAGCCCATTTGGTTCACTAATATTCTTTAGGAGAGGAAATCTGCCTGACCTCACCGACATGTGAATCCAGGCCTACGGGACTGTGGTTGACTTATAATTTGCCACTCGGCATTTAGTGATGGGAATAAATGCTAGTCAAACCAGCTATGCTCACGTCCTCTGAAGGAACATTTAAAAAAATGGATTGGATTGGAATCGAGCATTAACTTGGACATCAGGATGACTGTTTCATTCACTACACCAGCATCTCCTCCTAAATGGCCTCCCTTGTTCATATCACTCTTTCGAATATGAGACTGCTACTTTTCTTTTATTAGACTAATTCCACTAAGGCTCTCGGTATTTCGTCAGCCTCCTACAAGACAAGCTGGAATGTACTATACATTCCATCATGACATGAGAATGTGACTCTAAAGGTGCGCTGGGGTCAGGTATGGTGGAAGTTTGCAAGCCATCACAATCTCATTTAGAACATTCTTGGTAGCTGCTGGTAGATTTACAAAATAGCTCTACCTTTTATTAAACTTCTTCGTTTGTTCTTTGCTCAACCTGCTGTTTCAACTCTCTTGAAATAGACTCCCAAGTCTAAGCCACAACAAGAAAAGCGTAGAGGAGTTTGAATTGCCAAACTTGAGGATTTCTAAAATTGGATTACTTTTCATCTACATTGCCAATGTAATTGCCATATCTTATCATTTTTAAGCACCGAAATAAAGGTCGTGTTCCATGCAGCTCCACAATACTACAGCATCTTTCAGCACTTATTTTGAAACAAAATTTCCAAAAGAAGGAAAAGACTTGCCACATCACATCTCTCGAACATTTCTTTTACATACAATTAATTGCACAAAGAGTGATGGATGTTTTGGAGGTAAATGCAATAATTCTGTTTTCACACATGATCCGAGAACTAACTAGATGAACGAGTCACTGGTATTGATTTCGGGAATGTTGGTGAGGATTCTGGAAGAAAATGTTTACTTTGAATAGTGTTATGGGATTTTCAAACCAAATCTAAGCCTGAATTGCAGATGGCCTCTCTTAAGTTATTTTTTCTGGATGTATCTGGCACAATTATGCGGAATTGCTACAATGTAAGGTGCATAAAAACAGTTACCGCATCCCAAAGAACTGTTAACTATGTGAAGAATACAAAATCTAATGGACCAGGTGTTAGGAGTAATGAATGAGAGAGCCTTCATCATTTAATTGCTACAATTGACACTTTGGAATTTGAACTTATCCAAGTAACAACTACAGATATGAATCTTCAATAAAGGGTTTCAGTTTAGAAATCAAATTTGATTTCTGCAATTATTACAGTGCAACTCTGTTTATGTAGGCCTTTCCATAGTTTAGTTTGAAAGTGTATTAATGGATTTTAGCGTGTCTTAGGCATATAGTTAATCTCAAACCCATTCATCTAACCCCCCCCCCCCAGGAAGTGATGGATGCGGGCACACTTAACAATGTTTAAAAGACACATAGACATATACATGAATAGGAAAGATTTGGAGGGATATGTGCTTGCAGCAGGTAGGTGGGAGTAGATTAGTTTGGGATTATAGGTAGTTATGCTATAACACGCATTTCGGTAACACAAATTTGCTGTAATGCGATTGACGAATTGAGGATAAGTTTCTAAAGTGCAATCTTTTAAAACGTGTTGGCTATAACGCAGTTTCATTGCCAACATTTTAAGTGCTCTCACGGAAGGGCAATTTTTCTATAATGCGGGGTTTCACAAGAATGCAGCCATCATGTTATAGAAGAACTGCTTGTATGTTCGGCATGGACTGCTTAGACTGAAGGGAAATCAACATGTCCTGATGAAGGGCTTTTGCCCAAAAATGTCGATTTTCCTACACCTCGGATGCTGCCTGACCTGTTGTGCTTTTCCAGCACCACACTCTCGACTAATTTCCAGCATCTGCAGTCTTCAGTTTTGCCTGTATGGACTGAACAGTCTGTTCTGAGTTGTATGATTATAATGACTCTAATAAGACTTGTCAGATTATCAATTTACCATTATTGTCTTATTAAAAATACTGCTGTAAAAAAAAATAAATATCCTATTATATTTTTGGAAAGTTCTGATTTTCCCTAATGGTTTACTGATCCTTATTTTATTGATGTCAAGCAACCGTCATCGGCGTACTGAACAGGAGGAGGATGAGGAACTACTTTCTGAAAGCAAAAAGACATCAAATGTTTGTGTTCGATTTGAAGAGTCACCATCCTGTAAGTATGACCATTTCATTTTTGGGATTCGTCGTGGTTGGTAAGGGCCAGAGTTTCATAAACGGCAACCTATCAGCCTTCTGGGTTCTTTTCTTAGTATAAACTGAATCTTTTTTTTAAACATCTACCAAATATGTCTATGACCTGAGTTGTGTCCCATCCATCCTTGTCTCAACCGTTGCAAAGCCTTTCAGTGCCAGTGAGTGGTGCTGCTGCACTTACAGTAGTTGAAGTTATTCAACAGTACTGTAATGAATCCACATTGCCAACAGGATTTAAATCACATTTTTCTGTTCTCATTTTACTATTGACTAATCACATTTACTCAAGGGCTGAAACCTGCAAACGATTTGAGTGTTGAATGAAGAACAATAGCCTGACCTTGTGTAAGAGGGACTTTGTTGAGCAGTGATTAATTTTTAATGTGCACATTTTTCTTACTAGTTTAGGAAAAAGTAAACATACTAAAATATAGATATTCAGAATTTCAGTTGACTGTATTACCTGGTGTAATGATGTTAAATTTCATAAGGCCGTTATTATTCATACTGTTCTATGATTAACTGCCTTGAGATCTGTGCACAGGGAGTGAGAGAGATTCATCATACTGATATTTTGTTTGAAATTCTATTGTGTATTTGCAGTAGCTCTTTTTCTGCAACTTATTGCCAGAAGGAACTTAATTTTCCAGCAATTCTTCTGTAACAAGTGAAAATAATGGAATTCTAAGCTTTATGGTCCAAATAATGTGCTATTGCAATCTTTTGAGGATAGCACTATTATATAAACTGAATTCACTTACAATTATATATACTTTGAGAGGGGTTTTAAGTAATTTCTACATTAAATTCTAGATTAATTTTGCAAGTTTGTAAATATGGGATTAAAATAAATATTTTTTTCAAATTTTTTGTACTCCAGATGTGAAATCAGGAACACTTCGAGATTATCAGATACGTGGGTTGAACTGGCTGATCTCCCTCTATGAAAATGGCATTAATGGTATCCTTGCTGATGAAATGGTATGATTCAAACTTTTGAAGATCAGAATTGCTCATGAATTTGTCTGCTTTTAAGTCGTGAAGTTAAACTGATAGTCTTAGGACCATAGGTAACCGATGTTGAACATAAGCTTTCTGATTGTGATGTTAAACCTGATGGAATGCAATTCATCGGGTACAAAATACAATTAAAAATTCAATCTAAATAATTGAAAATGGGAGGGAGGTCTTTTGGTACAGCAGTAACATCCCTACTTTTGCGCTAGAAGCTGAATTCAAGTTAGGACTTGATGGTCATTGGTGTGTTTGTAAAGTTATCAAACAAGTTGATTATCAGCCCATAAGTCCTTCCAGGGTGCCTGATGGTTGGTGATAAGAGAGGGAAAATGTAGTGGTTAACACTTTCATAAAAAGCAACAGTATATCTCTTTGCCATGCATAATCCTGCAGCAAATTATTGGAAGTCCATGGATGACAATGCCCTTCTAAGATATGGTGCTAGACAGAGAGTGAGAGACATCATTGTCTACCTACAGCAGTTCCAGAGTAACACAAAGAGGTGCATCTCTTGCTTCAGACTTGCTTTCAATGTCAGTCAGCACCAAGAAGATGTACTGACACAGCCTTAGTCTTCCTTATTATATACAGGCGACTAAAAGCTTTCATGGGGGCATGAGGTGCCAGAATTGTAGCCATGACTATCATTTGTTAATGTGAAGAAGTTGCAAGCATGCATAATTTGCTTATTTTCTTTTTAATTTTAACATTGCTTATTGTTTGATGTCATCTTGAGAAAGGATATAATGACTTGTTTGCGAGAGCATTTTCGTCAATATTCACGCTTTTCGTCAGTATTCACATTGGCCTTTTCCAATGTTGGTCAGAACATGGAGATGCAGGCTACTAGATTAGGTGGGATTGCGGTTGACAAAGAGGAGGTTTTAGCAATTTTGGAAGATTTGAAAATAGGTAAGACCCTGGGCTGGATCGAGGACCTTAGGCTCATCAGAGAGAACGAGATCTTTCTGGACAAGACCTTCAGCGAGGTTATTACACCAATCGTACCAGAAGAGAGCAGACGATGAGGAAGGCAGAGAGGAGACAGGTGCAAGAGACCCCGGGGGAAGTACCTGTCAGGAACAAGTTGAATCTTTTGGAAACAGTAGAGACAGATGACACTGCCAGTCCGCAAGGCGGCCAGGTCTGTCAATCAAAAGTTGGCGTGGAGAACAGAGCGGAAGAGTCGGACATCGCACAGAGCCGTGGTAATAGGGGACTCCATAGTGAGAGGAACTGACTTTGGTTTTTGTGGCAGCAGATGGGACTTAAGGATGCTGTGTTGCCTTCCTGGTGCCAGGGTTAAAGACATCACAGACGGAGTGCAGGAAATCCTCAAGGACGAAGGTGAAGAGTCAGAGGTGGTGGTACATGTCGGCACAAATGATGTCGGGAAGAAGAGGAGGAATATACTATAGCGGGACTTCGGAGAACTAGGAAGAAGGCTGAAAAGCAGGACGTCCAAGGTGGTTATCTCCGGTTTGCTTCCAATTCCTCGGGCTGGTGAGGCCAGAAACAGGGAGATAATGGACTTGAACGTGAGGCTGCGGAACTGGTGCAGGAAGCAAGCATTTAAATTCTTGGATCACTGGGGTATGTTTTGTGGTAAGCATAAATTATACAAGAGAGACAGTTTGCACCTTAATAGGTTGGGGACCAGCATTCTGGCAGGCAGGTTTGCTACTGCAACACAGCTATGTTTAAACTAAGTAGCGGGGGGGAGGTGACAAACTGGATGTTTAAGCAGGAAATTGGAGGGAAAGTTAGAACAAGGGAAGTCAAGAAAGACAACTGTATCAATGAGGCAGAAAACTCAAAAAGGGATCATGCCGTAAGGTTGAGTGAAATAGGAGTTGATGGGAAGGGTGAGGGCAGTAACAAATTAAAAATATTATACATGAATGCACGAAGCATTAGAAATAAGATGGATGAACTTGACGCTGTTTTGGAAATTGGCAGATATGATATTGTGGGGATAACTGAGACGTGGCTTCAAGTGGACAAGGCTATCGTAAGGACAGACTGACGGGCAGAGGGGGTGGGGTGGCCATGTTGGTAAGGGATGATATTCAGTCCCTTGCGTGGGGGGACCTAGAATCAGGGGATGTAGAGTCAGTGTGGATAGAGCTGAGAACTACTAAGGGTAAAAAGACCCTCTTGGGAGTTATCTACAGGCTCCCAAACAGTAGTCTGGATGTCGGATGTAAGTTAAATCAGGAGCTGAAATTAGCCTGTTGCAAAGACATTACTACAGTTGTTATGGGGAATTTCAACTGGGAGAATTAGGATAGTATTGGACCTCAAGAAAGAGACTTTGTGGAGTGCCTCCGAGATGGATTCTTAGAACAGCGGTGCTGGAGCCGACCAGGGAAAAGGCAATTCTGGATCTGGTATTGTGCAACGAGCCAGAATTGGTGAGGGACCTCGAAGTGAAGGAGCCATTAGGAGGTAGTGACCATAATACAATAAGCTTCAATCTGCAATTTCAGAGGGAGATGGTACAATCGGAAGTGACAATATTTCTGTTGAGTAAAGGGAACTATGGAGCTATGAGGGAGGAGCTGGCCAAAGTTCAATGGTGCAATACCTTAGCAGGGATGACAGTGGAGGAACAATGGCGGATATTTCTGTGTATAATGCAGAAGTTGCAGGATCAGTTCATTCCAAAAAGGAAGAAAGATCCTAGGAGGAGGCAAGGGTGGCCATGGCTGACTAGGGAAGTTAAGAAACATATAAAGTTAAAAGAGATAAAGTATAACATAGCAAAGATGAGTGGGAAAACGGAGGACTGGGAAGCTTTTAAAGAACAACAGAGGATTGCTAAGAAGGAAATACGCAGAGAAAAAATAAGGTAAGAAGGTAAACTGGCCAATAATATAAAGGAGGATAGTAAAAACGTTTTTAGGTATGTGAAAGGCAAAAAAATGGTTTAGACTAAAATTGGGCCCTTGAAGACAGAAACAGGGGAATATATTACGGGGAACAAAGAAATGGTAGAAGAATTGAATTGGTACTTCAGATCTGTGTTAACTGGGAAGACACAAGCAATCTCCCTGAGGTAACAGTGGCTGAAGGACCTGAGCTGAAGGGAATTTATATTTGCCAGGAATTGGTGTTGGAGAGACTGTTAGGGCTGAAGGTTGATAAGTCCCTGGATCCTGATGGTCTACATCCCAGGGTACTGAAGGAGCTGGCTCGAGAAATCGTGGATGCATTGGTGATTATTTTCCAGAGTTCGATAGATTCGGGATCAGTTCCTGAGGATTGGAGGGTGGCTAATGTTGTACCACTTTTTAAGAAAGGTGGGAGAGAGAAAGCAGGAAATTATAGACCAGTTAGTCTGACCTCAGTGGTGGGAAAGATGCTGGAGTCTATTATAAAGGATGAAATGATCACACATCCGGATAGCAGTAACAGGATAGGTCAGAGTCAGCATGGATTTATGAAGGGGAAATCATGTTTGACTAATCTTCTGGAATTTTTTGAGGATGTAACTCTGAAGATGGATGAGGGAGATCCAGTAGATGTAGTGCACCTGGACTTTCAGAAAGCTTTTGATAAAGTCCCACATAGGAGGTTAGTGAGCAAAACTAGGGTGCATGGTATTGGGGGCAAAGTACTAACTTGGATTGAAAGTTGGTTGGCTGATAGGAAACAAAGAGTAGTGATAAACGGCTCCATTTCGGAATGGCAGGCAGTGACCAGTGGGGTACCGCAAGGATCAGTGCTGGGACCGCAGCTTTTTACAATATATGTTAATGATATAGAAGATGCTATTAGTAATAATATTAGCAAATTTGCTGATGATACAAAGCTGGGTGGCAGGGTGAAATATGATGAGGATGTTAGGAGATTACAGGGTGACCTGGACAAGTTAGGTGAGTGGTCAGATGCATGGCAGATGCAGTTTAATGTTGATAAATGTATGGTTATCCACTTTGGTGGCAAGAACAGGAAGGCAAATTACTACCTAAATGGAATCAATTTAGGTAAAGTGGAAGTAAAAAGAGATCTGGGTGTTCTTGTCCACCAGTCAATGAAGGTAAGCATGCAGGTACAGCAGGTCGTGTAGAATGCTCATCGCATGCTGGCCTTCATAACAAGAGGGATTGAGTATAGAAGCAAAGAGGTTCTTCTGCAGCTGTACAGGGCTCTGGTGAGACCACACCTGGAGTACTGTGTGCAGTTCTGGTCTCCAAATTTGAGGAAAGACATTCTGACTATTGAGTGAGTGCAGCATTGGTTCACGAGGTCAATTCCTGGAATGGCGGGATTACCTTACACTGAAAGACTGGAGCGACTGGGCTTGTATACCCTTGAGTTTAGAAGACTGAGAGGGGATCTGATTGAGACATAAGATTATTAAAGGATTGGACACTCTGGAGGCAGGAAACATGTTTCTGCTGATGGGTGAGTGCTGAACCAGAGGACACAGCTTAAAAATACGGGGTAGACCATTTAGGACAGAGATGAGGAGAAACCTTTTCACCCAGAGAGTGGTGGCTGTGTGTGGAATGCTCTGCCCCTGAGGGCAGTGGAGGCCCAGTCTCTGGATTCATTTAAGAAGGAGTTGGATAGAGCTCTCAAGGATAGTGGAATCAAGGATTATGGAGATAAGGCAGGAACAGGATGCTGATTAAGGATGATCAGCCATGATCAAATTGAATGGTAGTGCAGGCTTGAAGGGCAGAATGGCCTACTCCTGCACCTGTTGTCTATTGGATGGGATTTATCCTAGGATTCTCTGGGAAGCCAGGGAAGAGATTACAGAGACTTTGGCTTTGTCCTTATGTCATCATTGTCAACAGGCGTAGTTGCCAGAAGACTGGAGGATAGCAAATGTTGTTCTCTTGTTCGAGAAGGGGTGTCGGGACAGCCGTGGTAGTTATAGGCCAATGAGCCTTCCTTCGGTTGTGGGTAAGGTGTTGGAAAAGGTTATAAGAGATAGGATTTATAATCATCTGGAAAGGAATAATATGATTATGTCAACACGGTTTTGTGAAGGGTAAGTTGTGTCTCACTAACCTTATTGAGTTACTCGAGAAGGTGACAAAACAGGTGGATGAAGGTAGAGCGGTTAATGTGTATCTGGACTTCAGCAAGGTGTTTGATAAGGTACCACACAGTAGGCTATTGCACAAAATACAGAGTTTCGGGATTGAAGGTGATTTATGAGTTTGGATCAGAAATTGTCAAGCTGAAAGAAGACAGAGGGTGGTGGTTGATGGGAAATGTTCATCTTGGAGCTCAGTTTCCAGTGGTGTGCCACAAGGATCTGGTTTGGGGCCAGTGCTGTTGACCGTTTTTATAAATGATCGAGAGGTGGACGTAGAAGGATGGGTTAGTAAGTTTGCAGATGACACTAAGGTCGGCAGAGTTCTGGATAGTGCCGAAGGATGTTGTGGGTTATAGAGGAACATAGATAAGATGCAGAACTGGCTTGAGAAGTGGCAAATGGAGTTTAATGTGGAAAATGTGAGGTAGTTCACTTCGGAAGAAGTAACAGGAATGCAGAGTACTGGACTAATGTAAAATTCTTGGCAATGTAGATGAACAGAAAGATCTGTGCCCAGGTGTATAAATCCCTGAAAGTTGCCACATAGATTGATAGGGTTGTTAAGAAGGCATATGGCGTGTTGGCATTTATTCATAGGGGGATTGAGTTTCGGAACCCCGAGGTCATGTTTCAGCTGTACAAGACACTGGTAAGGTCGGAACTGGAGTGTTGCAAATATTTCGGGTCACCGCATTATAAGAAGGACGTGGAAGCTTTGGAAAGGGTTCAGAGGAGGTTTACTTGGATTTTGCCTGGTATGGAGGGAAGGTCTTACATGAAAGGGCTGAGGAAACTGAGGCTGTTTTAGATGGAGAGAAGAAGATTGAGAGGTTAATTGAGACATATAAGATAATCAGAGGGTTAGATAGGGTGGACAGTGAGAGCCTTTTTCCTCAGATGGTGAAGGTTAACACAAGGGGACATAGCTTTAAATTGGGGGGTAATCGATTTAGGACAGATATCAGGGGTAGTTTCTTTACTCAGACAGTAATAAGGGTTCAAAGTTTGTGAGAAGATTTGTAGCTCGGGTGCTTGTTGTTGTGGTTCTGTTCACTGAGCTGGGAATTTGTGTTGCAGACGTTTCGTCCCCTGTCTAGGTGACATCCTCATCATGTCTGCAACACAAATTCCCAGCTCGGCGAACAGAACCACAACAACAGGAGTAAGGGTGTGGGACGGCCTGCCTGCAACAGCAGTAGACTCATCGACGTTATGGGCATTTAAGTGGGCATTGGACACACATATGGATAATAATGGATAATAGATGGGAATCAGATTAATTTCACAGGTCGGCGCAACATTGAGGGCCGAAGGGTCTTTACTGTGCTGTAACATTCTCTGCTGTACGCTCTATGATAGTTTCCTATCTCTCATCATAAAAATGAAGGATTGTCATTTTTTGACTTCTTTACTTTCATGTGTTGGATATTTTGCATTGGTTTTGATCTTAAACCTTAGAATTCATTTAGCAAATTGGAATGATTTACTATTTTGAAAATAATTCCATTTCTAAAATTTTACTTTTTTTTATTTTAAAAAAATAGGGTCTTGGTAAGACACTACAGACCATTGCATTGCTGGGTTACCTGAAACATTACAGAAATACACCTGGACCACACATGGTTTTGGTACCAAAGTCCACGTTGCATAATTGGATGAAAGAGTTCAAGCGTTGGGTTCCATCACTTCGTGCAGTTTGTCTTATTGGAGACAAAGATCAAAGGGTAAAGAAATTTATTTTCGGAATATTTCTGAATACTCCCTGTATGTGTATGCTTTTCTATGGGACACCATTTAATATTTATAGGAGTCTGTTAAATTCATGATTGCTAAAAATTTCCATGTGTGTGTCCCCCCTGTTCAGTTTTCTCCTACTTTTTTGAAGACACTGACTCTCACCTCCAATGCTCTGCTTAATGAATCATTCTTCATATGTGAAATGAGATGGAGGGTGTTGGCAGTCTTGGGATCATGAAATCATCATTGCTGAGTCAAACTGTCTAATCACCCAATTTTAGCACAATCACGCTTAACAGCAGTATCACTAGATCTGTCAGCATGGAATTTATGGCTGACACATTTTCTGCTCCTGCGCAGATATTGGTAAGAACAATTGTTTCCCTCACACTGACCCGCCTGAGAACAAACTCAGCACAAACTAATATTTGAAATTGAGATCTACTGATCAATGTTGCTCAGACCACCCTTGCCAACTCAATGATTTTGTGTATGTAAGCACAGGTCTACCATATCATAATCATAACCTCTTTTAGTTGAAGAATATGCTTATTACTTATTCACGGTTATTCCCTTGAGAACTGTAGGAGCTTTTCACACTTCTTTGAGTATTTACAATGATGTTAAATCAAACAGTGTGCTTTTGAATGATTTCCAGTGCTTTTGAGCTGATCAGAGTGCTGCTGTTGCATAGAAAAGGTGTTGCTTTGCTCAGAGATCAACATTTGCAGATGAAGTAAACTTAGAGGGTGTCGTAAATTGTGAAGGTGATGGTCGTCAATTTCAGCAGATCATTTAACTGGACAGGATATTGATGTAATTTATGTAGAGAAATGTGAACTATGTTTTAGAGGAGGTATGAGAATTAATATACACCAATTGTTAATATTTTAAGATATACAGGATATAAATAGATTCAAGCAAGTATTGGATACAAATATTTGAAATCTAGTGAGTAAAGCTACATATTTTTAAAGAAAATGGAATGCTAGTTTAACAATTAGGGTTGTAGAGTACAAGCCTAAAGGGATAATGCTAAACTAATACGATTCATTTGTTAGGTTGCATTTAAAATATTGAATCATGTTAGAGAAGAAAAGGAAGATCAGAGAAAAAGTGCAGAAGTGGGCTTTAGTTACAAGGAAGGAATAAAGAAACTGAGATTCTTTCATTGGGTTTTCAGAATAATATACAGAAATCTAAATTGAAAACTGCTAAAATTACAAATAATTTTGACCAGGCAAGGAGGGGAAAAAAATGCACGAGGTTCGTAACCAGACAACTCAAATCTAAGATTATCTTCATAAAGAAAACAGAGATTAGGAAAATGTGGAGATGCTGGTGTTGGACTGGGGTGGACAACATCAGAACTTATATGACACCAGTTTATAGTCCAACAGGTTTATTTGAAATTACAAGCTTTCGGAGCACTGCCTCTTTGTCAGGTGAAGTGAGGAAATGCATATAGGCACAGAATTTATAGGCAGAGAGATCAATAGGTAGAAAGATCAAAAGATCATACAAATGACGTGAGTGGAGTAATGAACAGTAGGTTTCTGCAGATGATCAAAAAATATCAGACAGTGTGAGTAAAGTGTCAGCAGCTGAATAGTAATTGAGGGGGAGGACCTAGTATCCAATTAATTGAGGCAGAGAGATAATTAGAATAAATTTAAAATAAGATGGTCCTGGAGGCAAACCAAACAGGTGGAATAACCCGATAGGTATAAAAGTCTCATGTCGAGGGTCTCATCAAAGTAACATATAATCCAAAACTGAACAAACTAATTAAAGTAGAGGTATCATAACGAGTTATCAAGGTGATGGTGTTAAAATAGGACAGTAAGGAAGATTTTACAAATACAGAACAGTATGATGGGTTACATGTAGTGTGACATGAACTCAACATCACAGGAGATTATGATAAATTAAGGTTTGCCAAAAACAAATTGTACAGGGTATCAGAAGTGATGAGGGAACTGAATCCATAATGTCTCTTAAGGAGATAATGTGTAAATGGAATGAAAAGAGATTTGAAGATTAATAAAGAAAAGGACAGGACAATGGGCTTAAGTTGAAGTGGGCACCACAGATCAAAATGCCCTTTTCCCTATGCCATAAACTTTGCATAGCACAGAAGATCATAGGTTCAATTGTTCATCTGACTCAGGTTGGCGAAGGCTTGTCAGAATGCCAAAGAGCTGCACCCACTGGTCTTTGTAGAGAGAGAGGAGGCAAAATATCAACCAGAGTATCTACTCCTCACCTCTGCTCTGGAATACATGTCTGACTGCAGTAATAGAACAGACTTTAATGCCAACACATGCTGCCTTGCATCACGCATGAATGATGATTTTTTTATTGCAAAGATCTGTTAAGAAGTTGACATTTTCATTACCTCTTAGGACTTTTAATATAAAATTGTGGTAGTCAAGCAGGAAATTGGATAGTAATTTGCGGACGTTTTCATGAGATGTCATGGCATGACAAATCACTTGCTTTAAGAGTGGCCACTTGAATGAACGACTGCAGGGTGTTGAGTAACTGGAGCTGGAAATCCCTTTCTCAGTACTGCTGAGTGTCTTCAAGAGATGAGAAAATGGAGGGGATCAAACAATCAGTAGTACCTTTCTTCATCTAGAAATATTGTGCCTCTGCACTGAAGGTATGATGAAAGATTTATAACCATGATAATATTTTCATCAAGACTTCTTTGACTTGAAACCAGGCTGCCTTTATTCGAGATATCATGATGCCAGGCGAGTGGGATGTCTGCATTACATCTTACGAAATGGTCATAAAAGAAAAATCTGTTTTCAAGAAGTTTAACTGGAGATACTTGGTCATTGATGAAGCTCATCGAATCAAGAATGAAAAATCCAAGGTAAGAACACTACCCTATGATGCTAATTCCTAAGTGTAAACTTCATCTGAGCAACTAACTGGATAGACAGTGAAATGAAGGGGAGGTCTCCAAGGGACAGGGGACATTTTTGAATGCTGAAGGGATTTCACTAACATTGCAAGGCTATGTTGCAAAAAAATAATGAACAGGCTTGTTTGTATCTTTTGTGAAAAAAAGATTAAGGTGTAACCTAATGGAAATTTTTTAGAGAACTGAAAATGACAGAAAATGGAAATGGTATAATAATAATTGTAATAGCGTAATGGAAAATAGGTAGTTGCCACTCAATGGTGAGATTCAAAGGTTGCTATTTAAGGCTTGATTTAAAGAAGACAAAAATGGTTCTCAGTCTTGAGATTCTGGTTTTCTCATTCTTTCTGTATTTTATCACCTTCTGTGCCATTGGTCACACCACAAGGAGGGGAAGGTTCTGCCTTTTAGCCCTAAAACTAATTTATTTGGATTCTGCCAGTAGGCATTCGATGCCAGACCTCAACTTAGCCTTGGTAGCAACACAGACAAAAGAGCTGGACTGAACAGGTGAAGTGAGAATGACTGCATTTTCATGAGAGCATCATTTGAAAGATTGTGGCATTAAGGGGCTGACAGTTAAATTGAATTCAGAGTGAAAATCCTTCCCCTGATTACCCACGTTCAAAATACATAAGATGGCAGGTAGATTCACCTCTCCCTGCTGCCAACACCCTTGGTTCCTCCTGAAAATTAAATCACAAGAAAGATCCATTTGAAAAAAAGTCATCTCTCTGTAGAGGAGAGAGGCATAATCTGTGAAGAGCTGCTCCAGTCGGAGATTCTGTTCCTCCCTTGCTCACAAGTCATTCACAGATTGGCGCTCTCAGAAACTTGTTACTACTTCGGCGACAGAATCTATGTTTTGACAAGCGCCAAAGGTGGGAGGAAGTGCCCGGTGATTGGAGGAGCTGATAGGCGTTCTGTTAGCAGCAGAGATCTAGGAGGAGGCTGGAAGTATGAGTACTCAGAGAGGTGAGTATCCATCAGGGCCAAGTCCAATTTTCAGCAAGGAAGAGAGCAGAGATGGAAAAGAAATCAGACCACAAATGAGAGCTCAGAAAATGTTCACAGACACGAGAAGCTACTTTGATATGCTGCAACTGCACCTGCTATTTAATATTGTCTCTTCTTTAAAAAAACATTATGTTGATGGTACACTTTGTCAAACCTCAGGGACTATATAATTATGTTTGAACTGTTGCATTGAAATGTGTGGTGTCTGGATAGGTATTTTGTTGAATTTTTGATTTTAAAATAGTTGTGTAACTCAAGTGTTGTCAGGGCATGTATGACCTGAGTGATGACCAGGAGCAGGAAGGACAGTTGGCAGCTACGTTATTCTCGATAAAATCGTCAAATAGCCTGAGAGAGATTGGGTATGCCTTTGATGTTTATGTGAAACATAAAGCTTTTACTGCCTCTTGAGATTTAAAGAATGTTTGGTTCATAAAAGTCACAATATATTGGTACTGTGCAGGGACTCAAACTAAAATGTTACAATGGCTGTTCAAGCCTTCATTAACATTAAACAGTTCAAGATGGCATTGCTGAATCTAGACTAAGGGAGCATGTGGTTTTTGATGGTATTTTAGCAAAAAAAATTTGGCTGTGCTGAAACAAGGAGTGAATATTGTAAATGGTATATGGTGAGGAAGAGGGTCTGATTACGGTGTGTGTGATCCAATTTTTGGAAAGATCCTATAGAAGAATTGTTTTTATCAGAGATTATTTAGTGCATATTATTTATAGATTTTAATTTAAATGATTTTATAATTTGTATGTATACCATCTTTCGTATTGTGCTGTCTGTTAAGAAAGAAATCCTATGAATATTCAGCAGACTTACAGGTAATGTTACAAGTCCGCATCATCCAGTGAAGGAGATAGAAAGCTAGAAAAATTTATTCTTAAAATCAAAAATTATTAGATTAGATTGGATTCCCTACAGTATGGAAACAGGCCGATCGGTCCAACAAGTCCACACCGACCCTCCGAAGAGTAACTCGCCCAGAACCATTTCCCTCTGACTAATGCATCTAACACTGTGGGCAATTTAGCATGGCCAATTCACCTGACCTGCACATCTTTGGACTGTGGGAAGAAACCGGAGCACCCGGAGGAAACCCATACAGACATGGGGCGAATGTGCAAACTCCACACAGACAGTCGTCCAAGGTTGGACTCAAACCTGGGACCCTGGTGCTGTGAGGCAGCAGTGTTAACCACTGAAACACCGTGCTGCCCTTGAGAATTATCCTTGAGAATGTCTCAAAAATAAACTATTTTGACCCCTGGACTGGAGTCACAATCAGTACAAGGTAAGAGGTCAATCATTAATCTAAGGCACTACTGTAGGCATTCCTCAGAGCAAAGTCCTAGGCTCAGCCTTTTCAGCTGCTTCACCAATGACCTTTCCTCCATTATAAGGATGGGCCAGGATCCTGGAACTCAGTCATTAATAGCACCGTGGGAATACTTTCACAACATGAGTGATAGCATTAAGGAGTTGCATTGCTGTGATCATCTTGAGGATAATTATGGATAGGAAAAAAATGTTGACAACATTCCATAAATGAATAAAAAGAAAATCTCTGTAAGGTATTTAATCAATAATAGGCCTGTCTGTGGCACAGACCTCTCAGTGGAGTGTTTTCCAGGGTGTATGTGGTCAAAAGTATAAACTGGTTCTGCAGTTTCTTAACAAAGAATGAATTCCAACTTAAGATGACCTGATAAGCCACGTTTACCATACTGTAAGCTGGAGAAGAAAAGTCCATTGGAGAGTATATATGGTACGATAGATGGATTGTGTAATTTGGACAACTTTGCTATTAAAGGATTTGGGATTCTGGATTTGTAGTGCTGGAAGAGCACAGCAGTTCAGGCAGCATCCAAGGAGCAGCAAAATCGACGTTTCGGGCAAAGCCCTTCATCAGGAATAAAGGCAGAGAGCCTGAAGCGTGGAGAGATAAGCTAGAGGGGGGTGGGGGTGGGGAGAAAGTAGCATAGAGTACAATAGGTGAGTGGGGGAGGGAATGAAGATGATAGGTCAGGGAGGAGAGGGTGGAGTGGGTAGGTGGAAAAGGAGATGGGCAGGTAGGACAACTCCAGACAAGTCATGGGGATAGTGCTGAGCTGGAAGTTTGGAACTAGGGTGAGGTGGGAGAAGGGGAAATAAGGAAACTGTTGAAGTCCACATTGATGCCCTGGGGATTCTGCTGCACGTGGACCTCAGAGGTCCATGTGGATGAAAAAGAAGTAAGAGGGATCATACGTTGGTACACATAGTGGCAAAAATACTAAACAAATTGCTGGATGACAGATGATATTGCTTTGTCCATTTCATTGGCCGGTGTCTCCCAGATGTGAAGAATTGATGTTTCGTTCTTGATGTCAGGCTTTGGTGTTTTAGATATCCTACTGGTCTTCTGACTTCAATTATTTTATTATAAAGTTTACTGTCACATGTACTCTCATGAGTACAGTGTAAAGTTTACAAGTCACCACTTACAGTGCCATCTTGGGTAGAAAGGTACTTAGGTACAGCATCTTAGTTACAGAGCAGAAAATAAGGAAAACAAAGTTTAAAGTTAAAAACTTAAACATTATTGTCCTTTTTACTAAAAAATAGAAAAACAAACAAACACAGTTTACAGTTTAACTCTCCATAAGCGCTTTGCCATGTTTGGCTAGCAATCCTTACAAGGGCTGCACCTCACCCACCTCACTTTCGAATTTAACAATGCGAAAATGGACAGAATTGTGAGAGGTCAGTGGTAAAGAGATTCCCGATGTCAAGAGCAAAAAATCCCATCCTACAACCAAGACAAGATTCTCACTAGTGAACAGTGAGAGGCCTGTTTGCCTGCATTAGCGTCCTCAATTATCATGTCATGTAACCTCATTGACATGCAGTTTCCCAGTCTTCCACCCATTGGATCGAAACGAGACGGTGACAATTTCGGATGTGGTACTCAGTGGTTAGCTGGTGACTCCTGCTTGCTCCTCGTACACCCAGCTCTCTGTCTTTGATGCTAGGCACCAACATTTTGTGGCCCGCCATGCTGATAGTGACTGTGACTCACCTGCCCTCCACCAGGTTCTCCAGGTCCCTGTCGGCAAAGTGAGGTGGCAGTTGCCCTCAGTTCAACATGTCACTTACCAGAGACTATGCAAGGCAGTTGCAGACTGCAAGTGTTTGACCGGTGTACAGGTAGCACCCAGTGCTGGGAACCCCTGGAGGTCCCAGCAGCAGACAGTACATCCGCCTGTAGCATGTGGGAGAATTTAACAAGCAATACAGTATAGGGCTGTTGTGTACGTAATAAGAACTGTTTGGGATGATGGCATGAGAAACCTCACAGGGTTCATGTAGAGAAACCTCCATGAAACTCAACAGAATTGACACTAAATATATGGCCGTTCTTTTACTTTCGCTGGGTCAAAATCCTAAAATTCCTTTCCCAATGGTATTGTGGGTCAACCTGCAGCATGTAGATGTAGCGGTTCAAGAAGGTAGCTCAATATCACCTTCTTGAGGGCAGTTAGGATCAGGCAAAAATGCTGGCCAGCCAGAGATGCTCAGGTCCCATGTCCCACAACTGAATAAAAAATGATATAAACCATTGGCATATTACATTACTAAACTGAACTAAAATACTGAACACTTCATAAACTCCTCCTTTACACACAGAGAGATGAAATAGTACGGAAAATAGCTATTGGCAGAGGTAGAATAATCTGGAAAGCCAGTTCTTTGCATTCCCAGTTTCGATGTTGACATGATTTTTCTTCGACTAGTCAGTCATTCAGTTGCCTTTCTCTGGAAGATTTCACTAGTTTTTAAAAAGTAAGAGTGACTGAGTTGTCTCCAACTGCTGCAGGATGGATAACTTGCTTTCTTCAAGTTTGAACTGAGTCTTTTTATTGCAGAGCACAGGCAGCTTCTGCTGGGCGGGAAATAGCACAGTCTTCTCTGTCTTTCTTTCTCTGTGTTTTTGTCTCCCAACAGTCAATACCAAGTTCCTTACTGCAAAATTATGCAGCCATCCTGGTCAATCCCTGATTTCCAAACGACGATTCTTAAAGGTAGAACATTAAAAAATAATTGTCGTAACAGGAGAGACATAAATTGACCAGTTTTCAAAGAATGACTGTTCCTTTATACATGAGTTTTAGCAAAACATTTGCAATTCCGATCCATGCATCAAATTCATTATGATACAACATTGAAAATGTATTTGGTTATAGACTAGGAAAAAAAATGTCCTTGAGGACTGGAGGTAGCTGATGTCCCCCTGTACAAGAAGGGTAGTAGGGATATTCCGGGTAACTACAGACCAGTGAGCCTGACGTCAGTGGTGGGGAAGTTGCTGGAGATGGTACTAAGAGATAGGATCTATTTATATTTAGAAAAGAATAAGCTTCTCAGTGTTAGGCAACATGGTTTTGTGCGGGAGAGATCGTGCCTTATCAACTTAATAGAGTTCTTTGAGGAAGTGACCAAGTTGTTAAGTGAAGGAAGGGCTGTTGATGTATATATGGACTTTAGTAAGGAATTTGATAAGGTTCCCCATTGTAGACTAATGGAGAAAGTGAAGTCACATGGTGTGCAGGGTGTTCTAGCTAGGTGGATAAAGAACTGGTCAAGCAACAGGAGACAGAGAGTGGTTGTTGAAGGGAGTTTCTCGCAATGGAGAAGGGTGACCAGTGGTGTTCCACAGGGGTCAGTATTGGGGCCATTGTTGTTTGTAATATACGTAAATTATCTAGAAGAGGGCACTGTTGTTATGATCAGCAAGTTTGCAGATGACACAAAGATTGGTGGAGTGGCAGAAAGCATAAGGGACTGTCAGAGAATACAGGAGGAGACAGATAGACTGGAGAGTTGGGCGGAAAAGTGGCAGATGGCTTTCAATCCAGACAAATGTGAGGTGATGCATTTAGACCAGTCTAATTCGAGAGCGAATTATACAATGAATGGAAGAGCCTTGGGAAAAGTTGATGGGCAGAGAGATCTGGGAGTGCAGATCCATTGTACCCTGAAGGTTGCTGCACAGGTGGATAGAGTGGTCAAGAAGGCATATAGTATGCTTGCCTTTATTGGACTGGGTATTGAGTATAAGAGCTGGCAAGTCATGTTAAAATTGTACAAGACATTGGTTTGGCCACATTTAGAATATTGTGTACAGTTCTGGTTGCCACATTACCAAAAGGATGTGGACACTTTGGAGAGGGTGCAGAGAAGGTTTGCGAGGATTGTGCATGGTATGGAAGGTGCTAGCTATGAAGAGAGGTTGAGTAGTTTAGGTTTATTTTCACTAGAGAAAAGGAGATTGAGGAGGGATCTGATTGAAGTTTACAAAATCAGGAAGAGTATAGACAGGGTGGGTAGAGACAAGCTTTTTCCCAGGGTGAAGAATTCAATAACCAGAGGTTATGCTTTCAAGGTGAAAGGTAGAAAGTTTAAAGGGGATGCACGCGGCAAGTACTTCACACAGATAATGGTGGGCATTTGGAATGCATTGCCAGCAGAGGTGGTAGAGGGTAAGATGCGTCTGGACAGATGCATGAGTAGGTGGGGAGCAGATGGTTACAAATGCTTAGGAACTGACTGACAGGTTTAGACAGTACATTTGGATCGGCTCAGACTTGAAGGGCCGAAGGGCCTGTTCCTGGGCTGTAAATTTTCTTTGTTCTCTTTGTGCTCTTAAACAATGCTCTGCGATTGGTTCACTTTGTGGCTGATTTTTAAAATTTCAGTAGTGGAATGTTTCAAATTGCCTGTGTTTTATTTGTGGGAATCTTGGATGTAATAGACCAATTCCCCTGAATGTGGTGAGAGGGCAGTGCAAAAGGATCAGTCTGGAAATTGCAGTGAAGTAACTTGCCGGTTTAAAGTGCTACAGGAGAAAAAAAAATGATTTGGGTTTGCAAGACATTAATACAGTTTTCTGTAATATCGGTAAATTCGTAGAAAAGAAATGCTGTACCTTAGAGTTAATTATAGAGTTTAGTTTAGTTCTTTACGTTGCAATTGTAATATTTCAAGCAAAGAAGGAAGGGCACCACTGCCTCAGCGCCAGGGGCCCAGGTTTGATTCCAGCCTTTGGTGACTGTCTGTGTGGAGTTTGCATGTTCTCCCCATGTCTGTGCGGGTTTCCATTGGCTTCCTCCCACAGTCCAAAGATGCGCAGATCAGTTGGTTTGGCCATGCTAAATTGTCCGTAGTATCCAGGATGTGCAGGTTAGGTGGATTAGCCACGGGAAATATGGGTTTACGAGGCTTGGCCTGTGTGGGCTACTCGAGGGGTCATTGCAGACCCAAAAGGCCGAATGCCCTCTTTTTGCACTGTAAGGATTCTGTGATTCTATTCTATGATTCTAAAAGGATGTCTGTTGTAAATGCTTAACTTCATTGGTTATTTTGCTCTGATTTTCAAAGTAAATTTTCTTGATAATTCTCATTTTAAATAGACTCTGATGCAATGTTGTACTGTGCTCAAAGATTGCTTTTGTAATTGCTTAGTTCAGTAGCTCATAAGAAACTGAGACTTTTTTTTCCATTATGTCCCCGAACATGACAAAAATTTAACTTACTCTCAAAGCAAGGGCAGATACATTCAAATGAACGGGAATTGGGACTCAACCGTGGAAGTGATTTCTGAAAAGAAATAAAATTATCTCGAGAATAGAAGTCTGTCGTCAGACCGGCTTAAATCTTTTTGGACTGTGTTGGTTATGTGCTTGTGCTATAGCTTAATATCCCCCATTTCTTTCATAAATGGGACACCTATTGCTGATTGTCGACAACGATGATAATGGCAAGACTAGGGAAGTAGAGTTGAGAGATTTAAGCTAGGAAGCAAGAGGAATGATTTTTTAACGCAGGCTATAGAATGTACTTGAAGGGTTAGGAATTAATTGTAAAATATGCCAACATTTACAAATAGTTACAAAGATAGTTGGAGAAATGGGAAGTAAAAGGATATGGGTAAAAGGCAGGTACATGTGATTAAGATTATTGATCATGTGGAAAATAAACACCAACACACACATGGCTGTGTGTTAGCTGTGGCCCCTTTGCAACCTTCTGAGTCAGAGATTATCATTTCCTGTATCACTGCACAACTTATTACAAAATGCGAGCTGATTCGCCAGCACAAGAGGACTGCTACACTATTAAAGGTACTTTCTTTTGGATACGATGTTAAACTGAAGCACTGTCAGCCTTATCAAGTTGACCTAAAATATTGCAAACAATAATTACTGTTATGCAAAAATCAAAACGAAATGATGGTGTAATTATGATGGCAATGTAAATGCTGAACCCTGTGAAGGAACATCAAGAAGACATAGCTTAGGTTGAGAGGAAAAGGAGGCAAGAGACTGATATGATTTTGTCAAGAAAATGATCTAATAGTAACAAACACCATCAATAAGCAAGCACTGCAGAATTCACCAAAGATCCGAAGGTAACCCACGACTATTTCGACCTCAAAGGACAAGGGCAGCAGATACATGGGAACACGACCACCTGCAAGCTCCCCTCCAAGCTACTGTGAGATATTGTGTTATAGATATCTTTACTAACTGACTCACCAGCTCACTGTATTCATTAATAACGTATTCCCATTCATTAATTAATTCATCATACTTTACTAATCCGTTGTTTACTATAACATATTTTCATTAAGTCATTCATAAAACGGCATTCTTGCAGTGCATTTTACTATTGCAAAGACTAAATTAAAAGTCCCTTCCAAACCATTACGGCTCCTTCACACCTTCAACCCTTATCAGACCTATTTACATCAAAACCTACCCCTGAATAAATATCAAAGACTACTCAGAAACAATACCTTCCCCACACTGTGTCTAGACCACCTACCTGAAATTATGGAAAAATTATAATATTAATCAGCCCTTACCAACCATCTCTCAGGACCTGAATAGATTACAGAACATCAAACAGTTTCCCTAACTAGTAAATGCAATAAACAAGGCCACTCTCCCCTTTACTGTCAAAACAGTGCTTCTGTGAAATTGCATGAATGAATGAAACTCACTCCGACAAATAGTAAACAAATCTCAAGACCCAGCTGCAATAATCCGTTTAATATCCTTGATTCTTTTATTAAGCACACGTATAATTTCTAATTTATTCAGAGCACATAGGTCTCATACTTTTACCAACTTAAAAACTAAAAGGACTAATACCTCTCAAGTATGCAAGGAAATCGGACAGACATTCTTAATCCCATCAGAAGTAACAGCCAGCACTTAGCAAATGTTGAAACAATCTCTTGCTTACAAACTTTTGTGTATGATAGATAAAATTATGTAGAACCATAGTGATAGAAATTTAATATTTGCAAGAACTGTGTATCAAGAAGCTGCTGTAAGAACTTCAGGATTCGATCGTCACCTGGAGCTGTGCTACTACAGTTGCTGAATAAAGATGTTGATTTCGCCACTCACCGATTTCATTTGTTATTTGGACATGTTCCAACGCCACTCACCCTCCTGACTTGGAAATATATCGCCATTCCTTCACTGTTGTTGGCTCAAAATCCTGGAATTCCCTCCCAAAGGGAATTGTGGGTCAAACTAAAGCCCGTGGACTGCAGTATTTCAAGAAAGCAGTGCCCCACTACCTTCTCAAGGGTAACGAGGGAAAGGGCAATAAAAATGCTGACCAAACAGCAATGCCCACATCCCACTCGTGAGTGGGAAAAAAAAAGAATGTACATTTGGAGAAGTCCAGATTATGGGCACAGAAATTAAATAGATTGTGTGATGTGAAACACTGTTATAGGAACAGTGTAAGGGCATTCACATATTTCAGGTGCAAATTTCAATTCAGATCACAGTCTTGTTGTGGGAAAAATTAACACAAGATTGAAAATGCCAAGAAAAATAAAGATATGTGACCGCTTTGACATTGATATGGTGAAAGATGAGAACATCAGAGAGATATTCGGCTTTAAAGTTTTAAAAAGAAGACTGTCTTAGGAATGAGAAAACTGAACAAACATGAAACTTAACAACATGCTGCGGAAGAATGGAAAAGAAAACAAATGAATGACATAAGTTTCTAGTGACGATGATAGAAATGGGGAAGAAAAGCTACATTTGACTTTGAGGAAAAATATTGAATGCATGTACAGTCAGTTCTTCTGTAATGCGATGGTTGCATTCTTGTGCAACCCTGTGTTATTGAAAAATCGTGCTTAAAGTATTGGTGATATAATTGCATTACAGCCAATGCATGTTTTAAAAGTTTGCGTTGTAGAAACAGCGCCCCCAGTTTGTCAATCGCATTATGGCGAATTCGTGTTAATGAAACGTGCGTTTGAGCAGAACGACCTGTATGGAGACTAAAGAGAGTTGGTTGGTCTAACAAGATGTCTGATGAAGTACAGGAACAGGAAATATATCATAAAATGAAAGCTACAGACTAGGAGGTGAAATCTTTGGCTGTTAGAAAGAAAAGGATAATACAAAGAATGGGTGCATAGAAGATAAACGTGGTAAGATATTGTTTGAAAAGGACGGAGGAGCAAAAAGATGGACAGAGTATATACATACATTGTACAATGATCCAAATTGTGGAATCCTTCAAAGTATAGAGGCAAATGACCAAACATTATGATATAAGAGGTAAAGAATGCTTTGAAATTGATGAAGACAGGAAAAGCTTCAGACATGCGTGAAATAACATCAACACATGAAAGTTCTTACAAAAATTGAAGAGATAACAGAAATTTCCATATCTCAAAAGATATGTTTAAAGTTACTTGAGACATTCGTTATTTGTTAAGATACCTAAGAAACCTAAAGCAATTGAGTGCAATCAGTTTAGGACCACAAATTTAACAAGTCATCTCATTTTAAAGTCATAGAGATGTACAACATGGAAACAGACCCTTGGTCCAATCCATCCATGCCGACCAGATATCCCAACCCAATCTAGTCCCACCTGCCAGCACCCGGCCTATATCTCTCCAAACCCTCCCTATTCATATACCCATCCAAATGCCTCTTAAATGTTGCAATTGTACCAGCTTCCACCACTTCCTCTGGCAGCGCATTCCATACATGTACCACCCTCTGCATGAAAAAGGGAAAAGACTTTGCCTATTTACCCTATCCATGCCCCTCATAAGTTTGTAAACCTCTATAAGGTCACCCCTCAGCCTCTGACGCTCCAGGGAAAACAGCACCAGCCTGTTCACCCTCTCCCTATAGCTCAAATCCTCCAATGCTAGCAACATCCTTGTAAATCTTTTCTGAACCCTTTCATGTTTCACAACATCTTTCTGATAGGAAGGAGACCAGAATTGCATGCAATATTCCAACAGTGATCTTGAAAACCATAATAGAAAGAAACAATAACAAGTCTGAAGCAGATATTAATGAAAAGACTTGGAGTAGAGAGAAGAGAGAATATTTAACCAAAGGACAGCCTTTTAGAATATTCTATTAAATATAAAGAATTAAATATCTGATAGATTTATTGCTGAAGTGTGTGACTTTGATGTTACAAAGATATGAGATTTATCCAGAGTCCATATTGGGATGAATTAGTAGGCTGACTAGAAGCTGTATAGTCAGACATGTTTCAAATGAAAAGAGATATATGACAATGCTGAAAATTAATTAGCTAGTATACAGAACAGATATTCAATAGCAGTGGGCTCTTCCAAAGGTAAAATTTGGAGGCAGGAGCATAACAAGTTTGCAGTGTACCGAAAACTCAGCACCACCTGTAAAATCAGAAGAAGTGAAAAAATATCATGCAGCAAGCAGAATCTCAAAGCTTAGATTAAGATTTAAATTTAAAAACTGAAAAAGATATAAAACAATGGTCATCAAAAGAAATATATTAGAGGAAACTATATTGAAATGGAACAAGTAGAGATCTTTGTCTGGGACGAATGTTAAAAAGGTTTGAGAGAAATCAAAACTAAAGTCTGAAGAAGGACAGTGATAATCAGAAATAATCTGGCAAAGGTGAAGGATTTATTAGTAACCAGCTTGAAATGTGGAAAGCAATCTTTGAGGTGCTACATTCTGTTCACTTTGCTGTGTCCTCAGGAATCTAGACAATAAGTAAAGATCTGTGGAAGGAATCAGAAGCTTTTATGATGTGGATCCTAAGAGGTATGCTAAAAGATTCCATCTACAGACGATGAAACAAATGAAGAGGTGCTACAAACTTCAAGAGTGAAAAGTGATATCCAGAAACAAAGTATGATTCTCAGCCATTTGACCAGAACTAAAAAGCTATGGCGATCTCTTCGAGGGGGCAAAGTGGAGAACAGCAGAAAGAGGCGCCAAAACAAAAGATGGATACCACAGAGAGGTTGAAAACAAACTACTGTGGCTAAGAAAATACCACACAATGACAGCA
The DNA here is from genome assembly GCF_047496795.1 of Chiloscyllium punctatum. Taxonomy (NCBI): domain Eukaryota; kingdom Metazoa; phylum Chordata; class Chondrichthyes; order Orectolobiformes; family Hemiscylliidae; genus Chiloscyllium; species Chiloscyllium punctatum. The sequence goes on from NC_092763.1 coordinate 52,401,837, forward strand.
GACCCCCTGGTAGTAGCCAAGTGGCACAGCACCAGAGGTTCTTCTGGCGACAAGCAGGGGAGCTCTTCCCAGGGTCCTGGCCAGTATTTATCCCTAAGCCAGCATCACAATAGATTGAAATCTAATCATTATCACATTGCTGTTTGTGGGAGCTTGAAGTTCACAAATTGGCTGCTGCATTTTGTACATTGCTTGCATTGATTCAAGATGGTAGTGCCAGCATGGGTAATATTCAGGCTGAGGCCGTCTGCTCCAGGCTGACCACATTCTTTTTCTCTCCTTTGTCTTTTTTTCCTTTTCTTCATCTTTGCGATATCACGGAGAGGCCAGAGCGCTGTTGGCGGCGGCTCCTGACTTGTAGGCCCAATGCAAAAATGCAAGGAATGGTGGCAGAGCAGGGATCCCTGGCTGCAATAGGCCCAGAGTGTGGACTCTTGGTGGTCGTGGGCTGTTGACTGCAGTAGTGTCAGTGCCCAGAACAGGGGACTCCTGGCAGCGTTAGGCCAGAGGAGGGATCTTGCAGAGGTCCTGGAGCTGTGTTTGGGACCCTGGCCAATGAAGATGATTTGTATTCAAGTTTTTAAAATTCTTTTGTACCTCAAAATGATGCCAGATTGCGGCAACAGAACACATTTTCTTTGTATCTCCCTAGATTATGTGACAATAAATCATTCATTCATTAAAACAGTGACCATGTTTAAAGAATAGTTTGTTATGTGTAAACACTTTAAGCAATCCTAGTCTGTGGTAGGCATTGTATCTTTGCACATTTTTTTGAAAAGTAAGTTGTGTGATTAATTGAATACATGTAATTATTCTTGAAATTTGTTTTAACTCTTGTATTTATACAATTATTACAATTTTTCTTTTTCTCTCAGCTCTCTGAAATAGTACGGGAATTTAAATCAACAAACCGTTTGTTACTGACAGGGACACCTTTGCAGAATAATCTCCATGAATTGTGGGCTTTGCTCAACTTCCTGTTGCCTGATGTATTCAATTCTTCTGATGTAAGTTGAGACCTTTTGGTTCTGAATGTACAGTATTGATCATTATATTCTTGTTTCTGTCCTAGTCAACCTATTACTTTTTCATAATTCTGCCCACCTTGCATCATATTCCTCAAGCCCTTCTCTTTTTAGAACTGTGTCAACTTATTCCAACTCCCAAACTTATTCTTCAACTCTTCCCATCTTATGGGCAGATGTATTCTGTTTACTTTGCTTTCCTTTGCTTGGATCAGTTTATGTTGTCTCATGATGAGACTATGATCAGTGTGCATAAAGCTCCCTCCTCAAGGAGCTTGTGAACTGTCTAATATAAAACAACCTGCTTGCTCGGCATCCCATCCCCTTAAATATTCACTCTGTTCACTACCTGTGCACTGTCATAAGACATAGGAGTGTAAGTAAGGCCATTCGGTCCATCGAGTCCGCTCCGCCATTCAATCATGGCTGATGGGCATTTCAACTCCACTTACCCGCATTCTCCCCGATGCCCTTAATTCCTTGTGACATCAAGAATTTATCAATCTCTGCCTTGAAGACATTTAGCGTCCCGGCCTCCACTGCACTCTGCGGCAATGAATTCCACAGGCCCACCACTCTCTGGCTGAAGAAATGTCTCCGCATTTCTGTTCTGAATTTACCCTCTCTAATTCTAAGGCTGTGTCCACGGGTCCGAGTCTCCTCGCCTAACGGAAACAATTTCCTAGCATCCACCCTTTCCAAGCCATGTATTATCTTGTAAGTTTCTATTAGATCTCCCCTTAATCTTCTAAACTCCAGTGAATACAATCCCAGGATCCTCAGCCGTTCCTCATATGTTAGACCTACCATTCCAGGGATCATCTGTGTGAATCTCCGCTGGACACGCTCCAGTGCCAGTATGTCCTTCCTGAGGTGTGGGGATCAAAACTGGACACAGTACTCCAAATGGAGCCGAACCAGAGCTTTATAAAGTCTCAGTAGCACAACGGTGCTTTTATATTCCAACCCTCTTGAGATAAATGACAACATTGCATTCGCTTTCTTAATCACGGACTCAACCTGCATGTTTAGATTAGATTACTTTTTTTTTAGATTAGATTAGATTACTTACAGTGTGGAAACAGGCCCTTCGGCCCAACAAGTCCACACCGCCCCGCTGAAGCGCAACCCACCCATACCCCTACATCTACCCCTTACCTAACACTACGGGCAATTTAGCATGGCCAATCCACCTGACCCGCACATCTTTGGACTGTGGGAGGAAACCGGAGCACCCGGAGGAAACCCACGCAGACACTGGGAGAACGTGCAAACTCCACACAGTCAGTCGCCTGAGGCGGGAATTGAACCCAGGTCTCTGGCACTGTGAGGCAGCAGTGCTAACCACTGTGCCACCGTGCCGCCCACTAAAGGTTTACCTTTAGAGAATCCTCGACGAGCACTCCCAGATCCCTTTGTACTTTGGCTTTACGAATTTTCTCACTGTTTAGAAAGTAGTCCATGCTTGTATTCTTTTTTCCAAAGCGCAAGACCACGCATTTGCTCACATTGAATTCCATCAGCCATTTCCTGGACCACTCTCCCAAACTGTCTAGATCCTTCTGTAGCCTCCCCACATCCTCAGTACTACCTGCCTGTCCACCTAACTTCGTATCATCGGCAAACTTCGCTAGAATGCCCCCAGTCCCTTCATCCAGATCATTAATATATAACGTGAACAGCTGCAGCCCCACCACTGAACCCTGTGGGACCCCACTTGTCACCGGCTGCCATTCCGAAAAAGAACCTTTTATCCCAACTCTCTGCCTTCTGTCAGACAGTCAATCCTCAATCCATACCAGTAGCTCACCTCAAACACCATGGGCCCTCACCTTGCTCAGCAGCCCCCCATGTGGCACCTTATCAAAGGCCTTTTGGAAGTCTAGTTAGACCACATCCACTGGGTTTCCCTGGTCTAACCTACTTGTCACCTCTTCAAAGAATTCCGACAGGTTTGTCAGGCACGATCTCCCCTTACTAAATCCATGTTGACATGTTCTAATCCAACCCTGCTCTTCCAAGAATTTAGAAACGTCATCCTTAATGATGGATTCTAGAATTTTACCAACAACCGAGATTAGGCTAATTTGCCTATAATTTTCTATTATTTGTCTTGATCCCTTCTTGAACAAGGGATCTTCCAATCATCCGGGACTTTCCCTGACTCCATTGATTTTTGAAAGATCTCAACCAACGCCTCCGCTATTTCCTCAGCCACCTCCCTCAGAACTCTAGGATGTAGCCCATCAGGGCGAGGAGATTTATCAATTTTAAGACCTTTTAGCTTTTCTAGCACTTTCTCTTTTGTAATGGCAACCATACTCAACTCAGCCCCCTGACTCCCTTTAATTGTTGGGATATTACTCATGTCTTCCACTGTGAAAACTGACGCAAAGTACTTATTAAGTTCTCCAGCTATTTCCTTATCTCCCATCACTAGCCTTCCAGCATCAGTTTGAAGTGGCCCAATGTCTACTTTTGCCTGTCGTTTTTTTCTTATGTATTGAAAGAAACTTTTACTATCATTTCTAATATTATTGGCTAGCCTACCTTCATATTTGATCCTCTCCTTCCTTATTTCTCTCTTTGTTATCCTCTGTTTGTTTTTGTAGCCTTCCCAATCTTCTGATTTTCCAGTGCTCTTGGCCACGTTATAGGATCTCTCTTTTTCTTTAATACATTTCCTGACTTCCTTTGTTAGCCATGGCTGTCTAATCCCTCCCCGGATAATCTTTCTTTTCTCGGGGATGAGCCTCTGTAGTGTCTTCAATTATACCCACAAACTGCTGCCATTTTTGCTATACTGTCTTCCCTGCCAGGCTCTGCTTCCAGTCTATTTTCGTCAGTTCCTCTCACATGCCCTCATAATTCCCTTATTTAACTGTAACACCACTGTCACTACAATGTTTACCATTCACAGGATATATTACAAGATCTTGCCAAGGCTTTACTTACAGCAACTCCCAAACTTCTTGGCCTTCACCACCTAGAAAGCCAAGAGCAGTCAGAATGTAGGCATTTCACAAACTGCAAGTTCCTCCCTAAGTCAGCCCCTATTCTGACTTGGCAATATACTACTGTACCTTGATTAATGCTAAGTGTTCAAATCCTGAAATTCCTGATCTTATCACAGCATTTTAAAATTTATGTTATTGCACACCTCTGATGATATCCCTTCCTATTAATCTCATAATTGATTCCCTAAGATATAATTCGATATAAAAATATTGTACTACCTTTGTTCTCCAGAAATATAAGGTTCGTCACATGTTTTACAAGAGCTCCCATTTGTACAGGCTAGATTGTCTTATGATAGTTATAGTAATAGTTATAAAATAGTTATTTAAAGATAAAGAAGGTAATAAGAATCTCTTGAAAGCCACATTTATGAAAACAACAAAAGAAGTACTTGCAAGCTAATTTGAGGACTCAGAACCAGGGCTGTTATGGCACACTGATAGTGTTCCTATCTCTGAGCCAGAAAACCCATGTTCAAGTCTGATCTGTTCCAGAGGTGTATAATAACACCTCTGAACCGGTTGATTAGCAAGATCCAAATGTCAAATCCAAATTTATGTTGTGTTATTTGCATACATTAAAATAAATTACTCTTTCAGGCATTTTATGTGAATAAGCCAAACCAATTTAAAACATGAAAAACAAAAACTTTTTCAATTGAAGTGTCCTCACATTTGCCCTGTAATGAAGCAAGTCATAAAAGTGGGTCTATTCCACCACTGAGTCTATGTTTGACTGGGTCACTGTGGTAAATTGCACTTAACAGCTATCGCCAAATGCCTCGATGGTATGATAATAGTGTCTTACTAGCTGGAATTAAATAGAATTAAATAAAAATACCGTACCTTCTTGATCGTTACATACAACTACACTGAGCAATTATTAAAAATAAACTCAATCCTACATCCTGATTACTTTTTCAACACATGCTGAGATCTGCACTTACCATAACCAACTTAACATGCCATACTGTATCCAAAAGCCCAATCATTGCTCATTAATCCAGGTTTGTTGGTGAAGATGAATGATTATTTCGGCAACAAACTCGAATCAAGTTGCCACTTGGAAGTCTTTGTATTGGTGACCTGCTTCCAACAAAGGTGAAGGGTGTGAAGGGAAGAAAATAGAAGAAATTGAATATGAGAATTCTGACAAGTGATTTTGAAAGAAAAAATATAGTACAAAAATGGCAACTGTTAAATAACTTTTTCATACTTCTGTGCAAAGACTAACTTTTTCCTTGGCATGTGCAGGATTTTGACTCATGGTTTGACACAAACAACTGCCTCGGTGATCAGCAGCTAGTGGAACGTTTACATGCGGTAAGTTTATCACCCCTCTGGCAAGTGGCATGCTACATGCATTTTGTATTGTAAGCTTGTGAGACAAAGAATTTATTTTTTTGAAAAAAACTGAGGAATTACAAGATGATGAGGAGTTTGCAAATTGGCCAGATCTCTCCATGTTCATGACTGCTTTTCAATATTTCATAATAATTCTGGAACTTCAAAGACTCATTCCACCTTTCTGTTTAAATGAGTAGCCCTCAGGTTAAACCACCAGCAGTCATCTATGTGTAATGAGAGTGCAAACCTATGGTCTGATAAGATTATGACAACTTTTACAATTCCATCCACTCTCAGACCGGCAAGGTTTATTGCATCTTTACCACTCTACAGGAAACAGTCGGTAAATTCTGCTTTTCAACTTTCTACGCCTTCTAACATTACTGTTCCTCATTTTGAAACTTTAAGGTACTCCGACCATTCTTACTTCGGCGGATTAAAGCAGAGGTTGAAAAAAGCTTGCCTCCTAAAAAAGAGACTAAGATCTACGTTGGTCTCAGTAAAATGCAAAGGGAATGGTAAGTGAATATCCGTTGTTGAATCTTGCTAAGTTCCAGAGCACTGTTTTGAGAAGTCAGTAACTTCCATGACTTTGTTGAGGATTTATATTTTTAAAATGCTTTTGGATGGCACCCAAACAATCTGCTTTTCTGGAAGTGATTTGCTGGCTTGCAAATGCAATCTCTGCATTAGTAAGCAGAATAATCTAGTTTGAAATACAGAAGTTTTTGCAGTGTCAGACTTGTTTAGTTGGTAGCACTGTCGCCTCTGGGTAAAATTTGGCCTTGCAACATGAGTTGACATGATGCAGGCTGACATTGCAGTGCTGGGTGTGTCAGAGGTCTCTCCCTTTGAGGATGTTAAAAGCGATGTTTGTCTGTTTGTTCAACTGGATGTTAAAAAGCTGTCAAGAGAAGAGAATAGGCTGGTAAAGACAAGTCACATACGAGACAATTTTCTGGTTGAATTTCTCATTCTTACATTAGCTTCCTAAATTACTTCTGCCTTCAAACTTTATGGCTACAAAGCCTGTCTTCAATCAAGACATTTGATGCAGTTTTAACTGATGTTAATATGGAAGTATTTTCAGTGTTTTTTTTGCATTTCTCCTGAAGTTTTTCTATGTTGGTGAGTGTGGGTTCAAAGTGCGCTGGCAGCCTTGCAGTACTTTGTCCCAGTAGCCGCTTTCCATCTGTGAACCTCAATTTTGTGCTTTGTTTTGCCCTTTTAAAACTGCAATCAATTTGTACATTTATTTCTTAATGTTTTCAGGTACACAAAAATCTTGATGAAGGACATTGACATTCTAAACTCTGCTGGAAAGATGGACAAGATGCGCTTGTTGAACATCTTAATGCAGCTCCGAAAGTGCTGTAACCACCCGTATCTCTTTGATGGTGCTGAACCTGGTCCTCCTTACACTACAGACACTCATCTTGTTTACAATTGTGGCAAGATGGTAGTTTTGGATAAGCTGCTGCCCAAGTTGAGGGAACAGAGTAGGTATTCATGGAGCGCTGGTGCTAATTTTAGTTGGAAAATTTACTTAGTTGAGTTTCCTAATTCCTGTCTTATGAAAGCTATGATCAATGTTATCACCCTCCACCCTTTATATATGTAGCCTTCATTGGGCTTTTGAGCTTTCCTATATAAGGTAGAGACAATAAATAAAAGCTCTTGGTCTCATCTCTGGTCCTGATATGACTAGCCCAAAAGCAGTTTTGTTAAACCCCTATGTTTGCAGGCTGCATTGTTTTTGGCTCCCCGTAGGTTCAGTTATGTAACTTAAAGATGTAGAGTTGGTGCCAGAAGAACTGCAAATCTTTAGGCAGCTGCAGTCAGCAAGAGTGAATTATGTTTGTCATCCAATATTCCACAAATATGCCTTTTGCTACTTTCTTTTGTGCCAGTGTCGATAATGGAAACTTTCTCAGCAAAAAAAATGAGTTGGCAAGTGAATGAGGCTAAGCCAGACTTTCTGTAAGCTTGACCTCGTATTACACTGCAAGATTGGCTTCTAGTCACACGACCAGTTCACCACCAAGACTAACAAATTCTATTTACATAACTGCACCCAACTCCAGGCCTGCCTTAGCCCATCCACTGCCGAAACATTCACTCTTACCAGCATTACTTCAACGTGACTGTTCCAATGCTTTTCTTCCATCTTCCACTCGACATAAACGTGCACACATCCAAAAAGGTTGTTTTTTAGTTTGGCATCGTTTATGACTATTAACCTTGAAGTAAAAGAAATCTGGGGAGGAGTAATCAGAATTTTTGAATTTTAGTAAGTTTAAAGTGATAAAATTAAATCCAAAATCAAGTCCTAAATTCAGAGTTTTAAAAATCAGCAAAGGATATCCACGAATTTGCTTAAAAGAGAGAAATTAGAAGATGAGCATAAATAGTAAATAGTAAATACAGAAATTGACTTTAAAAACTTTTACAACTGTATGAGAAAAGTTTAGTGAAAATAAACTTAGGTCCCCGAGAAGCAGAGATAGAGGAAATTATAATTGGGAATGAGGATATGGAAGAGATGTTGAATAAATATTTTGTTACTGGCATCATGATACAGGATACAAAGAACAGGTCAGAAATTTTGAAGAACCAAGGGCATAATGGAATAAACATTAAAATTGAAAATATGCTGGAACAATCAATGGAATTAAAAAAATGTCAACTGTCTCGGATTTATTGGCCCACAGTTAAAAGGGATTGGTGCAGATTTATTGGCTGCATTGACTTTAAGAATTGCTTATGTCATAGAATGATGTCCATGGATTGGAAAATAGCAAATGGAACTAATTGAGGATGGGCAATAAGTGTGATGGTCAGATTCCATGAAATAATTTGAAAAAGCTCTCATGTGTAATCACGTTGCTTATTTTTCATAAAAGTACTTTTCTGTAACTAGCTTTTATTATCATCTGGGATTGAGTTCTGTATCATGAAATATACCCCTTTCAGAGCTGCTGATACCTGATTATTTCAATTTGAGACTTATTTCCTGCTTTCTCATAACTGTCCTAAAGGTTCCAGAGTCCTCATTTTCAGCCAGATGACCCGTTTGATGGATATTCTTGAAGATTACTGCATGTGGCGTGGCTATGACTATTGTCGTCTGGATGGACAAACCCCCCATGAAGAAAGAGAGGTCTGTGATGATGCTCATTTTTCCTAAAGTAATATGTACTAACCCAGCTTTCACTGATGAGTTAACAGGTAGTAGAATTGTCTGTTGTACATCTGGGTCATGACGATCAGAAAATTGTTGGTTCGAGCCTCATTTTGTGTTTTGCTGTTGATTCTGCATCATAGAGCTCTGTTAGGCCCTGTGTCAATGTTGAAATTGGTTAGGGCTAGTTTGTGATACCCTTAAATAATCTGACCCAATCCTGTCACCATTTGATATCCACATCTGGGAGCACTCCAGCTGGTGTCACCTGATTTCATTTGTAGCTGTCTGCTCTAGTTTAGGAGCTTGGAGACAAAGTTAGTAAATTCAGCAGCACTGCCTGTGGTGAGTCACATTGTTATAGAGCTGGGATTATGCCTTTTAGTCTTCGATTACATGATGTCTCTAAGCACGGTTAAGCCACTAGAATCTTTGACTCTCAGGGCGGTAGGTTTAATGCCCATATTTCTTAGGTCAGTCACTCAGGCTGATCTTCCAAAAAAAAAGAGATATGCAGTACATGGAATATAAAGTGTACTTCTGGGTCTCCTTGCATAAAACCTTCTTCCAGCTCCCTGTCATCAGAAAGCACACCAGTAAACATTAATGTCATATAATGACATAACTCAGAAGGATCCCATTTGACCCTTTAAGCCCGCACATTTTGGTAGAACTATACAATTAATCCTACTCCCACACTATCCGAACTGTACCCTCTGCCGCTTAGAAAGACAAGGGCAGCAGATACATGGGTGCACTATCACCTCCAGATTCTCCGCCAAGCCACACACCAGTCTGACCTGGAACTATATTGCTGCGCTTTCACTGCTGTGAGGTGTCAGTATTCTGGGGGAGTTCCCTTCCTCCAACAGCATTTCATCAATGTGGACCGGAGCAGTTCAAGAAGACAGCTTACAGGCAACATCTCCAGGACAGAGATGGGCATTGTCCAGCCAATTGTGCCCATATCCCTTGAATGAGTTTAAAAAACCCTGTAAAATCTTTTCGTCCAAGTATTTATAGAATTAGCTTTTAATCCAATTACAATTGAATCTATGTCTGCCTGCCCTTCAAGATATTACATTCTCGGTTACTCTCCTGATTTGTATGTAGTTTTGCAGAATTATATATCTTGCTCTTTACACTAAGTCATGAATACACATCAAAAGCATATCAAAAAGAGTATTAGCTTTTATACCAACCCCTGGGGAACACACTTCATCGCTGTCCTCTACTTTCCTTACGTTGATTTTTTTTTCCCCAGGCTGCCACTAGCACTTTAATCTCATAGGCTTCAGTTTTGGAAACAAGTATGCTCTACGACACTTCATTAAACACTTTATGAACGTTCATGTGCCGCAACGTCAAATACATCAAGACTTGCACCAAGTTTCTCCTTTCAAAAAATTCAAATATGTCATTGAAGAGCGATTTTTCATTCATTTTCAAATTTCAGTTGGATTATTGTGTCCACCATCAATTTTAGGCTATCTGGCCTTGTAAGCATGAAGTTTATCCAAGGACCGTGCTGTTTGGCAATTGATGTTGGAGGTTTAACTTTGGCAATTCCAGGAACTTATTGCAAATCCCCTCAGTTTTTAAACTGCACTTAAATGTGTTGCATATTGCTCGGTCTTGAAATTCCCCAAAGCAGCAATGAATGGACATCTTTATTAAACGGTCCTACAATGTTTGCAATCTTTTATTTTTCTAGCATCACCTGCCTATCAAAACAAAAACTGAAAATTGTGACCAGAGCCTCCAGATTGTCTGCATTTTCTTCCTCACTATTCCGTCCGCATTGGATGACTGCACATTTAGCTTAGCGATGGCTGCCCCTCATTCCCTCCTATTTGGAATCTGACTGGAATTGATGTGACTATCAATTCTGCTTTGAAATTTTAAAAATTGAATCTTCCTGAAATGAAAAAAAAAATTAAAGGTGGAAAGCTAAAATAAAACCAGAAACTTATCTGAGAAAAAAAGTACCAGTTAATGTTTTGCATGAAATTTCTTCAATGTTGTACATATGGATCTCTCCTGTACCAACTATTTACTGTTGTACTTTTTTCAATGCTGAATATTTAGGAGTTTAAGTACTCTTAATGGCGCCTTTTTTGAGATGGAAATGTCAATTCAAATCTCATCAGTTGACTTTGTTAGGAAAATAAAATTTTGAAAATGCACAGTAGGTCCGTTACCATTTGAAAGATAAAGTAATCTTCTAACCATGTTTCGAGTTTTTTTGGAAAGTGCTGAACTGACTAAATCCTGCCATTGTATTTATTGATTTTCTTTTATCTTTAATTTAAACAGCGGGCAATAGATTCTTTCAATGCTTTCAACAGTTCGAAGTTCATATTTATGCTGAGTACCAGAGCTGGAGGCCTTGGTATCAACCTTGCAACAGCAGATGTCGTCATTTTGTATGATTCAGATTGGAATCCACAAGTGGATTTGCAAGCTATGGTATGTAGTGGTGCATTTTTCCGGAAAAGTTTGAACAGTTTTTATGGGCCCTTTGGCTTACCCACTTGGTATTTATTTCCTTCAGCAGATTCCTTGTGATTGTAAACTCCAAACTTCTCTCGAGTTATACTCCACCATATTCATTGAAAATGCTGTTTGGCAAACTCGGTTGAAGGTTTAACCTTGGCATTGTTGGCAACCTCCTGCAAAAGGCCTCATTTTTAAAACCGCACTCAAATCTGCCTCACATTGCTGTCTCTTGAAATTTTCCAAAATGAGAATGCATGGACAGTTTTTCCAAAACCGCAATAAACTCTCCAATATCCTCACTAGGTAACTGATTCCTTGTGTCAGACAAACAGCTTTCTGCAGTCTCCAACACCTGTCATGTGGCTCAAGCTCACAGACAGTCTGCCAGCGCATGCCTCTTGGTTTAGGAGAGATGGGTAAAATCGTGAGTGATCTAAACACTTCTGGGCCTGCTCCCGTCCAAAATATTCTCCTTTTCCTTCACCTTGCAGCAGAGGGACAGCAGGACTATCCAGGATAGCGGTGAAAAATATCTCGAGTATCATCGCACATGCAGTGAAAGACTTTCAATCGCAAGTGTACTTTCCTTGTCTCCCAGGAAGACCTGTTAAAGCAACCGCCTTTGTAGGCCAGTCCAGCCATGCTTATTTATCATTGAACAATATCCTCATAATTCCTCCACTGAAATTTATCCATACCAAATGTATGCAACTAGGAACATCCCCATCCCAACCCATGTCACAGGTGGGATCATTGCAGGTAATTAGAATAGTTAGGTGGTTGCCTTTCACCAGCAAGGACTCGATGGGTGAAGGGCCTTTTTCTGTGCTGTTGATCTCAATGATACTATAATTTAGCACATTGAGAATTGACTCATACAGTGCTGAGCCACTTCTTTCCTTACATAGCCATGTATACAAAATGGCCACAAGAGGGTGCAATTACACAAGTAAAAGCTGATCTGTCAGCATTCAAAAGTAGAGCGATTTGAGTTAATATTTCTCAAGGAAATCCTTGGTCAGAAATGTTATTGAAAGTGTAACTTATTTAAAAATTCTATTTTCAGTATAATAGTCTATTGGGATTCTGCAAAGTTTGCTGAACTGTCAGTAGCAATTTCTTTTTCCTGCCTTTATTACACAAAAGATTCTGTTTTTTCATGGCTTGAACTATATGATCAATTTGGCAAATAATAATTTTTATGTTCTCTTACCCAATTAGTTAAAACTGAAGAAAATTTAGGATCATTAATGAAACTTAATTATCTGTAATTCATCAGACCAAAGGAGATTGATAATTACAAAAGAGATTTCAGGTTTTCAAGAGCAGAATTTCATTATTTATGTGCACAGTTGCACTGTTTCTATTGTTTGTTTGAAGTATTTCCTTCCTTTCCTTGTCTTTCCTCTTTTTCTAAAGGGCTTGATGCCTTCCTCAAAATATGTTGCCTCAGATATTAGTCTCCTCCAGTACTTTCCTGTGTAGACAGATGGTATTGACAGTTAACTCTGTTGTGTACAATATTACAACTGAGCCTCATCATACCCTGAAGGGATATTCAAGGGTACAGTGTCTGCAATCGAGTCACTGCACCAGAGTAAAGAGGGTTAATTTTAATCCTTGGTATCTGAAGAGTGCTGAGTCTGTTTGGATTACCCTCAGTATTGCTCTGACCAGCAATACTAACTAGGATTTAAACTTGAACGTGGTCTTTACAACTGCAAATGATTAGTTTTGTTAGTGTCTTATTTGTTTGGGTTACTGAGGATGTTGATTTTAACCTGTTCTTCTGTGGCTTTTATGTATACTTTGGCCAGAATTCTGGAATTCCTTTCCTAATAGCACTCTGGGTATCCTAAAACCACAAGGACTGTGGTCGTTCAGCAAGATGTTACCACCTTCTCATGGGCAATTAGGGATGGCCTGTATCCAATGACTGAATAAAATTATTCTGTCAAATGTACAGACTTCAGGGAGGTTATCAGAACTTTGCATATATCTGCAATTTTATTCTGTGCATATGACACTTAAAAGAACAGCACAATTTTTTTTTACAAATAGGACCGCGCACATCGTATTGGCCAAAAGAAAACAGTTCGTGTATTTCGGCTTATCACAGACAACACCGTGGAAGAGCGGATTGTGGAAAGAGCAGAGATGAAACTGCGACTTGATTCCATTGTTATTCAGCAAGGTAGGACTGCATCGCTGACTGGGGAAATATAGTTAGGCCAGCCAATATATCCAATCTGTTGAATTCCCAAGTGTGACAAAACACTCTTCTGGACTTAGAAACATTGGGATGGATTTTCACCATCGCGTAAGGAAAGTTAGAAAACTTGTCTTCTTTAAAAATATCCCCACTTGCTGTATTGTCATTCTAAGGGGTGAGGGCACTGTAGATTATGGTCTACTGGCTTCAGTTGGCAATGCAGATAGTAGATAGTAAGGTTGGCAGGCTGGAATGCCTTTCCCTATTTACTGGGACATTAATTCAGTTTTAGAATGAAATATCACAGGCCCAAAGGCTCATCCATCATCCCAGTGCAGATACCTGCATGGTCCCAATGCTCCCCATGCTGTTCCATTCCTTCTATTCTCTGATACTTCCATGCTCCCTTATATTCTCTCATGCCACCTATATATCCTCCCGAGCCGTTCACCCACTGTCTGCTGTGGGCAGACTTTAAAAATCATATCTTTGAAACGGAGATTAAAAGAACTAAGCTTCTATTTAAGCACTTGAAAAAAAACGTCATTCACAAAATTAATTTAAAGACTTAAATCCCTTAAAGTGATCAATCTGTTGAAACCATGTTTAAGGCAGATAATCCTTTACAATATCTTAAACAGTCAATCAAATGTTCTGATGAGCTTCTGAAGTCCAGCCGAGCATTCACAATAGGCTCAACTTTCAAAACAAACCTTGAAACTGAAGGAACGAATACTTTTCTCCTTCAAACCACATGAGATATCCTGTCAATGAAAACAGTCTAAGAACAACAGATTGTAGCCGCCTTATTCTCTAATTGAAAGTTGCTGAAGGTTTTCAATTTAAAGGATTTTGGGCATTTAAATCACTTCAGATTATTATACTAGAGTTTTTTTTTTCCAGTTTTGAATGTGTTTTCTCTCCGTGAAGAACAACATATAATACTGGTCAATGTAATGGTTAATGTACCTTTCCAGGACAAAGCCCTATAATCAGTCAGTGCAGCAAACACACACCTTTCTTATAATACAACATATAAGTATTGCAGAAAAAAAATTGCTATATATTGAAAAGCCTGTCACTGAAAGGGTATCAGCATCAGGTTGCCTTTTACTGTTTGCCCACCCAGGATTTGGGTTCCACTGTGGGTCACATTTCCTCTGAGCCATGGCTGAAGGGTTTGACTCTACTAAAATTTTGGTGGGGTGACGGTGGGCTTTGAACTGCCCACCACCTCTTTGGAGCCAGTGAGGGTGTCAGTGCTGTGTACAGGCTGACTCCCTTACCTTTATAACATGCCAGCAAAAAAAGGTGCTTGAAATTGGAATGGGAATCCCAGAATTGGGTGTCACCTGCCATTTGGTGAACATAAGCATTTACGTGACTTACCTGTAGTGGAATAGTGATCTTCATGTTATCACTTACACAGCCAATATGTTCCTATTGTAAAATGGTGGATTATTGAATGCATTTTGAGAAACACCAAGGAAGATTGGCTTAGTTATAGAATCATGGAGATGTACAGCACGGAAACAGACCCTTCGGTCTAACTTGTCCATACTGACCAGATGTCCTAACCTAATCTATTCCCATTTGCCAACACTTGGCCCATATCATTCTAAACCCTTCCTACTCATAAACCCATCCAGATGCCTTTTAAATGTTATAATTATACCAGCCTCCACCATATCCTCTGATTGCTCATTCCATACTAGCACCACCCTCTGCGTGCAAAAGTTGCCCCTTAGGTCCTTTTTGGACTTTTCCCCTCTCACCCTAAACCTACGCCCTCTAGTTCTGGACTCCCCCACCCCAGGGAAAAGACCTTGTCTATTTGCTGTATCCATGCCCCTCATGATTTTATAAACCTCTGTATGGTCACCCCTTCAGCCTCCAACTCTACAGGGAGAACAGACCCAGCCTTCAGCCTGTCCCTATAGCTCAAATCCTCCAACCCTAGCAACATCCTTG
Source organism: Chiloscyllium punctatum (assembly GCF_047496795.1). Classification (NCBI taxonomy): domain Eukaryota; kingdom Metazoa; phylum Chordata; class Chondrichthyes; order Orectolobiformes; family Hemiscylliidae; genus Chiloscyllium; species Chiloscyllium punctatum. The sequence goes on from NC_092763.1 coordinate 52,417,092, forward strand.
TAAATTTTTTCTGAATCCTTTCAAGTTTCACAACATCCTTCCGATAAGAGGGAGACCAGAATTGCACGCAATATTCTAAACATGTATCAATCATCATTGTAGTTTGTCATTGCAAAATAGAGATTTTGCACGTTGTTTTGTCATATGTTACCAGATTTTTTCCCTATAGCTAGAAGCAATAGGAGGTTAATAAGGTCACAATATAAATGGATCTGATCCAGCCTCCAATGTGCTTGTCAAAAAACAGGAACAAATTGTACACATCTGCAAGAGAAATATGTTTCTAGTCCTTTGTTCAGTTTGATTCATTATTGATACTTGCTTTACAATAAATAGAATTCAGTCTTTGTTTTGAAACAATTAGAAACTACCCTTTTTAAGGCAAATTTTGCAGTCCCCTGTACTATGGGCAAAAGTGATCGCCACTTTATATATAAGAAGATCCCACAAAACCCAGTGAGATGGAGGAATAAGTGATCTTGATTGAAGGGGAATTATTGGTTAGGTCAGTAGGAGAATTTCCTCCCAATCTTTAAATGGTCCTGTCGGGTCTTGACTGACATTAAAACAGACGAACAAACAAGCAGTCTCAGGTTGTAAGTTTGATCGCTGAGCTGGTAGGTTTATTCTCAGACGTTTCATCACCGTGCTGGATAACATCATCAGTGAACCTCTGTCGAAGCGCTGGTGTCCTGTCCTGCTTTCTATTTGTGTGTCTTGGTCTGTTAAGGTGAGTGATATCATTACTTAAACGGGCCACAACACACTGCAGCACCACAGGCAGAAGAAGAAAAATACCTATACAGCATAGTCATGAACAAGTACCCAATAAACACAGTTTGCCGATTCTTAAACAGCAAACCCAAACAAGAAGACACAACACGTCTAAAGACTCTATCCACACCACCATACATCAAAGACAACTCTGAGATGACTACCAGACTACTTCAACCTCTTGGCATCATGGTAGCCCTCAAACCTACCAACACACTGAAACAGCTACTAATGAACCTAAAGGACCCTGTACCAACAACCAGCAAATCGGATATCATACAAATTATCCTGCAAGGACTGCAACAAACACTACCTCAGACAGACAGGCAGGAAACTAGCCACCAGGATACATGAGCACCAACTAGCCACCAAATGATGTGACTCTCTCTCACTAGTATCCTTACACACAGATGAGGAAGGACACCACTTTGACTGGGACAAAGCATCCATCCTAGGACAGGCTAACAGAGACATGCATGGGAATTCCCAGAGGCCTGGCATTCTAACAGGAACTCTGTCAATAAACACATCAATTTGGACCCCATTTTCCAACCTCTGAGAAAAAGAGCCGGAACTGATATCTCCCACCTTAACAGACCAAGACTCATAAATAGAAAGCGAGACAGAACACCCGCACTTCAATGGATGCTCACTGATGGTGGTACCTAGCATGGTGATGAAACATCTGAGAACAAACCTATCAGCTCAACGAGCAAACTTACAACCTGAACCTCAACCTGAGCTACAAATCTTCTCAAAAATTGCAAACAAGCAGTCTTACCTGCACCAGTCTAATTCAGGTCTTAGAGAAGGCAGTGAGCACACAGACCTCCGAACTGTTTATTGAAAGTGCTATCAATTGGACCAAATTGACAAATATTTAAATGATATGAAAATCTTTTGACTTTGCTCCATTGAGTATTTCTACACATGAGGCACCAATTCACAAACATCCAACCTTACATTCCAGTACGAGATTGTGGTTGTATTTTAAAGACCCAAAATGAACTTATATGAGCTGTACTTACGAACAGCTCCTTTATATTGTCTTTTGTCGTGTTCCAACTTGCAAACGGATTCCAGAATGGAGCCTGTTTGCAAATAGGGAACCAACTCTGTAATTAGCATTGTAACCACACCTGGATTTTGAACTTTAAACTTTCACCGGGTAGAGCATCATTACCATAAACATAGTCACTGTAGGAGCTAGTAATTGTCAACAAGATCAGGGCTGGGAAACAAGGATGCAAAAAAGTTGCACTTTATAAAGGAAAGAGAGTTGTTAAACTTGATGTTCTTGTTTCAGTTTGTAGCTGACCAAGTCATTGTGTGCTGTACTGAGATTTATATGGAAGGACAGTACATATCTAAACTGCTATTTTTTCATATTCTCCCAACTTTATCTTTTGTTTTCACCAAGGTAGGTTATGTGACTTGGGAAAATTACTTTTCATGAAGACATCCAGTTTTGACATCAAGCAACCCCAATTAAAGTTAATGCAAAGCACTTCCTGTGCTGTACTGCATCGCATTGACAATTATAGATCAGCATCCTCATTTTCATTATCTCACACTGGCCGCTGATTGAGATAGCAAAACACTGCTTGATTGAATTGTTCTTGTGCTGTTGACACTTAACTAGGAATGGGGATGCAACTTCCTGAATCATACCTGAATACAAGTTCATTCAGTTCTCTCTCTCTCTCTCTGTTGCTTTTACCTCTCCTCACTTCCTTCCCCTCTTTCTTTTGCTACCCCCAACACAACACACACACATAAGTAAACACACAATCCTGACTCGCAACATAATTAATGTTTGAACCTAGTTGTATACTTGTACAAGAACTGGATGATATGAATTTGCTGCATTTATTCAGGTCACAACTAGCACTTGCATCATATAATATGACATTCACCCATAATTCCATTACTTTTGACAGACTTGATATAATCAAACCTGTGACATTTGGCACCATAACACCAATTTTCACAGCCACCAGAGTCAATTTTATTTGACATCTGTCTTTATTACAGGAGAACCTGACTACCCTTAACTGTACCACATCATCTCTCTGTAAATTGGCAGCTAACATACAAGTGAATTCAGAGGTCATCTGTCGGCATATGAAGAGTGAAAAGGGTTGTCAGGAGCAGTGGTGCTGATAAGGGACCTAAATGAAGATGTATTAGTGGAGGCAGAGGCATGGCTGATGTATTACTGAGGACTTTACATTAGCAAGGGAAAGGACTGTGCCAAAGCTACTGTAAGCAAGGAGATTGTTGGGATACGAAATGTGACAAAAACAAAGAGGTAGTATAGGAAAAGTGGTCGTAATTAAAATGGATAAGTCACCCTGTCTGGTCGGGAGGTATCATTAGTTGCTGAGGGAAGACAGAGTTGAAGTTGAGATTGTCAATCCTTCGGATCCTTGTCAATCCACCTTAACAGCAATTAGATTAGATTAGATTAGGTTCCCTACAGTGTGGAGACGGGCCTTTGGCCCAACAGGTCCACACTGACCCTCCGAAGAGTAACCCTACATTTACCCCGATTAATGCATCTAACACTATGGGCAATTCAGCAATTCACCTGACCTGCACATCTTTGGACTGTGGGAGGAAACCCATGCAGACACTGGGAGAATGTGCAAAATCCACACAGACAATCGCCCGAGATGGGAATCGAATCCAGGTGCCTGGTGCTGTGCGACAGCAGTGCTAGCCACTGTGCCACCCCCAATTAGGAATGGGCAATAAATGCTTATCTAGCCAGCGAAGCCCACATCTCATAAATACATTTTTAAAAGTGTTCCAATCCTCCTTAGTTACAAGGCGGCATTTGTTGTCAAGAGGACTGCAAATGTTACACCTTATTCAAAAAGGAAGAAGCTGATAACCTTGAATTTAAGGGCTGGTTAATTTACAGTTACCTGTGGGAAAGCTCTCAGATGCAGTAATTCGGAGAAAATTAACAGTCCATCATCCATTAGCCTGAATGAATAAAGGAGGGCCAGCACACATCTGTTAAGGGTAACTTCTGCATTACTAACTTGATTGAGCTTTAATGGACAGGGTGGATAGGGGCTCGTGCTGTTGATGTGTATTTAGACTTTGGAAGGATACTTGATAAAGTCCTACAAATCAAGCTTGTTAGTCAAAGTGACACTGCACAAAAACAGCATAGACATAAAACAGAGAGATATAGTGAATGGCTGTGTTTTTTCCTGGTGGGAGATATATCATGGTATTTCCTAGTGTTCAGTTTGGTAGAGTCATCACTGTTTTGATATATATTACTTTGATTTGGTGCGGTGCATAACTTTTGATATTTGCAGATATATAAAACTTGGCAGTCACTAAACAGATGATGAAAGGTTTCAAGAGGATATAAATAAACTCATGCAAAGGGTGTGCACATTGCAATTGAAATTCAATGTGAATGCTATCCCCTGGTGGGATGAATGAGGAGAGAGAATGTGAATTAAATGGTAACATTTTATCGAGGTTACATGAAGTCCGAGATCTGGGAGTGTTCATGTGTAAATATTTGAAGGTAGGAAGACAGTTTAACAAATGAGTTTTCCCAGGCTTAATAAATGGAGGTATAGAGTATAAAAGCCAGATGGTTCTGCTAATTGAAACATTAGTCTGGCCTAATTTGGAGAATTGTGTCCAGTTCTGGGAATCTGAAGAATTCAAATGCTATGGAGACGATACACACAATTGACGATGGTTTCATGGTCATCATTAGACTTTATTTTATTGGATTCAAATTCTACCACATGCCATGGCTGAATTTGAACTCAGATCCCCAGAACATTACTTGGGTCCGGGATTAACAGAGTGAATAGAGTGTTGAGTTGGAAAGAACCCAGTAGGTCAAGCAGCACCACAGAAGCAGGGGAGTTAATGTTTCAGGTTGGAACCTTGCACCAGTCCTGATGAAAGGTTCCGATCTGAAATGTTGACTCCCCTCCTCCTCCTCTGCTGCTCTTTCCAGCTCAGCATTCTATCCACACTGTTGACTCCAGCATCTGTAGTCCTCACTATCTCCAAGTCTCTGGATTAACAGTCTAGTGAAAATACTACTAGGCCTCCCTTAGAATGGTCACGGACAAAAGATATCTCTGTTATTTGATTGGAGAAATTAAGGTTCTTCATTTTCGTGCAGAAAAGGTTAAGAGGAGGTTAATAGACATCTTAAAAGTCAAGAAGGGTTCTGATATATTAAATGAAGAGAATCTTCTTGATAACTAAGGAGCCTATAACCAGATGCCAACGATTAGCAAACTAACCAGAAGTGACATGAGGTAAACTTATTAACATATCAAATAGTTAAGATTTGAAGTGCAGTGCCTGACTGTGTGATGGAAATAGTTTCAACAATAGTCTTAAATAGAATTAGTTAAATACCTGACAGAGAAAGAAATTGCCAGACTGTTGGAAATAAATTGAGAGTGAAACTCATGGGATTGCTCTTTGATAAAACTGAAACAAGCTGAATGTGCTCAAAAGCCTCCTATGCTGCACAGCTCCATGATTCTGTGTGTAACACAAACACTTTATACAACGTCCAAGCTCACTTCCTGATGATCCAGACCTGAATGACACTATGTTTGGTGTGCTACCAAGCTATGCACTACAACTCACAACCTGTGTTCAATTAGTCATTCTCAGCTTTGGTAGCCATTAAGATGACACAATTGGTCTTTTCTCATTTCCCATTTTCTCCCAGCAGTACACTATAAGCCAGAGAAGGGGGATGCATTCAGAATTCTCACCATGAATGATATCTGTTGAATCCTGCTTGAAATTGTATGCATTATGATGGGAACTGGTCAGAACCATAGTTAGACTCTCTGCTTGGAGTACTGAGAGCAGATCTGGGCACTACACTTGAGGCAGGATATATTAGGAGAAGGTGAAGTGCTGGAGATCAGAGCTAGGTAGGTGGTGCTGGAAAAGCACAACAGGCCAAGCAGCATCCGAGGAGCAGGAGAATCGCGTTTCGGGCATAAGCCCTTCTTCAGGATTCCTCAGATGCTGCCTGACCTGCGGTGCTTTTCCAGCACCACACTCTTGATGCAGGATGTATTAGCCTTGGAGGGACAACACAGCATAGGTCTAAAAGAATAATACCTGGACTTCAGGGGTTAAAAGTTATTAGGAGAAATTACAGAAATTGGGCTGTTTTCTCTAGAATTTAGAGGGTTAAGAGGTGATATGATTGAAACCTTAAAAATATTAACAGGAAAAGATAGGGTAGATAAAGAGAAACTATTTCCACTTGTGCGGATTCAGGAACAATGGGTCATAGTCTGAGAATTAGGCCTAACCATTCAGGAGAGATGTTAGGAAGCACTTCTGCACACAGGATGGTAGATGTTTGGAAGTTTCTTCCACAAACAGCAGTGGATGCTGTGTCAGTTGCTAGTTTTAAATACTAAACAAAGTTTTGTTAAGCAAAAAGTATTAAGGAATATGGGCCAAAGGCAGAAAGGTATATGGAGTTAGGCCACAGATTAGCCAGGATCACTGTGAATGATGGAACAGGTTTGAGGGCTGAATGCCCTATTCCTATTCCTGTGTTACTGCATCTGCCCTGGAAGATGATGCAGGTGAAGTCAGCAGGTACTCACATGTGAAGCTGATTGGGTGAGGTAATAGAGTACAACTGCGGCACTCGTATCCATAACATGTGTTACTGCGGTCAATGAAGACAAGTCTGGCAATGAGAGGATGAAGGGAAAGTGAATGAACTTGCACTTTGTTTCTCTGGTCTTAGCAGAGATATTCACATGGTTATTATTATCGCCATGAACTATTTCATGCCAGTAATCCAGAAGTTACCTGACAGGCTCCTTTTTGTTTTGCTTTTATTCTTCTCAGAACATAGAACTTAGAACAATACAGCACAGAATAGGCCCTTCGGCCCTTGATGTAGCGCCAACCTGTGAACTATTCTCAGCTCGTCCCCCTACACTATCCCATCATCATCCATGTGCTTATCCAAGGATTGTTTAAATCTCCCTAATGTGGCTGAGTTGACTACATTAGCAGGTAGGGCATTCCACGCCCTTACCACTCTCTGCGTAAAGAACCTGCCTCCGACATCTGTCTTAAATCTATCATCCCTCAATTGTAGCTATGCTCCCTCGTACAAGCTACGGTCATCATCCTAGGAAAAAGACTTTCACTCTCTACCCTATCTAATCCTCTGATAATCTTGTATGTCTCTATCAAATCCCCTCTTAGCCTTCTTCTTTCCAATGAGAACAGACCCAAGTCTGTCAGCCTTTCCTTCTCAGACCTTCCCTCCAGACCAGGCAACATCCTGGTAAATCTCCTCTGCACCTTTTCCAATGCTTCGACATCTTTCCCAAAATATGGCAACCAAAATTGTACACGATATTCCAAGTGTGGCCGCACTTGTATAGTTGCAGCATGATATTGCGGCTCAGGAACTAAATCCCTCTACGAATGAAACCTAACACACCATATGCCTTCTTAACAACACTGTCAACCTGGGTAGCAACTTTGTTCCACATGGGAACAACAGTCTATGTAGATGGACTCCAAGATCCCTCTGCAAATTCACACTACCAAGAATCTTTCCATTGACCCAGTATTCTGCCATTCTGTTATTCATCCCAAAGTGCATCACCTCACATTTATCTGCATTGAACTCCATTTGCCACCTCTCAGCCCAATCCTGCAGTTTATGCAAGTCCCCCTGCAACCTGTAACATTCTTCCAAACAGTCCACTACTCCACCGACTTTAGTATCATCTGCAAATTTACTAATCTATCCACCTATGCCGTCATTTGTAAAAATGACAAACAGCAATGGTCCCAAAACAGATCCTTATGACACACCACTAGTAACCGGACTCCAGGCTGAATATTTTCCATCAACCACCACTTGCTGCCTTCTTTCAGAAAGCCAGTTTCTAATCCAAACTACTAAATCAGCCTCAATTCCATGCCTCTGCATTTTCTCCAATAACCTACCATGTGGAACCTTATCAAAGGCTTTACTGAAGTCCATGTATACCATGTCAACTGCCTTACCCTCATTTACATACTTGGTCATCTTCTCAAAAAACTCAGAGGTTTGTGAGACACAACCTGCCCTTGACAAAACCATGTTGACTATCCGAAATCAGATTGAAATCATTTAATTGAGTTACTGTTTATTTAATGGAGTAAAATAATCAGAGCAAGTTAGAGTTTTTTTTTAAAATCCAATTTGTTTCAAAAGTACATCTAGACATTTGGCAATTTTTTTATTTTATTAGGCAGGCTGATTGACCAACAGACCAACAAACTAGGCAAAGATGAAATGCTACAGATGATTCGCCATGGTGCAACCCATGTCTTTGCCACCAAAGACAGTGAGCTAACAGATGAGGACATTGACACTATATTGGAGAGAGGAGAAAAGAAGGTATCACAACCAAATATTTAATGAGTCCATGTTTTCCTGCTTGTTTCGTTCTTAACGGTCAGCTACTAAATGACTTGTTCCCTGTATTTCTTTTCTATGTGAATGTTGTGATGTAAGGAGAGAACTATTCAATGTTTGGAAATTCCGTATTCTCTCTTTCTTCAAGTAGTGCAGGTTGAACCATGATTCTGACCTTTGACAATGTTGACATGTTACCTGACTCTAGATGGAGGGTATTTTGTCTGAGCCTGATACTGTCCACACATACTTCCAGCAGGGTTACTGGCTAGTGATTCAGGCAGGAATATTCGTTTGTGGTTTTTCTCCTTGTGAATTCAGGTGTTCTGAAGTTGACAGAAGTCTCCTGCTGTTAGCCCAGTTAACAATGGCCAAAGATCAATCTTGAGCCTTTCTTGGTCTGTGTGAATAAACTGTCCACTGTTTAACAGGTCAGGCCATCAGGGGAGTCACCTTCAGATTTTAGGCATTGTGAATTTCCTGTGCCTCTCTCCCTGACTCAATTATTAATGTAAAGCATTACGTATACTGACTAAAGCTCAGAAACACCTTTTTCTAATGTTTAATTTCTATTTTTTATCTTTTTAATGCTATCATTTTATTTGGAACCTGACTATTGATGGTCTTAGGCTGCAGCCTGAAAATGTAATTGAAGAAAATTATTTTCTCCATTATAGACAGCTGAACTGAAAGAACGTTTGCAAAATCTTGGTGAGAGTTCTCTTCGATCGTTTACAATGGAAACAGAAAGTTTATATAGTTTTGAAGGTGAAGATTACAGAGGGAAACAGAAGGTATGTGTTATTAACTTTTGAGTTTAATACTACTATTGAGCGTCTTTTGAATATGTAATTTTTTTAAAAAATGAGCTTTAATTCCTTCAGCATATCAGTACTGCAAGCTAAAACTATCACCATTTCAGTGACCATTTCTGATATTTAGCATTCCAGGCAAAGCACACTTAAATCTAACTGCTGATCCTTGGCACCTTACAGAGAAAACTTTGTTGCTGTGCCACATATAGATATATTTCTGCTGAGCAGTTCTGGGTTTCCTGTATATGGCAGGAAGTTTAGTGGCAGGCTGCCCTGCATATTTAAACACACTGACCCAACAAGAGGGATTAGAATCACAGCAGGATCAGGTGATTTGACAGAAGATCCCACTCAAATTAGTGAAGGAAAAAAGTTTGTGAAAGTAGGTGCAGTTAGTCACGTAGAACCTGTCGGGAGAAAGTTTGGAATAGGATGCAGGATGATGTGAAAAACATCAGGAAATTAAAAATGCTGTCATTAAAAGGCGGAGGATGTTGTAGAATGAATTTTCTGCAATCCCCTCCCAAAACAGGTGGGATAACAATGAATGGCTCAGGTAATGCCCGTAATATGCAGGAAGCATTTTCACAAAGTCCCATCATCAACTGTTGATGCTTCCTACAACCGTGTGAATGGGCACATGAAAAGCATATGCCACCCTCTGCACAATAGTGGATTTGGAACCACCTTATCCTCAAATGTAACCTCCCTCTAGTGATGCAAAGAATGTGTGCCACTCTTCAGTTTGTTCCACATCTTCTCTGTAGTTTCCTCAAAGCGTTGCTTTCAAAGTAGTGCTAATGCTTTTTTGATTTTTTTCACAAATGTGTTCACATATTGTGAATATTGACAATTTGACAGCTGGTGGAATTATCCCTTGTTGCAAAGTATGTCAGATCATTTTGTGTATTTGCTTAATTACTGGCTTTAAAAATCGCTGTCTGAGCTGAGCCAAAGTTCTCATGTTTAGAACTATCTGTTGTCCAAAATATTCTCTCATAGGTTGCAAATTTCTGTTGAAATTTGCCAATAGACCCTTCTTGAAGCCTGTTCATTCCAACTTTCAGACAATCTGCTCAAAGGTTGTAGTAGGAGATAAAGTATTATTGAAGGTCAGAGTTCCACAGAAATAGAAACTGGGAAATTTTATGATGCGTTATTTGTACTGAATAAGGAAATACAGACTATCTGGATCAGCCACTTTCACTATAAAAGGGGTGTACCTTTTTTTTATTTGCTCTGCTGATCAATCCTTAATCCATTCATGGAATTCTACAATAGTTGATGAAAGTTGAGTAATTAAAATACTTGGCTTCAGAATGTTGGCTTTTGATCTGGAATATAAATGTAGTAATAACCCATAAATAAATTGAGCAGAACATGTCTTGTTGATGTCACACCTTAACCACATGTGAAAGCATCATTGGCTCCAATAACCACTCATCTGTTTGGTTACTAAACAAGATTTAATTGAGGTTAAATAACTCAGAATCATTTACATTCCATTGGTAGTAGATGGTAATGATCATGAATCAGAAACCAGTAGAGAGCTAATGAACCTAGCTGTTAATTTTTATTCCAGAGTTATTATTCATTAGCAAGCAGATAAACTGACCAATTACTCATTCAGATATGCAAACAATTATATTTCTAACATACTACCTATATGCAAAAATATACACTTCAAAAGATCACTCAACTTCAGACATAACATAAAGACTATTTTTCCTGTCCTTTTAATCGCACCATAATGCACTCCGACATACTGAGCTCCATCTATAATTTCCCTCCACATATCTTCTCTATTTCTGTTAAATTGATACAATTGGACAGGGCAAACAAGGCAAGGGATGCTGAATGGTAAGACCTTAGGAAGCACTGAGGAGCAGGAGGACCTTGGTGTGCATGTCCACAGTCACTTAAGGTAGGAGGACAAGGAGATAAAGTAGTTAAGAAGGCATAAGAGATACTTACCTTTATTAGCAGAGGCATTAAGTTTAAGAGCAGGAAGGTTATGTTGGAACTGCATAAAAGTTGGTTAACCCACAGCCAGAGTATTATGTGCAGTTTTGAAATCCACGTTACAGGAGGGTTGTGATTATACTGGAGAGGATGCAGAGGAGATTTACCAGAATGTTGCCTGGGATGGAGAGTTAGGGATGGGATAAACTGGGGCTGTTTTCCTTAGAACAAAGGAGTCTGAAGGGAGAGGCATGATTGAAATGTATAAAACTATGAGGGGCATAGGTAGGGAAGACAGACAGAGCTGTTCCCCATAGCAGATTGATTAATGCCAAGGAGCATAGATTTAAGCTCAGGGGAGGAGGTTTAGAGGAGATGTGAAGAATCTTTTTTCATCAAGAAGGTGGTGGAAATCTGAAACTTACTGCCTTTAAGAGTGGTAGAAGTGGAAACCCACAAATTATTTAAGAAGTATTTGGATGTGCAACTCTGATGCCAAGGCATACAAGGCTGAGACCAAGCGCTAGAAAATGGGATTAGAATAATTAGAATAATTTAGACTAGCATAGACTCACTGGGCTGACTGGCATTTTTCCTGTACTATACATCTCTATGATTCTGTGATGTGTTAAGGTACAGCAATTAATTATGAAGGCCAATGGAATTTCAGTCTTTATTGCAAGGGAATTGGAACGTAAAAGTAGGGAAGTGTTTCTACAACTGTACATAGTATCAGTCTGACTACATATAGAATACAGTGTACAGTTTTAGCCTTTTTTAGGAAAGGATATACCAGTGAATCAGAGAATTTTCTCTCAGTTGATCGTACAATGAATGCACTCAATAAACCATTGCCACATTCATATTATATGTGACCAGGTTTTCATTTACATCTTGAACAGGTGACCACCTATACCCATAACAGTGGCTCACATTTTCTGCTCAGTGTACAGAGGAACCTCGACTATCCGAAGGACATGGACGGGGAGTATTTCGTTCGGTTAATCGAATGCCCGGACAATCGAGGTTCCTCTGTATATGTCAGTCACCATATTTGGACACTTCAAAGGTTGCCTTATGTGCTGTGGGGCTTGCATATCAAATTTAATGATCTTGTTGTCAATTTTAAATGCAGAGTGTTAATAAAATTGTTCTTTTTTTAAAAAAATGAACAGATAGGTTTAACGGAGTGGATTGAACCTCCCAAACGAGAGCGGAAAGCCAATTATGCAGTAGATGCATATTTCCGAGAAGCTTTACGTGTCAGTGAGCCAAGAGCACCAAAGGTAACGGGCTGAAAAAACCTGTTTACAAAGTAAAAGCCAAAAGAACTGCGGATGCTGTAGTTCAGAAACAAAAAAAGAAGTTGCTGGAAAAGCTCAGCAGGTCTGGCAGTATCTGTGAAGAGGAATCAGCGTTAACGTTTCTGGTCCGGTGACTGTTCCTCAGAACTGATCGGTACCTAACGTTAGCCACCAACAGTCTCTATTAACAGCGTTTCACCCTCCTAGCCCTTTGGTTATCCACTCCTTTATCTGTCAAACTGTTCTTCTTTCTCTGGGCTCCATCCTCGCCTATCGTTTATTCCTTACCTCCTCCCCTGCATATAAACTGACATTTTCCTGGTTACCATCAATTCTAGGAAGGGTCACTAGACCCGAAAAGTTATCTCTGATTTCTCTGCATAAATGCTGCCAGACCTGTTGAGCTTTTCTAGCAACTTCTGTTTAGTTTATGTTTTCAAAGGATAGTTTGAATTTAAAATGATGGTGTTTAAGGTTATGTTTAGTAGTTTGTGATGGTTAGAACTATCAAATTATACAAAGCTTTCATCATGTGATAGTATACTTCCTGGGTACCTTATCCTCTTTGATTTCCTTGGAGAATGCACATCTGTAGCAGGTTGCTGACGATGATGCATAGAGAAGAGTTTGCCCTATCTGTATGAAAATTGTAAACCAGTTTTATGAAGAATGAGATTTGTGATTTTGTTGCATCATGCTCACAGGGTAAATTTCCTCTCCTGTTCTACACGATTATTTGAATTACCTCTCAGAATATCAGAAGAAACTTTTTTTTCCTGTCAGAAAATGTGCAAGTTGACTATTGATGTGTTTGGTCTTGGGGTAAATAATATTCACAGAACGGTTGTTCAGTTACTATATTCTTGCCCTTTGTACTTTCTCGTCAATGCTCCCTCTTTCAAAGCCTGCTTACATTTTTGCCTTTGATTGTGGCATTGGTCCCCTGGCTCTCTCAACTCTTTTATCTCCTTCTAAAGCATTCCCCAAAGTTCTTCTATATCATGAGCATTGAATAAATACAAGCTTTTATTTGATGAAATGATTAAAAATACTGCACTGATGTCTACACTGAGGGAACATTAAAAGACATCTTTGGTTTTGAAAGTAAATCATGGTGCAAGAATTCAGACATGGCATTCCCCTGTCTCATCACATGAAGTTGTCTTGTTTAATTTTTATTTGAACATCCTCTCAGCTCAGCATTCTTCGTAACATTTGTCTTGGGTTTCCAGGAATTTCAATTTGAACAGCATAAATATGAAGATACATAGAAACAGTGAGCAAGAGGCCATTCAGCCCCTCCAGTGTGTTTCACCGTTTAATAAAGATGTGGCTTATCTGATTGTAATTTCAAATCCACATTCACACCTAACATTGATGACCTTTTACTCCCTTGCTTAATAAGAATTTATACATGTCTGCCTTAAAATTATTCATACACTTTATTTTCACCATCTTTTCAGGAAGAGAATTCCAAAGACTCTCAACCTTAAAAAAAAATCACTTAATCTCTGTTTTAAATCTATTTTTAAACCGGTGATCACAATTACTAGATTCTCCTTTAAAGGGGAAATTCCTGTCGACATATAATCTGCTAAAATGCCTCAGCATCTTTCAATTTTCAGTCAAATTGCCTCTTACTGTTCTAACTACCAGGAGAAAAGAATTACTTTCCAACCCTTCCCCATAAGATAACCAGAATTTGTCTTGTAAACCATTTCTGAAAGTTCTTTGGTCTACTGATAGCAATAGAAAGACAAATTGAATGGACGAATGAATTAGATTTATTGTCACATGTGCTTTCATGAGTACAGTGAAAAGTTTACAAGTTGCCACTTATGGTGCCATTTTAGTATAAATGTACAGATTCTTAAGTACAAATTCTTAGGAAAAGGTAGAAAAAAAAGTAAAAATTCCAGCATTACAGACCTTCAAAAGTACAAAATCTCAGTGATAAATTTGAAAAATAAAGAAATAAAATAACTAGAATAACAGTATTTAAAAAAAAATTAAGACCCAAGTCCACTTGTGTGTGACATATAACAAGTGACTATTCAGTTACTGACCATTTTACCCCATTTAACAAAAGTTAGAATTCAAAATCCCCTTTGATCATCAGAGACAATTCCAACTCAGTCAGAGTTATTGCGTGGAATTTTCCCATTTTTAGTTAATGCATTTTGTCAAGTTTTCTAGCGTCCAGACCGCCACAGCTCAGAACAACTTTTTTCTTGCAATTACAATTACAATTATTGAAACCAGGTTTTTGCGTGCCTTTTTAGGGAATTATGGGGCAGGAGGGAGCTTGTCACTGTCGTTGATCTCTGGTGTGCCCATCATTGGTGCCATATTTAAAGCCTAGCTGCAGTACAGATACTGCTGACCAGGAACTGCCCCTCACTTTGTAGTGATCAACTGTTATCACCAAGAGCATAGCCTGGAGTAAAGGAAAACCCGCTCCCCATATGGGCGCAGAGACATGGAGATCTTAATGGAGAGCAAGGCTGACTTTTTTTCCTGTGAATTACCACAGGAGATGAGATCACCAGAGCACGTTATTGAACTAACAGGGTCACCCAGGAGTGCAGGAAGAAGGCTGATGATCATCTGTACTCTCCAAGGGTAAATGCCACCGTCTCCTCACTCAGAGACCACCACTCACTCTAACTGTGCACATGTCTCTAACTAAGGCTCATAGACTGCAAGGTGTAGTGTGGCAATCGTCAAGTACGTGCAATCGTCAAGTACGTTCAATCGTTCTCACCCACCTCATCCTCCCAAAGTGCAAACATTCCTAACCTTTGCGTTTCCTACTCACTCTTCTGCTAAAGCTTAACCTCTTACATCTGAATTGAACTCCTTCCATTGTCTCAATGCAGGAAACATTGACCCTCTCTATTCTGTACCAGTATCTCCACAGACACTGTCGACTTGAACTTCCAGACTGGTTCAACTTGAACTGCAGGACTGACCACGGCCAGATTCCCAGACTGTAATAGAACCAAGCACCTGACTGACCATGGCCAACCCCATGGACTGGGATCAGATGAGTGCTTGAACTGACTGTTGCGGTACATCCTGTGTATCCTATTCACTTCACTTTGTTTTGCTTCCCTTTGACTTTTACACTTGGCCATTTGCTTGAAGCACTTGCAGTGTGTTTGCAGTGTAAACTGTGGCATATACTGGGGATGTGACATTGACCGCATGGTACCAAACAGCACATGTCCACTCACTTGCCTGTTCAATATTGGCCAGCATCACAAGCTGTCTGCCTCTTCTTCTGTATTTAAAAGCAATGTAAACTAGGTAAAGGCTAGTCTGTAAGTCAATGAGGACATGCCAAGAAAGCAGTGTGAAGTAGACAGAGGCAGGTGGCCTCAAGTTAAGTGCAAGGTAATTTTGTGCTAAGAAAGCAAGCCAACAGTCATAAAGTGACTGCTGAGTAGATGCATTTGTGTCCCAGCATGCAAACTGAACGTTGTGCAAACACACAATTCACGGGAGCCCATGAACTCCACAGCAAAATGTTGAAGAGCTGAACTGGTGCATGAGCTAGTCTGATGGCAGGCATGACGATGTGGTAAGGCTGGTGGTTGGCCACTGCCAACTGTGAATGAGAGGTTACCATGGAGCATGCAAGGATGTGTTGTGAAGAAGCAGTTAAATGAGGCCAGGATAGATAAACTGCAGCTGCAGCTACCAGGTACCTGCTCTGAACTATATGTGGGCAGTTGTGCCATCTCGCTTCTTGGGAAATAAAGAGTAGAATTGGAAAGGGCATATAAAATAAAGCAAGTCAGGGTTTTAATGAGACACACGTGAAACTGTGATGGTTGCCGCTCGATGACAAGGTCTGTGCTCATGCCAGATTGATAGAGGGGAAAATTCCACCCAGTTTTCTTTCTCCTTTTGTAAGATGTCTCTCCCTATCTTTGAAACCTTCAACTTGCTTTGCTTTGGGAACTTTCTCGGTGGACTTAGACTTCACAGATAATCCAACTTCAAGTTTGCAGACTTGCTTATTGTGATTCTCCTTAGCCATTTGATCTTGCTGACTGTCTTGGGTACTGCAGAAACTTCCTTAAAATATGCTTCTTCTGTTGTAAATTTCATTCCCCCCCCCCCCCAGTCCTTTCACCTCATTTGTAAAATTCATCTCTCTAGACTGTAAAAAGTTGTCTTTTTGTCTGAATAATATTATATAGATCATAAATACAAATCTTAGTTTACTCAGCCAAACTAGGGGCATTTCAACAGTCCTTGGAAAAGCATATGGATGATGATGGGATAGTGTAGGGTGATGGGCTTCGATTAGTTCACAGATCAGCGCAACATTGAGGGCCAAATGGCCTGCTCTGCACTGTACTGTATTGTTCTATGTTCTAAATGTGACTTTTTTTCCCCCCCTCAGCCTGGTCCTTTACTGCTACTTGTACTTGGCAGGTACAAACCAATCTTGGCAAAGGTCTGGGTTGACACATACTGACCTCACCACTAGGCTTGCAAAATGCTTTCCAGGAAAATTGCTTACGATTCCATTAAAGATGAATTGGTTTTTCCTGATCCAGTAAAAAGTACTTAATGATTGAAATGTTGATGTTTTTATTTGGTTGCTTTGTTGTAATCTAAAAACGTGAGAATGATCATTTAAGATGTTTATTTTTCTTAGCAGTCTTTCATAAAGAGCAAAAGGAAATGATTAAAGATAACAAAGATTTATGCGCAGCTCTTACAAATAGACAAAAGATAAAGAGGTACTGAATGTTTCCATTCTGATTACAGTTATTATATATTGTAGGCACCTCGACCTCCAAAACAGCCAAGTATTCAAGACTTCCAGTTTTTTCCACCACGCCTATTTGAACTACTGGAGAAAGAAATCCTGTCTTATCGAAAAAGTATAGGCTATAAGGTATTGCAGTGCAAATGTCTTAAGAATTGAGTAATTGGCTGAAATTCATTGTATTGAGGTGTAAGTGATTCAGTGATTTTCTATGAAATACTTCATAGTGCACTGGAGCTGCTGTGTTGCATTCTAGTACAACGAACATCAACAGCATCACTAAATTTTTTCTTTTCCCATTGAAACCCCTTTACATTTGTAGAGAAAATGAAGACATCCAGTCAGTTCTGGAGGTGCAGAGTGCATGGCTTCCCAGTACGTTTTGCGTGATGTTTCTATCCTTCACCATGCATTAAAATTTGACCACATCTTTCATGTTAATATTAGTGTGCACTTGCATTGAATCAACAAAAATGGAGTGTGCTCGTTTGCTATGTGTGACTACTACCTTTGGATGCTCATTATCGAGATTGTATTAAATAATTGAACTTGGGCGAAGTTTTCATGGAGTCACAGAATTGTTATCACACAAAAATAGGTCATTCAGCTCATGCCTATCTAGCTCTCCAAGTGAGCATCTCACTTAGTTCTGCATTCTCCCAATAAGCTTTTCTGGAAGTCACTTTGTGGTCAATTATTTGAGACAGTGAGCAGTTGAGACACATGTTCAGTGACAAATCCCTTATCAGCTCAAAGCTCCAACTCTGGTCCAGTTGATGTTCTGGTTTCTGCATGTTACCGGTATTGGTGATGGAAACCTAATCTGTGGTTGGTAGTTTTGTTACATAAATGAGCTTAATCTTAATCTTTATTGATTACACTTAATCTTGACCCTTGTGTTCAAATGCAATATATTGTGTTTGGATGACAATCTGTAATCTTTTCAGTGTTTGAATCCTTAGTGATGTAGAAAAGTGACATTGAAAGTACAACTATTTTCCAAATAAACAACTTTAAGAATCAAAAGAACACATGAAATGTGGATGCAGTTTAATACAATGTTGAGATTTGGAGGTAACCTATCTTTTCAGGCACTTGGTAACTCTTTTCATAAGTAAATAAGCCAATTGAATTTTTTCTTTGCATTGTGTTGGATGCTGCTATAAGAATATAACAATATGGAGTAATGCATGTATGTAACTTACTGCCCATTTGGGAATGATTCCAGGTCCCCCGGAATCCTGACTTACACAATGCAGCTCAAGTACAAAAGGAAGAGCAGCGGAAAATTGATGATGCACTGCCTCTCAACCAGAAGGAAGTTGAGGAGAAAGAGAAGCTTCTTACACAGGTATACTTCCAAGCCTATTGCAGTTTAGACAAAAGATAATGCTGATCTACATCTACTTCACTATTGGAACTGGAATATCTTTAAGAATGCATTATATATAAATATAAAATACTATAATTGCTTGCATAGCACCTGCACAAATTTTTCAGTTCTTTTGTATAATAACTTCTGCCATTTGTCCAACAAAGTTGAAGATGCAATTTTTTAAAATTTGTATCTTGCATATCGTTCACAAAACAACAGTAAAACAAACTCCTAGGCCAACTGTCACAGAACTAGGACCATGAAAAAAAACTCCTCAGCTACCATTAAAAATAATATTGAGGAAGTGAACTAACTAAATGCTGCGTGTAAAGCTTTTTTATTATCAACCTCCTGTTTGCACAATAGTTAATCCTGCACTGTTAACAAATGGAACTCATAATGTAGGAAATGCAAAAGTATAACGTGCTAGATATGAATTAATTTGCCTGTAAAATTGCTGACGTGTGTTGAAATTGCGTGTAGTACGTTTTGACCCGAAGATCTAGTCTCTGTTGGTTTAGGAATTTAGCCATGAGTTGAATGTCTGTACCCACCAGAATCGCAGCAGCTTTTGGCTGTTGCACCTAGATGCTTTGTGAGCCTTATCCTGGGAGCGTGAACTCATTGAAATTTTGAAAAAACCTATCTCCCCTAACTATGTGATTCCTATATATAGCATAGAAATTGATTTTGAGTGTTCCTTGAGTGCCCTATCATAGTGAGCTGTTAATTAATTTTTAATAATTAAAAAGAGGTCTGCGTTCAAATTGTAACCTTCCATCACGTGCCATCATATTAATCCTACTAATTAATTAATACGATTAGTCTTCAAATATTGTGTAAGTTTGTTTTGCATATTTTTGGAATTAATTTATTTGTATTGTGAGATCATTATGATCAAAATACATTGACATTTAACTAAAATTAATGGAAGTCACAACTCTCCATATTTAATATCCTTACTCCAAAATTACCTATTACATTTAATGATCACTTGTGCTTATATGTAGTAATGAACTTGCAGTGCAAATTTAAGTTGCATTACTCAAACTGCCACTGGCAAATTGTTTGCTAGGGTTTTACAACTTGGAACAAACGGGACTTCAATCAGTTTATCAAAGCCAATGAGAAGCATGGTCGAGATGATATTGATAACATTGCCAGAGAAGTTGAGGGGAAGACTCCTGAAGAGGTCATTGAGTATTCTGGTAAATGTGTTTCCAGTTCTTGACAGAATTGGTATTTTCTTTTGGTTTTGGTCATTGAACATGAGTTGTAAATCTAGGTTTGACCATGTTGATGAAGATATTTGTAGGTTTGCATTCTTTTCCTTCGGGATTTAAATTTTCCTGTTTAAATTGACCATAGTATTTTATTTTAAAAATCTTTTAACAGTGAAACCTGAATCATTCAGCATTCTGACAGCCTACCCGTGGGTCACAGAAAGTGGAAGATAAATAAGAATCTTTTGTGATCAAATTGGGAAGTGCGCTGATATTTGAAGCCCCCATTCCTGGGATTATCATGCCAGCTAAAGTTTTCATTGGGTTACTCAAAGTCTCCAGTACTCCACTTTCACAAAAAAATTAATTTTAACCACAGCTTTATAAAACTGAATTATCACTATAGAACTCCACTAAGCTAAAACTCTAGCCCCCTTCTTAAACCACTTCACATACATATAAAGACATACAGAGACATGGATGTTATGGGTGGAGAAAAAATATCGGGGAAACACATTTCGATGGCACCAGTCCACATGATTCAGAGAGGCGTCTCTTTTGTTTTCCAGGTCTTTTTCACCTTCAAGCTTCTCATTCTCTCCAAGTTGCTTTCAGTTCTATAGTACAGACACAGAGCAGTTGATACTGTAATTGTTTAGTCATGGCATAGAGGCAACTGCTTATGGTACATGGGAGACAATAGCTAGCTATTTTTCTAGTTTTGTTACTTCACTGTAGAGAAAGAAAGAGAAATATTCTCTGTTTATTCACACATTCTCAGGCTACCTGCCCAGAAACCAGACGGTGATTTTCCTTGCCTCCACAACTGGACCTTATTGCATAAACCAGTCATCTCTCTCTCTCTCTCTCTCTGTCTGGGCGGTTTGCTTTGATCACATGGCCATGTCATGGCAGCTTATACTTCTTCCTCCACTGCTTGAACAAGCAACAGTATAAACACAGTTCACAATGAGTTCCGATTGCTTATTTTAAAACATGCAGCAACTCCTTCCACAGTCCTTGGTTTAAAGCAGTCCTTTTCCCAGTTTAGCCCTCAGCACACAATAAGAAAAAGGCAATATGGTCTTTACACTCACCAAATTGAAGGCTGATACTTTGAACATTTGACAAGCTGGCAGCTCCCTTTTCAGTTGAAATTCTGGGAGATGAGCAGGAAAATTGAAATGGGAACTAGGGCAGTTGAGGTTTGTTGTGTGGTCAAATATTCTTTGAGTGTTGCAGGCTGTTTCATTCTTTACATATACTTGAATCTTTAGCTGTTTTCTGGGAACGCTGCAATGAATTGCAGGACATCGAGAAGATCATGGCCCAGATTGAGCGTGGGGAGTCAAGGATTCAAAGACGGATTAGCATAAAGAAAGCTTTAGATGCAAAGGTGACTTTTTTTTGTTTTAATTAATACCACTAAGTGTCATGCAGTGTTCACTCTAATTCTTTTTTGTTTATGATGTATCCATTTGAGTGCTCAGGCAGTGAAACTTTAGGCATACTCATGTAGACGTGATAAATGTATGCAAGAGGATTGATGTGCTCAGCTTGAACAGGACTTGTGAACTGCATAGTTTTGATGTAACATCAGTGGCATGTGTGAAATTGACAGTATGGAATATAGAACTATTTCATGATTCACGTGTTGGTACATATCTGTCTGTTAAAAGATTGTGGGATTAATATCCCTAATTTTCTAATCTGGGTTGACATTCCCTGCAATATTGATGACATGCTGTGCAGTCACATGCAAAGTTAGTCCTGTTGTGGAATACACTGAAGACCTATTTTGAAGATCATAGCACTTTCTGTATCCTTACATTTAAAATTACCAATGGATTATAATATAAACCATTGTTAAATCAGAGAGTTCAATATTCATTTTTTTCTGTAAGCCAAGTGTTGCTTAAAAGATGATGTTGGGTGATTCACTGCATATGCATTATCTTGTAATCTGATTCCTCGTATTACTGAAAAAGAGTGACATTCTGATGTGGCACATGTTTCTTGGTATGTTGTTTTAAATTGTGTCCGTCTGTTCCTTCATTTCAGATGGCAAGATATAAAGCTCCTTTCCATCAACTGCGTATTCAGTATGGAACTAACAAAGGAAAGAATTATACAGAAGAGGAAGATCGCTTCCTGATCTGTATGCTGCACAAGATGGGCTTTGATAAGGAAAATGTGTATGAGGAACTGCGACAATGTGTGCGCAATGCCCCACAGTTTAGGTTTGACTGGTTTATCAAGTCCAGGACAGCAATGGTAAGAAAATGTTCAGTTAATTTGAAAATGTTCACTAGGTTTTCAAATTGTTGAGTTTTGAATTTAAATGCTACAAAGATTCAAACTCCCACATTTTCAGCACTAAGATTCCTCACAAAGATCACACTATGTTAATTAAGTGCCATTGTGGTACTTGTTTGGGGAGAGTTATAAATTGTACATTTAGAAAAATCAAATGTGGTGGAATCATTTGTATGTAAGATTTACGTGGTGCTGAGCAAACTCAAAACCCTATTAATCTTTTAATGTCTATTAATTTGGATGAGTTTTATTCACAACTCACAAACAATTAGTGGCATTTATAAAATTCTATTCTTATAGGAAAATCCTTTTCCTATAAGAACAGGTTTACACAGGAAGACTGAAGGTGCCTTTGAGAACAGTGGCTTTGGTTTGCTTTTTAGACATGACAGTCATCTTCAAAGAAAACTATTTGAATGTAATATATTTAATAAATAGGTTTGAAACTCAGCAGATTACAAATTTGTGATAAATGTATTCTTCAAGTGGTCAAAATAAACAGGTATAACATATTTTCATTTTACATAGGGATAACTTTCGTTTGGCCATTTTGGTCTTAAAGTTAGGCAAGTAAATTTGCTCAATTAAGTTAGAATTACACTCTTTAAATCTAATAGCTGTGAGAGTAA
Source organism: Chiloscyllium punctatum (assembly GCF_047496795.1). Taxonomy (NCBI): domain Eukaryota; kingdom Metazoa; phylum Chordata; class Chondrichthyes; order Orectolobiformes; family Hemiscylliidae; genus Chiloscyllium; species Chiloscyllium punctatum. The sequence continues at coordinate 52,439,741 of NC_092763.1, forward strand.
AACTGAACAGTTATCTGCTTCTGTGATTTTACTGTAAAATGGCTGCTGTATTCATTAGTCCCAATCTGACAAAGTAATTAGAAACATAGGATGTAATTTTCCCCTTCCTGGAGGTGACAAGAAGTAGAAGTAATTGAGTGAGTCTTCCCTGATAGGAAACTCACCCCTTTCTTGCCATCTCTGCATTGAAGTGCTGAGTAAGAAAGTCCATGGGTGACATTCTTGATTCACCCACAATTGCAAGGCCCTGAACTGGTCCTTCAATGATGACCCCTAATTTTTAGACTTTGGCCCTTGGTTCTTGATTCCCAGTCAGAAAACAAATCCCACACAATATCTACCTTGTCTAACCTTTCAGCAATGTCATATATATCTCAATGAGATTGCCCTTTGATATTGATGACGATAACTTCTTTCTTCATACTCTTCTTACATCAGGAACTCCAGAGACGCTGCAATACATTGATATCTCTAATTGAGAAAGAAAACTCAGAACTTGAAGAAAAGGAACGTGCTGAGAAGAAACGACGAGGACCTAAAACTGGAACGGTATTTAAAATTTTGTTCAGAGTAAACCGAGAAAGCGAGGTGGCGGATAGTCTTGACAAGCAGATCTGAAAGCAGTTCCCTTTCATGCAAGGAACCACAAGAAGAGGGAGCACTTCATTTGCTTAAAAAACATCTCACCTACCTCCAGTAGTGGCTAAATCTGTGACTGAGTTTTGAACCTTCTAATACTATTGATGAATGTCTGTCTTTGCTCTCCACGAAATCGCTTTGGGTAATCTCAGAAGGTTTCTAGTCTCGACAATATAATTCCTGACATGAATGTCATCTTCTCAATCTCAGAGAGGTCACAAGATGACTGGTGGTGGTAATGAAGTATTACGCTCCTGCAGCAAAGGGTGCTTTTTTTCTGAAATTGGAGTTATAACACATTAGAGCATTAGGATAATGGGATTTTACAGCACACAGAGGTGCCAGTCAGCCATCATACCTTGGTCAGCTCTCTGAAAGAACCCTCTATTTATTCCCACTCCCTCTGCTTGCTAACTGTCAATTTTTCTTTTTCAATTTGCAGCTTACGGATAAGCTATGATTGATTCTGCTTCCACTGTTTCTGGAGATGCATCCAGATCCTAACTGTGCGGTTTAGAAAGAAAAGGCTCTTTTATAATTATCTTAAATTTGTGCAATGTAATAGCTGCCAGACCTTTTTTAATTAGTTAATCTTATCAAACCACCTTGTAATGTTAAGCACAATTACGCAATCTCCTCTCAACTTTCTCAGAGTCCCTGCACAGGAATTTGTTGTCAGATTATCATAAAACTGCACTGTACAGCAAATAATTGCTCATTGTGACTTTCCCTGCAGAGAGCAGGCCTAACTATCCAAATAAAAAATAATGGATGATCTCTTGAAACTGGAGAGCCAATCAGAGGGCTTGCAGCTTGAAAATAGGAGCAGGCTGGAATGCAAGTGAAGTAAGGGAGATAGATCTTCAATGTGACCTTTTCAGCCAGGAAACCACTGAGAGCCAAGGGAATTACCTCATTGGCTGCTGTTGCTGCAGTTCGGCAAGTTGGGAGGGACTCCAGGCCTCCCTTCTTGGAGGACTAGTCTTCCTGTTTTCCCCCCCCCCCCCCCACCCCAAACCCAGATTACTGTAGAGAGTGTACCTCCAAGCATCTAAGCTGGCTCTTACTGCCAGCAGGGAAACAGAAGCTGACTGGACCTAGTTTGACTTCCTCCAATTAGTTTTAACGGCCTTTAATGAGTAATATTGCCTATACACCATGAGTGAGAGAGGGCTTTTCTGCCACCCGTCTTGTTGTGTCTTGGAGCTAAGGAACTGGCATGCAGGCCAGCAGGGTTATTAAGGAGAAATGATTCAATAGATTGAGAGGAATTGGAGGGTCCAGGATGGAAGAAGCAGTTTGGAGCCAGACCTTCCAGGAGTGAAATCAGGAAACAATTTGTCACACAGAATACAGTGTACAATTCTGGTGGTCCTTCTACATGTTGTTAGATTTGAGAAGTTGCAGGAAAGATTTGCAAGAGTGATGCTGGGACTGGAGGGTTTGTGTTATGGGAAAAGGTTGGGGCGTTTTTTTCCTGGAGCATCAGTGGCTGAGGGGGTGACCTTACAGAGGTTTATAAAATCATGAGGGGCATGGATAGGGTGAACGGCCAAAGTCTTTTTCCGAGGGTGGGGGAGTCTAAACCTTAAAGGTATATGTTTAAGGTGAGACAAGCAAGATTTAAAAAGGACGTGAGGGGTAACATTTTCAGGCAGAGGGTGCTCTGTGTATGGAATGAGATGTCAGAGGAAGTGATCAGGGTGGTACAATTACAACATTTAAAAAGCATCCGGATGGGTTCATGAGTAAGAAAGGTTTAGAGAGATATGGGCCAAATGCTGGTAAATGGAAATAGGTCAGATTTGAATGTCTGGTTGGACTGCAGGGTCTATTTTCGTGCTGTTTGACTGTATAACTTTATGACAAAGGGCTGTAAAAGTTTGAAATTTTCCCATACAAACAGCAATGCCAGATCATTTATTAATTTTTAAATCTGTGATTGATAGCTAGATAGAAGGTACCATATGATATGGGCAAGGGTATGGATCTAGATCCTAGTATAGCCATAGTCCCATGGAATAGTGAAACAAACTCAATGGGCTAAATGGCCTGTGCCTAGTGCTAGGTTTCTAAGACTGCCAACCCTATTGTGTTTCTATCTTGTTAATGGTAGGCAAAGACATTGAAAATTGATCACGTTGAGTTCCCCCTAAACGGAGACTCTTTCATTCTCTAGTATTTACATTCTTTGCTTTATGATAGCAAAATTTTAAAAGAAATTGTTTAAAAAGCAGTGTCATGTACCAATATTGATCGTCATGAGGCTATTTTGGTTTGTTGGCTTTAATAGAACCAGATTCTTCACTTTATTTTCACACTGACTTCAATGATGAAAAGCAAGGATTTCATCCTAAGTGTGAATGGAAAGCATAAATGAGTTTGTATTTAAAAGGTTAGAAGATGTTTGAAATTGCTTCGATAATTTTGGATAATATTAAACTTCTTTGCACAACTTTATAACTGAGCTCTCTGGAGTTAAAATGCATCTGAATCTAGAATGAAAAATACTGTTTGAACCCTTGTAGAATGTTGACAGATGTCAGTGAAGTATTTATTCTCATTCTCTGCCTCAGGAACTTGGAAAATAATTGAAAGGACACCTCCATGAAACATATTACAGAGTCGTGCTGCATAAATTACCCTTTCTCCCACACTTTCAAATATAGATTCCATCAGAGAAACAGAATCTCTGCTTCTGGCAGTGAACATTTATTGCTAGTTTTTTTTTTAAAGTTAGCCACTTTAGGTTATACACTAACATAGAAAAGCTGAAGTGAAGTTTTTGTTTTAGCAGAGTAAACTTGTTATGAAGAGTTCTTGATGTGCAGTTGTAGTACCTTTTAATGATTGCATACTTACTGATGTTAGTTAAGTTCCTCCACGTCGACTGGCTTGGTAGCATTCACTCATATAAAAAATACTGAAGAACATTGAAGGATTTTTAAAATATCCACTTTGCTTTAGCTTTAGGAAAGTAAAACAAGTGGCAATGATAGCTTTTGCCATTTTTCTTCCATTTTCTTCAGTCCTTACCAGAAGCTCCTAGCTTTTGCTGGAATACTTGTCTCTGTTTGGTGCCAGCCCCCCTGATATTATGTGCACGTAACCTTCTTTTGGTTTTGTCAGTCCAGCCACTGGATGTCAGTTAGACTATTCAGCTGTTTTGTTGTTTCAGTTAATTATGTCTGAAGAAGAGTCATACTGGATTTGAAATATTAACTCTGTTTCTGTCTTCACAGACCTGCTGAGCATCTCGAGCATTTACTATGTTGGATTATGTCTGATATTGTCCAAGCTATTCATACTTCCCAGTTGGGGTTCTTGTTGGAAATCTTAAAATGAAACCCTTTTCGCGTTTTTTTTCCCTCATCCATTTGCTAGTTCATTGAGCTCAGATCAGTTGCTGCCTGAAATGTCCTAAACTGGCTAGAATGAATGCAACATATGAACAATACCTAGAAGTTTGTTTTCTCAATGAATTACTTCTGCACTTGATTGTGCCATTACTCATTAAGCTGGCAGGAGGGCTGAGCCAATCCGCAGAATATTAAAGGGCCATGAACAATGCAGGCTCACCTGAGATTTGTGGCAGAATAGCACGAGAAGTCAAACGAGGATGATCTTACTGCTGGGAGGAACTTGCTGTCTTTTATGGATCTTTTGAGCATTTGAGATAAGGCTATTGCTAGGCAGCCTATTAAGGGGGATTATTATTTGTTAATGACCTTATTAACTGCGCATCTTGTTTTATCAATATGCAGCTTCCTATCTTATGAATTGAGCCAAGCAGACTATAGAGCAAGAGTTCTCAACATGGAATTCAGAGTGTGTACCTGGTAACTTCAGCTCGCTACTGGCTGTGAACAGCGTTCGTGTTACCCACTACATAATACAATCCATTGGCACGCATCCCCTGTGCAAGGACATTTACCAACCCCTCAGGATACTCATGGCCCCTCTCTGATCCACTTCTATGATGCTTAGGAAGGGCAGATCTGTATTGCAGAGCACATCAGCAAACAGCATTGACATGCTGCTGAAGGGATGGTTTGTGTCTACAGGCAGGCACCCAGCTCATGGATTGGAAAGGCTATATCTCAGGGCCTCTTGGTGGCTCTCTTATTACTCACGCACTTAGCATCCAGTTTCAATGCCAAGCCACGCCTTTTAGCACGTTGTTGCTTCAGCCAGAGCGTGTCAGTACTGCCATAATGACATGCTCTTTTGTACAGTCACACAGGCACAGGCTGCTTGTCATGCTTGTCAGTAGGCATCTCTTTGGGGTTCAGGGGAACATCTTGCTGTACACTTTACTGAGACGTCAGTCTGACACCTACGGCATGTTTTGACTGTCAGTACACAGACCCAGTATATTCAAGCAAATGACTATGTCGGAAGGTGGCTGGGGGCTAGTTTCCAGTCCAGTCAACAAGAGTCAGTGTCTGTCAGGGGTCCCAATTGTGGGCACAGCCTACACACAATCGAAGGCCTTGGCAATGGTCATTAATTTACTCAGACCACTTATCAGGACACCTGTCTGATTGCAGTCCAGGAAGTAAACAATGGTCCGTCCTGTAAGTCCAGCACTAGCAGTCAGGCAAATCTAGTCTCATCAGTTAGGGACCTGCAAAAACAGCAGTCAGGGGTCTAGTCGGTCATGTTTAGGGGCTACTCAGTGAAGTCTCTCGGAGGTCAGGGGTGAATACAGTCCTGGTGGTCCATGCCTTGATTGTTCACAAGGAAGCAAGGGAGACTAGGGGCAAAGGGAGGATGATCCATTACTGATGTGATGTTTTAGTCACTCAGCAGGCATGGCACTTCTGCCAAGTTGATGCACGTGCTGTGGCCAAGGCCATGGTGGGGCTGACTGACAGTAGAGCTGCTGAAGGTGCAGTTCCACTGCTTTCAGTGATCTGGGAGGGTGCATTCATTCTAGCCTGGATGCTGCCTCATCCAAGAATAATGTGCTGTGCAGAGATTTTCTTTCAGTGCTGAGGAACTGAGAGGATGGGATCAGCTTTCTGAGGAGGAGGAGGACATTGGAGAGGAGAAAGCTGTCTTGGTGAATGATACAGCTCAGCTGCATTGGACACTGCTAGGAGCTGATTGACATTTGGTTCCAGTAAATGACAGCTGGATGCAGCAGACCACCATGGAATAGACAGTTACTGGGTGTATAGCAGACAGCTTCTGTTCTTTTTTTTTGTTTTTGCCAGTTGTAAACAAAAGTTCATGTTTGTAGTTGTTGGATTTCTCACCTGTATGTGATGACCCCATGCTGGACAGTAGACCTGTGGGTTGACAGTGGACATTGGGAGCAGTGCAGCGGTGACTGAGAGAGGGTGGTTAGCTGTGATGTAGGTAAGAATACGTTAACTGTGTAGTCCAATGGGTTAACAGCGGGCTTCTGTGTATGAGGGAGTATTAGCCATGTTGGCTGTCTGCCGAGAGCACCTTGTTTATGTGGCCGCTGTGCCATATTGTTGTTGGGGTTGGGCAATACCAGATTGCCAGCGCATCTTCAAGCACACAGCAGCATTCTGAAGATGGTACGGGAAGTCAGGATGTCAGTCTTTTAGCAGATATCCAGTGAGTGAAGAATTGTTCAAGGAATGGCATGTGGCAAATATGGCTGTAGTCAGAGAGAGATGCCAATTTGGCGGGATAGGTAACGAATGAGGCAAGTTTAGTAAGATCTCACTAAGTCACGTAACCTTACTCAATGCAACTGACACTTAGCCAAAGCAACAAAAGATTCAGCTGATTGACTCGAGTACAGACATGGAAATATGTAATTTAGAGTGGAAATAGTCATTTAAGCTCAGTCTGATGGGCAGTCAAGTTTGTCTATTTACTCCCCTGGTTCCAATTGGAATTCTGTTTCCAATGACAGCCAGGTGCACAAAGGATTTTAATATTCTACATGTGAAATTGAACTAATAAAAAGCGAAATTAATTTGAAACTCTGTAGCGCACAGTAAATCTGTTAGTGTCTGAGGAGAAAAGACAGGTTAACATTTCGAGTAGGGCTGCTTTGACAGAACAAAGGTTCTTTAACCTAAGTTTTGATGTACCTTTTCTCTATTAGATGCCTGTGTATTTGTTCTTTTTCAGTATTTTTTGTTTTTATTTCAGATTTTTTAATTTATTATCCCGTTTGTAACAACTCTTTATATACTGTTAGGCACAGAAGAGAAGGGCAGAAACAACTTCAGAAACGTCTGGACGAAAGGATTGGAAGAAAATGAAGAATTAAGCTTCGTCCTCAAATGAAGACTACATCTTGGTTAACCCTATAGTTTCATATTGCTGCCTTTGCTCAATTGTATATTCATTAGAAATATATTCAGTTGATGCAGTTTAAAACATTTTATGGATTAATGAATGCATTCACATTGAAGCTGGAAATTGAGATTTTCTTTCGTCCTGTGCTGTGGATGCCTAGTTATTTTCCTTTTAGCCTATTCCATTCCAGTATTTTATGTCAGTCCTTCAGTTGTATGTACAGTGATTGATTTGTATTTGAATGGTTCACTCCTTGCACGTGTTTTAATATGGTGGATGTTTTTAAAGTAAAACATAGGGAATCTCTTTTACGTGAGTGAGAATCAAAACAGATGTGGATTTGAAGTATTCAAGGAGGTATTCATCAGGACCTCTGAGCCAGTTAACCAAAAGAACCCTATTTTAAATAAAGCAACTTGTTTCTTGGATGTTTACCTTTTATTTTGTTTAACAGTATCAACTGTAAATTAATGAAATATTATTGATAAAATATAAATCTCAATGCTCAATAATGTTTCAATGAATGTGTTTAACTTCTAATGGAACACTGCTGTCTCGGAAGATCACAGTTTTGTACAAGTGAATTTTGGTGCTTCAAAATTTCATTTGAATTCTACGTTTTTGTAAAGTTTGCTCAGCCAGCAGCTCCATTCTGACCTGGCTAATTGTTGCTGTACAGAAACAAGGTACCAGTTCATTAACATTCTGTGCAGGGAAATATTCCAACTGTAAGATATCAGAGCTGTTAGGTATACACAGCCTCTTCTGTTCAATGCTGTGGGGTATAAAACTGCAAAAGCATCAGTGAGTGTCATTGTCAGCACTGCCAATGAGACCTTTGGAAAACTGCCTCTCACTTGGCTCTCTGAAAATCTCTGTTGATGTTTAGACTGAAAAGTGGTATAATAAAGGCTGCATAGATAACAGAAGATAGTGATGACCAAGTCATTTCCTCCATCCCTGAGTTTCTGCACCACAATATTATTTTACCCTTGACCGTATGTATTTATCTTTGAAGACAGTGTTTAAACTGGCTCCCACTTACTAACCCAATTATAGACCTAGTTGATATGTCTGCAGGTTGTACTTATCCAATTTCTCAATTGACTCCAATGACACAGTCTAGCAAAAACAGTTGAGATCAGCATGCAATGAACCAGGGGCAAGGATTACAAAGTACATTTCATGTCTACTTACTCAGCTAGAGAGAAAGCATTAAAGGGTCATTTTTTTCACTATATCTTCCAGATCAACCAATTACTCCAGTTAGAAACTGGCTGGTTTCAGTGTTCCAGTAAAATGGCTAGTGTACACAGATCAATAAGCAGTTAGGCAATTTCATTGTCCACATAAACTCAGCCTCTGATACTGTCCAAAGCAGTCATAGCACCTCAAAAAAAAAGTATCAGTTAAAGTTTGCCATCTCTGAAAGCACTCCTGGAAGTTTGATGGCCTGATGCTCTATTCCTATGACATTAGTTGACTGAGGTGGTGTTCTGTGGAGATGAATATCTTGGCTTGTGGCTGTGCAATAGTCGAATCAGAGTTTCCCTGGCCTATGAATCACTCCCTTGGTGGTTTCTTTTGTTTATCCTGAGCTTCTCTTGTTTGCGTATACGTAGTCTGGATTAGGGATGTGTTGCAAAATAGTTTCTGACTTGAAATGTAATGCAAGCATATAAACTAATTTAATCTGTTTTGCAAACAGACAGTGTGATCGGATCCTGCATCAAAATATGTGCAAATTTCCAGCAATGCCCTCATCCAAAGTTGGCATGGGTGAATGTAGTCATGAGGTTTAGTTTAAGGTGTGTATTGTAACTGCAATCTGTTGCCATTCATTCTTATGTCTCCATTCATTCATCCTTGTCTTGTGTTTTTTTCACCCATAAATTTAGGCAGTAAAATCATACATTTCTGATTGTAATAAACCTATTTGAAATAAATTAATTATTGTCAGTATTACAGTTAGGCCTGATTTTGGAAACCCAGCCACGGCAGTAGGTCGATCGGTGCTTTTCTCTTTCAGCTTCCAAAATACATTGATCTCAAGCTACAAGGCTTGGGAAATGTGACTGATTCCACCCTCCAGTTCATCGGCTCTGATGCCAACAGCGATACCAACATTCATGTCAAAACTCCCCACACAGATAAGTGACAGAATCTGAACTTCTTCGTCAAACTGCTAATCCTTAAAGAAACTCCTCTGTCTCGTGTAATCGTGATCATCTAAATATTTGTGACAGCTAATGTCAATAGCAACAATTGTATCTTTAATATAATAGTTCTGTAGAACTGAAAATTTCTCAGACAGAGCTTGAAAGCATAAATTGTGCAATAATTGGACAGAATGCTACAATTTCCCTGATTTGGCACAACCACCTGATGAAGGAGCGTCGCTCCGAAAGCTAGTGTGCTTCCAATTAAACCTGTTGGACTATAACCTGGTGTTGTGTGATTTTTAACTTTCGACAATTTCCTGGTATTCTTTGTGTAAAAGCCAAATCTAAATGTAAATCTGTTCAACTGAAAATAGCAATAGTATCCAGTACTGTAATGCAATACAGCGCATCTCATTAAGTTTGTGATCCTCTGAATTTTCGATTAAATGTCAATCAGCGAGAGTGATATGATTTTGAAATAACTTCAAGCTTTTATAAATGTAAGAAAATAAACATTTTACTTTTATGATAAACTTATCAATCTCAGAGCATCAATATAAATTTCAATTATAAATGAATCCCTATCTAACTTATAGTAATCTAACATCACACAGCACTGTCAGGTATATTAGATGCCTACCGTTAATAGCAGCTGACTGAAAGCCAATTGTGAGATTTTGTGCATCATGCAATGAAATAGGTAAAAATTGCATATTGAATGGGATATATTAAAAATGCAGTTACTGGTACACACAAAGGAATTGAAAGATATCAGGAAATAATATGTCGCTTTTTAAGCAGTAATGAAAAAAAATCTGAAAATTAAATAAACAAAATGAAGACTTCTACTCATAGTTCCTGATGACATTCTCCAAAGCATGTTACATTTAAACACTTTGAAAAGTAGTGATTTGCACAAGCAAGTTAAGCCCTTACTTAGCCTACAGGATTCCACAAGAAGCATCTTGAGTTGAACAGCTTTCATTTGCTCTGTTGGTGATGGCAGAGCCCAGCCCTAACACTCTGGGCTCCTCCAATTCTAGCTTCTTAAACATAATTTTTTTCATTCTGTTATTGGTGAGCATGCCTTTACCCGCTTAGGAAGAACTAAGAGTTGTATTTGATTGGCACCACTTATGGCCTCAAAATATCCTAAAGAACTGTGTATATCAATCACTTTGAAACAGAACCTGACGGCTAATCTCACAGAAACCACCGTGCTAGTGACCAGATCAATTTTAGTCTTATGTATTTTAATGTTGTTAGGAAGCAATTAAATGTCTCTTCTGAAAGACAAGCCCTAACCTATGGGGCTCACTAAATATTTTCACTGCTCCACCCTTTTGGCCTCCTGTAGAATGCAACATAAGACTTTAACTTCTACTAATATCTTCTAACGCAGATTAGTCTTAAATTGTGTTCCTGAGAAGCACTTAGGACATTTTCCTATGTTAAGGGTGCTACAAAAATCCAAGCTATGGTTGAACAGACAACTAACCAGAAAATTGGAGAATGCTGTGCGCCTTTAAAAATTTAGAAGAAGCAGAAGATGTTGTTTTGTTTTAATTGCATGTAAAAAGATTGTTTTTAAAGCTGTTGATTAATTATATTGATATTTTGATGGATTTGCCAGAAAAATGACAAGTGGAATTCAATGCAGAAAAAAATTGAGGTAAAGCATTTGGGAGGGAAATAAAGACAGAGTACACAATGGATATTGACAAGTGTAGATTGAGAGAGTGCAGGAGCATAGGTCCTTAAAGCTGGCAAGTATATAAGGTGGTACACAAGCAAATGGAATGCTTTAGTTTAATGAACGAGAGATGGAATACAAAAGCAGTGATATAAACTGAAACTTAAAATTGCTTGTTAGGTCACAGCTGGAACTTTGTGGACACTTGTGATGACCGTATAATAGGAGGGACATAATTGCTGTGGAGAAAGTGCAGGGATTATGTACAAGAATGTTGCTAGTGATCGAAAACTGCAGTTTTGAGAAAGGATTGGATAAGATAGGGTTCCTGAGAAGAAAAGAGGCTGCAGGATGATGTAATTGAGCTTCATAAAATCATGAGGGGTCTATGTCAAGGCCAGACCTGTTTCACCTAGGGGAAAGTCAAAAACAAGGACTGCAGATGCTGGAAACCAGAGTCTAGATTAGAGTGGTGCTAGAAAAGCACAGCAGGTCAGGCAGCATCCGAGGAGCAGGGAAATCAACGTTTCGGGCAAAAGCCCTTCATCAGGAATGTGGCTGTGGATGCGGCCATGATGGGGGCGGAAGTGATGTTGTCCATCACCGTGGGGATGGTAGCTGCAGCAGCCACATGGCTAATGGCGTCGGAGCAGTTCCAGAGGCCGGGGGAATGTTCAGGAATATTTGAGGAGTGCTGGTCATGGAGGTGGGTATAGAAAAGTTTGTTGTACTTACAGTTTTTGATGTTTGAGATGGTGTTGAAATACTGTTTGTTGAGAGTATGAATTCTGAGAATATAGTACAGAGCGGGTCCTTTGCAATTCTGAGAGAGTGTGGTCCTCAGCTGTGGCAGGGCTGACTGTAGAGAGGTTAGGTGCCGGCGCATGGCTGTGAGTGTGGAGCAAAGGATCTTGAAGGAGAACCGTTGCTGGTGTTTTTGAATCTGTAGACTGTACTCTTTGTCCTGTTTGGTTCTGAACTTTGCTGGTTTAAAGGTGGTCCGGAGTCCGTGTGGGATGAGTTGGTTACGGAGGCAGGCACTGAGAAAGCAAATGTGGCTGTGGTAGTGAGTCTGTTTCAGGACATGGTTGAAGAGCTTCAGGGCAGAGGAGATGACCTGGGGGTTGCAGTGAGAGAGAGACTCACTGAGATTCTTGTAGAGAGAGGAGGAAAACTTCTTCAAGGCATGCATTCTTGCAAGAGAATTCACAGTAGGGTTAAAATCAACTAGGTAAAAACAAGGACTGCAGATGCTGGAAACCAGAGTCTAGATTACAGTGGTGCTGGAAAAGCACAGCAGGTCAGGCAGCATCCGAGGAGCAGGAAAATCGATGTTTCGGGCAAAAGCCCTTCATCAAGAAAGATGACAAAGGGTTTTTGCCCGAAACATCGATTTTCCTGCTCCTCGGATGCTGCTAGACCTACTGTGCTTTTCCAGCACCACTGTAATCTGGACTCACCTAGGGGAGAGGCCAATCACCAGGAGTATAGACTTTAGATGATTTTGTTGAAGGATTAAAGGGAACATGAAGGAACATGTTAATCATGAAGATGGTGACTGTATGGAATTTGTTGGTGGCCTTCCATGTGTTTAAAAAGGAACCTGGATTCGCAACTGGAGTCAAAATCCTTGAACTGTTCCTAATAATATTTGACATGTCCCCACTACCAAGAAAGGAAGCAATTCAAGATGAGAGCTCAATATCAACTTTCCCAGGACAATAAGCATGAGCATTAAATCCTGGCCCAGCCAGCACAGCCTACATCCCAGGTATAAATGTAAAAAAACTCCAGCATTGGTAATCTTTCACATGGTTTGATTAATCATTGTTGAATGATCTTTGTACACTTTGTAATGGCTTTCCATGGCTGTGGACAAATTTGTTTAAAGAATTTGCAGGGATAATATTTTGGAACTTGCCCTTTGTCAATCTCAGACACTAATGAACAGCCAGCAGTTTTCTGACAACAGTTAATTTGAATTTTTGCAAACACTTCAGATGGTGTGATGACATTGGTATTATCCACAAGTTCAAGCATGTGAAACTTGCATTCATTACTATTTGTCATATTGTATACATCGTCTCACTCCATGGGAGTACCTCATGCATTATACCTCATGGTTTTTATTGTAGTTTGGAGATACTTCTTTGTGGCAGCCAGCCTTTGTTGTCATGCACTGCCTCTGCCAAATGACCTTATGCATCACGTGGCGTGGTGTGGCAACTTCCCAGCTTAGCACGGTGGCCTCCCATAGCAATGTGGCAGCCTCCCCACCTTTTGTGGTGGCCTCCCGGCATAGTGTTCTCGGCCCACTGTGGTGGCGTGAAGCGATCTCCCAGCCTCATGGTCCTCAGGGTGAAGCCCAGCCTGGTCTGGAGCTTGGGCATGATGCAGACTGGAAGCTAAGTGCCAGCGTGGTCTGGATTGGAAGACTGTGATTCTGAACTTTTATTTCTGTAGTGCTGGTCATTTTATTTCACTATTTTCTAAGAAATTTGTAACTAAAGAAACTGTACCTTTGAACGTAAGATGGCACTATAAGTGACAACATATAAGCTTTTCACTGTGCTCATTGAGGACACGTGACAAAGCTAATTCTAATGTCTTGCAAAATTGATTACAAGCTGCCTGTTCTCTTGGTGGATGCAGAAGGCCAGATCTGCCTTAGCTCTGGGTGGTCTAAAGGTGGTGTCAACAAATAGGTTTGCACTTAGGATCTGTAGGCTTTTTGACCTTCAAGGATTGCTTTGAACTTATCATCCATGCCTCAGCAGTTCTTCGACATTGTAACTCCTAAGTTTGACTTAAAACTATTGCTAGAAAACTTCCATTGCTAGGTGAACGCAGTCATCAATTCAACAATTCTGTTTGCTAGCTCCTATCTGAAAAAATTATATAAGCAACGCTTTCTCTGCATCTGCATGACGTGGTCAATGAATTCAGTAGACTTCTGTATAAGTTACATTACTTCTAGTCGATAAATACAGAAATTTGATCTGACTCTGATTTGGTCTAATGTGATCTATATCTTTTGGGGATCTTTTAGCTCTTCGGTTGTTAATGACTCATCAGGTCAAAATCCTGAAATTCCCTCTGTTAACAGCATTGTGGGTGTTAACAGTATGGTCTGTCTACACAGCAGGGTGAAAGTACGTACTGCAGAGCTAGAGAGTAGAGTCAAGATTAAAGTAGTGCTGGAAAAGCACAGGAGTAGGAAAATCAGGACTTTCCTGATGAAGGGCTTCTGCCCGAAACGTCAATTTTTCTGCTCCTCGGATGCTACCTGACCTGCTGTGCTTTTCCAGCACCACTCTAATCTACACACAGCAGTTCAAGAATGCAAGTCACCACTACTTTCTTATGGGCAACCAGGGATGGGCTGTAAAATATAGGCCAGCTAGCAATGCCCATGTCCCATGAGTAAATAAAGAAAAACAAAATCATGTGTTCAGTCTTTGTAGACCCTCCTAGTCACTAAGCAAACCTTATCATTTGTTGCTCTGAATTAGACATACCTGCATCTAGAAACCAAAATCTAGAGTCCAGAAATTTAGCTCTGAATGCTGTTTAAACTTTGTAAATTTATTATATGTACTGTGTCCCAATTTAACCTAGGGAGTTGTGTGAATACTCTGACAACATGCCTTTGACCTTCCCTTATTTGTTATTGATCTGGTACCTACCCTGATCACTTGGCTTGCTTGAATGAGTTACACTGACTTCCTGATTAGGACTTGTCTGCTTGCCAATCAGCTGTGGGTTTTTTTCAGGATATGGACTATAAAATGACAATAAGCCTGTAATAAGAATTTAAGTGTGAATTCAGTTCTGATTGCAAACATTTCAATGCTCAAAGTACCTCTAATTATCAAAACACAAGAAGAATAACTCCTATTAAGGAAATCTTAAAACTCCTTCTGGGTTTGTAGTTTTATAGGCAGAGGGAGTGAGGAACCTTGAAACAGTGTGACATGGGTGAAAATTATCAAACGTGGAATTTTAGGCATCGTCATTGAGTATCTTAAACCAGTCGTAAGGGCCATTTTAAGACAGTGCATAGGGATCCAATCTATGAGGGATGATTGCACTTTTGAGAATACAGGCTGGTCACAGAGTGTAACCAATCCCCACCTGCCACATAAAAATAAAATATTATGGATGTTGGAAATCTGAATGTGCTGGAGATCTGACAGCATCTGTGGAGAAAAAAAATTGCATTAATGTTTTGAGTCCAGTATGACCTTTCTTCTGAATTGAAAACAATAGAAATGAACGGTTATTATTAATATTGATAAAGGGGGAGGAGCAATTGGGACAGGTGCCCAGAGCAAAAGACAAAGGTCGTGTTGGTGGTGAAGGAGTAATAGAAATGTGAATTGGGTGTAAACGAAGGTATGAAAAGCAGAAAATGGGTCTGATCTGCTGAGATGAAAGTTAATAGGACATCATAAAAACTTGGCTGGGGGTGGGTGGCTGAATAAGAGAAAAATGGAGGACAGGGGTCATACACTGAATTTGTCATCCCCAATGTTAAGTCCTAGAAGCTGTAAGATATCTAAACTGAAAATTCAGTTTTGTTTCTCTCTTTTCCATTAAGCTTAATTGGAGCATGTAACAAGCCCAGAAAGGAAAGGTTCGCAGGAATTGAGGTGGTTTATTGAAATAGAAGATCAAGTCATTCCTATGGAGAGAGCAGAAGTATTCCACAAAGTGGTTACCGAGTCTGCTTCTGTAAAGGAGATTACCTTTTTTATCTAATACTTATAAATTTTACAGCTCTCTCACTCCTTTGGGATAAGGTAGCTTTCACCTTCCCCAATGATATCATTGTTCCTTCTGAGACACTGAGTCAAAATCCTAGGCTTCCCTCCCCCAAGGGCATAGAGGATCAACTTATAGCACATGGACTACAGTGGCTCAAGAAGACAGCTGACCACCACCTTCTCAAGGGCAGCTTGAGATGGCCAATAAATGCTGACCTGACCAATGCTGCCTGCACCTCATGAATGACAAAAAAAGTACTACCACAGTTGGTCCATCAGATGTTAATTGTGGCCCTGAGACAGATTGACCTGTCATAACCCTTTTTCTGAATGCAGTGCCAGTTCATTCAATCTTGTCCCTTTTATGATGATTCTTATTAAAATATCATATGCAGATTTCCTAAAGCTGTTTTATTGAAAATTATAGTCAACACTTCGCACCCTCATTGATTGTTTTACTCTGTTCCAGATGAGTGTATTCATGTTAATGCCATTTCTGCAAAATGCATCGCACCTGGCCCCAAAGCTGATCTCTTTAAAAAGATTTTCTCCTCCTCTGTGACTGGAGTGAATGGCTGTTATTTGGAACGTATTTTTGGTTGTGACAAGGCATCCTCCATTTTTTAATTTGATACGTGATGGTGATTACTCTATGTCACTGTTGTGATGGTGTCCCAAATTTCAGTCCTTTTAGTAGTACAACTGGCTCTGATATAACATGATAGTCCCATTCTCATGCGATCTCACATTATAAGAAATTGCACAATACCCACATCATTTAAACTAATGGGGCTGGAATCACATTATAGCTAATACAGATAAGGAAAGTTTGCATTCTGCAAATAACAGTCTAAATTCTTCAATCGTGTTAAAGCCAATTTGCATTGAAGAAACACGTGTTATAGCAGAATAGACTATATAGATTTTGCTGTCATGTGGAATGTGTGTGAGATTAATCCCCTGTGTGCGTGTACACACATACACACACTTCCTGTGTGTGTTTTGTATTAAGGTTTAGCTTTTATTTACGCACTTTGTGTCCGTGGGGTATGGGTTTTTCTTCCATCGTATTTCAAAGTGCAGTCCAGATTCTAATCCCATACTAGTCCATTCTAATTTCAGTTTTACACTCAAAGTAACCAGAATTCATTAATCCAATGTTAATTATGTAAACCATACTCTGGAGAGGTGCAATGGTCTTCACATTAGCACATCAAAAATTTCAAATAACAAATTTGGCATTTAAAAAAAAGATTATTAATTTAGATTTTGTTTAAATGCAACAAATTTCAGTACAGCTCCAGGATGATCTGTGAATACTTTTCATGCTGCAGAATGTAAGATCAATGCATGGGCCTGTTATTGACAAAGTCAGACAGCAGAAATGCCAGATGGCTGATACAGAGGATGATCAAGGGCTGCATACGAAGACAGAGTCACTGGAGTGTTCAGGATTCAACTGTTTTGTAAAGATGGTAGATTTTGTTTGAAAAATCAAAACAAGTTGGTGGTGAGATTTCAATATATATTTGTGCCAAATCCAAGTTGAAATAATCTGAATTTCTTAGTATGTAAAAATCAATTGGCTTTGTATATATCATAATATAATATATTCAAACCAAGATCATTTATTTTTTAAATAACTAATGCAAACCTATCTGTCAGTTAGGTTTAATATTTTGAGAAAGGTGTTAATTGACTTTATTGCATCCAGAAGCCACAAGAGGGAGCAAGAAGACTACATTATGAACACAATATGCTGGAGAAGCTCAGCGGGTCTGGGATATTCTATGGAAAGAGAAACAAGAGTTATCTGAAATATAAACAGCAGGAATAAATGCACCCTGCTTTGACGGATCAGTGCACACCAGGCGGGATAGCTCTATGTTAACTAATCTTAGCTATAGTGGCAGAATCTTCCCTACAACTGGTCTCGGAATCCAACATTAGAGAAGCAATATCAGTCAGAACTTTTGCTCCTGATCCCCAGCCAGTGACCCTTACCAGAAAGAGTACGTGTGCAGCTGTCAGATAACAAGAGCTCGGCTGTTATCTCTCCCAGCAGTTGAATAGCATGCTAACACTCACTGTCAAGACTTACACATGAAGAATAGCCTCCTGAGTAAGGCATTAGAGAACACATTGGAGGCAGGGATCAACACCACCCTGTGCAGAGTGGAGGAAAGAAAAATAGAAAATGTTTTTTTTCTTTTTAGATGCTGACTGTATGCTCTGTATTTCCAAGGAACTTTATCACCGGTGATTTTCAGTATTTGCAGAATATCTTGTTGTCTCTATTGCATTAAGTGTTTCCTTTGTTATTCACCAGTACTGTCTCTACAGACATGTATACAGCCCCATTGATGTTTGTTTCATTGCAAGATGGTGCAGAAGCAAACTGAGGAGTCCTGAACAGGGTCCTATATATAATTGCTTTAAGCCTCACTCCAAAAGAGGGGAGGAATGTCACATCAATTATACTCAGCAATTTTAGGGATATTCCTGTAATATTACTGAATACATTATTTATGTTACAGTTATTTCCTAGATACAGGCTGGAACCAGTCAGAGCAGGTGCACTGATACCGTCTTGACAGTTATACCAGGATTGTGTCTGTTAAATTCTAAAGTTGACTTTTCTGAAGTTTATGGAGGCAGAAGAGATTCTCAAGGAGTGGCCAAGTTTGTTTGTTTGTGTAAGCATTTGTGAAAGAGTTAATTGATTTCAGCACATGTGACGGCAGTGCCTCTATCGTTTACTACAGAAAACATGCTGCAGCAGAGGTTAAAAATCTACCAATACTGCCTCTCCTGATCATTATCTTGTGCTCCTACTGGAAACTGGCTATGTGTGAGTGTCAGGCCATGACAGAAATAGACAGTGTTGCTGCTGAGCTTTTTCATCAGTTCTTACGAGAATTGGTCAAGTAGTATGATGAGGAGTCTATAGAATAATATATCTTTCAGAAAGAGTTATGAGAATATACATTCAGGGTGCCATTTTTACTACTGCACTTGCAGATAGGTGCTGAGCAGCAATGTATCAATTTACCAGCCAGATAAACTGGATGAAGCACAAGAACACACGAGGACACAGGAAATAGGAGTAGACTGTACAGCTTATTGAGCTTGCTCCAATATCCTTCCCATGTAACTGCAGAAGGTGCAACCCCTGCCCCTTCATTTCTTCCCTGCTCATCATTCAAGGGCCTAAACAGTCTTCCCAGGTGAAGCAGCATTACCGTCTGTACCTCCTCCAATCCAGTCTACTGCATTTTCTGCACCCAGTGTGGCCTACTCTACCTTGGAGAAATCAAATGCAATCTGGGTGACTGCTTTGCAGAGTACCTCCGGTCTGTGCACAAGCATGAACCTGACTTTCCCATAACTGGTCATTTTAACACAGCATCCTGCACGCATGCCCACTTGTCTGTCCTCGGCATGCCACAGTATTCCAGTGAATCACAGCACAACCTGGAGGAACATCACATCTTCAGACTAGGCACTTCACAGCTTTCCGGACTTAATATTGAGTTCAACACCTTCAAATTGTGAACCAATTCCCATTCCTTCCCTTTCTTTTAACTTTACTTGTTACATTTTCTGTCACAATGTCCTCTCTCCCCACCCCAAACTTTAGTGGGACTGTCTGTTCTTTCCTGTCTGGCAGTTAGACGCATTGTTCTGCCATTCTCACACTCCGATCACTAAATCTGCATTATCAACACCCTTTCTCGCCCGACCCTCCACCTCCCACTGTTGCACAAATGCTGCCCACTCTATACTTCATGTCAGCTCTGATGAAGCATTATCTAGACTGGAAACATTTGCTTGCTCTCTCTATGGATGCTGCCTGACCCATTGTGATTTCCAGCATTTTTTGTTTTTAGTACAGATTCCAACATCTGCAGTAATTTGCTCTTGCCTTTAATATAATTATGCTGATATTCAGCATCAACTCCATCTTCCTGCCTGTTCCCCATATCCAATGATACAGTCTATCTCTTTATCAGAGAGACCAAGCTGTAGATGTGTTCAATAATAGAGACACCATCAGCCACTGAGGTAGAGAAGTCTACACATTCATAGCCCTTTGAATTAAGTACTTCGCATCATCTCAGTCTTGAATGAGTTTCCTCTTCTCCTAAGACTGTGACTCTGTACTTTAGATACTCGAATCAATGAAAACAATCACTCAGCAGCTAGCCTTTCATCATTTTGAGTCCAAAAGTGAAATTATTTTTAATTTATGGAAATTAAAAGACAATACAAGTATGTCATCAGCAATTACTGGGCCTCCACTTAAATGGAGAAAAATACTTTCCTCAGAAAATGATTGTTTATCTTGTTTCTCAGAAAACTCACTACAACATAATTATTGTGTTATATGCTTAGTGCCCATTCTCATCCCCTGCTGAAAGTTCTGCTCAGGCATTGTTCATTACACCTCATCGTACTACCTGATCAATTTCTCATAGGAGGCAGTAAAGAGTCTCAGCAATAATTTGATTGTTGCAATGACCCCACACAGTGTCTATTTCTGCCATTGCCTGACTCTCACGCACAGCCAACTTCCAGTATGGGCACAATATAACAATCAGGAGAGGCAATATTGACAGATTTCTAACTTCCACTGCAGGTGAATGCTAAAGCAAATTCTTGAGTCACTGCTGCCACACATGCTGAGATCAATTAACTCTAGTGAGTGAACTGAGGACATCTGAATCTGTGTGGTCGAGTCACACTCACCAAAGAATCTGAGAGCATTATGTCTTTTAAATATACTTGCTAAGGTTTTAAATTCATAACCATTATAAAATACAATACTGAGTAATTTTGGAAAAGCAACTCTTAAGATACCCTAAATTGCAAGCAAACATTCTGTCATAAAATACTCTATGCTATCAAATAAAATTAACTAATTCAAAACAAATATAAACCCAGAAACAAAACAAATTACAGATGTTGGAAATCAGAAATAGAAACAGAAATTGCTGGAGAAACTCAGGAGGTCTTGCAGCATCTGTGGAGAGAAAACAGAGTTAACATTCCATTACGTTACGTTAATTCTGCTTTCTTTGCACAAAAAATGATCCCTCTTTCTTAAAGAAAAACCTTCCTCACAATGCAACTGTTCCAATCATTAACCTTTTCCATGTTATATCTAATCAAAGAATAAGATTAATTATCTACTTTTATAATCAAAACTGAATAATTTAAGAGGACTCTTTTATCTGGTTCTATTTTGAGAAAGCATTTTTCACAGTAGCATTTAGGTGACAGCATGTTGTGCCCTTCTTGTAGATTCAGCATTCATTGCTGTCAGTTGTGATTTAACTCAAAGCACAGGGAATGTAGTGCATGTTGCTTCTTGTGCCGTAGGAGTCATGCTTGATGTTACTTCTGGATCTGCTGCTGGTGATGTTGATGTTTTACCAATTGATGGTGGTGCTGCTGATGTTTTCTCATTGGTTAGTGATGTTGCTGTTGTTGATGACCATTCTGCTTTTCCAGTTCAGCTGTTTCTGGACCCAGAAAGTTCCTTTTATTTCTATTGGTACTTTACATTGGGAATAACTCACTTGTATCATTGTTGGATCAATAGCAGTGTGATAATCAAAATCTTCAAAGGATCCAACTTTCTCATTGAAACACTGAGGACAGAGTTGTACCGGATCTGTCTTACTTCTGATGGAGGCCCTTTCAATGGATGTACAACTTTCAGCTACCTGTTGCTTTGGATGTAGGTTTGCTTGCTGAGCTGAAAGGTTCATTTCCAGACGTTTCATTACCTTACTAGGTAACATCTTCAGTGGGCCTCATGCGAAGCTGTGCTGAAAATTCCTGCTTTCTATTTATATGTTTGGGTTTCTTTGGGTTGGTGATGTCATTTCCTGTGGTGAAATCACTTCCTGTTCCTTTTCTCAGGGGTGGTAGATGGGGTCTGACTCGATGTGTTTGTTGATAGAGTTCCGGTTGGAATGTCATGCTTCTAGGAATTCTCGTGTGTGTCTTTGTTTGGCTTGTCTTAAGATGGATGCGTTGTCCCAGTCGAAGTAGTGTCCTTCCTCATCCGTATGTGAGGATACCAGTGAGAGAGGGTCATGTCTTTTTGTGGCTAATTGGTGTTCATGTATCCTGTTGGCTAGTTTTCTGCCTGTTTGTCCAATGTAGTGTTTGTTACAGTCCTTGCACGGTATTTTGTAAATGATGTTAGTTTTGCTCATTGTCTGTATAGGGTCTTATTTATTTGTATATATGTATATATAACAATCCCCGTATACGGATGAGGAAGGACACCACTTTGACTGGGACAACACATCCATCCTACGACAAACCAAACAAAGACACACACGAGAATTCCTAGAAGCATGGCATTCCAACTGGAACTCTATCAACAAACACATCGAGTTAGACCCCGTCTGCCACCCCTTGAGAAAAGGAAGAGGAAGTGACTTCACCACAGGAAATGAAATCACCAACCCAAAGAAATCCAAACATATAAATAGAAAGCAGGAATTTTCAGCATTGCTTCGCCTGAGGCCCACTGAAGATGTTACCTAGTAAGGTAACGAAATGTCTGGAAATGAACTTTTCAGCTCAGTGAGCAAACCTACATCCAAAACCTCAACCTGAGCTACAAATCTTCTCAAAACTCCATGTTGCTTTTTTCAACTCGTGATTAATGGAGAGAAGCAGCAGTTTTTCACAATTATTCTATTTCATGATAGCAGGACCCCCTGTTTCACAGATATAAAGTGTGCAGTTAACTCCTTTTGTTTTGTGTGTGTCACTCTAGATCGTTCCTAGCTATTGAATCTTAATTTCCTCACATGTTGTTAGCATGACATTGCTCACTTTCAGAATATTTTTTCTTCAGCATCCATTTTCTTTCAAATTTCCTATAAAGCTCTCCTGGTATAGACTGATGATACTCTGTTCTCCAATGTCAAACTTAAGCTTCAGATTTAACTGTTTCATATAGTTGTATGGTTCCAATTATGTGTCATCTTCTGGGTCTGGCTATTTTGGTTTCTTTTCCTGTTCATTCCACCCTGTTGCTCTGACTCTGGTAACTTATTTACTACTTTCTTTCTTTTCTGTCTTTTCCCAGTAGCTATACTTTTCACAAGATCTGCAGTTTGATCTATATGTGACACATATCCTTTCAGTCTATAAACTCAAGTGATTGTCCACAGCTCATGAACCTCTTCTCTTGTCTCTGTACATGTTTTTTGTTACTATTTCACAACATAAATCCTACTGTCTTTATCTTGTCCTAACTGACGGCTAGCCAATTGGATGCTCAGCACCTTCATCTGTCTACTCATGTCTTCATCTGCTCTGGCAGTGTGTGCAGTCTTCAATATTGTGAACTTGTCCTTTCCAATCAAAGCTTGTTGTATTTCTGGATGTTTAGAGGGTCAGATCAGCTGATCTATCCACCTTTTATCTGGTGCCTTGAATTTAAACTTTCTGGCTGCATTTTCTATCTTTTCAAGCATTGTCAACAAGGTCACTGTCTCAGACTTTGAAATTCATATCAATAGATCTGATGATTTGACATTGATTGGTGAGGTTTGCTGAATTTTTCAAAAACATCATTCAATGCTTTTCTTGCTGTGATCACATTTAACCCTTTTCTCTCCTGTCCTTATAAACCTTTTCAGAAAGACATTGAACCGTCAGTTTGCCTTTTTGTTTAAACTTTCCAAGTGCCTCTATGACATAATCAGCTTAATCATTTTTTTAAAAATCTGACATGAAACAGAAATATTTCTTCTCATCAGCCTCACCTCTGTCACTGGTACTGACCATTTTGTTGTCAGACAGGTCTGTAGACTGAACAACATTAGTTAGGAATTCCTGAATGGGCTCAAAAAATGTGTTCTTATGCTCATTCTTGTTATTTCTCAGGATTGACTTCTTCTCAAAACTTTACTGAGTTTTATGTTCTAATTTGTCTCCAGGTTCATACAAGCTAAAGATGTGCAGGAGTAAAGGGAGAGAGTCAGAGTGTGACATTGAGATAGAAGATCACGTTGGATGGAAGAGTGGGGGCTTGAAGAACCAAATGGCCAACACCTTCTCCTATTTACTATGTTTCTTTGGACTGTTTTCCAAAATTGCCAGTCTTGTAAAATCATTTTTTAAAAATCTGACATGTTACAGAAAGATTTCTTCTCATCAGCCTCACCTCTGTCATTGGTACTGACCGTTTTGTTGAACCAAGTTCTTTGTCAGACAGGTCTGTAGACTGAACAACATTAGTTAGGAGTTCCTGGTGATCCTGAAATATGTAGTCTTTTGCAATATGCAAGTAAATCATCCACGAGTGTGAAATACTGCCTGTGCTCAAAGTGGGTGTTCTGTGCCAACTCACTGGGTTTTTGGTCTGGCTATCACAGCATTACTTCCTAGCAGTTTCAAGGACAGAAATGGACCATACGAAAGGGAAAACTGTGACCTTGGACAATCTAGGATTCACAGAATCTGTTTATGTCAACAGGCATTCTATTGATCTTAAGCTTCATCACAGTATGGGTGAATGGTGACACAATCTTGGTCACTCGTTTGTTCTTGTCATTTCGGTTGAGTCTGTTTTGGCTTGTTCGTCACTGCCTCCTTTCAAATTTTTATTGAACTCCAATTTCACCACCTGCTGTGGAGCATTAGGCTGAGTCTCTGGACTATGAGTGCACTGACTTTACCAGCATTTCACCATTAACTCACACATCACCCATACGTAGACAATCTCAACGATTCTTTCTTCTTGTGATGATGAGACTTTGCATCAAGGGAGCCCAATGAAATCTACTGGATGTCTTTGACAGGGTTGGTTCATAGAGACTTGTTTCTAGACCAATAGGTTGCTAACAGTTTGTTTCCATACCAGTTGTTCTAATAGAACTAAT
Source organism: Chiloscyllium punctatum (assembly GCF_047496795.1). Lineage (NCBI taxonomy): Eukaryota > Metazoa > Chordata > Chondrichthyes > Orectolobiformes > Hemiscylliidae > Chiloscyllium > Chiloscyllium punctatum. Next base: position 52,464,204 of record NC_092763.1, read on the forward strand.
GGTACTCCTTCTGAGTTCTCAAAGAATTTCTGATCTAAAGACTTCTGAAGATGGAGATGAGCTGCCTGAAGTTCAATTTGGTGTTGAAACAGCCTCAGTTTTGTAAGGGAAGGATTTTTACCATTTTGCCTGGGAGACAGTGAAAAAGCGGATATATTTCCAAGTCAGGATAATGAGTGGCACATAAGGTGTTCCCACGTTTCTGCTGTCCTTGTCCTAGTACATGGCAAAGGTCATGGGTTTGGAAGGTACTATCTAAGGAGCCTTGGTGGATTTCTACTGTCATTCTTTTAGATGGAACATTTAGTTGACCTTGAAGTGAGTGAATTTGGATGTGGTGTCAATCAACTGGGCTTTGTCCTGGATGATGTCAAGTTTAAGCTGTTTTCATCCAGGACAAAGTGGGGTCTGTTCCATCATAGTCCAGACTTGTGCCTTGTAGATGGTGGACAGGCCTTGGGGAGTCAGGAGGGAAGTTACTGACTGCAGGAGTCTGATCCTTTGACCTACTGTTGTCGCCACAGTACCTATATTGTTAGTGCAGTTCAGATTTTGATCATTGATAACCCCAGGATGTTGAAAGTGTTGGATTCAATAATTGTAATGCCATTCACTGTCAAAGTGATCATCTTTTGTGGGAGATGGTCATTGCCCAGTATGATAGGATATTTACCTTGGCATTACCTTGGTATCAAGCTTAAGATCAATTGAATGTCTGTTGATATAAACAGATTCTGTGAATCCTAGATTGTCCAAGGTCACAGTTTTCCCTTTTGTATTGTCCATTTCTGTCCTTGAAACTGCGAGGAAGTATTATATCTTTACCAAATTCTTCACAATACATTGGATAATCATATTATTGTAAAGGTAATTTAACTTTTTGCACTCAAAACATTGTTTATCATCTGCTGTTCATTAAACTTGTATTCCTGTATTCATGAACACTGCTTTAAATTGAACAACTATTGAGCTTGCTAGACACTACGAAACATTCACTTGATTTGCCAGTTGTTACAAAGATGCTTTATATTTCAACCTGCTTGGAAGACATTTTTTTGAAAGATTGTGGAAAAAGGAACTTATGTAAAATTATGTGGACATACCTGCAGTGGTTTCTTTAATTCGATCAAGTAAAGTTAATTGTGGACATTGGACTTCCTAGAAATAATGTAACTGCTTACTTAGCTGTAGCTTTTGTTCAAAACTAGACCCAGGAAGCTTTGGCTTGAAACAGTTCTTCCTTCCACGAGTTGAGTTGGAGGAAGACCTGCTAAGAACAGGCTGAATTAGAGGAAAATTATGAAAATCTAGCTGCCCAGATGACCTTGCTTATTTTTAAAAAAGAAAATCTTGCAGAGTCATAGAGCCGTACAGCACAGAAACTGACCCCTCAGTCCAACTTGTCCATTCCCAAACTAAACTTGTCCCACGTACTTGCATTTGGCCCATATCCCTCTAAACCGTTCCTATTTATGCACCTGTGCATATGGTTTTTAAATGTTGTAACTGTACCTGCATCTATCACTTCCTCTGGCAGTTCATTCCACATATGAACCACCCTCTCTGTCAAAAGCTTGCCCTTCAGGTCCCTTTAAATCTTTCTCTTCTTAAAGTTATAACAGTAAGTTGTAATTGTCACCCTAAAATTATGCCCTCTAGTTTTGAACTCCCCTACCCTAGGGAAAAGACCTTTGTTATTCACTTCATCTATGTCCTTCATAATTTTATAAACCTCTGTAAAGTCACCCCTTAACCTCCAAAGCTCCAATTAAACAATTCCCAGCCTTATAACTCAAATTGTCCAGTCCCAGCAATATCAATCTTTCAGGTCAAGTCTAATCCAGTCCAGAGAGTACAGGTAAATCAGTTGGAGACATCAGCCCAGAGGCTCGGTTGTGCTCACAAGCCAGTCTTGGGTTCAGCCATGGTCATTCCTGGGAGTTTGGGTAGTAAACATCAAGGGTATTAACAGGAGCAAGTCCATACAATGTAATGGAATGTAGGCAACTGTTGTATTATGCTGTGATGTTGAGTGGATATTGACAGTGAAATGGGGTGATGCCAAGGTTGGGGAGAAAATTGTTACAAAATGGGATGATATGAAGTATGCAGGAAAGTGGGTGGAGTGGACATTTTCATAAGTCTCCATCATTCTGGCTTCAATATATAGTGGGCACGGCAGTGTGGCAAGGCAAGGCAAGCTTGGGAAACCAGTTGTCAAACAAAAGGATTGGATGGAAACATGGGGAATTTGAAAGCTGATTTGGTTGACGGGGACAGCAACACAAAACAAAACATGAAGGATGAGGGATAGATTTTTGACAATCAGGCAGACAATTCACAGGAGGACAAATGGGATATTATGCCACCTCCAATCAAACCTCAACTGCGCAGTAAGGAAAAAATGATCACTGTCAAAGGGTACAGTGGATGGAGTTTCATTTGTTTGTTGGTGGGGATGGAGTGGACAGGTTTGCACTATGAGACTGAGTTTGGAAGGAAATTGTCCATTGGTCATCACTCATCCTTCAGTGAGTGAACACCATTGACTAAGCACTTCAATAGATTGTTTTTCTTTAATTATTCATTCAAGAGATGAGAGCGTCATTGGCTAGCCCAGCATTTATTGACCATCCTGAGATCAGCTTAAAGAAGGTACTGGTCACCTGCCTTCTTGAAATGCTATGGCCCATTTGGTGTAGGTAAACCCACAAGGCTGTTAGGAAATGAGTTCCAGATTTTGATCCAGAAAATCTGACCCAGGACTGGTGACATATTTCCAAGTCAGGACAGTGATAGATTTGGAACAGAACTTACAGACATAAAGTCATAGAAATGTACAGCATTGGTCCAACCCATCCATTCCGACCAGATATCCCAACCCAATCTAGTCCCACCTACCAGTACCCTGCCCATATCCCTCTAAATCCTTTCTATTCATATACCCATCCAGGTGCCTTTTAAATTTGCAATTGTACCAGCCTCCACCACTTCCTCTGGCAGCGCATTCCATACACGTACTCTGTGTGAAAAAGTTGCCCCTTAGGTCTCTTTTATATCTTTTTCCTCTCACCCTAAACCTATGCCCTTTAGTTCTGGACTCCCCCACCCTACGGAAGAGACTTTATCTAGTTATCCTATCCATGCCCCTCATGATATTATAAACATCTATAAGGTCACCCCTCAGCCTCCGATGGTCCAGGAAAAATAGCCCCAGCCTATTCAGCCTCTCCCTATTGCTCAAATTCTCCAACCCTGGAAACATCCTTGTAAATCTTTTCTGAATCCTTTCAAGTTTCACAATAACAGTGGCCTAACCAATGTCTCATACAGCCGCAACATGACTTCCCAACTCCTGTACTTAATACTCTGACCAATAAAGGAAAGCATACTAAATGCCTTCTTCACTATCCTTTCGACCTGCGACTCCACTTTCAAGGAGCTATGAACCTGCACTCCAAGGTCTCTTTGTTAAGCAAATTTCCCAGGATCTTACCATTAAGTGTATAAGTCCTGATAAGATTTGCTTTCCCAAAATGCAGCACCTTGCATTTATCTGAATTAAACTCCATCTGCCACTTCTCAGCCCATTGGCCCATCTGATCAAGATCCTGTTGTAACCTGAGGTAACTTTCTTCGCTGTCCACTATACCTCCAATTTTGGTGTCATCTGCAAACTTACTAACCTTACCTCTTATGCTCACAACCAAATCATTTATGTAAATGAAGTAAAGTAGTGGATCCAGCACCGATCCTTGTGGCGCTCCACTGGTTACAAGCCTCCAGTCTGAAAAATAACCCTCCACCACTACCCTCTGTCTCCTACCTTTGAGCCAGTTCTGTATCCAAATGGCCACTTCTCCTTGTATTCCATGAGACCTAACCTTGCTAACCAATCTCCCATGGGGAATCTTGTCAAACACCTTACTGAAGTCCATATAGATCACATCCACCACTCTGCCCTCATCAACCCTCTTTGTTACTTCTTCAAAAAACTCAATCAAGTTTGTGAGACATGATTTCCCACGCACAAAGCCATGTTGACTATCCCTAATTAGTACTTGCCTTTCCAAATACATGTATATCCTCTCCCTCAGGATTCCCTCCAACAACTTGCCCACCACTAAGGTCAGCCTCACTGGTGTTTAGTTCCCTGGCTTGTCTTTACCGCCCTTCTTAAACAGTGGCACCATGTTTACCAACCTCCAGTCTTCCGGCACCTCACCTGTGACTATCGATGATACAAATATCTCAGCAAGGGGTCCGGCAATCACTTTCCTAGCTTCCCACAGAGGTCAAGGGTACACCCGATCAAGTCCTGGGGATTTATTCGCTTTTATGTGTTTCAAGACATTCAGCACTTCCTCCTCTGTAATATGGACATTTTTCAAGCTATCACCATCTATTTCCCTATATTCAATATCTTCCATATCCTTTTCTACAGTAAACACTGATGTGAAATACTCATTTAGTATCTACCCCATCTCCTGCGGTTCCACACAAAGGCTGCCTTGCTGATCTTTGAGGGGACCTTTTTTTTCCTAGTAACCCTTTTGTCCGTAATGTATTTGTAAACACCCTTTGGATTCTCCTTAATTCTATTTGCCAAAGTTATCTCATGTCCCCTTTTTGCCCTCCTGGTTTCCCTAGTACTCCTACTGCCTTTATACTCTTCTAAGGATTCATTGATCTATCTTGTCTATAGCTGATATATTCTTCCTTCTTTTTCTTAACCAAACCTTCAATTTCTTTAGTCATCCAGGATTCCCTATACCTACCAGCCTTCTCTTTCACCCTAACAGGAATATACTGTCTCTGGACTCTCATTGTCTCATTTCTGAAGGCTTCCCATTTTCCAGCCATCCCTTTACCTGTGAACACCTGCCTGCAATCAACTTTCGAAAGTTTTTGCCTAAAACCATCAAAATTACCTTCCTCCAATTTAAAAGTTCAAGTTTTAGATCTGGCGTATAGAATTCTTGTGCTGGCCCCAAAGTGCTCCCCCATTGACACCTGAGCCACCTGCCCTGCCTTTTTCCCAAGAGTAAGTCAAGTTTTGCACCTTCTCTAAGAATTACATCCACACATTGAATTAGAAACTTTTCTTGAACACACTTAACAAATTATTCTCCATCTAAAATTCAATACCTTCCACGTCCTTTTCTACAGTAAACACTGATGCGTAATACTCATTTAGTATCAACCCCACCTCCTGCGGTTCCACACAAAGGCCGCCTTGCTGATCTTTGATGGGACCTATTCTCTCCCCAGTTACCCTTTTGTCCTTAATGTATTTGTAAAAATGAGAGGAGGGGGAGTGGTATTTTTGATAAGGGATAGCATTACAGCTGTGCTGAGGGAGGATATTCCCAGAAATACATCCAGGGAAGTTATTTGGGTGGAACTGAGAAATAGGAAAGGGATGATCACCTTATTGGGATTGTATTATAGACCTCCTAATCGTCAGAGGGAAATTGAGAAACAAACTTGTAAGGAGATCTCAACTATCTGTAAGAATAATAGGGTGGTTATGGTAGGGGATTTTAACTTTCCAAACATCGACTGAGACTGCCATAGTGTTAAAGGTTTAGATGGAGAGGAATTTCTTAAGTGCATACAAGACAATTTTTTGATTCAGTATGTGGTTGTAACTACTAGAGAAGGTGCAAAACTTGACCTACTCTTGGGAAATAAGGCAGGGCAGGTGACTGAGGTGTCAGTGGGGGAGCACTTTGGGGCCAGTGACCATAATTCTATTTGTTTTAAAATAGTGATGGAAAAGGATAGACCAGATCTAAAAGTTGAAGTTCTAAATTGGAGAAAGGCCAATTTTGACGGTATTAGGCAAGAACCTTCGAAAGCTGATTGGAGGCAGATGTTTGCAGGTAAAGGGATGGCTGGAAAATGGGAAGCCTTCAAAAATGAGAAAACAAGAATCCAGAGAAAGTATATTCCTGTCAGGGTGAAAGGGAAGGCTGGTAGGTATAGGGAATGCTAAAGAAATGCTAAAGAAATGCTAAAGAATGCTAAAGACATTGAGGGTTTGGTTAAGAAAAAGAAGGATGCATATGTAAGGTATAGACAGTATAGATCAAGTGAATCCTTAGAAGAGTATAAAGGAAATAGGAGTATACTTAAGAGGGAAATCAGGAGGACAAAAAGGGTAACTCGGAAGAGAATAGGGCCCCTCAAAGATCAGCAAGGTGGCCTTCGTGTGGAGCCACAGAAAATGGGGGAGGTACTAAGTGTATATTTTGCATCAGTATTTACTGTGAAAAATGAGTTGGAAGATATAAACTGTAGGAAAATAGATGGTGACATCTTGTAAAATGTCCAGATTACAGAGGAGTAATGCTGGATGTTTTGAAACAGTTAAAGGTGGATAAATCCCCAGGACCAGATCAGGTGTACCCGAGAACTCTGTGGGAAGCTAGAGAAGTGATTGCTGGGCCTCTTGCTGAGATAGTTGTATCATCGATAGTCACAGGTGAAGTGCCGGAAGACTGGAGGTTGGTAAACGTGGTGCCACTGTTTAAGAAGGGCGGTAAAGACAAGCCAGGGAACTATAGACCAGTGAGCTTGACCTCAGTGGTGGACAAGTTGTTGGAGGGAATCCTGAGGGAAAGGATATACATGTATTTGGAAATTAAGGACTGATTAGGGATAGTCAATGTGGCTTTGTGCATGGGAAATAATGTCTCACAAACTTGATTGAGTTTTTTGAAGAAGTAACAAAGAGGGCAGAGTGGTGGATGTGATCTATATGGACTTCAGTAAGGTGTTTGACAAGATTCCCCATGGGAGATTGGTTAGCAAGGTTAGGTCTCATGGAATACAAGGAGAAGTGGCCATTTGGATACAGAACTGGCTCAAAGGTAGAAGACAGAGGGTAGGGGTGGAGGGTTGCTTTTCAGACTGGAGGCCTGTGACCAGTGGAGTGCGACAAGGATCGGTGTTGGGTCCTCTACTTTTTGTCATTTACATAAATGATTTGGATGCGAGCATAAGAGGTACAGTTAGTAAGTTTGCAGATGACACCAAAATTGGAGGTGTAGTGGACAGCGAAGAGGGTTACCTCAGATTACAACAGGATCTGGACCAGATGGGCCAATGGGCTGAGAAGTGGCAGATGGAGTTTAATTCAGATAAATGCAAGGTGCTGCATTTTGGGAAAGCAAATCTTATCAGGACTTATACACTTATTGGTAAGATCCTAGAGAGTGTTGCTGAACAAAGAGACCTTGGAGTGCAGGTTTATAGCTCCTTTAAAGTCACAGGTAAATAGGATAGTGAACAAGGCATTTGGTATGCTTTCCTTTATTGGTATTGAGTACAGGAGTTGGGAGGTCATGTTGTGGCTGTACAGGACATTGGTTAGGCCACTGTTGGAATATTGCGTGCAATTCTGGTCTCCTTCCTATCGGAAAGATGTTGTGAAACTTGAAAGGGTTCAGAAAAGATTTACAAGGATATTTCCAGGGTTGGAGGATTTGAGTTATAGGGAGAGGCTGAATAGGCTGGGGCTATTTTTCCTGGAGCATTGGAGGCTAAGGGGTGACCTTATAGAGGTTTACAAAATTATGAGGGGCATGGATAGGATAAATAAACAAAGTCTTTTCCCTGGGGTCATTGAGTCCAGAACTAGAGGGCATAGGTTAGGGTGAGAGGGGAAAGATATAAAAGAGACCTAAGGGACAACTTTTTCACGCATAGGGGGTACGTGTATGGAATGAGCTGCCAGAGGATATGGTAGAGGCTGGTAAAATTGCAACATTTAAGAGGCATTTGGATGGGTATATGAATACGAAGGGTTTGGAGGGACTAGATTAGGTTGGGATATCTGGTCGGCATGGACAGGTTAGACTGAAGGGTCTGTTTCCATGCTGTACATCTCTATGACTCTAAAATCTGAATACTATGGCAGTCCCAGTCTATGTTTGGAAAGTTAAAATTCCCTACCATAACCGCCCTATTATTTTTACCGATAACCGAGATCTCCTTACAAATCTGTTTCTCAATTTCCCTCTGAACATTGGGGGGGTCTATAATACAATCCTAATAAGGTGATCATCCCTTTCTTATTTCTCAGTTCAACGCAAATAACTTCCCTGGATGTATTTCCGGGAATATCCTCCCTCAGTACAGCTGTAATGCTATCCTTTATCAAAAATGCCACCCTCCCTCCTCTCTTCCCTCCCTTTCTATTCTTCCTGTAGCATTTGTATCCTGGAACATTAAGCTGCCAGTCCTGCCCATCCCTGAGCCATGTTTCTGTAATTGCTATGATATCCCAGTCCCATGTTCCTAACCATGCCCTGAGTTCATCTGCCTTCCCTGTTAGACCTCTTGCATTGAAATAAATGCAGTTTAATCGATCAATCCTACCTTATTCTCTGCTTTGTCCCTGCCCGCACTGACTGTTTGACTTGCTTCTTTTCTCAACTGTACCCAGTCTCAGATTGATCTCTTTTCTCCTTATCTTCCTGGGTCCCACCCCCCCCCCCCCCCCCACCTTAATAGTTTAAATCCTCCTGAGTAGCTCTAGCAAATCTCCCTGCCAGTGTATTAGTCCCCTTCTAATTCAGGTGCAATCCATCCTTCTTGTATAGGTCACTTCTATCCCAGAAGAGATTCCAATGATCCAAAAATGTGAATCATTCTCCCATACACCAGCTCCTCAACCATGCATTCATCTGCTCTATCCTCCCATTCCTGCCCTCACTAGCTTGCAGCACTGGAGGTAATTCAGATATTACTACTCTCAAGGACCTCCTTTTTAAATTCCTGCCTCACTCTCTATATTCTCCCTTCAGAATCTCATCCTTTTGCCTTCCTGTGTCATTGGTTCCAATGTGTACAATGACCTCCTGCTGATCCCTCTCCCCCTTGAGAACATTTTTTGTTAGATTCCCTACAGTGTGGAAACAGGCCTTTTGGCCCACTAGTCCACACCAACCCTCCGAAGAGTAACCCACCCAGACCCATTTCCCTCTGTCTAATCCACCTAACACTATGGGCAATTTAACATGGCCAATTCACCTGACCCACACACCTTTGTGATTAGATTAGATTCCCTATGGTGTGGAAACAGACCCTTCGGCCCAACAAGTCCACACTGACCCCCCGAAAAGCAATGCATCCAGACTCATTCCCCTACACTTAACACTACGGGCAATTTAGCTTGGCCAATTTACCTAACCTGCACACCTTTGGACTGTGGGAGGAAACCGGAGCACCCGAAGGAAACCCACGTAGACACGGGGAGAATGTGCAAACTCCACAGAGCAGTCGCCCGAGGCTGGAATTGAACCTGGGACCCTGGTGCTGTGAGGCAACAGTGCTAACCACTGAGCCACTGTGCCACCCTGTGCACCCTCTCTGAGACATCCTTGATCCTGGTACCAGGGAGGGAAAACACCATTCTGATTCTTCACTGCTGACCACAGAAACGTCTATCTGTACCTCAGACTAGAGAGTACCCCGAACACAATTGATCTCTTAGAACCCGACGTGCCCCTCATTGCATTAGAGCCAGTTTCAAAACCAGAACTATGGCTGTTTGTGTTACTTTCCCCTGAGAATCCATCACCCCCTCCATTTTCCAAAACAGCATACTTGTTTGAAATGGGGATAGCCACTGAAGACATCTGCACTGCCTGCCTACCTCTTTTACCTTTCCTGGAGTTAACCCATCTATGTGACTTTATGTACAACTTTTCTCCCTTCCTATAACTGCCATCCATCACATCCCCTTGCTCTTGTAAATTCCTCATTGCTTCTCACTGTCTCTCCAACCAATCCATTCGATATGATAGGATTCGCAACCAATGGCATTTATTGCAGATATAATCCTCAGTACAATTAAACTCTCCTGAAACTCCCACACCTGACAAGAAGAGCACATCACTCTACTGAAGGCCATTTTTGCTTCTTCCAATCTACAGACCCAGAAAATTGTACTGTCTTATTCCTCTACAAATGCTGCTCCAGGCTAACTTAATACTTACAGATTATATTTTTAAGTTTACTCAAGAGACTTACCTCAATAAAACATATAATCAAGAAAGAACTGACTCAACTCACTACTGCAGACTTTCTGTAGGTCACATGTAAAAATACTCACTGATCTGTTTCTGTGCTGTGACCTCTCCCAAACAGCTTCCTCCAAGATCAGTTGTGAATTATGCAGTGTTACTTGCCACTTATCTGACCATGTCTGGATATTGTCCACATCTTGCTGCATTTGAGCATCACTTGCTTTTATATCAATGGAGAAGTGAATGGAGCTAAATACTGTACAACCATCAGTAAATGTCCTTCCTTCTGACTTTATGATGGAGATAAGGTAACTTATGAAGCACCTGAAGGTGGTTAGGCTTAAGACATGCCTGAGGGATACCTGCAGTGATGTCCTGGAGCTAGCATGACTGACCACCAACAGCCAATCATCTTTCTTTGTGCTGGGTATGACTCCAACCTGATTTCCACTGACTCAAATAAAGGCAAAGTACTGTGACTGTTGGAAATCTGAAACACACAGGAAATGCTGCAGAAACTTAGTACATTTGGCAGCATGTTTGCAGAGAGAAGCAGAGTTAACATTCCAACATGACTCTTTCCAAACTGAAGAGTGAAACAGTTAAGAACTGTAGTTCTGAAGAAGAGTCACATCAGACTAAAAGCATTAATTTGGTTTCTTTTTCCACACTGATGCTGCCAGACCTGCTAAAATTATGCAGAATTCTGTAGTTATTCAGTTGAGTCTAGTTTTGCTAGAGCTCCTCAGTGATAAATGCGAGGTGCTTCATTTTAGGAAAGCAAATCTTAACAGGACTTATACACTTAATGGTAAGATCCTATGGAGTATTGCTGAACAAGGAGACCTTGGAGTGCAGGTTCATACCTCCTTGAAAGTGAAGCCACAGGTAGATAGGATAGTGAAGAAGGCATTTGGTATGCTTTCCTTTATTGGCCAGAGTATTGAGTACAGGAGTTGGGAGGTCATGTTGCAGCTGTACAGGACATTGGTTAGGCCACTGTTAGAATATTGTGTGCAATTCTGGTCTCCTTCCTATCGGAAAGATATTGTGAAACATGAAAGGGTTCAGAAAAGATTTACAAGGATGTTACCAGGGTTGGAGGATTTGAGCTATAGGGAGAGGTTGAACAGGCTGGGGCTGTTTTCCCTGGAGCATCGGAGGCTGAGGGGTGACCTTATAGAGGTTTACAAAATTATGAGGGGCATGGATAGGGTAAATAGGCAAAGTCTTTTCCCTGGGGTCAGGGAGTCCAGAACTAGAGGGCATAGGTTTAGGGTGAGAGAGGAAAGATATAAAAGAGACCTACAGGGCAACTTTTTCACAGAGGGTGGTACATGTATGGAATGAGCTGCCAGAGGAACTGGTGGAGGCTGGTACAATTGCAACATTTAAGAGGCATTTGGATGGGTATATGAATAGGAAGGGTTTGGAGGGATACGGGCCTGGTGCTGGCAGGTGGGACTAGATTGGGTTGGGATATCTGGTTGGCATGGGAGGGTTGGACCAAAGGGTCTGTTTCCATGCTGTACATCTCTATGACTATGACTCATAATAAAACAGGACTTTCATACCAAGGGCAATCTCTCTCACGTCTGGAGTTCAAATGTTTAGTTGATATTTGAGCCAAGGCTTTAGCAAGGTCCGTGAAAAAAATCCAAACACATACTCAATCCCAGCCTTCAATATTAAGTTGCACTCTGAAGTGCCAAGTCACACTAGTTTTGCAACCTGTATATGCTGCCAACACAAATGGCAAAACTCAATCACTTAATGAAGATCTTGTTTCAGCTGGCTCTAAATGTGACTGATCTTTCAATGCACCTTTAAAAATAAACCTGCTCAAAACTCACAGCTACAGAATTTTAAATGGCAGTTTTTACTTTAATGTAAACAAAAAAGTTGAAATCTAAATAAGGCTCAATCAGATTTGCACAAAATTAAAGATGTAGGCACTTTTCTTACCCAGAAAATGCTCACATTCAGTTCCAGACAGAATTAAGTTTACATGCTGAATGTATGTGCTTCCAAAACAAAGGGTCTTGTTCCCTCACTTAATGAAGATCCAATTTCAATAGGAGATGGCCTCCTGACAGAAACCAAGTTTTGATGAGCAGTATTTTTAAATATACAGTCTGAGAGTAGGCAGGGAGTCAAGGAAATTCAGAAGGAACAGATCCAACCAGCTTTGGACCCCGACTAAAATCAAACAGCAAGCAGAGAACTGGGACTAGGGAACACCTTAGCTGCCTCCACCTAGCAACTTAAAGAACAGAATTTTGCTGCCAGGGTTCATTGTTGTGTTGCACGTCAAATTGAGAGTGATCTCCATTTTAGACCTCAAAATGCAAATGGAGCAAGTCCCCAGATGATACTTCAAGACACAGGCCAAAGGCTTTATACAGTGTAGTACTCAAGACTCAAAATGTATCAGGCAATTATTCTGTATGGTATATATCAGTTTAACTGGAAGTAAACTTACAAGTGATCTTCAAAGAAATTGAATCCATTTACTTTACTTGAGTTACAGCTGGACAACACAATAAAATTTGACATGGGTAAGCAACTGGGATTTTTTTTAAAGTAAAAGCAAAACAGAACAGAGAAGAAACCAGCCTTACAAGCTTGAAGATAAAGAGGAGCAGTAGCAAATAAAATAACCTTGATGTGGAGAATGATCAGTTGTATTTTGTCATTACGCCCTAGCAGGATTGAGAAATGCAAACAAGTTATTTTATTAAATAGCAAATTGAAAATATCTGGACATGCCACTTTTATTGTGTGCAGTTTGAGAATTGGAGTGTGATATATTTGCAATTGTTAATTCGATGATGGGTAGGGGTGGGTATAGATTTGATGCCAATGAGAGTGGCAGATAATAACTTCACTAAAATACATTGTTTTATATTGCTTCAAACTATCATAATGGAAAATACTTCAAAACATAACAAAGCGATAATAGTGTATGGAAAAATAATTTGTAAACAAATTACACTGACTACTAAAGTTAATGGTATGGAACAGCATTTAAATTTGCCCCATAAAGTTGGAAACAATCATTACGTTCAGGATTTAAATGAGATCTAAACCAATATTGAATTGAGTTTGTTTATTGCAGCAAAATGAATCAAAGTACAATTAAGTATTTGAGTTTGTTAATAGCAAGCAAATACCAGCTAGGCAATGCATTTCTTTTTTAATGAAGAAATAATAGGTCCCATAGTCTGTTTTATCCATTGATTGAGTGTCATGGTTCACATAGTTTCAATCATAGTGGATCTCATGGTCTATTTTCACACATAGCATACCATGTGTTTAACAGGTTATATAAGTGATTCTTGGCTGGGGATACTTTGCTAGAGTTAAGCAAGAAAGATTGTGATTTTTGGCCATGTAAATTATGAAGGAGATCAGGATGGTTGGTACTTTTTGCATCTTCAGCTTTCACTTACAAAATCCCAGCAATGCAGAGTTTCTGAGAGCTCTAAAAATCAGAAAGTTTCACGTACAACCATTTGGTTCAATGGATACAATCTTCTTCTGTAACTTACACAATTTTTTAGTGGAAGCATTTGAAAAAATTATTTATGCACAGCCGTATAATGTTTTTCACATGAACATTTTTAATGCATTGAGTTTATAATATGTCTATAGTGTTAAATATTTCAACTGTTTAATATTCTCAACTATTAATGCATCACAATCAGTTCAAGTATCTTATATTTAGTTACAATGTCACTTTTGCAACATTACTAAACAGTTTAAAATGTGTAATTACATGGAATGAAATTATGCATCAGGTTCTCATTTCATTCCTAAGTGCACTAATACTGGGATGTCAAATCCCTCCCAAGTCACCAGGATGATTTTTCAATTACCAGTTGCCCATTTTGCTCTTGGACAGCAGACAGATACAATTGGGCACATGGAAACACTGTGGCTGCCACATTGGTGCCAACACATTGCTGCCATAGATATGAGAAACTTGTGTGGGCAAGTGGAGTTATGGAAATAAGCAGCAAAGCATTTTGGCAGAATCTTGTTCCTTTACCACAAATACCAACCCTTTTCCTGGTTATTGTCCGAGACTGAACCAGACGTCGTGCAATTGTGGCATATTGTCTGACTCTTAGCTGAGCTTTAGACTCTATATCCTGTCCAGTACCAAGTTTGCCCACTTTCCTTCTTGTAAAGTTGCCTCTCTTCCTCTCACTAAGACCCCTCTCAGTATACTGCTGCTGAAAATCCCATGCATGCTTTCATTATCATGAGACTTTACAATCCAAGTGATCTCTTGGCCTGCCACATGCATTATTCCCTCTTTAAGCTTGAGTTCATCCAAATCTCAGCCACACATACGCTAATTTGTATCAAGTTCTATACGTCCATCACTGAGTGCTCACTGATCTTCAATGGAATTTGGCCGGCAACATTTTAATGTTAAAGTTCTCAACATTTTTGAAACATATCCATGGCTTAATCTTTCTCTATTCCTATAAAAATCCACAGTCTCATACCCTCTCACAAATCTGTGTTCCTTCAATTTTGATTTTCTTGAGCTCTCCCTGATTTTAATTGCTCCACCATTAGCAGCTACAGCTTAAGCTGCTTAGGCTGTAAGCTCTGAAATTCCCTCCTTAAGCCTTCCCACTTCTTTGCCAGTCTCTCCTCTTTTCACACATGCCTAAAAACATCTCTTTCACAAAAGTTTTGATCAAATATCTTAATATCGCCCTGTGGGGGTTCAGTGACTAACTTTTCTTCATAATGATAATATAAAGGACCTTGCAATATTTTACTATGTTAACAGTGCTAAATGAGTGTAATTGCTTTTGTAATCCTATAATTGTCACAGACAATTGATAGAATTCATATGTTCTGAAGTTTTGAAGTAACTTGATTGTAAATCAGTTATGATTCAATTTCAACTGGAAGAAAAATGATGTATCTCTGCTGTTTTGCCAAGGCTAAGGAAATTCGGCATGTCTACAATAACTCTTACCAATTTTTATAGATGCACCAAAGAAAGCGTCCTACCCGGATACATCACAGCTTGGTTCAGCAACTGCTCTACCTAAGACTGCAAGAAATCACAGAGTTGTGAACACAGCCAGCTTCCTTCTGTCGACTCCATCTATACTTCTTTTGCCTTGGGAAAACAGCCAAAATAATCCAAGACCCTCTCCCACCCTGGTTATACTCTCTTCCACCCTCTTCCATCGAGCAGAAGATGCAAAAATCTGAAAACACATACCAACAGATTTGAGAACCGCTTCGTCCTCTGTTATCAGACACATGAATAGACCTCTCATATATTAGAATTGATCTTTATCTGCACCTTCTCTGCAGCTGTAACACTACCCTGCATTCTATTCTGTTACCCTGGTGTACTTATGTAAGGTATGTTTTTTTTCACTGCATTTCAGTGCATGTCATGATAATAAATAGCTCACTGAAAATTTCAAGGAATTTCTATTCATAGAATTGCAATAATACTTATGGTACTGAAAACCTGGAAGATTCTGATGAAAGAGATTTTTATGCAGTGTCAGTAGATAACTCCTACAATTAATTTATGGGACATGAGCATTATTGATTGGCCAGCATTAATTGTCTGACCCTAGTTGCCCTTGAGAAGATGGTAGTGAGCTGCTGGAGGGAGTGGACGTATGTGGGTGTGGTACCAATCAAATGGGCTGCTTTGTACTGGATGATGTTAAATTTCTTGACTGTTGTTGGAGCTGCATCCATCCAAGCAAGTGGGGAGTATTCCATCACACTCCTGACTTGTGCCTTGTAGATGTGGGTGAGGTACCGGAGGACTGGAGGGTGGCTAATGTTATGCCTTTATTTAAGAAAGTCTGTAAGGAGAAGCCTGGGAATTATACAGCTGTGAGTCCGATATCAATGACAGGTAAGTTGTTGAAGGGGATTCTGAGAGGTAGGATTACATGCATTTGGAGAGGCAAGGACTGATTAAGGATAGGCAGCAAGGCTTTGTGCCATGAGAAATCACATCTCACAAACTTGATTGCATTTTTTGCAGATGTAACCAAAAATATTGATGAGGGCAAAGTGACAGACGTTGTCTATATAGACTTTAGTAAAGCCTTAGACAAGGTTCTGCATGGTCGACTAATTAGTAAAGCTAGATCACATGGGATTCAGGGAGTGCTTGCCAATTGAATACAAAATTACCTTGACGTTAGGAGACAGAGGGTGATGGTGGAGGGTTGTTTTTCTGACTGGAGGCCAATGACCAGCGGTGTTCCATAAGAATTAGTACTGGGTCCACTTTTGTTTAGCATTCATATAAACAATTTGAATGAGAATTTAGGAGGCATGGTTAGTAAGTTTGTGGATGACAACAAAATTGGTGGGACTATCAACAGTGAAGAAGGTAATCTAGGATGACAAAGGGATCTTGATAAATTGGGTCAATGGGCTGAGGAGTGCCATATGGAGTTTAATTTGGATAAATGTGGTGAAACAAACAAGGGCAGGACTTATACAGTTATTGGTAAGGCTCTGCATAGTGCTGTCAGACAAAGAGACCAAGGGTTTCAGGTATATAGTTCTTTGAAACTTGCATCACAGGTAGACAGGATGGTTAAGAAGATGTTTAACATGCTTACCTCATTGCTCAGACTATTGAGAATAGAAGTTGCGATATCATCTTGAGGTTGTGCAGGACATTGGTGAGCTGAAAATGTGTTGCTGGAAAAATGCAGCAGGTCAGGCAGCATCCAAGGAGCAGGAGAATCGACATTTTGGGCATGAGCCCTTCTTGGTGAGGCAACTTTTGGAGTATTGTGTACAGTCCTGGTTATTAACTTGGAGAAGGTTCAGAAAAGATTTGCCAGGATGTTGCCAGGACTGGAGTTTTTGAATTATAATGATAGGCTGAGACTTATTTCACTGGAGTATAGAAGGTTGAGGGGTGACCTTATAGATGTGTATAAAATCATGAGAGGTATAGATAAGGTGGATAGCAAAGGTCTTTTCCCTGGGATGTGGAAGTTAAAAACTAGAGGGCATATTTTTAGGGTGGGAGGAGAAACATTTAAAAGTGACCTAAAGGGCAACATTTTCACACAGAGGGTGGTTAGTATGTGGCATGAACTGCCAGAGGAAGTGATGGATACAGCTACAGTTACAACAATTAAAAGACATTTGGATAGGTACATGAATAAGAAAAATTTAGAGGGCTATTGGCCAAATGCAGGCAGGTGGACCTAATTTAAGTTTGGGAAACTTGGTCAGCATGGGCAAGTTGGACCGGAGTGTCTATTTCCATGCTGTATGACTCTATGGTTGACAGGCTTTGGGGGCTCAGGAGATGTGTTACTCATCACAGTAATCCCAGCTTCTGACCTGCTGTTGTAGCCACTGTGTTTATATGGTGAGTCCAGTTGAGCTTCTGGTCAATGGTAACCTCAAGGATGTTGTTAGTGGGGTATTCAATTCTGGCAATGCCATTAAATGTAAAGAAGAGATGGATAGTTTGTCTCTTATTGGAGATGGTCATTTCCTGGCTTTTGTGCGGCATGAATGTTACTTGCTACTTGTCAACCCAAGCCTGGATATTTTCCAGATTTTGAACATTCCTGCTCATTGTGACCACAGTTCTGTCTTCAACAGCAATATCTCCTTCAGTCTGATCTCAAAACTCTGTGGCCTTGGTTTTGGTTCCAATCTCTGCAACTTTGCTGACGACACCGCCATGGTAGGACAGATATCTAACAATAATGAGTCAAAATACAGAAGGGAGGTAGACGGTGACGTGGTGCAGTGAGAACAAGCTCTCAACATCAGCAAAACTAAAGAACTAATCATTGACTTCAGCAAGAAAGGAAGAGAAGACGCCCCCTATCTACATCAATGGAGCTGAGGCTGAGAATATGGAGACCGTCAAGTTCCTTGGAGTGATGATAAATGACAATCTATCCTGGACTTCCCACATACATGGGGTGGTCAAGAAGACACAACAATGCCTCTTCTTCATCAGGCAGCTTAGGAAATTTGGCACATCCATAAGGATCCTCACCAACTTCATGCACTCTTGAAAGCATTCTGTCTGGACGCAAAACAGTTGTATGGCAATTGCTCTGCCCAGAGTCATAAGAAACTACAGAAGGTAATGTGCACAGCCCGGACCATCACAGAAGCCAACCTTCCACCGATGAACGCCAGTTACATGGTTTGTTGCCGCAGAGATGATGCCAATATCATTAAAGGCCCAAAACATCCCAGTAATGCTCTCTTACAATCTCTTCCATCAGGCAGGGTATACAGAAGCTTGAACACATGCACCAGTAGGTTCAGGAACAGTTTCTTCCCAGCCATTGTTAGACTGATGAATGGACCTGCTCACCTCAAATAATGCCGACCTTGCAAAGATTGATTTCGCCTAGTGCATGTCCTGTGTAATGTAACCTGTATGCCTCTGTCTAAGTTTTTTGACATCTATACATCCCTGCTTACCATGACCTGCCTGTACTGCTCCTAAGCAAAGCTTTTCACTGTACTGCTTCAAAACACGGACTGCTTCAATATCTGAGGAGTCATGAATGGTGCTAAACATTGTGCAGTCATGGGCGAATATCCCCACCTAACATAGAACATTACAACACAGTACAGGCCCTCGATGTTGCGCTGACCTGCGAAATTAATCTAACCTACACCATTCCATTATGTCCAATGCCTGTTTAAAGCCCTTAACGTCAGTGAGTCTACTACTGTTTCAGGCAGGCCGTTCCATGCCCCTACTACTCACTGAGTGAAGAAACTACCCCTAATATCTGTCCTAAATCTATCACTCCTCAATTTAAAGCTATGTCCCCTTGCCATAATTTGGAGATGCTGGTGTTAGACTGGGGTGTACAAAGTTAAAAATCACACAACACCAGTTATAGACCAACAGGTTTAATTGGAAGCACACTAACTTTCGGAGCACTGCTCCTTCATCCACAACCACCTGATGAGGGAGTGACGCTCTGAAAGCTAGTGCTTCCAATTAAACCTGTTGGACTATAACCTGGTGTTTTGTGATTTTTAACTATGTCCCCTTGTGTTAGCCTTCACCATCCAAGGGAAAATGATTAGATTAGATTACTTACAGTGTGGAAACAGGCCCTTCAGCCCAACAAGTCCACACCGCCCTGCCGAAGTGCAACCCACCCATTCCCCTACATTTACCCCTTACCCAACACTACGGGCAATTTAGCATGGCCAATTCACCTGACCATCTTCAGACTGTGGGAGGAAACTGGAGCACCCGGAGGAAACCCACACAGACACGGGGAGAACGTGCAAACTCCACACAGTCAGTCGCCTGAGGCGGGAATTGAACCCGGGTCTCTGGCGCTGTGAGGCAGCAGTGCTAACCACTGTGCCACCGTGCTCTCACTGTCCAATCTTACCAGTATCCTGTACAGCTGGAACATGACCTTGTGACTCTGAAACTCAATCCCCTTACCAATAAGTGCAAACACACCATTTACCTTCTTAACAACCCTATCAATCTGGGTGGCAACTTTCAGGGATTTGTGCATCTGGACACCGAGCTCTCTCTGTTCATCTACATTGCCAAGAATTTTACTATAAGCTCAGTTCTCTGCATTCCTATTACTTCTTCCAAAGTGAACTACCTCACACTTTTCTGCATTAAACTCCATTTGCCACTTCTCAGCCCAGCTCTGCATCTGATCTATATCCATCTGTAACCCACAGCATCCTTTGGCATTATCCACAACCTGCCTACCTTATGTCATCTACAAATTTACTAAACCATCTTTCTACGCCCATTTCCAGATCATTGATAAAAATGACAAACAGCAGTGGCCCTAAAACAGATCCTCGTGGAACACCACTGGTAACTGAGCTCCAGGATGAACGTTTCCCATCAACCACCACCTTCTGTCTCCTTTCACTTAGCCAATTTTTGATCCAAGCTGGTAAATCACCTTCAATTCTGAAATTCTTTATTTTATGCAATAGCCTACCATGAGGAACTTTATCAAACGCTTTACTGAAGTCCAAATATACCACATCAACCGCCTTACCTTCATCCACCTGTTTGGTCACCTTCTCGAAGAACTCAATAAGGTTAGTGAGGCATGACCTACAAAACTGTGTTGACAATCCCTAATCAAATTATTCCTTTCCAGATGATTATAAATCCTATCTCTTGTAACCTTTCTAATACCCTACCCACAACCGACGTAAGAGTCACTGACCTATAATTATCAGGGTTGTCCCGACTCCCCTTCTTAAATAAGGGATCAACATTTGCTATCTTCCAGTCTTCTGGCACTACTCCTGGTGCCAATGATGACATAAAGATCAAAGTCAAAGGCTCTGCAAACTCCTCCCTAGCTTCCCAGAGAATCTAAGGATAAATCCCATTCGGCCCCAGGGTCTTATCTATGTTCAGATCTTCCAAATTGCTAAAACATCCTCTTTGTCAACCTCCCAACAATAAAGAAGATGAAGGACAGAGTTGAGCATGGTGGCCATTACAAAGGAGAAAATACTTGACCAGCTAAAAGGTTTAAAAACTGATAAATCTCCTGGCTCGGATGGGCTACATCCTAGAGTTCTGAGGGAGGTGGCTGAAGAAATAGCAGAAGCATTGGTTGTAATCTTTCAAAAATCACTGGAGTCAGGGAAATTTCCAGATGATTGGAAAATCGCTGTTGTAACCCCGTTTTTCAAGAAAGGATCAAGAGAAAAGATGGAAAATTATAGGCTGATTAGCCTAACCTCAGTTGTAGGTAAAATTCTAAAATCCATTGCTAAGGATGAGATTTCTAAATTCTTGGAAGTGCTGGGTCGAATTAGAACAAGTCAGCATGGATTTAGTAAGGGGAGGTCATGCCTGACAAACCTGTTAGAATTCTTTGAAGAGGTAACAAGTAGGTTAGACCAAGGAAACCCAGTGGATGTTATCTACCTACACTTCCAAAAGGCCTTTGATAAGGTGCCTCACGGGAGGCTGCTGAGTAAGGTGAGGGCCCATGCTGCTCGAGGTGAGCTACTGGCATGGATTGGGGATTGACTGACAGAAGGCAGAGAGTTGGGATAAAAGGTTCTTTTTCGGAATGGCAGCTGGTGACAAGTGGTGCCCTGCAGGATTCAGTGTTGGGGCTGCAGCTGTTCACTTTATATATAAATGATCTGGATGAAGGGACTGGGGGCATTCTGGTGAAGTTCACCAATGATATGAAGTTAGGTGTACAGGCAGGTAGTATTGAGGAGGTGGGGAGGCTACAGAATGATTTAGACAGTTTAGGAGAATGATCCAAGAAATGGCTGATGAAATTCAACGTGAGTTAATGCAAGGTCTTGCACTTTGGAAAAACGAATATAGGCAAGGACTATTTTATAAACGGTGAGAAAATTTATAAAGCCAAAGTATAAAAGGGATCTGGGAGTGCTAGTCCAGAATTCCCTAAAGGTTGACTTGCAGGTTGAGTCCATGATTAAGAAAGCAAATGTAATGTTGTCATTTATTTCAAGACAGTTGGAATGTAAAAGCAGTGAGGTGCTATGGAGACTTCATAAAGCTCTGGTTAGGCCCCATTTAGAATACTGTGTCCCATTTTGGGCCCCACACCTCAGGAAGGACATACTGGCACTGGAGTGTGTCCAGCGGAGATTCACATGGATGATCCCTGGAATGGTAGGCCTAACATACGATGAGTGGCTGAGGATTCTGGGATTGTGTTCATTAGAGTTCAGAAGGTTGAGGGAAGATCTAATAGAAACTTACACGATAATACATGGCTTAGAAAGGGTGAACGCTGGGAAATTGTTTTTGTCAGGTGGGGATACTAGGACTCGTGGGCACAGCTTTAGAATTAGAGGGGGTCAATTTAGAATGGAAATGAGGAGACATTTCTTCAGCCAGAGAGCGGTGGGCCTGTGGAATTCACTGCTACGGAGCGCAGTGGAGGTGGGGACATTAAATGTCTTCAAGGCAGAGATTGATAAATTCTTAATCTTGCAGGGAATTAAGGGCCACGGGGAGAATGCGGGTAAGTGGCGTTGAAATGCCCAGTAGCCATGAATGAATGGTGGAGTGGACTCAATGGGCCGAATGGCCTTATTTCCACTCCTATTTCTTATAGTCTTCTTATGGTCTTAAGTCAGGAGCTGTATGGCTCTGGCGGAACCCATATTGGGCATCACTGAGCAGGTTTTGCTGAGCAGATGCTGCTTGATAGCACTGTGATGATAACTTCTATCGCTTTACTGATGATTGAGAGTGGACTGATGGGGCAGTAATTGGACTGAGTTAGATTCTTCCATGTACAGGACTTACCTGGATGATTTCCACATCATTTGGGTGATGCCACTGTTGTAACTGTCCTGGAAGAGCTTTCTTGGGGAGGGTAAATTCTGGAGCATGAGTCTTCAGTACAATTTCGGAATGTTATCAGGGACCATACCCTTTACAGTATCCGCGCCTCCAATTGATTCTTAATTGAATTGAATTAGCTGAAGACTGTTCTCTGTGATGCTGGGGACCACTGGAGGAGGCTGAGTTGGATTATCCACTGCACTTTTGGCTGAAGATTGCTGTGAATGCTTCTATCTTATCTTTTGCACTGATATGCTGGGCTCTTCCATATTTGAGGATTATGATATTTGAAGAGTTTCCTCCTCCAGTAACTAGTCTAAATAACACTGGATGTGGCAGAATTACAGAGCTTAGATTTAATCTGTTGTTCATAGGATTACTTAGCTCTGTCTATGACTTGCTGCTTATGCTGTTTGGCATGCAAGTAATCTTTGAGAGATAAACCAGAAAAGGAGAAGAATCTCATGGGAGGGAAAAGACCCCTGAAGACTTAGATTACAAAGCTACAGATTGGCAGGTTTGTAAGGAGCAGGAGGGAAAAAAAAACAGCAGAACACCTCAAAGCCAAGCTATGAATATTCTGTCATATTCGGGAGAGGAAAACCAATGATCCAAACACTTTCATAGTAAGAAGGGAAAAAAATACAAATATGTATTCATCCAGTCAGATGTAGAAAGTTCATAGGGATGTCAGCTCCCATGTAGTCTTTGCAACTACCTCAAATATTTGATAATGCAGAAATAAACAATAAGGCTTGACATAGGAATTCTGGGAGAGGCAGTATCATTGTTATAGAATAGGTCCAGGTTTGGTCCCTGGGGCTGGAATCTTTGGCTGGTGTAGTACCGAGTTATGTTGCCTGAGAGGTCAGAGTACAAATATTGAAATAAATATGATTTTTAATGCATATTGAACAACTAAGAATGGAAGTGTACTAAAAGTTGCATTCCACCAAAGTGAGACTGCAGTGAATTACATACCTGCACTAAAACCACTCTCACCACTATGAGTTCACTGCCAACTCAGAAATGAAATTAGAGACACCTTTGTAAAAAGCCTAAAGAACAATAACACTTAGCTTAATCTATTGAATAAAAAAAATAAATCGGGCATGGAAGAAGGCTTGCGATTGGATCGCAGAAATGGCAGGAAAACATAGTTGCCAATAGTTAGCTGGTGAGTATCATCAGATTTCAGCAGGATCCAGACCACAAGAGCCAAGTTTACCAAACCAGAATATCTAAATATTCCTTTTTTCTGTCAAAATGCTATGTTTGTGGCAAATTTAGTTGCATCCAGATGCAGTGGAGGATTGGAAGAACAGTAACGCTTCAGGTAGCGTTTAGGCATCAGGTTTCAGTCAATGGCAGTTTGCAGCCAAATACTAGGTTGAGGTTGTAATAGAGTTGATTCAGGAGCTGGAAGTCCTAGATTGTGAATGTGATGGAAACAGAGGTTCATGTTACTGAGGAGGACAATCAAGGATTATACTCAGTCAAAAAACAAGACAAACAACATTTAGAAGACGAGAGTATTAAGGTTGAGGGATATAACAATAGGAATAGAAATAGAGACTCACAACTCGCAATCATTATTTTTACAGATGCACCAATGTTTGTTAAATTGGAACGAGAATATAAAAAATCCCCAAATCATGTTATTTTAGACAATATCAGTGTGAAATTGATTGACAATCATAACATATAATGTTGGTCAAGTTAGGGTTATAGTTAGTTTGTGAACATCATCTTCACTCCTGTTTCTTACAGCTGGAGTTTTAAAAAGTTCCCCCCCCCCCACCCCCCGCGATTGGAAGGCATTGTTGTAAGGAATTAAGGTTAAACTTGGCTGATGTATTTAGGCCAGGGATCAGAAAGAGTACATCAGTCATTCAAAATGTGCTATGTGAGTGTAAATTGGTCTTTGAGCAAGGATAATCAAATGATACCGACACAGTATAGATACAGCAAGGATGAGATTCACGAGGTATTGGAATGACGTTAGGAACCTGGCTTTTGCCCCAAAAAACTGACATTGGCTTTCTCACCAATCCAGTCTACTGTCCCTACTGTATCAAATCTCGTAGAATCTAGGCTCTCCACACATGTCTTTTAGAGACAAAAATATAACTGGAATAAGGCTCAAAAATGGCTTATGTTTTAAAAGATTCAAAAGTGCCTCACTTATGATCTGCCATTTCTACACAAAATGTGATTTTCAGGAGTATTACAGATGTGGAAATGAACTGTATATAGATGATGGCTATTTTTTGAGGTTAGGTGTCATTATTCTGCCAAGGTTTAAAATGTTGAGTGTTAGAAGTAATATATCAAGAGCATACAAGGATAGTCCACATGGAAACAGTAGAAAGAAGTTATTTTGGTATTCAAGAGTTGACAGAAGTATTGAAAGATTGGTGGATATTTTTGAAGTGTGACTTAGGTATGGGTGGCATGGTGGCTCAGTGGTTAGCACTGTTGCCTCACAGCTCCCGGGTTCAATTCCAGCCTCGGGGGAATGTCTGTGTGGAGTTTGCACATTCTCCTCTGGGTGCTCCGGTTTCCTCCCACAGTCCAAAGATGTGCAGGTCAGGTGAATTGGCTTTGCTAAATTGTCAATTAAGTGCATTAGTCAGAGGGAAAAGGGGTTTGGGTGGATTACTCTTCGGAGGGTCGGTGTGGACTTGTTGGGCCGAAGGGCCTCTTTCCACACTGTAGGGAATCTAATCTAATCATAATGAAGATGAATCCTTAAATGTTGAATATAAGCCCAATAGCATACCAGAAAAGAAAAGGTGTTATTTTCATTATCAATGAAAGATACTTTTATTAAAAACATAAGGTAAATAAAACTAAAACATTTATGTGCAAATTGCTCTCATAATACCAGTCATATATGCGATTTGTGATCACAGTAAAAAAATGCCGCTTCTGTTGTTTGTTTAGTCAAATTATATTCTCGGAAATTATGCAAATGTACTGCTTTACATTTGATGTCATTTTCAAGGTGGTGATGACGGATGACGAGTATAATGTCATGTCTAATCATGTTGTGATACTGCCCTCTCTGTTGGGGATGAGTAAATAAATTGTGTTCAACATGGCAGCTTATAGTTGAATCCCAGAATGAGTTTCTTTTTTTCCAGGCAAACGTACAAGATCCACGTAACTTCACTGTGTTTATTACAAGTCAAAAAATACTCTGTTGAATACAATTGTTCTTCCAGATCCTTGTGAGCTTACTAAAAATTGTGTTGACTTAGTATTGCTCCCTTCATAGTTGAAAAAATGCAGAGTAATAAATAGCATGAATATTAGATCAAAGTTCTTGTCATAAGTTTACAATGAAACAAATGCCACAATAAATCAGGAGAGCAAAAACTCCATTCCTCTTGATTTATGACTTGCTTCCAGAAAATGAAAGAAGAGGAATTAGATTTATCAGAGATGCCAAAGTTGTCCTTGGTAATAAATAGGATAATGGCTATAGGACCATTCAGTCATTAAAATAGCAGAACGTAAAGAGAATTAAAATAAAGTCAAGGTTGAATGTGTTATATTGTTATGCTTCATTGTGAGAAAAGTTGTACTTCATTCTAAAGATGGTAATGTTGAAAGTGTTTTGTGAGCAGGCCAGCTCACTGTGCTACATGTGCTGCTGTTCATGATGAACATTACTGCCAATATCCTCTTTCAGTGTCGGAAACTACAGAGCTGCTTGGTTTAGTGTGGATGATCATTTCTTAGTCTAATGAATGGAGTCTCTTGTAGTTGACAATATATCATTTGTTACTTAGTTTGTTAAATATATCATTAATTAGAAACGAGTTACAAGCTCCACTGATGTGATAGACATTGTTACATGGATTTTGAGGAGGACCAGATGTTAGATCTTACTCCCCTCAGCTCTAAGCTAGTCTGTCCTCTGGTCATGTGATATTATTATAAAGGATGACGCTTATGGTAGTCATCAGTATTAACCCTTTCAAATCCATATGCAACAAAAAGCATGCTGCCTGATAATAAAAACACTTGTATTAACATATTTGTATCAAGTTCCTTTATTCACAATTTAAATGAATGGTCAGTTTATTAGAATCAGGGCTAGATGAAGCAGATCAACTCTCTAAAGTAACAACCTGCATCATGACTGAGAAACTATAGAAACTGAATTGTGTAGCAATGTGTCAAAGAGTTGCTACCATTTTTATTACAACCCATCAAAGTTGCAATATAATGTGTATCCTAAATGTCAAATTGAAACTGTAAGTAGGTAAAGGTTTCTTTAGCCTAACAATTTGATAGTCTCATGTCCATTTTTCAAACATAAAATGGGTACTTAAGCCTGAATGTTGATTTCATGACTAAAGTGTACCATCCACCATCTCAGTATAGGCAAATCAGAGATTTCCAGGATTTAAACATGAAACAGACCTTAATTCTGTTGCAAATTCAGGTAGAGAACCTAATGGCTGAGTCTCATTTGCAAGATTTGACTACAATATCAGGTATCAGTGTTTTAATTTGCACATCATAGATTGTCCTTCAGTTTGAAAATAACATCTATTCTGTGACCTTTTTCACAGCTTCTCTTGGTGAATCCCTGCAACAGTACCCTTATTAAACAATTCACATTCACTTAACAGTTTTACTGAGTGAATCCCGTTGTCTGCTATTTTAACAAATGATTTCTGTTCTCTTAAAGGCTTTATAGAATTAATCATGCCGTATCTAGTACCTTCAGCCATTTCTTCACATCACAGCGAGTGAATTGATTTGGCTGAAGACTAGTATCTATAATGTTGGGGATGATTGGAGAAAGCCAGGATTGAATCATTGCTCAATAATTCATGCTGAAGATTGTTGCAAATGGCTCAACCTTATTTTTTTCACTGAAGATTAGATTAGTTACAGTGTGGAAATAGGCCCTTTGGCCCAACAAGTCCACGCTGACCCGCCGAAGTGCAACCCACTCACCTGCATTAACCCCTTCACCTAACACTAATTTAGCTTGGCCAATTCACCTAACCTGCACATTTTTGAACTGTGGGAGGAAACCGGAGCACCCAGAGGAAACCCACGCAGACACGGGGAGAATGTGCAAACTCCACACAGTCAGTCCGTCAACTGAGGTGGGAACTAAACCCGGGTCTCTGGCGCTGTGAGGCAGCAGTGCTAATCACTGTGCCACCCATATCTGAAGTGCTAGCCTTGCCCACCATTGAGGATTGGCATATTTGTGGAGACTCCTCATCCAGAGAATTGTTTAATTGTTCTACCACCTTTCACAATGTGGATGTGGCAGCGCTGCAGCGCTTAGATCTAATCTGTTGGTTGTGGAGTTGTGTTCAGCTCTATCACTTGCTACTTTTGTTGTTGGCATGCAAGTAGTCCTGGTATTGTAACTTCACTGTTTACACTTTATTTGTAGCTATGCTTGGTGCTGCATCTGGCATGCCCTCCTGCACTCTTAATTGAGCAAATACTGGGCTTGATGGTAATGGTAAAACTGGGAATCTGCCAAATCATGAGATTGCAGGTTGTGTTTGAGTGCAATGCTTTTGCTGCTGATTGTCCACAGCACCTCATGGATGACAAATCTTGAGTCGCCATATCTGTTCAGAAACGGTCACATTTAGCATATTGGTGGTGCTATACAGGGGCATAATGGAGGGAATCCTTAACAGAAAATCAAACTTTATCTCCAGAAGGTCATTGCAGAAATCATTCCTCCTAATGCTGTCAAGGACAGATGCATTTGCACCAGGCAGATCAGTGAGGATAAGGTTGAGTAGGCTTTTCTCTGTTGTCTGTTCCTTCACCTATTGCTACAGTGCAATCTCTTTAGGATTCAGCCAGCTCAGTCAATAGTGGTGCTGCCAAGTCCCTCTTGGTAATGGACATCATCATCTCCACTCAGAAGAGGATTTGCCCTTGAGAAGGCTTTACTCCATATGCTCTAGGTAGACCCACAATGCCCTCAGAGAGGGAATTATGAGATTTTGACCTTGCAAAAAATACCACCATCTTCTCACTGCTATCTCACTGTACCTCTGCTACTGCTCACACCTCCAACCAAGGCTAATTGTCTATCACTCTCACAATCTCCATCCTGTTAAATTGACTTTGCTGACTAAGTCGCAACTTCTCAAATTCAAATTCTCCCTCTTTGTCTCTTCCCTACTTCTCTCTCTCTTTGCTCAGCCTTCTCTCTCTTTTTCCTTCCTCTCTCTCTTTTCCTCTTTCTCTCTTCTCTCTCTTTCTCTTTCGCTCTCTCTCTCTTTCCTCTCTCTTTCTTTGTTTGTTTTCTTACTCAATTTTCCTCAATTGTAATATAAGTTTTATTACCTCGACTGCACTTGTCTGTTTCTCTGACACATCTAAGTGTTTGACTAATTTCCTTACAATTTCAGCTTTACTTTTGCCCTTGGTTAAACCCAAATCTAACTTCTTTGCGAATTGTAAAAGTATGGCCTTTCTCTTTCTTTCGAAACATTCTTGGCAAATTTGATATCATCTTCAAATCCCAGAAACACTTTAGCAATTTTAAGAACCATTTCTCTCACTTTTAATTTAATCAACCACAAGTCACCAAAATTAAACAAATTGTCTCACCTCTGTTTATTTAAATATCTAGGACACTAACCTGTAGGTGTTTAAATCTGCTGGGATTTTCCATACCTCAAATCTATTCAAATCTGTCTAAACCTTTTCAAATCTTGGATGAAAACCCCCAAACTGTTATGACATGGAGTACATCCCTCCCACCACTAATTTGAAACTGCAACACAGAAATGATTTAACCCATGCTGTTAAAATTTGAGAGGCCAAGAACTATCCCAAGCATCTCTATTTAAAGTAAAAATTAACAACTTAATTTATTTAAAAGTCTAACAGAGAATAATTACCTAACAACTATTTACAACTCCTTTTTCCAACTTTTACTTTCCCTTCGAACATTCTGGTCCGATAAAAAAATCCCGATTAAGATTTACCAAACAAAAATTACATTTCAAAACCAGTCAGCTTGCCAAGTGTCTTCTGAATTTTCCCCTGTCTTCTTTCCTTCCTTCATAGGGATTCTGTTTCATAGGTCGTTGGTGGATAAAGTTCCATTAAGGAGCTATTCTGTGGGCGGTCTATATGTGTTGATGGCTTGGCATTTCTCCCTCAACTGTCCAATTTTGTTTCTGGATAGAAGCCATCAATCATTTCATTGGTTTTAATATTGTCAAAATACTAAATTCAGACTTGATTGTAGTTTTATATCTTGGGGTATAATTTAAACTGTTCGGCCAAATTCAAATTTGTATTTGTATCCAGGCAACTCAGCTAATCTAATTGTTCAACCAAATGTTACATTTTAAATTTTCCAGTACTCTGTGTGCTTCTCCAAGTCCTTGCTAGCTTTTCCACTCTCTTAAAGGTATAGTATCCCTTAGCCCTTCATAACACCGGCGCCACACATTTGATTATATTCCAGGTGCCATTCCTCATAAGCAGACAGAGAGATGTCAGTAAAGGTAAAATCGCAATAGTCTTCCCAGGCCATAGTGACACTCTTTCATTAAAAAGTGGTGGTTTAACCTGAGAGTCAACAGGCCTTAGTCAAGGGGAGAGTCCTTAATGGTGACATCTGCTGGTGAGAGATGCCAGTGGGCACCTTGATAGCAGAGAAGCCACATACAGCATGCCCAGAATTCTCTGTTTAAGACATTCCATGGATTTCCAGGTCATTGACCTCCCCCTGCCTGACTCCCTTTTCAAATGGGAGTTCAAGCTGAGGAGGTACATCAGACGCAGCATTTCTGAGCCCTCTATAATCAAGCACTCCTTGGTGTCACCTAACCAAAATGCCAAGGCCAATAGTCTCCATAGAATGATGGGTTCCCTTCATCCCAGTTGTGCATCCCAGCACTACCCTGAGATGTAGTGGGAGGGAAAGAAAGTCCTTTTGAGAGCATCTGGATGACACTTCAGGCTGTGAAATGAGCAGCTTCTCGACCATGTACATGATCTGGGAGCTTGGGAGGTGCTTGCACCTTTGGAAGACACACTGAATGTTTGCAGGCAACAAATCATTGTTTGTGTATTGAAACCATGAATGAGAATGATTCCTTATGCTTCATGATATGGCCAGAAATATTTTGGGCTGAAAATGTGTTACAGGAAAAGCGCAGCAGGTCAGGCAACATCCAAGGAGCAGGAGAATCGACGCTTCGGGCATGAGCCCTTCTTCAGGAATGAGGAAAGTGTGCCAATCAGGCTAAGATAAAAGGTAGGGAGGAGGGACTTGGGAAAGGGTGTTGGAGATGCGATAGGTGGAAGGAGGTTAAGGTGAGGGTGATAAGGTGAGGGTAATAGGCTGGAGTGGGGGTGGGGGGGGTGGAGAGGTCAGGAAGAAGATTGCAGGTTAGGAAGGTGTTGCTGAGTTCAAGGGTTGGGACTGAGACAAGGTGGGGGGAGGGGAAATGAGGGAACTGGAGAAATCTGAGTTCATCCCTTGTGGTTGGAGGGTTCCTAGGTGGTTTGGTACTTACTGTCTTTAATTTCAGATATGGCTAGGAAGAACTGTTTGTTTGGTGTATGGATTCTTCTGTAGATGAAGAACAGTAGAGGTTCCTTTGCAGGTCTGTGAGAGTGTTGTCCTGAGCTGGGGTAGGGCTAATTGCAGGGAATGTAGGTAGCGGCGCATGGCTGCAAGCGTGGAGTGGAGGATCCAGAGGGAGGTCTGTTGTTGGAGGCTTCAGATTTGTTGTAGGTACTGGTTGTCCTGGTTGGGTCCAAATTGGGTCCAAATATTTTGGGCCAGGATTTGGAGTTCATAATTAGGTTAACCCTCAGGTGCAATAGCATTTTGTGCTGACGTGTTTTACTCCTGCACTGCATGGATGTCTATGTAATGCTGTTCCACCTTGAAGAGCCTCATGTGGTTCAATGGTGAAGCAGCCCCCTTCCTCGCAGAATGAAACTCTTAACCTCCTCTCTCTGAGTGTGGTCTCAGCCATTTTCAGCTCCACTGTGTACCTGTTATTTACAACACAACAGTCGGAAACAATGGGTGCTCCCATGCAGTGAGTCTCAGGCGCAGCCTCTTATCCATGGCGAACCCCAGATATATCCATGCCTTTCATGTTTTGTGCATGGGAAATTATGTCTCACTAACTTGTTTGAGTTTTTTAAAGAAATAATGGACAGTATTGATGAGGGCAGATCGGTAGATGTGATCTATTTGGTCTTCAGTAAGGCATTCGACAAGGTTCCTCATGATAGATTGGTTATCAAGGTTGGATCACATGGAATACAGGGAGAACTAACCATTTGGCTTGTAGGTGGAAGAACGGTGATGGTGGTGGTAGAGGGTACTTTTCAGACTGCAGATCTGTGACCAACTGTGTGCTACAAGGATCAGCAATGAGTCCACTGTTTTTGATCATTTATAGAAATGATTTGGATGTGAACATAGGAGATATGATTAAGAAGTTTGCAGATTATACCAAAATTTGCAGTGTAGTGGACAGTGAAGAAGATTATCTTAGAGTACAATGGGAACTTGATCAGATGGGCCAATGGGCCAAGGAATAGCACACGGAGTTTAGTTTAGTAACATCAGAAAGATGTTGTGAAACTTGAAAAGGTTCAGAAAAGATTTACAAAGATGTTGCCAGGGTTGGAGGACTTGAGCTATAGGGAGAGGTTGAATAGACTAGGGCTGTTTTCCCTGGAGCATCGGAGGTTGAAGGGTGATCTTATAGAGGTTTACAAAATCATGAGGGGCATGGATAGAATAAATAGACAAAGTCATTTCCTTGGGATGGGGGAGTCCAGAACTAGAGGGCATAGGTTTAGGATGAGAGGGGAAAGATATAAAAGAGACCTAAGGGGCAAACTTTTCAAGCCGTGGGTGGTACATGCATGGTATGAACCGCCAGAGGAAGTGGTGGAGGCTAGTAAAATTGCAATATTTAAAAGGCATCTGGATGGGTATATGAATAGAAAGGGTTTACTTGGATATGGGCCAGGTGCTTGCAGGTAGGACTAGATTGGATTGGGATATCAGGTCAGCGTGGACGGGTTGGACAGATGGGTCTGTTTCCATGCTGCATATCTCTATGACTCGATGACTCTGAATGTGAGGTGCTGCATTTTGGTAAGACATATCAGCACAGAACTTACATACTTAATGGTAAGATCTTGGGGAGTGTTGCTGATAAAACAGACCTTGGATGTAGGTTCATAGTTCCTTGAAAGTGGAGTCACAAGTAGACAGGATAATGAAGAAGATGTTTGGTATGCTTGCGTTTATTGGTCAGTGCATTGAGTATAGGAGTTGGGAGGTCATGTTGTGATTGTACAGAACATTGCTTTGGCCACTTTTGGAATTCTGTATACAATTCTCATCTCCTTCATATTGGAAGGATGTTGTGAAACTTCACGGGTTTCAGAAATAGTTTACAAGGATGTTGTCAGCGTTAGAGGATTTGGGCTATAGGGAGAGATTGAATAGGTTGGGATTATTTTCCCTAGAGGGTTAGAGGCTGAAGTATGATCTTCTCAAGGTTTATTAAATCATGAGTGGCATGGATAGGGTGAATAGTCAAGGTCTTTTCCCTGGGGTGGGGTCCTCCAAACTAGACGGCATTGGTTTAAGGTGAGAGGGTAATAATTTAAAAGGGACTTCAAGGGGATTTTTTCATGCAGAGGATGGTGTGTGTTTGGAATGAGCTGCCAGAGGGAGGGATAGAGGTTGGTACAACAACAACATTTAAAGGACATCTGGATGGGTATATGAACAGGAAGGGTTTGGAGGAATATGGGCCAAATGCTGGCAAATGGGACTAGATTTATTTAGGATATCTTGTCAGCATGGGTGAGTTGGACCAAAGGATCTATTTCCATGCTGTACAGCTCAATGACTCTATGACTATGACTGTATGAAAATAGCCTTTCATAGCTGCTAACACTATCAGAATTGAATTTCTTGAACTACTCTGCCAACTCCAGCTTCCCTTAAATAACCACCTCAATTGATTTTTCGTGAACAAATGCCTAGGATTGATTGTGGCTCAACCTCTTGATCTACTTAGACTGATAGCCCAGAATTAAGAGGGACCAGACTGACTTCCGTGCAATTCTCAATTGATTTACTGCGACTCCCTGGTCTGTTTGCGCTGGATCCACAAGGCTGACCGTGTTTCTGGACTTCAGAGCTATGAATGCCCTGATCCTGGCTACCACA
Organism: Chiloscyllium punctatum; assembly: GCF_047496795.1. NCBI lineage: Eukaryota > Metazoa > Chordata > Chondrichthyes > Orectolobiformes > Hemiscylliidae > Chiloscyllium > Chiloscyllium punctatum. The sequence continues at coordinate 52,497,844 of NC_092763.1, forward strand.
AGTAGCAAACTGATTGTACCCAAATTTCTGGAACTGATATCAGAGGCTGCCCTTCATTTACATCTGCTGGGACCCCTGACTAAAAGATGCCTCCTTTGACTAAAGACTACTCCATGTTTGAGACATGGCTATTTGATTGACACATGTGCAGAGTGTCGGTATGTTTGTAGCTAGCACGTTATGCAGATGTGAGATTCATGTATCATGGTGACACACAGTAATATGTTCACCCCCCTTTACTGATTACTGTGGATACCAATCACAAGCTGTCTTACTTTGTGTCAGCACTAATGAACAACTCAAGATAGAAGTACTCTGAGTCTATAAGCTCCTGCAGAAGATGAAAATGCATTAGTGCAAGGAAAGGCAGGGATATAATGAGCATTCAAACAGGCACAAAGTGAGTGGGCATTACAGTAGTACATGAGTATCCTTGAGATGCACCCTGTCCAGTCCATGAGGTGAGTGCTTAGCCCTGCATGCATATTGATGCTGGCAGCAGCATTACAATGAAAGCTGCCAGTGTGCTCCAAAATGCAGCATTAAAATGTAGCGCCACTGAAAGTGGATTGGAGATGTGCGATGATGATGGAGTGAGACCAGTATACATCAGATGCCAAGGTGGGTGGCTGTGTGTGGTTGCTGCCTAAGAAGGATGCTCTGAGATGTTGATGCCTGGTATCCAAGATGGAAGCCTGGAGGACTGAGCGACACATTGCAGTGTCAGGTACCTGGTCTGATTTTCATGTTCTGTATTGTCACCACCTAGTTTCTTTCTAGTAGATTGGAGAATGAGAATCTGCATTTCGATAAGGTGACGTTATCTAAGCATGAGATGGTAATTCATGTAAATACATGCAAATAGACCTCTTGCCTGTCACTAGCTTAAAATCCCTTATTGACATTCAATACTTGGAACTAATAGCTATTGAATTTGAGAAGCCCCTTGCTGGTCATGTCACATGATTTTTCTAACTTTCTCACCATGATCCAAATTGCTAAATTGGGGCGATTCCACCTGCAGGTCTTTGGATATCAAGTGGGGGCAAGCTACAACACAATCCCTGATAAAGAGCTTTTGCCCGAAACGTTGATTTTTTTTGGTCCTCGGATGCTGCCTGACCTGCTGTGCTTTTCCAGCACTACTCTAATCTTGACAAGGTACATCAGTCTGATGGACATATTTAATGAGACTAGGAAAGTGCTCGTATTGATCTTCAAGATCCAGTGCTGTGGCCCTAAGTGACTGTGAACGACATCATTTATTCGCCTGCCAACTGTTGGTATTCTTTGTGCTCTCCAAATACAATTGCTAGAAGCAGAACATATCCAAGAAACTGGCACATTGGTTGGCTGGGCTAAAATTTGGCTCTACAGTCTTTCATTCTGGCACTCGTGCCGCTAGAAGATCAGTCTGTTGGATACTTTTAAAAATCTTTATTTTGATGCAGACTGTTTCTGAAAAAGGGAAACAATAGAAATTGGAGCAGGAGAAAGCCATATACCCCTTAAATCTGGACTGCATGCAATAAGATCCTCATGATCTTAAACCCTGTCCCATTTTCACACCTGAATTTTTCTGAAATGTGAAGTAAAAATGTATCAGTTGGAGTAACATTGTTGTAAATTGCTTTAGATCATCCACATGAATTATATTTTTCTGCTGCAGCTCAAAATGGAGTCTGTAAAATTAGTTATATAGCTCATGTGACACAGACCGAAGTATTGACCGTGCATGAGATTATTTTCTGCCCTTATACCAATTTGCTTAATAATGAGATACTTGTCAAAACTGACTGTCCCTGAATACGGAACGTGGCATAGCTCGAAGCAAAGCAGATAATTCATTCAGGATATTTTTATAAATAGCAAAGTGTCTTTTTTCACCACAATACCTGTCCTCATTCTGATTTTTACTCTCTACCTGTGGAATATTGAGTGCAGTGGTTCATGTTGGCGCAGCAACACTGCAACTCTAAAAACTTACTTGAGGGAGGCATGCTGGAATGTAACAAGTTCATGACTGAATCATCAGCAAAGGGTACTTTGAATATTTTAGTTAAAATTCTCATGATTGAAATAAATTTTACTTTAGGACTGGCGAGCAAATATTGTTCAACCTAAAGGCTCTCTTGAGATCCTAACACCCCAATTTGAGAAGTCCTAATGATTTAAGCTTGTTGCTTACAGCTTTTTCAGATTTTCAATTCAGTTTTGACAATTTATGTTATTTGCTATAATTCCAGAATTCATGTGTGTTGGTAGTAGCATCTGTAACTGAGAATGTGCTTTTTTTCTATTTTTTACTCCTTTACTTCGATTCTTCTCTTGTCATGGTGTTGACTGTTACTGGGATATGGAGCCATACTCTCCATCAGATCTGACTCCTACCTGATTGGTCATTCATCATGTATAATCGATGCCGTGAATATTGTCAAGGTTTTCGATATGAGTGCCATCACAGCTAATTCGATTTTGCTTTCATTCAATTTCGATCAATCAACCAACTTTCAGCAGGATTTATTAAATAGCAATTAGACAATAGCTGTCTCCCTCTATTTAGCTCTGAATTTTGAAGAAAATTGAGACTGGAAGTTAACATAAATGGGAATCCTAAAGTCTTCTATAGGCATATATAAATAGCAAGTTTTTGGTGAAATGAAGAGTAGGAACCAAAAGGAAACTAATATATTGAGGCAGAGGATGTAGCCGAAGCATTAAGAATTAGAATCCTAGAGTTATAGAGATGTACAGCATGGAAACAGACCCTTCGGTCCAACCTGTCCATGCCGACCAGATATCCCAACCCAATCTAGTCCCATCTGCCAGCACCCAGCCCATATCCCTCCAAACCCTTCTTATTCATTTACCCATCCAAATGCCTCTTAAATGTTGCAATTGTACCAGCCTCCACCACTTCCTCTGGCAGCTCATTCCATATACGTACTCTGTGTGAAAATGTTGCCCCTTAGGTCTCTTTTATATCTTTTCCCTCTCATCCTAAACCTATGCCCTCTAGTTCTGGACTCCCCGACCCCAGGGAAAAGACTTTGCCTATTTATCCTATCCATGCCCCTCATTATTTTATAGATCTCTATAAGGTCACTCCTCAGCCTCTGACACTCCAGGGAAAACAGCCCCAGCCTGTTCAACCTCTCCCTATAGCTCAAATCCTCCAACCCTGGCAACATCCTTGCAAATCTTTTCTGAGCCCTTTGAAGTTTCACAACATCTTTCCGATAGGAAGGAGACCAGAATTGCACACAATATTCCAACAGTGGCCTAACCAATGTACTGTACAGCCACAACATGACCTCCCAACTCCTGTACTCAATACTCTGACCAATAAAGGAAAGCAAACCAAACGCTTATTTCACTATCTTATCTACCTGTGACTCCACTTTCAAGGAGCTATGAACCTGCACTCCAAGATCTCTTTGTTCAGCAACACTCCCTAGGACCTTACCATTAAGTGTATAAGTCCTGCTAAGATTTGGGCTTTCCCAAAATGCAGCACCTTGCATTTATCTGAATTAAACTCCATCTGCCACTTCTGAGCCCATTGGCCCATCTGGTCCAGATTTTTGTTGTAATCTGAGGTAACCCTCGTCGCTGTCCACTACACCTCCAATTTTGGTGTCATCTGCAAACTTACTAACTGTACCTCTTATGCTTGCATCCAAATCATTTATGTAAATGACAAAAAGTAGAGGACCCAGCACCGATCCTTGTGGCACTCCACTGGTCACAGGCCTCCAGTCTGGAAAACAACCCTAAACCACCACCCTCTGTCTTCTACCTTTGAGCCAGTTCTGTATCCAAATGGCTAGATCTCCCTGTATTCCATGAGATATAACATTGCTAATCAGCCTTCCATGGGGAACCTTGTTGAACGCCTTACTGAAGTCCATATAGATCACATCTACTGCTCTGCCCTCATCAATCTTCTTTGCTACTTCTTCAAAAAACTCAATCAAGTTTGTGAGACATGATTTACCATGCACAAAGCCATGTTGACTATTTCTAATCAGTCCTTGCCTTTCCAAATACATGTACATCCTGTCCCTCAGGATTCCCTCCAACAACTTGCCCATCACCGAGGTCAGGCTCACCAGTCTATAGTTCCCTGGCTTGTCTTTACCGCCCTTCTTAAACAATGGCACCACGTTTGCCAATCTCCAGTCTTCCGGCACCTCACCTGTGACTATCGATGATACTAATATCTCAGCAATCATTTCTCCAGCTTCCCACAGAGTTCTCGGGTACACCTGATCAGGTCCTGGGGATTGATCCACCTTTAACCATTTCAAGACATCCACCACTTCCTTCTCTGTAATCTGGACATTTTGCAAGATGTCACCATCTATTTCCCTACAGTCTATATCTTCCATATCCTTTTCCACAGTAAATACTGATGCAAAATATTCATTTAGCATCTCCCCCATTTTCTGTGGCTCCACACAAAGTCCGCCTTGCTGAACTTTGAGGGGCCCTATTCTCTCCCTAGTTACCTTTTTGTCCTTAATATATTTGTAAAAACCCTTTGAATAAATACTTTGAATCTGTCTTCACCAAGTTAGAAGATGCGACCCAGCTCATGGAGATGGAGGAAGTAATTTAGATGAGAAGGGTTTAAAATTGATAAGGAGGAGGCATTGTACCAGGACTGAATGAGATAAATCTAAGTACTTTGAGGGAAGGGAGAGGAGGAATTGTACAGTTACTGGATATAATTTTCAGTCTTCCTGAGATTCAGATGGCAGCTGACGTTTAATGAGGAAAAATGTGTTATGGTTGACTTTTGGAGGAAGAAAAGATAATATGAAATAAAAGGCACAAAAGACCTAACGGGTTGCATAAGCAGAAGAACCTGCATGTATCTGTATGTAAGTCATTGAAGGTGGCAGGACATAGGGGGAAGAGTGTAAGGACTTTATGTATTTTATTTGGAAACATTAGTATATCAGTTTATTAAATATAAATATTGTTTTTAAAGTTGCAGTTTGGCAAGGAATTGAGAAGAGAGAGCAACTGGGACTCAGACCTTTAAAGCAAATGATACTATGCTTTTTCTGGATATCTCTCTCTCTCTCTCTCTCTCTCATTCTCTCTCTGTGAGTGGAAAATTACTAATGCTCAAAGTCTTCATAAAATTTCTAACTCCTAAAACTTAGGTCCAACTGACCAACTACAAAATTGAGGATCATCACAGATGATAATAATGTAATATCATCACCAAAAAGCAAATCAAAACCTGTGAGAAAGTCACTTTGTTCTACTCGTTTAGTTTGGAGTTTGTTTAACTGCCCTGTTTGGGCTCAGGTCAGAGCACAATCTGTGTGATTCTGTCATACACTGAAATATCATATAACATCGGAAATACCTTTTTTTCTGTTTTCTTCTCCCTGTAATATATCAGAAGTACCTCACTGAAAAGATATTAAGTATTGTCATATTTTTAATGGCCATCTCTCCCTGGTGCAGGTGTAATGGCCAGAGACTACGTTCTTGGTGAAGGGCTTTTGCCCGAAACGTTGATTTCGCTGCTCGTTGGATGCTGCCTGAACTGCTGTGCTCTTCCAGCACCACTAATCCAGTATTTTTACCTACGTTCTTGGTTCATCTACTCAAATGCTCAGTTTGACAATAGCTCTTTTGCTGCCTCTTTCTTGATCCATTGTATTTTACTTCCATATTGGATGGGATTCGAGTAACGTCAAGGTTACTAATCTAGTTCAAGTTTTGGTGCAACACGGTGGCTCAGTGGTTAGCACTGCTGCCTCACAGCAGTAGGGTCCCTGGTTCGATTTCAGCCTCAGGCAATGACTATGTGGAGTTTGCACATTCTCTCTGTATCTGCATGGGTTTTCTCCCACAATCCAAAGATGTGCAGGTTAGATAAATTGGCCATAGTGTTAGGTGCATTAGTCAGAGGGAAATGGATTTGGGTGGGTTACCCTTCGGAGGGTCGGTGTGGACTGGTTGGGCTGAAGGGCCTGTTTCCACAATGTAGGGAATCCAATCTAAATTAAAGAATACGTGGGCCAGACATAAAAAATGCTGTGGCATTCATCAGTCAGTGTAACTACATTTTTCAGGCAGAAGCTTATTTGTAATATCCAGATTGGTGTCCAATGATGTACGTTCTCCTGTAGACTTCCTCCATCAAAAACTTCACTGCGGTTTTCAAAATGTACAAGGATTTAAAACATTAACTTATTGCATGGTCCACTGAGTGTTTGTGTGCCTGCAGCCAAAGAACATTCCCCCTTTAAGAGGAGTGGACTGGTTCTAAATATCATCAGGAAAGTTGAAAATAAACCTGTTTGGACATATTATGGTACACTCCTCTGGTAGATGGGACACGACCAATGCACAGCAAAATTCCTTTGAAGGAACTTTATCACACAGGTTATAATACATTTAATTGGTGGGATTTAAATCTCAAACTTTTGGGCCAAATGTAGGACACTACCATTACACCACAAGATGCTATTCATTTCTTTGATTAGTTTGGAAATGTGACAAGTACTGGTATGATAAGGAGGCTCCTGACCAATTTTACTGGCTAGTTTTGTTTATGTGACTTGATGCTGTTACTCAGCACAGGAAAAGGTATCTTGACCACTTATATGCTTTCAATCCAAACCATGGCAGGTGTTTAAAATCCAGTCTAAAGATTATGGCATGAATTTGTGTTAAATCATTTCCCTTTAACTCTAGTTCTGGTACTTTTAGGGACTAAGAAAATCTATATTGCAAGCAAGCGTAATATCTGAATTCAACTGTGAAAGATTTTTAAATGAATAATTAAATTAGTACTAAATTACTAAATATATCATTGTGATTTTCATTGATTTGCTACATACTCAGGATGTAACTTGTATCAAAAGTAATACCAATTTAATGTACCAGTAATAATACAAAATAATAACTCAATATGAAACAATGGTATGTTTTTTCTGAAAGAAAGCTTGAATTTTAGTTTTATTACTTCACTAAGTTTAAAACTTTCTCTAATATTAAATTATTTTCAGTTCATAGCAGAGCATGAAATAAAGATAATTTCTATTGAAAACACAGAAAACATAAACAGGAGAGCAGTGATACTTACATCTAGACTTTTAGAGAGCTTTCAGTACTTTTAGCTTGAGAGTCAATACAGGCATTTATCAATATTTCCCCAAAACAAACACAACTAAAACACCTAGGATTTCTGGTAATATACGAGCACAGATTGTGAATTGGTTGACAGGCAGCAAATAGTGATTTATAATAAATAGGTCATTCTCAGATTGACAGACTATGACCTGTGAGATAGCACAAGAATCATTATTTGGTCCCCAACCTTTCACAATCTATATCACTGATTTATATGTGGGGACCCAATGTAATATTTACAAGTTTGCATGTTACAAAATATGGTGGGAATGTGAAAAGGGTGCATAGGGGATTAGGACAGACTGAGTGAATGGATAAGGACATGGCAGATAATACGCTGTGGATAAATGTTATGTTATCCACTTTGGTAGGAGGAACAGATATGTGAAGTATTTCTTGAATGGCAAGATATTGGAAAGGGTTAATGTTCAAAGGAGCCGAGGTGTTCTTACTCATAAATCACGGAAAGCTAGCATACTGATGCAGCAAGCAATTTGTAAGGCAAATTCTATGGTAGCCTTTATCACAAGATGATTTGAGTACAGGAGAAAAGAAGTCTTGCTTTAGTTGTATAAAATACTGGTGAGACTGCATTTGGTGAATTGCATGTAGTTCTAATCTCCTTGCCTAAGGAATGATATACTTGCCAGAGAGGTAATGCAGTGGAGGTTCACCTGACTGATTCTGGGGAGGGTGGGATTGTTCTTTGAGGAGACTGCACTTTATATCCACCGGAGATTAGAATGAGAGGCTAGAAACTTGCAAAATTTTTAAAGCTTATAGTAGATGGAGAAAGGATATTAGAAAAAAGCAAAACACTGCTGATGCTAGAAATCAGAAAAAAAGTAAAAAGAATGCTGGAAAAACTCAATCGGTCTGGCAGGATTTGTGGAGACAGAAACAGAGTTAATATTTCTAGTGAGTATGACTCTGATATTACACAGGGTGTTTGCCCTGGCTGTAGGTCATCAACTAGGAGATTAATCTTAGAATAAATGGCAAGCCTTCAGCACTGAGATGAGGAGGAACTTCTTTACTCAGGGTGATCGAGTCATAGAACATGGAAACAGTCCCTTCGGTCCAACTCGTCCAGGCGGACCAGATATTCTAAATAAATCTAGTCCCGCTTGCCAGCACTTGGCCCATATTTCTCTAAGCCCTTCCTGTTCAAATATCTATCCAGATGCATTTTAAATGTTGTTATTGTACCATCCTCCACCACTTCCTCTGGCAGCTCATTCCACGCATGCACCACCCACTACGTGAAAATGTTGCCGTTTAGGTCCCTTTTATATTTTTCCCCTCTCACCTTAAACCTACGCCCTCTAGTTCTGGACTCCCCCGTCCTGAGGAAAAGTCCTTGTCTATTCATCCTATCCATGCCCCTCATGACTTTATAAACCTCTATAAGGTCACCCCTCAGCCTTTGACACTCCAGGGAAAACCGCCCCAGCCTATTCTGCCTCTCCCGATAGCTCAAATCCTCCAACCCTGGCAACATCCTTGTAAATCTTTTCTGAAACCTGTTAAGTTTCACAACATTCCTCCGATATGAAGGAGACCAGAACTGTGTACTGTATTCCAAAAGTGGCCGAAGCAATGTTCTGTACAATTGCAACATAACCTCCCAACTCCTATGCTCAGTGCACTGACCAATAAAGTCAAGCATGTAAAACACTTTCTTCACTATCCTGCCTACTTATGACTCCACTTTCAAGGGACTATGAACCTGTATCCAAGGTCTCTTTGTTCAGCAACACTCCCCAAGATCTTACCATTAAGTGTGTAAGTCCTGTGCTGATACGTCTTACCAAAATGCAGCACCTCACATTTATTTAAAGTCCATGTGCCATTCCTTGGCCCATTGGCCCATCTGATCATGGTCCTGTTATACTCTGAGGTAATCTTCACTGTCCACTACACTGCCAATTTTGGTGTCATGTGCAAACTTACTAACCACACCGCCTATATACAAATCCAAATCATATCAATGACAAAAAGCAGTGAACCCAGCACCAATCTTTGTGGCACACCACTGGTCGCAGACCTCCAGTTTAAAAAAACACCCTGTACTATCACCCCTGTCTTTTACCTTCGAGCCAGTTCTGCATCTAAATGGCTAGTTCTCCCTGTATTCCTTGTGATCTAACCTTGCCAACCAGTCTACCATGAGCAACTTTGTCAATTGTCTTCATACTCCTCTAGGGATTAACTTGATTTCTGCTGGCTATACCTGACATTTGTTTCCCTCCTTTTCTTGACCAAAACCACAATTCCTCCAATCATCTCATGTTTGAAGGCTTTCGATTCTCCAGCAGTCCCTTTATCTGTGACCATCCACCCTCAATCAACTTTTGAAAGTTCTTGCCGAACACTGTCAATGCAGAGAGTGGTGAATCTTTAGAATTCTACTACCTCCAGGAGCTGTGGAAGCTCAGTGATTACATTTATTCAAAGGAAGAGATGAATTGAATTCACCTCATAATAATATCAAAGGGAATAGGGAAAGCATGTGCATATGGCTTTGAGGTAGATGACCAACTGTGATCTAGAATGGCAGAAGAGATTTGCAGGGCTGAATGGCCTAATCCTGTTCTCATATTTCTGCCATCACACCCGTCATCACCTACTCCTTCAACATTTCCCTCAGTTCTCTTACCTGTTCTCTCAAGAATACTATAATGAAAGATTTATAATGTTTTACAGAAATCTCATTTTTTGGAGTTATACACATAGATAACAGCTTTACAATCTATTCCTCTAACATGGAACTGCTTCACTGCCCCTTTTATCCCATTATTTTAATCCAGCACTTTACTCATCTCACTCTTGTCCTCTGGGTCTGTCTTTCAAAATTATCGTGTCTATTTTTATTTCCTTTCCGCCTCTAGACTCTCAGATCATTTCTTTAACAATGTTTTTGGTAACGTGCCCATGCTCAAAAGTTGCTTCATCATTTGCGTGGTGTTCATTTCACTCATGAAGAAATTGCAAATCAATGTGATGTGGTTAAATTATTTGCTTCAATTATTTTTGCAAATAACATTCACTACAATGACTGTTGTAATCAACAGGACTGTGTTATTGTGCCAATAGAAAAATATGAGCACTGTAAATACATTTTCCATACATCTTAGGACAATAAAAGTCATGTTGCAGTGGATTCCTTTGCTAAGGATACACTCGTGGAAACTTATATTAATTCCATTAGAAATGTTGTGTCAGTTTGAAGTGTTCTGAAGCACAACTAACTACATGTATATATGCATGCTGTTGATAGCTGAAAAAAAATCAATCAATTTACATTATTTATATAAATTCTTTAATATGTGAGTTTGTTTTCATTGGTCATAGTTGCTTCTGTGTTAGAAATTTGTGGTTTTGTAACTCACAAGTTATGGCATTGAGGTGTATTATATGGATGCTGACTAAGATCTTACCATTAAGTGTGTAAGTTCTGTGCTGATATGTCTTACCAAAATGCAGCTCATATTTTTCTATTGGCACAATAACACAGTCCTGTTGATTACAACAGTCATTGTAGTGAATGTTATTTGCAAAAAATAATTGAAGCAAATAATTTAACCACATCACATTGATTTGCAATTTCTTCATGAGTGAAATGAACAGCAAGCAAATGATGAAGCAACTTTTGAGCATGGGCACGTTACCAAAAACATTGTTAAAGAAATGATCTGAGAGTCTAGAGGTGGAAAGGAAATAAAAATAGACGCGATAATTTTGAAAGACAGACCCAGAGGACAAGCCTGTGTGTGCTGTAAGACTTTGTGTGGACACTATTCTGACATAATCCAGCCCTGCTTACTGAAGTCATGTCCTGGTTCCAAATTTAGACAATGCATGTCTGTACAGTCTCTTTGCTCCAAGGAAAACCTATATGAAGTTATGCAAAAATGGCCCTGTAGAAAGTTAGATAAAATTCCCTGGTGTAGTCAGTTCTGCTATAAAGCAATAGTTCTGTTTTCGTGCAATTCCGTGTTATAAGAAAATCATGAATAGCAGCACCATTCAAAATAATGGGGCTGGAATCACATTATAACCAATACACACACTTGAAAAGTTCACACTGTAGAAACAGTGTCTCCAATTCATCAATCGCGTTACAGCGAATTCGTGAAATGAAACACACTTCATAGCACAATGATCTGTACTTGCAGATAATATGTGGATGTACCTACTAGAGAAGGTGCAAAACTTGACCTACTCTTGGGAAATAAGGCAGGGCAGGTGACTGAGGTGTCAGTAGGGGAGCACTTTGGGGCCAGCGACCTTAATTCTATTTGTTTTAAAATAGTGATAGAAAAGGAAAGACCGGATCTAAAAGTTAAAGTTCTAAATTGGAGAATGGCCAATTTTGATGGTATTAGGCAAGAACTTTCAAAAGCTGATTAGAGGCAGATGTTCACAGGTAAAGGGATGGCTGGAAAATGGGAAGCCTTCAGAAATGAGGTAACAAGAGTCCAGAGACAGTATATTCCTGTGAGGGTGAAAGGAAAGGCTGGTAGGTATAGGGAATACTGGATGACTAAAGAAATTGAGGGTTTGGTTAAGAAAAACAAAAGAAGCATATGTCAGGTATAGACAAGATAGATCGAGTGAATCCTTAGGAGAGTATAAAGGAAGTAGGAGTATACTTAAGAGGGAAATCAGGAGGTCAAAAAGGGGACATGAGATAGCTTTGGCAAATAGAGTTAAGGTGAATCCAAAAGGTTTTTACAAATACATTAAAGACAAAAGGGTAACTCGGGAGAGAATAGCGCCCCTCAAAGATCAGCAAGGTGGCATTTGTCTGGAGCAGCAGGAGATGGGGGCGATATTAAACAAGTATTTTGCATCAGTTTTTACTGTGGAAAAGGACATGGAAGATATACAATGTAGTGAAATAGATGGTGACATCTTGAAAAATGACCATATTACAGTAGAGGAAGTGATGGATGTCTTGAAACACATAAAAGTGGATAAATCCCCAGGACCTGATCAGGCATACCCTCGAATTCTGTGGGAAGCGGGGAAAGTGATTACTGGGTCCCTTGCTGAGATATTTATATCATCGATAGTCACAGGTCAGGCGCCAGAAGACTGAAGATTGGGTAACATGATGCCATTGTTTAAGAAGGATTGTAAGGACAAGCCAGGTAACTATAGACCGGTGAGCTGACATCAGTGATAGGCAAGTTGTTGGAGGGAATCCTGAAGGTTAGGATGTAATGTATTTGGAAAGGCAAGGACTGATTTGGGCTAGTCAACATGGCTTTGTGTGTGAAGAATCATGTCTCACAAACCTGATTGAGTTTTCTGAAGAAGTAGCAAAGAGGATTGATGAGGGCAGAGTAGTGGATGTGATCTATATGGACTTCAGTAAGGTGTTTGACAAGGTTCCGCATGGGAGACTATTTGGCAAGGTTAGATCTCATGGAATACAGGGAGAACTAGCCATTTGGATACAGAACTGGCTCAAATGTAGAAGACAGAGGGCGGTGGTAAAGGGTTGTTCAGACTGGAGGCCTGTGACCAATGGAGTGCCACAAGGATCGGTGCTGGGTCCATTACTTTTCGTCATTTATGTAAATGATTTGGATTTGAGCATAAGAGGTATAGTTAGTAAGTTTGCAGATGACACCAAAATTGGAGGTGTAGTGGACAGCGAAGAAGGTTACTTCAGATTACAACAAGATCTTGATCAGATGGGCCAATGGGCTGAGAAGTGGCAGAGTTTAATTTAAATAAATGTGAGGTGCTGCATTTTGGGAAAGCAAATCTTAGCAGGACTTATAAAACTAATGGTAAGGTCCTAGAGAGTGTTGTTGAACAAAGAGACTTTGGACTGCAGGTTCATAGCTCCTTGAAAGTGGAGTCACAGATAGATAGGGTAGGGAAGAAAATGTTTGATGTGCTTTCCTTTATTGGTCAGAGTATTGAGTACAGGAGTTGGGAGGTCATGTTGCGGCTGTACAGGACATTGGTTAGGCCACATTTGGAATAATGTGTGCAGTTCTGATTTAGCAGCAGAGACAAAGTCTGCACATGTTGACCACTGAATATACAACAGATTATGTGAAACTTGAACGAGTTAAGAAAAGATTTACAAGGATGTTGCCATGGTTGGAGGATTTGAGCTGTAAGGAGAGGCTGAATAGACTAGAGCTGTTTTCCCTGGAGCGTTGGAGGCTGAGGGGTGACCTTATAGAGGTTTACAAAATTATGAGGGGCATAGATAGGTTAAATAGACAAAGTCTCTTCCCTGGGGTGGGGGTTGTCCAGAACTAGAGGGCATAGGTTTAGGGTGAGAAGGGAAAGATGTAAAAGGGACCTAAGGGGCAACTTCTTCATGCAGAAGGTTGTACATGTATGGAATGAGCTGCCAGAGGAAGTGGTGCAGGCTGGTACAATTGCAACATTTAAAAGGCATCTGGATGGATATATAAATAGGAAGGGTTTGAAGGGATATGGTCCAGGTGCTGGCAGGTGGGACTAGATTGGGTTCGGATATCTGGTTGGCATGGACGAGTTGGACCGAAGGGTCTGTTTCTGTGCTGTCCATCTCTATGACTCTATAATGTAGTAGCTTGGAACTTGCTATAAAATGTCTGGAAGTTCTCTGGAGTGGGGAAGTCTGGATTCATCAGTTTGTTGTTGCATTCTTTATGGTGGTGGGGATCGGTGAAAAACAGGAGGCAAGAGTCAGAAGCACCTCTTAACAGAATGAGCAGAAATTCCCAGGCTTGCCTGCTCCTCTAAGAGACCCTGATGTGGGGACTTAGGCAAAATTTAGGTTCCTGTTGGCTGGTTACATTCTTAGAACCTGTCTGACAGGTCAGCTTTCCTAACCTTTATCATCAGAAATCTGCTTTGCTGCAATTTAAATTGTCGAAAGTGTTGTTCAGTTCAGCTTCTCTAGCTTTAGGTAGAACAGGCTTTAGGTAGAAGATATTCCACAAGCATGCTCGTTGAGTGCAGAGGTAGCAGGCAGCATGAGGTGGTAACAAGCAGAGCAGGATCCTCTTAGTTGTATTCTGCAATCGAGCAGATTATGTGGATAATCTTCAACCTTCGTAGGTATGTGTGACAGCTGCAAATCATGATCCATGCATCTAAAACAAAAGATACCTAATTTCTAGTCTGTGGAGTGAACACTGGCCCAGTACTTGAGCATCCAATGTACTCAAAGACACAATGTCAGGTTGAGATGCTGAACCAACTGCTGTGAAGTGGTTCAGTCAGACATTAAAGATAGTGGTATTGATATAGGGCAGATCATTTCAGAACAAAATCTTTTGTCTGATGGTTAACAAAATTATTGGTGCTGATGTCTACATTTCTTATTGCCACCAAATTTCTTTCAATTACTGCTTGACCATAACGTACAAATGCATGCATGAATGCCTGTTTTACCATCTGGGATCCCTACAAAATTATAGGTCTCAGAAATTTAGCAGCAGAGACAAAGTCTGCACATGTCAACCACTGAATATACACCTGCCAAAGTAGTACTTTTTGCATCTAATTCATCTCCAGAACCTGGGTGCAGTGTATATACCTCCATTCTTCTATGAAAAGTTTGGTAAGGATTCAACCATTTGTGGTAACTGTGAATTGAGAAAAAGCAAATTATGAACCATGGAGGAGTTGTCCTCAAGCCAACAACCGGTTACAACCTTTGATCAGAACATTTTTGGCTGGGTGATGCATCAAATATATTTCCAACAGATGTCTCACAAGCTGACCTAACATCTTGAATAAAATACTTAAATGTTGTGTCACTTTTGCCAACACATCAACATGTTGTCCAGACTCTTTTGAGTTGGTGCAAGGAATATTTCATAACATTGGCTTCAGGATTATCAGTCAGCAAAGATTGTAGGCTGATCTTTTCCATTCACATTCTATCAGTGTTCAGATTTGTTAATTTACCTTGAATAGATATAAAATTTTCAGGACATTATCTGTTATCATCTTTGGTTAATTGTCTTAGTTCAAAAAGGAAAATTTCTCATTGAAGAGCAGAATGAAAGCTAACAATTGCAAAAATTCAAGAGGTTTATTTTTTGTCATGAAGTTGTAGGCGTGTACTGTACCTTTAAGAGATTTGAAAAGCTGGCAAGTCTGTCATGTGACTGACTGTAAGCACACAGTGTGCTGGAAAGTTAAAAATGTAACATTTGGCTGTGAAACAAATAGCTGAGCTGAGTTGCAATAGCCCACAACAATTTGAATTGAGCTAATCAGTTTAAATTATGCCACAAGATACTAAAACCCAATCAAATTTGAATTTTACTGCTTTGCTGACATCAAGCCAATGAGATGATCTAATATTTTGGGGTATAAAATCAGGCATTTTGAACAGTTAGCCATAGTGGCAAGGAATGCCAACAGACTGTCTCTGAAAGGTATCTTTTCATATGAAATCTGTGCAGCAGAAGACCAAAGAAAAGATGATCCAGGCAAATCCACAAAGGAAGACTGACAACTGGCTGGTTTTGAAATTTGATTTTTTTTTTTGTAAATCTTAATCAGGATTTTATTGGATCAGTGTGGTGTAATAGACTGGGAGGTAGATAAATAATTAAGACTGGGAGGTAGATACATTGTTAAGACAAAGCAGATTTACAGTGTAGATAGTTGTTGTTTAATGTTCTTATTTTTGGAGTTAAGGAATAAAGTAATTTTTTTTTCTGTAAATAGTGGGATTTGGGTAGTTTTTTGTCAATCCTACTGTAATAGATTACAAGTTGAGGTGAGCTTTTCTGTGTGTCTGGTTTAAATTTGCAGAAGGCTTTACTATGTCATAACAGTTTAGAAGGAAAGAAAAATGCCTTAGAATTAGCAAAGAGGTTAGAATTGGGATAACTAAGGCCAAAAGTAAAGTACTAATTATACAGGAATTAGTCAAACACTTAGAGTCAGAGAGACAGACAAAGCAGTAGAGTTAGAAAAATGTAAATTATAGTTGAGGTACATGGAGTTAGAAGATAATAGGTCTGTGATTTGGACAGGTTCAGACAGATCTAGTCTGAGATTTGGACAGATTTGAATAGATTTGGGATACAAAAAAGCCCAGTAGATTTAAACACTTGCCAGCTAGTGACCTAGATCTTCAAATAAAATGTATGTTGCTTAATTTTGGTTACTGTGGTTGGTTAAATTAAAAGTGAGAGCAATGACTCTTAAAATTGCTAAAGAGGTTCAGGGGTTTGAAGATGACTCCCAAATTTGCCAAGAAAGTTTAGAAGGAACGAAAAAGACCTTAGTATTAGAATTAGTTAAGATGTTACAATTGGGTTTAGCCAAGGACAAAAGTAAAACAGAAATTGTAAGGGAATTACTCGAACACTTAGGTGTGTTAGAGAGACAGGCAAGTGCAGTAGAGTTAGAGAAACTTAAATTGCAGTTGAGGAACATTGGGGTTAGAAGAGGAAAAAAGAGAGAAAGTTCTTAGCTGAGCAAAGAGACAGAAAAAGAGAAGTAATGGAGAGAGAGAATTTGAACTTAAGAAGTTGTGACTTCATCAGCAAAGTCAAGTTAACAAGGTGGAGATTAAGCGGAGGTAGTGATATATACAAATATGTTAAAACTCTGCCACATTTTGATGAGAAAGATGTTGAAACCTTCCTTATTTCATTTTAAAAATTGGCTAGCCAGATGGAGTGGTCCAAGGACTTGTGGGCAATGCTAGTTCAGATTAAACTGGTAGCAGAGCTACTGAGGTATTTACAGTGCTGTCAGATGAGGAGTCAAGAGATTGTGAAAAGGTCAAACAGGCTATCTTAAGTACTTATGAGTTGGTACCAGAAGTGTATAGACAGTGGTTCAGAAACATAAAGAAGGAACGAGGTCAGACTTATGTTGAGTTTGAAAGAACTAAACAGTCATTTTGATAGATGGGTGTGGGCCTTAAAAATAGATAAGACCTGTGAAGCTGTAAAGGAGATTATGGTGCTGGAGGAGTTTAAAAACTCACTTCCAGAGATAAGAATTCA
Organism: Chiloscyllium punctatum; assembly: GCF_047496795.1. NCBI lineage: Eukaryota > Metazoa > Chordata > Chondrichthyes > Orectolobiformes > Hemiscylliidae > Chiloscyllium > Chiloscyllium punctatum. The sequence continues at coordinate 52,515,003 of NC_092763.1, forward strand.
TGTGGAGGAACCGAAAGTTCAGGAAGTGAGAAGAGCAGCGGTTTTGGCAGATGAATACACGTTGGTTCATAAGACAAACTTCCAGCAAGAATTTTGTCCTGTGAGGGATAGATGTTGGGAGAAGGGGAAATCCTACACTATGAAACAAAGACTAATGAACACTGATAAGAATTTACCACAGGTTAAAAAGGAAGCCCAAGAGGTTGGAAAGGAGGTGAAAGGCCTCAGGTGTTTCCACTGTGGTAAAGTGGGACACGTAAAGTCACCATGCTCATAGTTGAAGAAGGGCACAGTAGGAAAAGACATGCTATAAGAAGCTAAGTCAAAGGCATTAGTGAAGGAAACCTCAAGAAAAATCAAGGAGCTGCAGGAGAGTGCACAGCCAAGGCAAGGACTGGGTATGGACTCAGTGCCTGATTTCTATAAAGAATTCACCTGTGGGTAAAGTTTACTCCTAAAGAACAAGGGGAGAAGGGCAAAAGTTTTCACTTTGAAAGATACAGGATCTAACCAGTCTCTAATAGTAAGAGATGAACAAATTTGCATTCTTTCTGTCCTGTTAACCAAGAGAGTGTTAATTTGTGGGATAGACGGACAGAAATTTAACGTTCTTCTATATAAGGTCAGGTTGAAGTGCCAGCTCAGGACTGGGGAAGTAACGGTGGGAGTGATTGAGATGTCAGTTCTAGGAATTCAGATTATTCTTGGGAATGAGCTAGCAGGTCCAAAGTGGGAGTGACACTCCTTGTTGTGGAGAAGCCCAAGGAAGACCAGGTAACTGAAAAGTTTAAAGAAAAATATCCCAGCCTGTATAATAACAAGATTCAACTATCAAAACTCACATCACAAAGCAAAAGCTAAAGAGAAAGATGGAGTTCAGATTCAGTTAGCAGACACACTGTTTGATGTAATGGTCCAGTAAAAGTTTGAACAGGCAGAGAGTTAGACAGAAGTGTTTAGTCCTGAAAGGCTAATGGACTTGCAACAGAAAGATGAGACAATAAAAGATGCTGATGTGTACTCCAAAAAAGGAGGCAGGGAGTATTCCTGAGGTTATTATCTGAAAGATAGAATCCTAAGGCAGAATTGGAGGCCATGGCAGCTTAGTGTAGAGGAGAAATAGGGAGAAGTGCACCAGATTATGTTGCCGGTAGAATACAGACAGGAAGTGTTATGGGTAGGAGGTCACCAAAATGTACAGAAGACTCAGGCTAAGGTACAAAAACATTTCTATTGGCTTGGAATGCAGAAGGATGTGGTTAACTTATGCTGTATGTCATACATGTCAAATGGTAGGTAAGCCACTGGCAGTAATAAAACCAACACCTTTGTTGCCAATTCTCACATTTGAAGAACCTTTCACATGGGTTGTAATTGATTGTGTTGATCCCTTTCTGAGAAGTAAAATTGGGAGCCAGAACTTGTTACCATAATGGATGTGTCTACCAGATTTCGGGACACAATTCCATTATGGAGTATCAAGGCTAAAAGGCTGGTGGAGGAGTTAGTAGCTTTCTTCACACAGCATGGGCTACCCAGAGAGATTCAGTCAGACCAAGGATCTAATTTTGCTGCTAAGCTGTTTAAGGAAGTCATGGAAAGCATAGGTATACAACACTTTAAATCCAGTCCGTATCATCCTGAATCCCAGGGAGCTTTAGAAAGGTGGCATCAGACCCTGAAGACCATGTTGAGAGCATACTGTCAGAATTATCTGAATGATTGATTGGGATAAAGGAATCTAATTCATATTGTTTGCTGTTGGAGATGTCCCAAATGAATCTACTCCATTTATTCTCTTCGGGTTAATATTTGGGCATGAAATGAGAGGCCCTTTGAAATTATCTAAATAAGAATTGACAGGATGAAAGTCGGAGATCTCCAGCTTGGATTATGTATCAGAGGTGAGGGAGAGATTAAGTAGGTGAGTTAGTTAAACAGCATCTAAAGAGGACACTATATGGAATGAAGCAGGTGGCAGAAAATCTGAGACAGACTTTTTCCTGAAGGAATGATGTGTTAGTACTATTACCAGTGATAGGAGAACCCTTCAAAGCCAGATTTAGTAGTCGCTATCAAACTGCTCACCCTTCTCATTCAGATAATCGAGGTTCCTCTGTATATATGTGGGAAAAGGTTAATATGAATTTAGATAAAAGTCTTATGTATGTCATTGTAATGGGATTAAGAATTAGGAAAAAAGAAGCCATCTTTTCATGATAATAGTTGATTCCTTTCTTTGGGGGGAGATGTATTGAAGTTGTAGGCATGTATTGTATATTTAAGAGAGTTGAAAAGCTGTCAAGCCTGTCATGTGCCTGACTGCAAGCACCGAGTGTGCTGAAAAATTTAAAAATGTAACATTTGGCTGTGAAACAAATATCTGAGCTGAGTTACAATGGCTCAATTTGAATTGTTGTGGGCCATCAGTTTAAATTATGCCGCAAGATACTAAAACCCAATTGAATTTAAATTTTTCTGTTTTGATGACATCAAAATGATGAGATGATCCAATGTTTTGGGGTATAAAATCAGGCATTTTGAACAGTTAGCCATAGTGGCAAACAGCACCAACAGACTGTCCGTGAATGGTCTCTGAAAGGTACCTTTTCATATGAAAAATGTGCAGCAGAAGACCAAAGAAAAGATGACTCAGGAAAATCTACAGGAGAAGATACAAAGGGAAGACCGACAACTGACTGACTGGTTTTGATATTTGGTTTTTTTTTGGGTAAATCTTTCGAGGTTTTATCAGATCAATAAAGTATTGTAGATGGGGAGGTAGATACATCGTTAAGACAAAGCAGATTTACAGTGTAGATAGTTGTTGTTTAATGTTCTACTTTTTGGAGTTAAAGAATAAAATATTATTTTTTTCTTTAAATAGTAGGATTTGAGTAGCTCTTTGTCAATCCTACTTTATCAGAATACAAGGCGAGGTGAGCTTTTCTGTGTGTCTGGTTTGAAATTAGCAGACCACTCCATGTCATTATAATTGTGTAGTTACCCTAATTACTTTCTTTTGAGCAACAGGAAGAATTAAATGAACCTAACATAGATATGTATATTTTTGCTTTATGGTAAAACTCAAGTTATGGCAAATTATCTCTACTCTTATGAGTTATTCAAAGTAAGACTGTTTGAAAAATTATAAATACAACTCTGAGGATTTCTTTTGTGAAGTCTTGTAAAGCTAATTTGTTTGAAATGAAGTAAATGGGCATCTAACACTTGCACAATGCAGTTAAGTATGTCAAGACAGCTAATCCAGCATTCTTGTTTTGTGTTGGATAATTGGCAGTGTTAATTTGCTTTCCAAGTGTGCATTCCCAGTAATTCAAGCAACTGATGTGTTCAAGGATAATTGGATGCAAAGTAAAAATACAATGGTGGAATTAGAACGCCACCAGTTCAAACAGATGACTTTTACTTTGGCTATTTGCATTAATAAAAGGAGCCAAGTTACTGCCATGATAGTTAAGAACAATTTCACACTAATCAATTGCATGAAGAAGCAGGAGCACACATTAAAGTTAAATAAAACAACTTGGAGTTTTGACATGAATCTTAAAGACTCCTGGCTGAACATGCGCAGATAGGACAGTAAGACAAATTAACTTTGAAATCAACTAGATACTCCTAATTCACAAGTCCATATGCAGGTAAAACAACTAAATTAGAAGTTACCTATGAGATAATGTAGGTCAATGCTAATGGACTTAACAGTGGACAGTACCTGATGTATTTTATTCACAATTACCTAAGAAAATAATGGAGGTCACATTATTTTTATTCATTTTTGGCAATGTCAACATTTCTTGCTCATTCCTACAGTGGTTCTGGTGAAACCCAGTGCCAAAGGCTACTAAGAGACAACCATTTTGGAGTGGGATTTGATTTTGGTAAAGGCAAAGATTTCTTTCCATCAAAATAAGAATGAACTAGTTGAGTTTTTAAAAGCTGATAGATTAATGGTCACATTTATAGATACCAGTTTTTTTTATTTTCAGATTGGAAAAAAAAATATGAATTCAGATTTTTGACTGCCTTACAGGGAATCAAACACATTCAACTGGGAACCAAGTTAGTTGTAAATTGTCTAAAAGAAATGATGATGAATTAGCTGCTCAAGAAATGCCTCATTTCTTGGCAAACAATGGAAGAGAAAATTTGTTGGTACCTTCACAGGGCTGTTACTCACCAATCCCAGCACTCTGTGATAGAGTAGACAGCATGACAGGAATGGCAAACTGAAAGTACTGATTGAAACACATCATGTATCAAGGTGAACAACTGTTTTTTTCTCAGATGAATCAATTTCTTATGTAATCTTGCTTACTTAAACTGTGGAGTTGTGTCTTCTTCCATTCATGAAACAGTAAATGTAATTTCAGAGACCCTTTTCAGATAAGACCCTAACCTTGAAAAGTCTTATTCTGGCAACTTTGAGAGCACTTGCTGCTGCAGTTCAGAGTATTTCACTATTGTCTTCTCTGCTCTTATTCCTCTCCTGCGTATTGTGCATTATTTCATCTTGTTATGGAAAAAGAAATGAAGAGTTTGTGACCGTCTTCTACAAAGAAAAATCAAGGCAGAAAGAGTTTCTTCCCATCTTGCAGATGCTAATAAACAGAACATATAAAATGTCAAGTGAATGGGGAGGTCTTGAATAACACACATGACCCTAAGTTTAACTCTGTGTAAGTGATTGGGTTTTGAATGAACTAAAATCTCACTGCATGCATCTAAATGTAAAATGGGGAAAGAGAGAAAATGGTGATCTTGGGAATTGACATTTGAGAAGGAATAATTCTAAGATCTGCTGTGAACGGAGCAAGGAAGATGGAAGAATGTACTTTGAATGAGAATTAGAAATGATGTCATGTTTTGTGTTTTGGATGCAGAGAAATGATGGAAATAACTGAGTTATTTATTGAAGATGGAAGACAGATATGAGTTTATTAATAAATTGACAGTTATTAAAAGATGCAGAGAAATGCACAAGAGTGCACACTAATGCACTTGGAAGTCAATGCTTCAGAATGCTCAGGATTCTGAATGTTTCAGTGCCCTCCTGTCACTGGATAGAAACAAAACAACCACTGCAGTTCTAAACACTTTTGATGTACACTTAGAAAGATGTAGAGAACCTGAGATTTCATCTTATGGATGCATGTTTGCTCACTTTGCTGGAAAGTTTGTTATGAGATGTTTCATCGCCACACTAGGTAACATTATCAGTAAGCCTCCGATGAAGCACTGGTGGTATGGCCCACATTTTATTTATGTGTTTAGGTTTCCTCGGATGGGTGATGTCATTTCATGTTGTGACATCATTTCTTGTGGTGATGTCATTTCCTGTTCTTTTTCTCAGGGGGTAGTAAATGGGATCCAAGTCAATGAGTTTATTAATAGAATTCCAGTTGGAATGCCAAGCTTCTAGGAGTTCTCGTGCGTGTCTCTGTTTGGCTTGTCCTAGGATGGATGCGTTGTTCCAGTCAAAGTGGTGTTCTTCCTCATCTGTATGTAAAGATATGTGAACATCAACTAGCCACAAAAAGACATGACCCACTCTCACTAATATCCTAGTGAGGAAGATGAGGAAGGACACCACTTTGACTGGGACGACACCTCCATCCTAAGGCAAGCCAAACAGAGACATGCATGAGGAAAGAACAAGAAGTGACCTAACCACAGGAAATAATTTCACCAATCCAAGGAAACCTAAACACATCAATAAAAATCGGACCATACCAACAGTGCTTCACCAGAGGCTCACTGATGATGTTACCTAGTATGGTGACGAAACGTCTGAAAACAAACCTTCCAACTCAGTGAGCAAACCTATATCCAGGGCCACAACCTGAGCTACAAATCTTCTCAAAAAATTTCACCTTGTAGCAGTTTCTTCACTCATCAGTCCAAAGTAAAATTACTAGGAAATAAAGCAAAGTGTGGTATACAGGGCTCTGGCTGACCTGTGAAAATTGAACTACGAAGTACATGCCAGGTTTCTCCCTATGATAATGATTTGGGTAAGATGAGTCTGACATTAAATTAGCCCAGTCAACCTTTCTGGTACAGCTGATGGATTTCTTATTTACTTTGTGAATCTCTTGCTCAAAATTTGCTCTGAGTCTAAATCAGAGCCACCCATTCAAAAGGAAATTGGTAATGAAACAAATTGTCTCTCTGTCTGACTGACTCTCTGTCTGTCTGTCTGTCTGTATGTCTGTCAGTGAGTAAAGAACTGAGTCTGAGTGAGAATGTGGACCTGAGATCAGATGAGTATGAGAGTGTTGCTGTTCCAGGGAGCCTGGAGAAACAATTGCCCTCAGCTCAGGAGTGTACCATTTTAGGGGGGGTTGATCCAAAGAAGCAATGATTGGGGAGCATCACTCTCATGTACGGAGTTATGAACGTGTTCAAAATGGTCTATCAAGTTTTGATATACATCATCTGATTTTAACGTGGAGCTTTTCGTAAAGTGAAATCGTTTTTAAAAATGGAAATCATTGTCTTAAAATGGTCACAGTGATCACCGGATTGCACATTGACAGATTGTGTCATCAAAACCGGAGTCAATGGGAAACAGAGGAAAAATTCCCTTCACTTCATTTAATGTTCCTGGGTCAAATTCTTACAGTCAGACCTGGCATGAAGGAAGATGGTTGAGGTTATTAGAAGTCAGTCATCTCAGTTTCAGAACACCTCTGCAGGAATTCCTCAGGGTGGTGTTTTGGACACAAACATCTTCAGTTGCTTCATCAATGACCTTCCCTCCATCATAAGGTCAGACTGGGAGATATTCATTGATGATTGCATAATGTTCAACACATTCAAGACTCCTCAGATACTGAATTAGTCCATATTACTATTAAGGTGAAGGCATGTATTGCACCTTTAAGAAAGAGTGAATGCTGTTCTGAGCTGAAAGATTATAATCACCTGTGTATATGTCTAGATGGCAGTCTCAAAGTGTACTGGAAAATTGAAAATATAGAACATTTGGCTGTGAAATGGATTCATGAGTTTTGGTTGCTGTTTTGACAACAATTCAAATTTAATCAATCAATTTAAATTATGCCTGGAATATGAAAACCCAATCGAGTTTGAATTTATTGTTTTTCCATCATTGATCCAATGAGACAATCCATTGTTGGGGATATAAAAATGCATTTTAAAAATTGGAGAGAGAGCAACTGCCATTGAGAGAGACCCAGAAAATTAGGAAACACTTTCTATCAAAGATACTTTTCATATGAAACATATTCACAGTAAAAAGAAAGAAGACAACCCAGGGAGATCTTCAGCTTGAAGAAAACAGACACCGAAGACAACAGACATTATGTCGTTTTGAAATTAATTTGATGTAATTTTAATAGTTGTCTTAATGGAACAGCATATTTTATAGAGTTGGAGGCAGATAATAAGCAGATTAAGAGAAAGGGGGCATAAAGTTGTGAATAGTTGTTGTTTAATGTTCACTTTTAGAGTTAGAAAATAAATTATTTTCTTTAAATGGTGGAATTTTGGTGTTCTCAGTCACTCATATTTTAATAGATTACGAGGTGAGGTGAGCTTTTCTGGGTGTTTGATTTAATTAACAGAGGGATTCACCGCTGTGTTGTAACAGTTTGTGGGCTTGGGTGCAAGATTTGGATAAATTTGGACTGGTTTAGATAGATCTAGTCTGAAATTTGGACAGAGTTGAACAGATTTGAGGTATGAAAGCTCCCAGCAGATTTAAACATCTGCAGATGTAAAATGTAGGTGAGACAATTTGTTTAATTTTGGTTACTCGTGGTTGGTTAAACTAAAGGTGGAGGATATGGCTCTTAACATTGCTGAAGAGGTTCTGGGGTTTGAAGATGCTTCCCAAATTTGCTAAAGAAGTTCAGAAAGACAGAGGAAGGACATATTTTTAAAATTAGCAAATAGTTTAGAATTGGGTTTAACCAGGGGGCAGAAGAAGTGCTGAAATTGTAATGGAATTGGTTAAGCACTTAGCTGTATCTGAGAAATAGACAAGTGCAGTAGAGTCATAAAAACTTAAATTAAAATTGAGGCGAATGGAGTTAGAAGATAAAGAAAGAGAAAGAGAGAGAAGAAAGATAAAGAGAGAACGAGAGAGAGAGAGAGAGGGAAATAGAAAGGGAGAGAAGATTCTTAGCTGAGTAAAGAGAGAGAGAAGAAACAGAAAGAGAAAGGGAGAGAGAATTTGAACTTCAGAAGCTGTGAATTAGTCAGGAAAGTCAAGTTAACAGGATGGGGATGAAGAGAGAAGGTAGTGATGTATAAAAGTATGTTAAAATATTGCCACATTTTGATGAGAAAGATTTCAAAGCCTTATTTATTTTACCTGAAAAATTGGCTAGGCAGATGGAACAGCCAAGAATTTGTGAGTAATGCTTGTTCAGACTAAACTGTTCAGAGCTAGTGAGGTATTTGCCGCACTGTCAGATGAGGGGTCAAGAGATTATGAAGAGTCAAACAGGCTATCTTAAGTGCTTATGAATTAGTACTAGAAGTGAATAGACAGCAGTTCAGAAACATAAAGAAGGAACCAGGTCAGACTTATGTTAAGTTCAAAAGCATTAAACATAGTAATTTTGATAGATGGGTGTGGGCTTTAAAAATAGATAAGACCTATGAGGCTTTCAGAGAGATCATGCTGCTGGAGGAGCTTATAAACTCAGTGTTAGAGATGATAAGAATTCATGTCAATGAACAGAAAGTTCAAGAAGTGAGAAGAGCGGCAGAGATGGCAGATGAATATGCATTGGTGCATAAGGTGAAATTTAGCTTCTAACAAGAATTTCATCCTGTGAGGGAGAGAAATTGGCAGAAGAGGAGATCCTATGCTTCAAAACAAAGAGTAGAGAACACTGGTAATAGTTTACCACAGGTGAAAAAAGAAGATGGAAAGGAGGTGAAAGGCCTCTGGTGTTTTCATTATAATGGAGTGGGACACAGAAAATTACAGTGTTGGTGATTTAAGAAAGGAACTGGGAAAAAGTGTTTTCACTGTCAGAAGATGGGACTCATAAAGTCACAGTGCTGGTCATTGAAGAAAGTCACTGAGAGAAAAAAAACTGTGGTAAAAGAGGCCATGCCAGTGGAATTAGTGAAAGTAGTAAAGGAAACCCCAAGAAAAGTCACGGAGTTGCAGGATCATCTACAGCATAAGCAGGGACTGGGTATTCAGTTAGTACCTGATCTCTATAAAGACTGCTTTTTTGGGTAAAGTTTACTCAGGAAGAATAGGAGGAGAAGGGAAAGAAGTTATAATTTTCAGAGACAAGGGATTTAATCAGTCTCTAATAGTAAGAGATGAGTGTAGTTGAACTCTTTCTAACATTGTACCTGAGAGAGTGGTAATTTGTTGAATAGATGGACAGACATGTAGCGTTCCCCTGTGTAAGATCAGGTTGGAGAGCCAAATCAAGACTGGGGAAGTAACAGTAGGAGTGATTGACAGAGTGTCAGTTTCAGGAATACAGTTAGTTCTTGGGAATGATTTTACAGAATCCAAGGTGAAAGTGACACCGCTTGTTGTGGAGAAGCAAAAGGAGGACCAGAGAACTGAAGAGTCAAAAGAAAAATGCCCTGGAATTTTTCCAGACTGTGCAGTACCAAGATCCCATTATCATAAGTCACAGCAAGAAGCAAAAACTAAAGGGATAGATGAAGGTGTTGAGGTTCAGTTAGCGGATACTCTGTTTGATATAATGTGCAGGAAAAACCTGAACAGGCAGAGGGTCAGGCAGAAGTGTTTAGTCCTGAAAGGCTAATGCACTTACAACAGAAAGATGAGACAATAAAAGATATATATATATATATATATATATTGGTGTAGACTCCAAAAAAGGAATCAGAATGTATTTCTGAGAGTTATTAGCTTAAAGATAGAATCCTTAGATGAAAATGGAGACCATGGCAGAGGAGAAATGGGCAGAAGTGCACCAGATCATGTTGCCAGTAGCATACAGACAGGAAGGGTTACAGGTAGCACATGAATTACCAGTAGAAGGTCACCTACGAGTGAGGAAGACTCAGGCTAAGGTACAAAAGCATTTCTGTTGGCCTGGACTGCACAAAGATGTAGTTAAATTTTACCATACATGTCATACATGCAAAATGGTAGGTAAGCCACAGACAGTAATTAAATCAGGTAAGTGAGATAGCTAAAGAACCTAAAGAGGGCACCGCGTAGAATGAAGCAGGTGACAGATAAAAACTTCAAAATTTGAACATTTTCCTATGGGGATGATGTATTAGTATTGTTACCAGTGATAGGAGATAACTTCAAAGCCAGTTTTAGTGATCCCTATCAAATTGAGAAAATGTTGAGTCAGGTAAACTATCTGGTGAAGATGCCAGAAAGAAAATAAAGTGTAGCGGGTATGTCATGTGAATAAGTTGAAACATTACTAAAATAGAGAGAGGAAACTGGAGAAACAAGTGTTAGTTACTACCCCTCAGAGTGATGAATCATATCCAGATATCATGGAGTTTGATGTGCCTCAAAATACATTCATCAAAATAATGAAGTCCTTGAGGAGTGGGATAGGTTAGAGAATTATCTGTCTCAGGAGCAAAGAAAACAGTTGAAAGGTTTGTTGCAACAGTATGAGGACATATGCAGGAATAAGATGGGAAGGGCTAATACTATTGTGCATGAGGTGGAAATAGGAAATGCTGTTCCAATAAAGCAATGCCCCTACAGACTTAATCTTCTCAAAGCCACACAGATCCAGAAGGAAGTGGATGTATTGCTCAATGAAGATGTCATTGAACTGAGTCAGAGTGGGTAGAGTTCGCTGATCTTGTTAGCTCCGAAACCTGACAGGACCCAATAAATTTGTGTGGACAATCGGAAGATCAATGCTGCAACAAAATCAGACTCATACCCAATATCAAGATTGGAGGACTGTATAAAGTTGGAAAAGACAGTTACATCACAAAGTTGGTCTTACTGCATGGTTACTGGCAGGTACCTTTATCAGAGAAAGCAAAAAATGTTTCTGCATTTGTGATCCCAAATGGACTATAATCAATTCAAAGTGATGCCCTTTGGAATGAAAAACACACCAACCACATTCTGAAGACTCATGAACAGAATTGTGGCTGGGTTAACAAATTGTGCAGTTTGTCTGGGTGATGTAAGTCATGTAAAGATCACATTGTACAGTTGGCAGAACTCTTTGAATGATTGTAAGATGCAAAATTGGTAATAAACTTAAAGAAGACTGAATTTGCGAAGGTAGCGGTGATGTTCTTGCGACATGAAAGTTTAACCCCAAGGAACGCCAAGACAAAGGCCATTTCCATGAGGCATTTCCATGACTGTTCTCAAAGAAAGAGTTGGTTCAATGTCATGAGCTGCACCAAATTTTTTAAAACTCTTCAAAGTTTCAGTTGATGCTAGCGATATAGGAGTTCGAGTGTACCACTGCAGAAGATGATGAAGGAATTGAATGGCCAAGTGGCTACTTTTCATAGAAAATAGTCTACCATTGAAAAAGAATTATTGTGTTTGGTATTGGCCTTATAACATTTTAATGTTTATGTGATGAACAATGTGTCAGAGGCATTTGTGTGCACAGACCACAATCCTCTTACATTCTTGGAATGATTTATAGACAAAAATATGAGACTATTTCATTGTAGTCTTATAGTACAGATTTTTATTTTCAAATTCTACATGTTGCGGGTCATAAAAATGTGATAGAAGATGCATTATTGTAGATTTAAAGGAAAAAGTTTAGATAAGGTTGGACAGATTCCAATATTATACATATGTGTGTAGAAAATAATATGCAAGTATAACTTAGATTAATGACCTATGTATTTCATTGTAATGGGATTAAGAATTAGAAAAAAAAGCTATATTTTCATTATGATGGTTCTTTTTTCTTAAGCGAGAGGTATTATGAAGTTGAAAGCATGTACTATACATTTAATAGAGAATGAGTGCTATTATGAACTGAGAGATTACAAGCACCTGTGTATATGATTAGATGGCAGTCTCAAAGTGTACTGAACTATTGAAAATATGTAACATTTGGCAGTGAAACGAATATCTGAGTTTTGTTTGCTGTTTTGACAACAATTCAAATTTAACCAACCAGTGAATTATGCCCCAGGATTCTAAAACCCAATCAAGTTCGAATTTATTGTTTTGCCAATATTGAACCAATGAGATAATCCAATGTTGGGGATATAAAAATGCACACATTTTAGAGTTAAAGAACCAATTTGTATTTTTTCTTTAAGTAGTAGAATTTGGGAGTTCTCTGTCACTCATATTTTAACAGATTATGAGGTGAGATGAGTTTTTCTGGGTGTTTGACAGAAGGGTTCACTGCCATGTCATAATAATATCCAAATGCAGCAAGAGCTGGACAATGTTCAGGTATGAGCTGACAAGTATCAACAAGTGCCAGGCAGAGACAATCTCCAACAAGAGAAAATTTAACCATTACCTCTTGATGCATTCAATGGCATTGCCAACATTGAATTACCACTGTCAACATTCTGGGAGTGACCATTGACCAGAAACTCACTGGACGAGCCATATTGTGTGTGTGTGTGTGTGTGTGTGTGTGTATGTGTGTGTGTGTGTGTGTGTGTGTATTACAGTAAGAGCAGATCAGAAATTAGTATTCCTGCAGCAAGTATCTCACCACTTGATCCCACAAAGCCTATCCAACATTGACAATGCATAGTTGAGACATATGATTGAATAATCATTGAATTATTGCAACTCCAACAACAATCAAGTCGTTTGACACCATCCAAGTTAAAGCAGCCTGCTTAATTGGCAACAGTAGTGCAACAGTATCCATTGAATGACTGTAGTCCACTTGACCTCACTGAGAACAGATTTCCATCGACTTTCAGGCATGGCCATTTGCCTGAAACACAACTAGTTTTCTCCATAAGCTGCTAGTCTGATGTTGTTGTTATGTGGTGTTGCACAGCGACATGTCCAACCTTTTGATTTTTTAGTGCTCCCCTCTATGACAAACTATCTGCCTCTTCCTACTCCACAGAGGCTGACAGTCTTCAAGCAAATGTAAAGTGAGTGAGCCATAAGAAATCAAGCTAAGAGCTATAAGGTGCAACCTGTGCACTTGCATGAGATGCATGTGGGTCCTTTACAGTAAAAAGAAAGAAGATGATCCAGGGAGAGCTTCAGCTAGAAGAAGACAGATACTGAAGATGAAAGCTGCTGTGTGGTTTTGAAAGTAAGTTGCTGTCATTTTAATTGGTGTCTTATTGGAACAGCATATTGTTATAGAGTTGAGGCAGATAATAAGCAGTTCAGAGAAAAGGGGCTTAGAGTTATGAATAGTTGTTGGCAACTTGGCAGAAGTGATAGATGACACAAAACATCAACTTCGACTTGTGTGGCGTGGTGACTCAGTGGCTAGTTCCACCCAGGTTAGTTGAACCCATGTTCAATTCCCACCTCAGGCGACTGTCTGTGTGGAGTTTGCATGTTCTCCCTGAGTCTGCGTGGGTTTCCTCTGAGTGCTCTGGTTTCCTCCTACAATCCAAAGATATGCAGGTTAGGTGAATTGACCATGCTAAATTGCCCATACTGTTAGGTGCATAAATCAGGGGTAAATATAGGGTAGTGGAATGGGTCTGGGTGGGTTACTCTTCAGAGGGTTGGTGTGGACTTGTTGGGCTGAAGGGTCTATTTCCATACTGTAGGGAATCTAATCTAATCAAGTGTTGAAGGATTGAATTCTTGATCCTAGAGCAACTATGGTAATATGTTGAGGCTAATGGTTTGCCAGTATTGATTCATAAGGATGAAGGTTGGAAAAAAATGCTGGCAGTAGAGAATGCAGGATGTGCTGAAGACACAGTCGAGTGATGGCTGTGCCAAGCAAGTGCCGAACTGCAGGCACCAGGTACATGGTCTAATTTAGACAACAGGAATATACACCATCTAGATTCGTGGAAAGGAGAAATAATTGGAAGTGGTGTAAAACTGTGGGGATTTTAGAAAGTAATGAGATGCAAATAATGCAGTCAGTACTCAATACTGACCAGTATTTTGAAGTTGCATTTAAAGCTTAATGGGAAAATCTTTTTCGATATTGAGATTTTGAGTTTTCATTCTTGCTGTATTTCGCTAACTGTGTTGCCATTGTCAATGCCAAAAAAGGAACAGAAAACTTACCCAACGTTGCTTGTATCTGCTCCAATTGTTTGTTATGAAATACAACAACATGACTGCATTAGCTATGCACAACAAAAGCAATTTACAGAGCACTTTAAACTTTATAAAATCATAATGAAATACAAAACAAATTCAAAAAGCATAAAAGCTCATTTTCATTGAAGCCACAAAGGAATACTAAATGACAAACATGCAGTTAATAAAACAGAAAGTTATGTAAATGCAGAAACCAATCAAAATAATTTTGGTACATTACTTATTTTTAATTCAAGAAGCAAAATTTGCAACTGCAGTGTTATTTATTGCTGAAGCATTTCCAGACACAAATTGTAATTATTAATTTATAGTTTTATTATTTTTGTAAATACACATCTGCATTCTTTTCAGAACAGGAGTAGAAATTGTGATTCAGGCCCAGTTAATATCATTAGGCTGACTGATAAAAACACCCATCCAGCGGATGGCATGTTGTTCCCACCTGCACTCAGAATAATTTATTTTCTTTCTTTTCCAATCTTTTCAAATGAACTGAATTGCAGAACACTGCGAGAGAATTCATTACGAGTGGTGAATTATGAGGGTTCTGCTTCAGTTAATAGTTATCCAGGAAAGGTTAGACAATGAAAAAACATGGTTTAAAATAATAAGTTGATCCATTGACTCAAACAGCCCTCTCAACTACACCTCCTCTGATCCTTCACATCACTTGGACTCTTGAAAACCACCCCCCACCTAAGTTGATCAGACCCCTCCACCACACCCCCCCAACCCTGATTTCAACTTCCACAGACTCAACATCAATACTTCTCCAGCCGTTCATTGTCAGGCTGGACCCTCACTAGTCCTGACCACACAAAACCCCCCGCTTCTCCCTGGCACTGTATCTGACACACCCACCACATCCCTCTGACCCTTATCCATGTGGGGCACTCCATCATTTCCCCATCTAATCCCACCAGACAGCCTGGCACCCTATTCTGGCACTGTGACGCCCAATCCCACACGCACTTTACCCTTTCACAGCAACTGCTAAGTAGCTGGCTGTGCTGCTGGACATTTCAATCACAAAAGACAACATACTGACTGCTATAATAGTAGGCATTGCCTAATTTCAAAACAAACACAAACTGTGTCAGTAAAACTCAGCAGATCTGGCAGCCTCTGTGAAGAAAGAAACCATTGTTGTTTGGAGTCTGAAATGAACCCCTTACTATTTTGCACTGTGAGGGAACTGCTCTATTTCGGGTGCATTCTGCATCTTCGAATGAGACAAGATCTGAATATCCAGTTCAAAATTTGGAGGTCAATCCTAACGGATAAAAACGAATGAAGTGGTGATCTGACTGTGGTTTCTAATCCTCGGAACATCTGGGCCAACGTGACAAAAGATTATTCAGATCGCCTCTCATTCATGATCCACAATAGACCAGAAGATGGCAGGTTTGTTGTGTGTTCTATTCTGAGTTAATTGCACTCAGCTAACACTGCACTGAAGAAGCCACTGCTACAGACAGTGATACCACAAAGATCGCCATTATGTCTTTGCTGGAGGTTATACAATCAAGTGGAAGACACTTTGAAATGGCAGTGATGAAGCATGAAGAGCTCCTAATCTAAAGAATGACGTTTTAGAAATTGAAAAAGAAAAAGCAAAGCTCAAAAGAAGGCTCCAAAGACCCAAAACACCGTTACTCATGATATGCTTGTGTAACCTGTTTATCCTTGGTAAAAGCTGGGCAATGCACATTTTACTAATTGCTAATCTACTTGAATAAATTGCATTTTACATCGTGTTAAAAAAAAAGACACACAGATAATCTCTCTAATTGCCATTAGCACGCTTGGCTGCATGTGTGCTGGAATTAGCTAGGCTTGATACCAGAAACCTCCGTTGGACATTCATTCCTTGGATATTACAGTCAGCTGTATCAAGACTCACTTGTGAATTATAAGCATTTGGGTGAGATACTGGAGATTAGTTTGCAAATATGGAACTATTTCCAGCAAAAAAAAATAAGTATTTTCAGGTGCGGAGAGGAAGGAAACATAAATTGCTAAGAAAAAGACTTATATTCATTGTGATGACAGTTCCTTTTCAATGTGTTTACTGCTGGCATGGTTAAGCAGAGATCAGCTTGGTATGGTTGGTGTTTATTCAGCTGACGTCTGCTCACCTCTGGCTTTCTGCCTTGTACAGATCCAAAATCACAAGTGCTGAGTACGCAAATAATTGAAGCTTCATGAAGTTAAAATACGCCTTGAAAAACCATCTGGAATTTTTTATTTTCTCCATTTGTCTCTACCAGTCGTCAAGATTATGGGTTACATTTTAGTGTCTATTCCCTAATACGCATCTAACCCAATCTCACCTCACCCCTAATCACCCAATGACCCTCAACCCAGCCAAAACTGCAGGGAGCTTGCTACACTGTTCTTGCCATAAGCATGTTGACCATTATTTTGCTGGTGTCTTTGCAATGAGTGATCTTGGCTCTAGCCTAAAGCAAATGCTTCGTCATTGCTAGAATCTATGTCTTATGACCTCAGTAGAACCCAGTCCTGAAGAAGGGTTACAACAGAAACGTTGACTTCTGTACCTCCTGATGCTGCCTGGTTTGCTGTGTTCTTCCAGCTTCCTGCTTGTCTACTCAGTAGAACACTGACATCGTTCTACAATGCAGCTGGATATGCATTGTGCATCCTCCAAAAAGTATCAGCAGGCAGTTTAGTTAAAGCAGTAACCAAGGGTAAGGGCTCATTGATATAGAATATCATGTGCAAAAGTGTGATGTCATGAACTTTGGTAAGAGGAATAGAGGCGTAGACTATTTTCTAAATGGGGAAAGGCATCAGAAATCTGAAACACAAAGGAACTTAGGAGTACTGATTCAGGATTTTCTTAAGGTAAGCATGCAGATTCAGTTGACAGTTAGGAAAGCAAATACAGTGTTGCCAGTCATTCCAAGAAGGCTAGAATATAAAAGCAGAGAAATATTGCTGAGGCTGTATAAGGCTGTGGTCAGATGGTGGTGTGGAATTTGTGAGCAGTTTTGTGCCCTATATCTAAGGAAGGATGTGCTGTCATTGGAGGGGTTCCAGTGGATTTTTACAAGAATGACTAAAGGGAAGAAGGGTCTGTACTCGATGGAGGTTAGAAAGAAGAAGCAAGATCTGACTGAAACCTACGGAATACTGAGAGGCCTGGATCGAATGGACATGGAGAAAATGTTTCCACTAGTAGGAGAAACAAGGATCCAAGAGCACAGCCTCAGAGTGAATGGATGTCTTAGAAGTGAGATGTGGAGGAATTTCTTCAGCAAGATGGTGGTGAATCCATGGAACTCATTGCCGGAGAGGGCTGTGGAGCCAAGTCATTGAGTGCTTTTAAGACAGAGGCAGATAGGCTCTTGATCGGTCATGGGAATAAGGGTTGGGGGAGAAGCCAGGAGAATGGGGTTGAGAAGCATATTAGCCTTTATTAAATGGCAGAACAGATTCAATGGATCGAATAGCTCACTTCTTCCCCTATATCTTCTGGTATTATGTTTGTGGACAAGATGGATTAGGTTTCTCTAGGATGCAGAACAATCATCTAGGTCACTGCCATACCAGTCTGTATTTGGATGTTCACCTGAAAATTGGGCAAAGGAAAATCGACCTTAATGGCAGTGGTTTCACGGTATCTGACCCAAGTGACTGATCTTCATGCAGTATCTGTGAAAATGGGCCCGTGGCAAATCTGGAAAGTATCACAGCAGGTACGTAGGAACAGAAGTGTGGTATTCAGCCTCTCGAGCCAGCTTGACCATTCATTAAGATCATGGCTAATCAGTGGCCCAATTCCATATACCTATCTTGGGCACATATCCCTTGATAGCCTTCCTTAAAAAAATGTCTATCGCAGATGTAAATTTAACAACTGAATTAGCATATACTGACATTTGAGGAAGCAAGTTCCAAAGCTCCAAAGTAGCCAGCCATCAATGGAAGATTGGCAGAGATTTAAAATGGGTTGAATTTTCACTATTTTCTGTTTTACACTATAGCAAGCATCAGAATCACCCACACAGAATTATTTAATTACTTTTTTTGGGAATTAATGGCCCATATATGAAGTTTCAGCTGAGGAATGAATTGTTTTCAATATAGGGCACCTAAGTTTAACATGAGCACTCTTAGATTAGGTATTGTATAGTTAGATGCTGAGTAAATCTCCCTCTGGAGAGATGTTTGCCTTGTACCACTAATGTGCCCCAGCTGCAAATTGAGAAGAGTTTTCCTACTGGAGAACTGCTGTTATTTTTCAATTTCTTACTCCAACCTTCCATTGGTCTCCTCAGAGACTGCCAAATTATTGTCAATTATGACTGAATTAGTTGCAGTTTTCTATGTGAGATTTGTGTCCCACCAGGATTGAGTCTGCCCAGCTCTTCATAATGTTGCTGTAGTCTTTTATGTGAATGAAGTGGCCTTCAAATTCAGGTTTCTCCCCTGTAGCTATTTGTTTGATGTTGGAAGTGCCAATATTAGTTATAGTGCTGAAAGTTGCTCAATGCTTCAAAGCACTTTCTATACTGTTGCCAATGTTTATCTGAAGTGCAAAGAGAATTGACCAGCATGTCATTATGTTATTTTGAGAATATAATTTATTTGGATACTTTGCAGAATTTTTGATAATGCTCCAGATCCAAGATTTGCAAAGATGTTGAATTGTTATGGTATTGACGACAAACTTTAATATGATTGAAAATGTTATAGGTAGTATGTAATAGGTGGGGAGTGGCCTGTAGAGTTCTTAGAGTTATTTTGTAATCAATGTTTGCACCATTCATAATGTGTGGGCAAATTATAGAATGTTTTAATGACACTGCCTGATGGCCAGGCATATATTATACATGAGCATTAAAAATGATTTGGATAAACTAGCAGAAATGTCTTTTATTAAGCAGAGGAAGTGCTGGCAAAACTCATCAGGTCTGACAAACTTTGTTTGGGGAGAAACAAGATTTTTGGGCTTGAAAGATAAACTTTGTGTCTTTCTCCATGAATGCTGTCAGGCCTGATGAGCTTCTCCAGCACAATGTTCTGCTTTCATTCGAGATGTATTTCGACATTGACATGTACGATCTAACAAACACTGTTGTGGGAAATAAAAAGCAATGAATAAACTGCAGACAAACATCAAAAAGGTTTCAAGCATTAACTGAATGTGTTGAACCAAAATGAAATTAATTAGCAAAACTGAGCAAGTGCTGTCTCATTCTCGAGTGCACTTGTTTTTAAGGCAAAGACTATTTTAAAAGTAGTTGATTATTAGATTGGTGTTGGAAGCATTGTATTTTAGTTTTGAGAAAGCCAGGAGGTTTATTTATTAAAGGGCGTCAGTAAGTATCAGAGGAAAATTGCTGAACATCATGTAGTGGGTATCTTTTCAGCCCTGTAGGAGTGAGCTTGAAGGCCCAGCCAGAAATTATGTTAATTTAATGTCAGTCCACAGTCTGAGACATTCCTACCTCTGAGTGATCTTCTGCAGTACTGGCCTGGCGCTCTGACCACAGTTTTGTTTTTAGAAAGTTGGAACTCCTTCAAAGGATAACGCACAGCAGAGGTACACTTGCCCCTTCTGCAGTAGGACCATTCACCACTGCCATTGAGGCCATCATCTTTCAAGCTGCAGGTCCTTTGTTTGGGCTAATCCACTGTCTTTCATTGAAAAGTGGATCCCAGATGTGGCCTCTTTATTGTCTACCTATGGGAAGATATCTGGGTGTGATGACAAGTGTGGGGTTGGGACGTGGAAATGATCCCATGCCTCACTATCTTTTAAATGTGCTGCCATTACACTCTGGATATGGAAGTTTCAAAGAGCTGGATTAGTTTCCCTTATTTGAACTTTCTTATGGAGTGTGCAGGGTCGAAGTTTCTAAAACTAGAAACCCATCTAAGACTAATATCTGCCATTGTTGGTAAGGTATACTTTTCAAGATTAATAGGACTGGGTTTTCCATTGTTATTTTCAGTATGTAGGTTAATACCAGGTAAATGTATTTCTTATACATACTGCTCAGTTTTTGATACAACTGCATGGTTTGCTGGGCCATTTTAGAGAGCATATGTGATTCAATCACGTTGTAAGGCATTGTAAGGATGGCAGATTTGCATCTCTAAATGGCAATAGTGATGGTAATAATTAGTTTTTGTATCAATTGACGATGGCTTCATGGTCATTGTTAAACTAACTTTTATGTCTAGATTTATTAATTTAGTTCAAATTTCATTTTCTGCCATGGTGGGACTTAGCCCAAAATATTAGATTGAGCTTTTGAAATAGCATTACCTTTATATCACCACCTTCCTTTCATATGTACTCAAAACCCCAACCACACCAACACACCAATAATATGCACAAGGTTTATTCAAACAATTAGACTTAATTCATTTGAGGCTACCAGACATATTGTGGCATCAGGGCTGTTGCCAGGTTTGCTGGCAGATGTTGGATTTCGAACACTCTCTTTAAATTCCACCGGAAACATATGGTCGATACACCTCTTCCATCTGCAGCTCTGATGTTTTCTTGTTACTAATTAAATATGTTCCTGTTCAGATTAATAACTTCCCATCATGCAATGTCTATGTGGCCTGCTCCTCCCCCACCAAAAAGATTCAGCTTGAGTTATCTGATATTTTAATCTTCCAAATATATACATTTCTTTGCTCACAAAACACATTTCAAACTTGTTAACTTGAGTCCGTCACTTAGCAGCAGATATCTTGTTTCACAACCTCACGAAGCCATTGGAACTGATTGCATTGTTTGAACTGATTGCATCATTTGGCTTGATTAACCATTCACACTGCATGCATTGTCTGAACTGATTGCATTTCCCGGTCATATTGAAAATGAGATCATGTATCACAGTTTAACAATGTAGCAGGTTTTCCAAAAGAAATTTGCCCATCAGCACTTCTTAAAATTTTTCAGAACATAGCTTGTTACTTTCAGCAGCTTTATATTCTTTCAAAAAGTCTTCTGGCCTGGCAAAATATTTTAATATCCACCAAATTTAATGTTTGAGCTCTTGAAATAAATATTCAAGTTTTGGATGTCCCATAAGAATCCAATAGTTGTCCAAATTAGCGGACTGAATAGAACCTCATTTAGCAAAGGCTACATGTTTAATAGTTCAGCTTTTCTAGGATCGTTGAAAATCTCCATTGATTTTGCTTATAAATTTTCCTGGTCGCTATTCACCTCCCACTGGAGATTAAGTATATCAGTCAAGTTAGCTATGGTTCTGATGAAAAGACACCTGACTCAGAACATTTACTTTCTTCCCACAGATGCTTCCAGACCTGCTGAGTTTTGTCAGAAATTTCTGATTGTGTGGCTATGTCAATATTATACTGCACTTAGGAATCTAAAAATCTTAAAGGAGAAAAGGACAAAAAGAAAAGTTTTAAAGAAGACTCCCTGAGTGCAGTAACCCAGGAATAGACAAAGAACGGATTTTATCTTAAGTATTTTTTGAAAGAATGATAAATGCATACATTTCATCACCTGAAATATATAAGCACACCACATATATAAGAAAATATGCATTTCTAAAGGTAGGATGAAAGTCAAAAATAAAATTGCTGCCATACTTGCTTCTTTTGAGAGGAAGCCTTTTGAAACATTGCAAGCTTGTGGTTCCTTGTTTGGTCTACTGAAAGAAGCAAAGATTGGACTTGCAGTACTGTCTTCAGTACCATGTTACTTACAGTTTTGTCATAGGTTGAACAAGCTCCTTGCCTGTGACAATTTCTGAGCAGTCTGTTGAAGTAAATAGACTCAATGGAGCAAATTAAATTTCCTCTAAAAACAAAATTGTGAAGAAGAACCATACTAGACTCAAAACATTATTTTTTTCTCTTTCTGCAGCCACTGCCAGACTTGCCGAGCTTCTCCAGAATTATCTTTTTTTGTTTTAAATTCATTTGTCTTATTTCATGTTTATGATTATTCTAATAGGTTTTGCCGCTTTCAACAATGTTTTATGTGTATTAGTTGCTGATTCTTGCATCTGAACATAAGTCAACTTGTACAGTTGGATCACAGAGAATTAGTTTCATGAAAGTCTGAAAAATCATTTTGAAATGTTAATTGCTACTGTGAGACATTAACCATAGAATAAAGGATTAAATTTCTTTTCAGTCATTAACTTGGGATTGCAAAATGAACCCTGATGCTCTGAAGGCATATAAAATAACTTTTACATTCATAAAATATTTTGTTAATGCCAGCAAAATGTTCAAAAACATGATAATATACTTGGAGTAACTAAATATTATTTCTGAAATGTATGTGACATAACTATTTGATATTTGACATAGACTTCAAATAGTAAGAAAAAAGAAAAAAAAACACTTTAAAGTGTCATGACCACTGTCAGAACCCTGCAGTACTGTGGATGTTTGAACATATAATTCCAAAATGTATTTTTTTGAAGAGACCTGATACAAAAGTGTAAATTGAGTGGCTGCCTGCAAAGAGAGACCCATGGAATGTTATATCCATGGATGTGAAGGGAACTTCAAACAACAGCCCTTTAGAGGAGGGAAGAGACTAATCAGAATAGAATACACTATGATCGCTTGTGACTACAAAGGTAATAAGTGGCTAATGATCCCCTGCTTAACAGCAACAGATTATACCCCAAGCAGACATAATTTGAGTTATTTCCTTTCAACAATACAAAGAACAGGGATTACAAAGCCAATGTCAACTCTCCTGGAGTATGCTAGTGACACTGAACATACTCATGTGTACCAGCTTGCTGTTGAGTACTAGTGTGCTGCAAAGGTCACTGTCAAAAAAACTAACTAGTTATCCATGTATTGTATGCAAAAGAAGACTCTCTCTCACTTTAAATGTTGCAAAATAGACAAAAGGAAATAGGACATTAAAAAATACTGTCTTTCTTAATCTGAATGCAGGGATTCAATCAGACTCAAAGGAATATGAACAATAGAAACTTAGTCTGCAAAAGTAAGGATCATGAAACTTACTGTTCCAATGCCAATGTCAATGTTATCAGAAATCTCTAATGCAATGGCTGCATCATTGAACTATCCACTCTTCCTGAACAATTCAAAGACGAAGCTATTTATCTGATTTGAAAACAACTTTTATCTTTTTGAATTCATCTCTTATTTCTAATTTGTGTCTATGTACATTGGGCTATTTATGGAGAGGTGATCACCACCTGCCTATTAAATTAGAGACCAAGATAATGCATTGGAACCCAGGTTTGATCCTACCATGGTAGACGGTAGAATTTGAATTCAGTTAAAAAAATACTTTTGAATTAAGAGATTAATGATAACCATGAAACTGTTGCTGATTGTTGGAAAATCCATCTGGTTTCCTAATATCCTTTCAGGAAGGAAACTTCTTATCTGTTCTGGCCTACATGTGATTCCAGACCACAGCAATGTGGTTGAGTCTTAACTGCCCTCTAGACAATTAGGGATGAGCAATATATGCTGCTTGAGCTACCGATGCCGCATCCTGTGAATTAATAAAAAAAAATTGTGTTTAGCAACTAATAAACTCACCTTTTGTTAACTCAAGAAACCTGTCTAAATTGGCTTATTTTAAAGCATTAGCTTCTTCTGTCTGATATAAAGGTCTCCATCGTTCTTTTGATGAATGAAGTGGATAGTTGAATAAAGACATAAAGCCAGTTCATTGCTCCTCAACCTGGCTTTGAACAATTCGGAGTATTCTATCTGGAATCATATTTTTAACCATTTGCTTTTGTTAATGTAGTTACAAGATAGCTTCATCATGAATGTTTGGCAAAAAATTATTGGGTGCTGGGAATGGGAGCAAGAATCCTGGAATAAGTTCCCACCTACTATTTTTAAAGGTTTCCTAAATTGGACTACTCCATGTAAATTATGTGGTAAGACATCTGGAGTGCAAGGGTAAAGGATTTTTATGCTTTAAAAATGCTAATTCAATTTTTCTTAACTGTTTGAATCTGCAAGATAGGATATAAGCTGACAATGATTGATGGTATCTCCATTAGAATGCAGAGAAATGAATAGACACATTTAGTTTAAATGCTTTGTCAGGTTTTTTAATTTTCCAAATAACAATTTATAGGAAGTCAGGGGCTAAAGAAACGTGAATTGCTTTATTGTCCTATGATTAAGAAATAAATACTGATAGAGATGTTTCAGCAACCATGAAAAGTAGAAATTTACTAAAGGAGTTTTGAACATTTGCTCAATGTCAAGGGGTGTTGAATGTTATGGTTTGAATAAAGAACTGATGCCTCATTAGATAATTACCATTTCAACTTGATTTTGATAGGACAATGCAAACTCTTCAATGAATCATCCTGCCTACACTGGGAAGAGTTTAAAAATCAGTGTAAAAAATGTTTGTTGCTCGGTCAGCTCCTGGAAGGAACAAACAACAGCAAGTTGATCGCTTGATGTTGATCAGTAATGTGCTTTCTTGTAGCATCTTTGAGACTAATGAGTTATTTCTAACATATTATAGTGGGTACATTATAAAGAGTGAATAATATTGCTAACTAGTATTTCTACCAAATGTAGTACAGTGTTCATGAATTTTCTTCTTATTTCTCATAATTCTCACATTTGAACTGTAGAGTAACCTGTAAGAAGTAAAAGGTTACTTCTAAGAAAAAATCGCTTTTCATATGTCACATGCTCCTTACCTGCTAGCCAAACCTTTAGTTATTTTCTCTTCCTGGGCATAAACCAACTCATGCCAGGCCATAAAGCAGTATCTGTCATGGATCATCTCATGCAAAGCCAAATTTATTTTATTCATTCATGAGATGAGGGCATCACTGGCTACACCAACATTTATTGTCCATCCCTAATTGCTCAGAGGGCAGTTAAGAGTGAGCCACATTGCTGTGGGTCTGGAGTCACATGTAGTCCTTACAGGACATTAGTGAAGCAGATGGGTTTTTACAGTCAGCAATGGATTTGTGGTCATCATTAGACTCTTAGTTCCAGATTTTGACAACCTTAATCCTTAGGTGGCACCATTGTAAGAGCTGACCAAACTGGTGTGTCCTAAAGGACATTGCTGTGAGATTGACCTTGCAGCAAGTGTTGACAAGCCAACAGAAGGTAAAACTGACTTGACCTCAACCCCACCAATTTATCTACTGAAGGTACATTGATCCATGGTAGGAGTGACTACTGCACGTTGCTTGAGGAAATACAGTTATGTCTTCACTCTAAAGATGGCCACAAACATCATGACTCAAATCTACTGGATTGGGTTGAAATTCCATTTCCAACCAGGATCAGCTAGAAAGTTTTCTACTGGCATTTGTATATTTTTTGGCTGAATTACCAGACCATGAGCCTTCTCAACTGAAATAGCATAAATGACGATGTTGTGGTGATAGTGTGGAGTGACAGTGTGGTGGTGACAAGACAGATGGTTGGAGTGGGGGGATGTTGGTTCAAGGGATATGGCTTGGTAGGGGTTGACAGGGGCACTGGGTGGGAGGCAGGGATATTGGAGGACATTAGTTGGGTTGGGCGAAATGCAAGATGGCAGGGGACACTTTGGGTATTTTGTGTGTCTGTGTGCTTTTAGGTAGATGGTTTGAGGCTTCAGGCTTAAGCCAGGGTGCTGGTCTGTTTTATAGAAAGCCAGAAGCAAGTTTTAATTCCTTTAACTTTTCCTGGCTGACTAGTCAGTTAACTGAGTTGAAACCATTCAAAGTATCTGATTCTAATATATAACTATGGTCACTTTCAGAGGGTTAAAGATGCCAGTTAATTACTAATCTTATTATGAGAAGACCATGTGCAATTATCACTACACTATATAGCCCTAATACAGGATAGATCTAGCAGCTAAAAGATTGGACATCCAGAAATCACAAGCAGCACTTGAACTTTATTCAACTACAATCTGTAGTATCATGACTTAGAGTATTCTTTACCCTACCTGCAAGTGCACTACCAAGTCCGAGTTCAACCCTCATTCAATGAGAAAAGTATTCGAGTATGCCAGGAAAAATATTTGTCACGCCTAACAACTAATCTGATAAAGTTACAACTCATGACTATGTGCCTGCTAAACTGCAGATTATTCATGTTACAGTGTATATGAAAGTCCTTGGTAGCAAGGTGTAAAGATAACAATCTCTCCCTCAATGTTAGCAAAACTGAAGAGTTGATCATTGACTTCAGGAAGTAAGGAGGAGGGAACTCCCCTATCTACATCAATGGAGCTGATGTGATGATTGAGAGCATCAAGTTCGTAGGAGTAACAATCACCAACAATTTGTCCTGGACCACCCATGTTATTGCAACAGTCAAAAAGGCACAACAATGCCTCATCTTTCTCAGGAGGCTGAGAAAATTCAGCATCTCCCACAAGGACTCACCATTTTTTAATAGATGCATCATAGAAAGCATTCTATTTGGATGCATAACAGCTTGGTACAGTGAACTGCTTTGTGCAGGACTGTAAGAATCTATAGAGAGTTGTCAACACAGCCCAGTCCATCATTTAAGCCAAACTTCCATACACTGACTCCATCTACACTTCTCTCTGCCTCAAAACATCATCAAAGACCCCTCCCACCCTGGTTATAATCTCTCCCAACCTCTTCCGTCAGGCAGAAGATACAAAAGCATAAACACATGTAGCAATAGGTTCAAGAACAGCTTTTTTCCCACTGTTACTAAACTTCTAGATGGACCTCGCAAATTTCAAATCCAGTGTTGATCTTGCTTTTTATGCACCTTCTTTGCAACCATAACTTTGTATTCCTCACTTTGTTCTATCACCCTATGAACTTTATAGGGTAAGATCTGTCTGTACTGCATGCAAAACAAACCTTTTCACTTTGGCTAGGTACATGTGACAATAATAAATCAAATCAAATGTGACAGATTGAATGAATGAAATTATCACAGTAAATGAATCAGAGCACAAAGTTCCTCAGTCCTGCTGCATCAGTCTTGCAGACTGGTGCACAATTGAACAACTAATAGGAGACTGAGGATCCTCAAAAATTCCCATCATTAATTATGATGGATCCTTGTACATCACTACAAAAAACGAAGCTGAAGTATGTGTAACTGCCTTCAGTCAGAAGTAGGCTGATAAATGGCAAGTAATATTTAATTTATACAAGTGCCAGGCAATGACCATCTTCAATGTTAAAGAATGTAATTATCACCCCTAAGCTATCAGCATTTTGACGGTTGCCATTGAAGACACACTGAACTGGACTAGCTACAAGACTATGGCTACAAGACCAGGTCAGAGACTTGAAATTCAATGGCAATTGGTTCACCTCCTGTGGTCATAATACATACGGTGCCTTAGGATTTTGAACCTGGAGATTCAGCAACTGTGATACTCTTGAATGTCAAGGACAAATGGTTAGACTGTTTCTTGTTGAAGGTAATTGCTACTCATCAGCCTAAACCTGAATGTTGCCCAGACATTGTTACATGCAAACATAAATTGCCTCATAATCTCAAGAATCACAAATATTACTGAATTCTGTGTAATCATCTCACCTCAGCATCAATTAGCCATTCACATGCAAACATAAATTGCCTCATAATCTCAAGAATCACAAATATTACTGAATTCTGTGTAATCATCTCACCTCAGCATCAATTAGCCATTCACTGAGTTCTGCTAGAGCCATTCATCTCCAGAACTGTTCACAGTCTTAATTCAAACATGAAGAAAAGAGCTGAGTTCCAGAGGTAGGGTAAGAATGATAACAACACCATTTGACTGTTTGACTTTAAATAGCACGAGCAAATTTTAAGCCACTGACATTCAGTGGGATAACTCTCTACTGACTGGAGTAAACAGAAGATGGTTGTAATGGTGTGAAGTCAGTCTTCCCATCATCTGAATATTGCTGCAGGAATTCCTCAGGGCAATGTACCAGGAATAGCCATCTTCAATACTTCATCAATTGCCTTCTTCCATGAGATCAGTTGTGGAAATTCAAAAACCTTCAGACACTTATTTTTGAGAAGCTGTGCCTTGTAGAACTCAGTACAACTCTCCCACATAGGACGAAATTTAGAATTGCTTCCCCTTCATCTCTATACTGGAAGCATGTGCACAAAATATAGCCAGTAGTGCCTTTTGGAACACTGCAGGATAGCTGTAGATATGAAATAAACTGGAGGTGAGCTGCCCAAATGCAGAAATTGGGTTGAATTGCCATAGCAGCTAAATATTTTTGCAAACTTTTCCCAGATAGTTTCTGCAGGAAGAATGTAGCAGAAACTGTGTGGAACTTACTTTTTTGACCTGTGTGAAGGATATCAGCAAGAAACCATTGAAGCTGTTGATTGAGCAAGAATAATCACCTTAGTGCCAGAAACACTAAACCTGCCTTATTGAGTGATCAATCGATGTTGCAATCGATACAGTACAACCTTAGCTTAGTCAGCCCTCACTAAACTCTCCCAGGTGGTCTTATATGTTTTGCATGTATGCATTGTTGATTTTCTCCCCAGCCTTGCAGATCAACTTCTCAAAAGTAAACTCAAAAGTTCAAATAGTTTGGGATATTTAAAGCCTTGATTTTTTTTTCTGTAATAATGATAGGAATCTTGTTAGCATAAACACTTATACATTTACAAATGTGACTATAATTAGTAGCATTTAATAAAGAGAAATGACAGATACTCTCTGTTAGTTGAACATTCTGCAAAACAAATTATTGACCTGGCTGGTCTACTTGAAATTTTCTATAATTCTAAGCTCTCATAATTACTATTGATTTTGACAGCTGGCTTTATTTTGTTGTTCTTATAAAAGGCAATACTATGAACACATATATAATTGTCCTCTGTGATGGAAATTGTATGTGCAAATCCAAAATTCCTTATGTACGTTCTCTTTGTCCAATAATTTGAAGTACTTCATCAGTGTCTTTCCCTTTGTGATAAAATCAGGAGTGGGACATTTTCCACAGTAGCTCACTTACAGCTCCTTGAATGGTGAAGATTTTTTGTTGCCTTGCAGGAAGAGCTGAATGACCTTCAGATCTGCACTTAAAAATGACAGGAAACATTGGTGCCTTTTGTAATAATCACTTAGAACACAATAAAAAGGAATTTATTTTTTCTTGATATTCAACAGCACGAGCATTTTTGAGACTCCCTTTAGCCCCCATCACTATTAACACCTTGGAACTTAAAGTTTACCAAACTGATCAATTTGCTTGATTTGCACCCATATCACCAGGATTAATATCAACCCTCTCTGCTACTGTGGATGCCTTATGTTCAATTGACGTGCTGTAATACATTAATCACTTACAGTTACATTGCCTGACTGTTTTGCTTAGGGTAGGACAAGAACAGCAATGTTGTGAGAACATAATCACATCAAAACTCCCCTTAAGTCTCACACCATTCTCACTTAGAAATATATATATTGTTTTATCTTAAACAGCACTGGGTGAATATAAAGTCATTGAGATGTATAGCACGGAAACAGACACTTCGGTCCACTCGTCCATGCCGACCAGATGTCCTAAAATAATCTAGTCCCATTTGCCAGCACTTGGCCCATAATCTGCGAAACCCATCCTATTCATATACCCATCCAGATGCCTTTTAAATGTTGTAATTGTACCACCCTCCACCACTTTCTCTGGCAGCTCATTCCATACATGTACCACCCTCTGTGTGAAAATGTTGTCCCTTAGGTCCTTTTTAAATCTTTCCCCTCTCACCCTAAACTTATGCCCTCTAGTTCTGGACTCCCCTAACTCAGGGAAAAGACCTTGTTTATTCACCCTCTCCATGCCCATCATGATTTCATAAACCTCAATAAAGTCACCACTCATCATCTGATGCACCAGGAAAAACAGTCCCAGCCTATTCAGACTCCCCTATAACTCAAATACTCCAACTCCGGCAACATCCTTGTAAATCTTTTCTGAACCCTTCCAATCGTTCCAGTAGGAGGCAAACCAGAATTGCAAACAATATTCCAAAAATCCTGTATAGACCCAACATGATCTCCCAATTCTTATACACAATGCTCTGACTAATAAAGGAAAGCATACTAAATGCCTTCTTCACTATCCTATCTATCTGCGACTCCACTTTCAAAGAACTATGAGCCTACACTCCAAGGTCTCTTTGTTCAGCAACACATCTTAGGACCTGACCATTAAAGTGTATAAGTCCTGCTCTGATTTGTTTTTCCAAACTGCAGTACCTCACATTTATCTAAATTAAACTCCATTTGCCACTCCTTGACCCACTGGACCATCTGATCAAGTTCCTGTTGTAGTCTGAGGTAACCTGCTTCGCTGTCCACTACACCTCCAACTTTGCAAACTTAGTACACCTCTTATGATCACATTCAAATCATTTATATAAGGGATGAAAAGTAGAGGATCCAGCACTGATCCTTGTGGCACACCACTGGTCCCAGGCCTCTAGTCTGAAAAACAACCCTCCACCACCACCCTCTGTCCTCTACCTTCAAGCCACTTCTGTATCCAAGTGACTAGTTCTCCCTGTTTTTCATGAGATCTAATCTTGCTAACGAGTCCGTCATGAGGAACATTGTCAAACACCTTACTGAAGTCCATATAGATCACATCTACCACACTCTCCTCATCAATCTTCTTTATTACTTCTTCAAAAAACTGAATCAAGTTAGTGAGACATGATTTCCAACGTACAAAGCCATGTTGACATTCCCTAATCGGTACATGTAATTCTTATCCCTCAGGATTGCCTCCAACAACCTGTCGAGGTAAAAACAATGACTGCAGATGTTGGAAACCAGATTCTGGATTAGTGGTGCTGGAAGTGCACAGCAGTTCAGGCAGCATCCAAGTAGCTTTGAAATCGACATTTCGGGCGAAAGCCCTTCATCAGGAATAAAGGCAGTGAGCCTGAAGCGTGGAGAGATAAGCTAGAGGAGGTAAAGGGGAAAGTGTGGGCACAGGTCTTGCAATTCCTACCGTGGCAGGGGAAGGTGTCAGGAGGGGATGGTGAGTTGTTAGGGGGCATGGAACTGACCAGGTAGTCAAGGAGGGAACAGACTTTGCCGAAAGTGGATAGGAGTGGGAGGGAAATATATTCCTGGTGGTGAGGTCCATTTGTAGGTGATAGAAATGTCGGCAGATAATTTATGCTGAGGTTGGTGGGGTGGAATGTGAGGACAAGGGGTATTCTGTCCTTGTTGAGGTTGGAGTGGTGGTTTGAGGGCGGAAATGCCCGACGTGAATGAGATGTATTGAAGGGCATATTCAGCCACGTGAGTGGGGAAATTTCAGTCTTTAAGGAGGGAAGTCATCTTGTGTGTTCTGTGGTGGAAGTGGTCTTGGGAGCAGATACACCTGATCAGGTCCTGGGGATTTATCCACCTTAGGCGTTTTCAGAGTTCCAGCAGCTCCTCCTCTGTAATATGAACATTTTTCAAGAGGTAACCATCTACTTCCCCACATACTATATCTTCCATGTCCTTCTCCAAAGTAAGTACTGATGCAAAATACTTGTTTAGAATCTCCCCTGCCTCTTACAGGAGACTCCTGCACTACCTGCCTCCATCTCCTACCTTCCCTGGAGTTAACCCATCTACCTGACTGTATTTGTGGTTTTACTCCCTTCCTATAACTGCCATCCATCATAGTACTTAGCTGCTGTAATTTCCTCATTGCTTCAAAATGCCACTCCAACCAATCCATGTGATCTGATAGTATTCATAGCCAAACACCGACTGCAGACACAATCATCAGTAGCATAGAAATTCTTCCTAAACTACCACATTCGACAGGAAGAGCACATCACTCTACTGCAGGCCATCTTTGCACCTTAACAATGTACAGAAAATAGCACAGACTTACTGCTCTAAAAAACATTGCTCCAGGCTAACTTAGTACCTATATTTTACATTTTAAAATTTTAATCAAGAGACAGATCTCAATAAAACATATAATCAAATAGAACCCACTCTACTCATTTTAAAAAAAAAACACAAAGTTACACTTAAAAACCATACACTTATCTGTTCCTGTGCTGTGAGCTCTCCCACCCATCTTCCTCCAAGGTCAGCTGTGAATTTTGCTGTTTTTAAAATTTTTCTGAGGCACACTCTGATGAGCTTGGTATTCCTTTTCTAACAGTGAGAGGGAATTTACAACAGCTCTCCCATGACGACCAGCAATTAAAATTAAGTCCATGGTCTGGTGGCATGTTTAGTATCTAAAGCTCTGGATAAGGTAGGAGAAGGCTTACCAAATATCATCCTCACCATATGGCCTGCTTTATGTACAGCTGCATCAGGCTGTGCATACACCTTTGGTAGGCAGAGCCAAGTGCCACTACATACTGAGCTTCTACCTGTCCTCAATGTTGCAAAGGATCTGTTTGGCCTCGGTTCTGCGGAGCACTCCAAGTAATTGGACCTTTCTGTATCACCTGTCCTTTGCAGGAAAAAAAATTGAAAAGGAAAATACCTTTGACCAAAAACCCGTTAGACAGTCGTTTTCATGTCAGTTGTGCCATCGCCGGCTGCCCTCAAAGCGACTGCACTGGTGAAGAGATTCCCACATCTCTTTCTGAAAATGGGTCTTTGCAAAAGTGCTCTGTGAGTGATGCAGTGGTTTTTGTTGAGGTTCATCCTGAGAAGTTCCGTTACACAGTACTCTGTGCTCTCGGAGGTCTGTTGCCCAGGACGCATACCAAGAGAAACATCAACTGCCCCTGGAAATGATCTACTAAGTGAAAGATGCTTTTTGGTCTACCCAAAACCTGTTGGTCTTCCAGTGCAAACAGTTGAACTGTTTGCCGAGAGTAGCAGACTGGCACATGCCAAGGTCCAGGGACTACGTGCTAAGGCATTAAAGATTGAGGCTGCTGCTGCCAAGGAGCAGTGGGGACAATCCACTTTCTAAAGTCTTTCTGTCAAAGTGCAACGGGTGTCTATTCAGTTATTAGACTGTCTTGATCTTTTGAATGTATGTAAAGATAGTCCTGTATAAGTAAGAAATGCCTTGGGTTTTTGCGACTGCAGGAAATGCAAAATTCCAGTATTTGCTTGTTCTTCATATGCAAAGACTATATAGAACCGCTTCAGTAACCATATATATATATATAAAGATATTTTATGAATAAAGTGTAAAGCATTAAAAATATCTTCATATGCCTTGCCAACTTAAAGCCCTTGCTATCTGCTGAGAAAAACACTTAAAATTCAGAGAGCATGATTGTGCAGTACATCAGTGTGCAAGTCACCCTGCTGATAATGCGTGGCTTACTGCTTTCTGCTGGATAGGTAGGATTAAAATTACTCCTATGAGGTATGTAAAACTTTGTGACATTTAACGCATTTAAATAGATGTTAATCTCATACTAAGCACATTGCTGAACATCCTGAAATTCGAAAGATGCCTTCCCCAAGTTTCCACAGCCTTTGTGTCCCAATTTAAAGTATGCCAAGTTTGTACAGAGAATCATCTGTGAGATATGTTTTGCTTCAATTACTATTCCATATGCATATTTACTGCATTGGTAATATCCAACAGCTCCTTTGGTAAATAATAAAAGAGAGTGTAAGGGAGGTTTGATTATCTCAGTCACCATAACGGTAATGAAAAATCTCTTGTAAAACTATAACTTTTAACATTGGTTACAGGAAATTCTTCTGAAAATGACAACCACTTTGGCTCAAAACAAAACATTTATAGAATGTAATATCTTGCAGTTTAGAAAAGCTTAAATTTGACAAATAGTTGATTACTATGAACAGAGAATAATGTTACATGGACAACAGCAGTGACTATTTTGCACATAAAATATGTCAACAGCCACAGGTTGAATTAAACTATTCCCTTTGAAGGAAGGGTTGAGAACCAGAGGACACTGATTCAATAATGATAATGGCATTTATTCAAGAAACGTGTTCACAGTTTGAAGGCTGAATTGCAGGAACTATATTAAAATATCATATTGACAAGTGATCAGCTTAAAAGGATGTAAACATGAAACAATCATATCGTAATAAAGATAGACAAACAAATTCTGCAGGCAATAGGGATGTGCTGGGCAGGATATTGAAAGACCTGCAATGTTAAATTAAGTTGTGTTAACACTCTAAGCCGTTACACAATTTCTACAAACACTACAGTGTATGTAAATATCATCATTTCAGTGCATCATCAGGGATCTGAATTATGCAGGAAAATAGGATCACACTGATAGCTCTCCATGCTGTATTTTTAGAGGATTGAATTTAATTGAATTTCTACATGTCTTGATTACCTGTGTACATTAGAGTAGCTGTTTCTAAAATTAGGTAAGTTTCAGAAAATCTGTTATGCACTTTGTACAAGAGTTAACTTTTCTTACTGTGATGGGGAAAAGAACCAATGATATTTAGTGAGTCATAAGGATCTGAAGGCATTGTGTAAAATTTGGTGGAGTCAGATTCAATTCTGGCTTTCAACAGGGCACCTGAATAAGCAGCAGAAGTGATAAGTTTTATGGGTTTAAAGGGAAACGACCGGGAATAGCATAAATTGAGTTCAGCTTGCAGTGTGCAATCGTACTACCTTTGAAAGTTTTCTGAGACTGGGGCTAAGATTTCAATTTACAGGTGACATAATGCCTGGCCATTTACCTTTGTGATCTTTCTAGAGATAGCCAACTATTGGCTTTGGTTGTGGCAGGTCAGGAACCTGGCAGGGCCAACGGGAGAATCTGCAGAATTGTCCTGTCAGTACCTCCATAAGAAGAGATAGTTGCTGCTGTAGCGTGTAGGAGAAGGCAAGGGCACATTAGTGAAGATCGTTCTGAAGATAAGTGAAATGTTTAGAATAACTTGTGGTCACAACTACAAGTCCCCACTAGCATGAACACCCCCCCCCCCCCACCCCCCCCACCCCCACTGTGGCTTTAGGGGCTGGCACATGGGTTTAATTACAGGAGGACTCACTGGACCCTCAGTTTGTCACAGGGAGACCCCACAGTGTGGGGCCCATCTACTGCCAGTAAGATTCCGGCACCTTCCTTAAATTGACCCTAAATGGCCAGTTAATTATTTATTATATCTGTTGCCAGGTAGATAGCTGCTTCTGTTGTCCATCTGTTTGTGACAAGATTTTCTGGAGTCACAAGTGGCTAACCTGATTTACAATTCTGACAAATGACCATTACTCCCACGTCTAGTACTTCCTCCTAAGACTGGTAAGATCCTACCCACAGAGAGCCAGTATAGACACAAGAGGTTGAATGGCTGCAGTATGGAGTGTAAATATTCCACAATTCTATCAATATATGGGAATAAATAATAAGTCTGTATTGAGTTTTTGGTTGAGGAAGGATTGTCAGACAGGATACCAACAAATCATGAAGGATGAAACATTCATTTCCTCTGAAGCACAAGCAAGCTTAAATTGTAGATTTCCCCAAGTTGCTGCTTGTCTCCTCTTGCCAGCTGAAAAATTGCAGCTGGAGGATAAGTGGCCAGTAAGTAGCCATGAATCAGGAAGAGCCTCAAATGAAATGAGGCTGACAGGCCACTGAGACCTCACCTACTGCCTGTTAAACAGTGACCAGGTCAATGGTTTGTAAGTAGGGAGTCAAAGGCTCCCACTGAATTTTATGAGACCACCCATCCTCCAAACCTGGCCACTTGAATTGATAAATTTTGGTCCAAGAGTTTGTAAAAACTTTCATGACAGGATGCTTTGGCCAGTTTCTCCAGTCAATGCCTTTAGATTTGTAGTTGTGGCTGACTGTTTAAGGCAATGGATTAGGAAATACTTTGAGCTCTCATCACGCGTGTTTTGAAATCTATTAGCACAGTTTCTCTTCACTCCTGCTTTTAAAGGTCTTGTGGCAAGAAAATATGAGTATAAATCCTATCTGGCACAGAACCAAAGAGATTTATAAAAAAAGTTCAATTTTTCTTTCCCCAAATGAGTAATCCGATTTCATTGTTTTAGTGTTGGTTGTGGGATGCTGTTAGTTTGTTCATCGTATACTACAAAACAATACATTAGCTGAAGCACACCGAGAAAGAGCACTGTAAAAATGTAAGCATTTTTTTCAACCAAAGTTAAAGCACTGCTGATAATCTTGTATGTTACTTTCCTTTCAAGTAATTGGCAAGATCAGTTGGCAGTAGGAATTCTCATGGATATGACTGGTGATTATGATTATTGCATCTTGCTGTGGTGACTCAATCAGGAATGGACAATTGATGCTTTGTATCACATTCAATGCCATGTCCCTGCTACAAATTAACACTCAAGTCAAATTAAGTTTTCACTAACTGGTAATAAGATACATTAATGAGGATCTCTTTTACCATTATTCTCTTACTTGCTAATAGGCAAAACAATTTAAAGTTTGGTGATCTTACTGACTTTCAGCTGAACTTATGAATGCTGATTAAGAAATTGTCATCACTGTTGTCTGCAAGAATGAGAGTGTTCACACACATTACTGCAAATTCATTTAGTTCTCAGATAAAGCACTGACAGCCACTAAGTTAATGAAAAAAAGACACAGGGTGGGATTCTCCCCTGGAGCAGTACATTTATTCTCCTGTTCAGTTCACGCTGTCAATCTTCTCTCTTCCTTTAGATGATGTTAATGTACACATCAGATTGTCTCCAGCAGTACTTCCAGGCTCTCCCACTTCAGACCCATTCTTAGTTCATGTCCCATTTTCAATACTGTGCTCTCCTTCCACCTCTTCACCTTGGGGATCTACATCAATGTAGCTCGAAGCTTTGCTATCTCAAGCCCTAATACTCCTCTATTCAATCATTACTCAAAAGCAAACCTTAATCTCTTTGCCCCTTCTTGAACATCAATTCAAAATACCTACAATTTTGTTGTTACTGCAAGATACTGAAGACTGCTGCACATGAGCAGGAATTTCTGATCTGGAAGGAGTTTGTGATTTTGTGAGATTGTCCATTCATTATGTTGAGTGAATTTTTAATGATTTAAAACAATAGATGGAAATAAGAGCTAAGAGTAGGACTGGTTTTCATTCATAAATATAGATGGGCAATAAATAGCTTTAAAACACCAATTAACTGTATATTATGAATGCTTGGCTGTATCCATTTAGGACTGTGAATCCTTGCCGATTTTTCCCTTCGCTAACCCAGGTATGCAGCAACAAGTTGAAACAGCTCTACCTGTGTTCCAGCCCAGATAAGTTAGCTCGGCGTAGACCAGGAATCAAACCAAAGCTCTGATGGTCTTTAGGTACTGAACTAATCTGTCCTCATAATCTGCTGTAGATGCAGTAATGGGCTTTTTCCTTCAGCACAATGTTGGTAATTGACAAGGTAATATTTATGGTTACTCCGTAAATACGAACTATACGTATTAAACATCATGGGTGGCATGGTGGCTCAGTAGTTAGCACTGCTGCCTCACAGCACCAAAGTCTTAGATTCAATTCCAGCCTCGGGTGACTGTGTGGAATTTGCATATTCTCTCCGTGTCTGCGTGGGTTTCCTCTGGGTACTCTGGTTTCCTCCCACAGTCCAAAGATGTGCAGGTCAGGTGAATTGGCCATGCTAAATTGCCCACAGTATTAGGGGCATTAGTCAGAGGGAAATGAGGCTGGGTGGGTTGCTCTTCGGAGGGTCGGTGTGGACTTGTTGGGCCTGTTTCCACACTGTAGGGAATCTAATCATCCTGAAAGATCTGACAGATGTTTATTTCAGATCCTGTTACCTATATGTGTTACACCCACAGGTACGTTAACATCCATTTCAGCATACAGCAATTGATTACAAATGGTGGTACATGTCCCTTAGCGCGTCATACTGTAATTGTCCTCACTAAGATGATGACACATCTTTATACATGCCATAACATCATGAGCTTATCTCTTAAATGTATATTATATACTAGCTGTGAGACAGAATGACACCTACTAGGCCATCAATGGAGCAGTACCATTTTGCCTTATGTCCATAATCCCACTGTCTGTGTTCCCTCTCTTTATTCCGTTGTGTATTATTGCTCAGAAGAAAGGCAAAATGATTAGGTAGGCTTTTTTTCATTTTTCATCTTATGAGATTTAAAGACTATTGAAGTATTACGTTCTTTAGTAATCATGATATATGGATACAGATAAGCAGAATGTTACAGAAAACTCAACATGACCTGATGAATTTTGTGTCTGAAAAATATGCAAACCTTGAAAACACAATTTGATTTTCAGAATGTATATTACATTTTCACCCAATTTCTGTTTTACTACAAGGTCCAGGAAACAAAGTAAAAGCAATTTGATGTCAACTGTACAATAAGGATATAAGATTTATAATAAAATGATTATTAAAAGTTTTCTGTCCGCAATAAATGCAGAACAAAATCTGGAATATCAAATTGCATTCTTTGAGATTTTCCATCATATTTATTACTAATCTATTTTGATAATCATTGTTGCTGTTTTTGGTGAGAGGTAAGCTCATCACAGAATCAATGTAACAGATGAATAATTCAAATTCAATAACACTCTGTCTCTATCAATAACAAAACTAGGAAAGATCCAGTACAACTTTAATTGAATTTGTCAGACACTTTTCCTTATGTGATTAGATCAGTGATTTAAATATTTTATGTATAAGGTTTGGTGCTTAATTTCCTGCCAACACTCATGTTGTACATTATGCTGCTACAAATTGCATCCAGAACTCCATTCCCTTCCTTTGTGATTTTTGTTGCTGAACCAGACTGTTTGCAACTGCTGGACATCCTATTTAATGCTGAGGTTGATGTTTTGACTCCAAATCTTTCGCAGAAAGACTGACCATTATTACTATTATTTAATCTTTGATAAAGAATCAATGATATTTATTCCTCTATCACTTCAGCATTATTGTCCAGTATAGTGATTAGATTACTTACAAGAGATTAGATTGGATTACTTATTTACAGTGTGGAAACAGGACCTTCGGCCCAAAAAGTCCACACTGACCCGCAACCCACCCATACATTTACCCCTTTCACTACAGGCAATTTAGCATGGCCAATTCACCTGATCTGCACATCTTTGGACTGTGGGAGGAATCCCACGCAGATATGGGCAGAATGTGCAAATGCCACACAATCAGTTGCCTGAGGAGGGAATTGAACCAGGTCTCTGGTGCTGTCAGGCAGCAGTGCTAACCACTGTGCCACTTGGGACCATCTTTGCTTTATTCGAATATTACCCAGGAAAAAGTGAGGACTACAGGTGCTGGAGATAAAAGTCAAATAATATGGCACTGGAAAAGCAGGTCAGGCAGCATCTGAGGAGCAGGAAAATCAGCGTTTTGGACATGTGCAGGGCTCATGCCCAAAGCGGTGATTTTCCTGCTCCTCGGATGCTGTCTGACCTGCTATGCTTTACAAGCACCACACTTTTCGACTCCAATATTACCCATCCAGTCACAGCCAGAATACCATTAACAATGTTTTCTGTTCGCATTCCTGCATCATTACATGCAAAGTTCATATTCTGCAGACCCCATTCATGTTTCTCACTGATGATATCGATCATTTTTCAAACTGTTCTTCACCTCTACCATTCCTGACCACTCCACTGTCCCTGTACACTTACATAGATTATTTAGCACTCACTCATGAGAACACTTAATGTCCTGTATCTGAAACTTCGGAATTAATTCAGTGCAGGTCATGGCCAGTTTTGACAGGCGGCATTGGAGAGGGGGTTGAAATCTAACATTTTAGTACAAGAAGGGGCCAAAATTGGGGAAATTTGATTTGTGCTTGAAATTCCCTGAACTTTTGAGCTGGTTCAATCCATTGGCTGAAAAAAAATCCCACCCAGTAGAAACATCTGCCCACTGTCTTCAAATCTTGGTATAGACTCTACATGCTCAATATTGATTCCAACTCCCTTGTAGGCCATTGGACACATAAAAGAACTGAGGGTATTGTGTCCAAATAATAAAAACCATTGCACAAGTATAAAATGTAATTAACAAAAAAAAACTAACTAAGATTTTAGCCTCTATCTTAATAGAGTTAGAATTCATATTTCGGTTATAGAGTCTTACTCAAACTCGGTCTGGAATATTGCATTCAGATGTTGACACCATATCTCAGAAAGAATATGTTACCCTTGGTATAGTTGCAATATGATTCTCCATGTTGATACTGGTTATTAAAGGGTGAAATAATGAGGGAAAGTCATATAAAGTGAGCCTTTGTTCTCTTGAGTTTTGGAAATTGAAGGTTGATCTAATTCAGCCGTTTAAATGAGAAACGGATTGATAGATGCAGATAATCTATTTCCTGTGTTGGGATGTCCAATGAGAGGGAGTACAATATGGAACTCCAACTAACCACATAGAAGTGAAATCAGGAAGCTTTTCCTCGATACAAAGGATTGGTGAAAGCTGACATCTTTTCCCCTAAAATGCTATACATGATGAGTATTTTGATTTTTTAAAGTTTGAGCTGGACAGATTTTTGTTAGCTAGGATTATCAAGAGATAGCAATCAAAGCTGAGTAAATGGGTTGTGGTACAGATCAGCCATGGAATGAATGCATGGCAGAATCAGCCCAGGAAAGCTGAATAACCATCAATTCTTGTGTTTCTGGGGATGTAGGGTATAATGTCCTGGACACAAGGAGGGGTTGTTACTGATGTAGGTCTTCAAAATATCTCATTATGATTGCTGACATCCATCTGAAAGATGATGATCTGATTAGGGCCAACAAATTGAGTTATGGTAATCTGGTTGTTATAGACATTGATTGGAAATTCTGGAAATGTCCTCCATAGGTGCATTGAAGGAACCTTAAGGAGAAAGAGCAAAGGGGTGGTGGCGACTTTGATAGCCACTAGAAAAGAAAACCAGGCAGCATGTTCAGTTTCAGAAAGCTGCATTGATCTATGACAGACTTTCTGAAGAAGCAAAACCTCTTGCTATACTGCTTAGTCACTTCCAGGAGAGTAACACTTGAGTTGACTAAAGTCTTTTACAGGCTGTCCCCTGCTAATAGATTCACTGGTTACTCATCCTAGTTGCTGAAGCATCTGCTGATGATGACAATCCTCTTTCCCGAATAGATGCTGTATTTCAGCAGAACTGACACCAACGATAAGCTGAGAGAATGCAATCAAAGTTACAAACAAAAGAAGGTGGAATCACTGTGACTCCAAACTCAAAAGGTATATTGAACACAATAACATTACTGTTCAATGATCTATGAGCTTAAGCTGAGCTTTTCTTTAACAGGTCTTCCAGTCAGTGCCTGAAGCCAATTCCGCAAGGTTTTAGTTGGTTTATGGCTTTCATCATGCTCAGTTAAAATTACATCAGGTGATAATTGAATCACTGATTTCCATGTTAATTCCCATGCATTCTTAAAGAACCAGCTGCTTCCAGATGCTTTTTCATTCACCTAAGTAGCATCTGTTGTCAAGCTGGTGTCCAGAGTGATTCTTGTGAGAATATGGCTGGCAGCAATAACAGTTTGCATTAATATTGTACCTTCAATATAATGAAATGTCCTAAGGTACTTTAAGGGTGTGACAACAAATAAAATCTGACACAGTAAGAAGATAAAGGGCAAGGAGCCAATAGTTTGTTTGGAAAGTTGGCTGCAGTCCTGTGCTGCTGTCTCCACCTATAAGCAGTCAGTGCTTGCATGGCAGTGAGTTGCACATCTGAGAGCAGCTTGAAGTTCAGTGTCAGTAAATTGATCTTGCATTGTAGAGGTTTGTTCTTTCACTGCAAATTCCAAATATTCAATGGCTTCTTGCTTATGCTGGAATGCAATGGAGTCTGAGGCACAGCCATTAGACTCTGTATTCTGGGCTCTGATTAAGTTCATAAACATGTTAATGGAGAGAGCCACCATATCCATGTTGACGAGGATATGTTCTATGATCAGTGCAAAGTCTTGTGTCTAGGTGGTGCCAGGCACCTTTATGCTCCTTGGTGCACACAGGCATTTTAACAGGCCTTAAAATATATCACATTTTTCATTGTGCAAGAATATCATTTCTTCCTTTGGCAACTGCCCCATCAAAGTCCTTTGCTGCAAGATCCATCTGTGATCTTGCCCCCTAGCAAGCAGACACCTGTCCTGCTCTTGTGTCCTTTGATTCATGCAGTGTCACACATACAGGTCCTGCCTCTAATCTAGTTGTAGTATGAGAACAAGTGAACACAAAAACTGGTTATGTACTTCCTTTGTCATTTCTGTCTTTCTGTTAATTCTACCTGTTGTTCCTCCACCACTGTTTGATGAGGTTGGACAAAGGAAGAAGTGCACAGAGCGGGGTTATGGTGAGGCAAGCTGGGAAAACCTGAGCTGCATGAACATATCATTTACAACTTGTACATCTGAAGCAATTATAGAATGAGGGAGAAACATAATGTGAGAATAAAGTGCATGCTGCAAACTTCAATGATTTCAATGTACGGTTAACCATAGCTTCAGCAATGGCCAATTCAATGACAGTGACTGCTGTCCTCCTCCATCAGGATAGGACATGTAGGTGTGCATGTCCCCTCCCAGTTGGTTCTTACTGCCCCTGGTTATGCTCCAAATTTTCCCACAGATGAGGAAGAAATGTGTTAGCGAGTGTGGCACAAATGTTTAGTCAACATGATAGTTTTGCTGACAGTCTGTCCAAGCTGTGCAATGTGGATATGAGGTTTACACCAGCATGATATATGTGAGAGTGAGTTGAAGCTGGGTGATTATTGCTAGGTGACAAATGAATATGTGGTACATTAAGCACTGTGAGAGATTAATGTAGCAGTTGATGAGAGATTGAATGTAAAGTTACATTCACTAACATTATAAACTCTTGTGAGATTATTAAACCTTTTGTGACACTGTATCCAGATTCTTAGGGCATATTTGGCATAACCACCTCAGGTATTTGGTCACAACGTTTGTCCAGATGACCTATTGGCTCTCCAGAAGTGCTGCTTTACTAAGATGTCCAAGTATTCCACCAGTAAGTTTTAGATCATGGTCTGTCATCAGCTATCCTGTTGATTTACACTTCTAGCTCAGGTCAAACTTCACAAATACTTACAACCCCTGGTCCAGTCAAAATATAAAAGGTGTAGGTTTGTTTTAAATAATGCTGGTTAATGCTGCATTCTGCCTGATGTCATAAT
This sequence comes from Chiloscyllium punctatum, assembly GCF_047496795.1. NCBI lineage: Eukaryota > Metazoa > Chordata > Chondrichthyes > Orectolobiformes > Hemiscylliidae > Chiloscyllium > Chiloscyllium punctatum. The sequence goes on from NC_092763.1 coordinate 52,558,396, forward strand.
CTTTTTGCTTGCATATTTTCAGCAAAAAATGTTTGTGGGCTTGTTAACTCCCTTGCCAATATCTGTCTGTCAAACTTCATTCCAAAATTGCTAATGTAGATCAAAGGCCATCCAAAAAAACAGCTGCAAGTCATCTTTATTTCTTGCCTATTTGATTAATTTTACTTGTCATTTATCCAGTTGCTGTTGGGTGTGTTTGGTTAAAATTACTCTCAAAGATCTCACTAATTGGCTGAGTTTTGATGATGAGCAAAAAGTAAATGAAAACTTGAAGATTTTCCAAAGAATAAGAATGCACTGTGATAAAATATGTGATGGCTATAAGTTGCATTCACTTATACCTGTCCAGAGGAGGGTTTCTGGATTGTTAAGACATTCTGTTCCATTCTGCATATGGCAATAAGTTTCATTCTTACAATTTCTATCTTTTTATCATAAATCTAAAAGGTTAAAAATGTTAGGCTTTCAAAGTAAATTTTAATGGGTATTAAATCCCAACAAATGTAATATTATGAAAATATCACTGATGGTAATGCTTTCATTAACATTGGATTCATGCAAACAAAATTAATTTTTCATCCGCTATTTCAAGTGAAATAATAACAGCATTCTAAAAGAACGTGCTTATGATTTCACTGGAAATAGTTATCAAAGGAAAGATTCCTCCAATGAATATGATAGTGTCAAGCTATTCAAACCAAAGACAATTCTTTCCAACAGAGCTACATCTTAAGTAAATATCAGTTACTAATGCATTTGATCTTCAGTAATTATCAACATTTCTTTTATAATTGTTGTTTTAGCTTGGCTACTGCTGAGAGTCCTTTACTTATTTCGAATATTATATATTTATTTTTCTCACAGAATGTTCTTAACATTAAAATATCATCTCATCTATACTTCATTCAATAACATTACATCATGCTACTGAAACTTCTTTAAGCACTTTGCACATTTATTTTTACCATAGTTAATGGTAAGGTGGCTAACCTGATACCCTATGCATTCATATTAAGATTGAGATCTGCTTGTGTTCCATTAATCGTTTGTATTTTACTGATTTCCATTCAATCATTTTTCCTACTCCCATTTTGCCAACCCCTGACTGTCCTACCTCAAAATCACTGTCAGACCCAATGAGTCAGAGGGAAAGATGCTGTGGTGCTTGACTTACTCTGCTTGAGGGCATTTGTGTTTTCTTTGAGGGAGATGGAGGATTACAAATGTCTTGTTTTGGAATGCCAACTGCACATTGTGTTGGCTGCATTAGCTTCTCTTGTGTCTGGGTAATTAACCCAGTTCCACAAAGAACATTTACTGCTGGACAGTATAACCAATCCATTGCATCTAAGAATGCCGTCATCAATGTATAAAAATTAGGAAGACCCCATGGGCCCATCACTTGGTCAGATTGGTTTTGTTCCTAATCACGCCGCATTCCATAAGGCCATAAAATATAGGAGCAGAATTAGTCCATTCAACCCACTGAGTCTACTCCACCATTTGATCATAGATAATTGTCTCAACCCAATTCTCCTGCCTTCTCCCTTTAACATTTGATCCCTTTATTAATAAAGAAACCATCTATCTCTGTCTTAAATACATTCATTGACTTGGCCTCCACAGCCTTTTGTGGCAATGAAGTCCACAGATCAACCACCCTCTATTTGAAGAAACTTTCCTCATCTCAGTTCTAAGGAGTTGTTCCTTCATTCTGAGTCCATGCCCTTGGGTCCCAGTCTCTCCTACTAGTGGAAACATCTTCTTCATGTCCATTCTGTCAGGATCCCCAGTATTCCATAGGTTTCAATGAGATCTGCCTCATCCTTCTCAACTCCACTGAGTACAGATGTAAAGTCCTCAACCTCTCCTAAAATGACAAGCCCTTCATCACCGGGGTCACTTTTGTAAACTCTGTTGGACCCCACACCAAGACCAGCATATTCTTCCTTGGATGTGGGGTCCAACTTTGATCTAATCTGAGGTTTATACAGCCTCAGCAGTACATTGCTGCTCTTGTATTCTATTTGTCTTGAAATGAATGCTTGTATTCTATTCGTCTTGAAATGAATGCTCACATGGCTTACTGAATCTGCATGCTAGCCTGAAGAGAATCCTGAACTAGGACTGCTAGTTCCCTTTGTTCTTTAGATTTCTGATGCCTTTCCTAATTTAGAATGTAGTCTTTGCCTCTATTCTTCCTACCAAAGTGTGTAACCTTACACCTTCTCACATTTTATTCCACCTGCCACCTCTTTGCCCACTCTTCTAGACTGTCCAAGCTGTTCTACAGCCTCCCTGCATCCTCAATACCTCTGTGTCATCGACAAACTTCAAACCAATACCCTCAGTTTCTTCATTCAGATTCTTGATGTATATTGTGAATGGTTGTGGTCCAAACATGGAGCACCGCGGAACTCAACTAGTAACCAGCTGCCATCCTGAAAAAGACCCTTTTCTCCCCACCTCTCTGCCTTCTGTCAGTCAACCAATTTTCTATCCTTGCCAGTATCTTTCCCCTAACATCATGGGCTGTTATCATATTTAGCAGCCTCTTCTGCAGCGCCTTGTCAAAGGCCTTCTGGAAATCCAAATAGATCATGTCCACTGGTTCTTATTTGTCTAACCTGCTTGTTAAGTCCTCAAAGAATTCTAACAGATTTGTTAGGTGTGACCTTCACTTGATGAAGCTGTGCTAATTCAACCCTAGATTAACATGCACTTCCAAGTACTCTGCAAACTTAATCTCAAAAATGGACTCTACAATCTTACCAACAACCAAGCTCCCTGGTATGCATAGATTGTCTTATGAGGAAAAGCTAAACAATTTGGATGTATACTTATTGGAGTTTTGAAGAATGAGAGGTGATCTCCTTGAGATATAGGATACTTGAGGCATTTTTGGGTCAAATGCTGAGAGGCCGTTTCCCCTCATAGGAAAGTCTCAGAATTAAGTGGTGTCAATTTAATTCTGAGATGAAAAAGAATTCTTTCTCACAGAAGATTGAGAGTCTTTGGAACTTCTTGTCACAGACAGCTGTGGAGGCAGAACCCTTGTGTATATTTAAGGCTAAAAAAGATTTTTGATCAGCAGGCAAATCAAGGGTTATGAAGAAAGGGAGGATAGTGGACATAAGGAGTGTCAGATCAATCATGATCCTATATTTATGGCCGAGCAGGCTTAAGGGGCTGAATGGCCTACTTCTGCTTCCACTTCTTCTGGCCAAATGGTCATTGTCTGTTCCCAGGGGTATCATGCCCCATTGTGGTGGAGCCATGCATGAGAATATCATCCATATTGCATCAGACTCCATGAAGGCCTTCTAAAATGCTATTTATGGTAGATTGATCTTCCAAAGGGAATGATGAATGCATTTGGATATTCATCGATTGGGAGGTGCCAGAAGTGACTATTTGCACCTAATTTCATGAAGAATGAGCTTAGTGCTCTCAACAATTTTGGCTTTATTAAAGCATCCCAATTAATGTTGGATTGGTGAGAATTGTTAGAGGAGTAGGCATAAACTTCTGATCTTCCCTAGATTCAGGGAGGCGCCAAAGGACAGCTGAATTGCAGATTTTATGTCGTTGTTCAAAAAAAAGGGACAAGCATAAGTCCAGCAATTACAGACCAGCCAGTTCAACTGCAGTGTTGGTGAAGCTTCTGGAAACAATTATTCAGAATGGAATTAGTAATCACATGGAAGAAGATTGATGGAATAAGAATGGAGCTTTAATGGGAAAAATCACTGGAATATTTTCTGTTTGAAAAGATAATAAATAAGGTCAATGTAGGGACATAAAGTGCAAGAGCAAAGAGTTTATGCTGAACAAAGGGACTTAGGGGTGCTGATGCATAGTTCCTTGTAAGTGGACTCTCAGATAGACAGGGTAATGAAGGAGGCATTTGGCATGCTTGCCTTCATTAGTCAGAGCACTGAGTACAGGAGTTGGGATGTCATGTTGTGGCTGTACAGGACATTGGTGAAGCCACTTTTAGAATACTGCGTATAATTCTCGTCACCCTTCTATAGGAAAGATGTAATTATATTTGGGAGTGTGTAGAAAAGATTTACAAGGATGTTGCTGGGACTGGAGGGTTTGAGTAGGGAGACACTGAATAGGCTGGAGGTTTAATCCCTGGAGCATCAAAGACTGAGAGATGACCTTATAAAGGTTTATAAAGTTATGAGGGGCATGGATAGGGTAAATAGCCAAGGTCTTTGTCATAGGATGTGGTATTCAAAACTAGAGGGCATCGAATTAAGGTGCAAGGGGAAAGATTTAGAAAGGACCCGAGGCTTAACATTTTTACACAAAGTATATGGAATGAGTGGCCAGAAGAGGTGGTGGAGGTGGATACAATTACAACATTTAAAAGGCATCTGGATGGCTTTATAAATTGGAAGGGTTTATAGGGATATGGGCCAATTGCTTGCAAATGTGATCAGGCCAGATTGGGATGTCTGGTTGGTATGGACAAATTGGGTCTGTTTCCATGCTGTATAACTCTATGACTCTATAAGTTTAAAAGACACTTTCTGGGCACCACTCTGTATGGATGTGAACATGTTGGAAAGAATGTAAGAGTGTTTTTAAGTCCAGAAATGAGTAACTTCATTCATGAAGATAGATTGAAGAAGTTGGGACTGTTAGAAATAGCCAGCAAAGATTTATCAAAAGAAAACTGTCTTAGCTAATAGTTGGAGTTTTTTGAAGAAGTAATTGAAAGAATCAACGAGACTAATGTTGTCGATGTGGTTTTTGTATACTTCCAGAAGACATTTGATAAAGTGCCACACAACAGACTTGTATGAGTAGTTGGAACTCATGGAATAAGAGAGACAGAAGCCAAGTGTATGCAACATTGGCTGAAAGTTAGCAAATAGAAAGAAATGCTCAATGGATATTTTTTGGGTTGGAGGAAGTCTGTAATGGAGTTCCTCAGGGGTCAGTATTTGGGCCCTTGCTTCTTCTAATATATGTTAATGACCTAGAACTTCAAGTGCAGAAGACAATTTCAAAGTTTGCAAATGAAATAAAACTTTAAAGCATAGTGAACTGTATGGAGGACAGTGTAGACCTTCAAAAAGGCATCAACAAGTTTTTGGAGTGAATAAGTGACAGATTAATTTTAATGCAAAGAGTGTGAGGTGATGGATCTTGGTAAAACATGGATAGACAATATAACATGAGGGGTACAATTCTGAAGTGAGTGCAGGAGCAGTGGAATCTTGTTGTATATGTACAATGATCATTGGAAGTGTCTGGACAGGTGGAAAATTCAGTTAATAAAGCATACAATGTCCTGTTTTGCTTAAAAAGGGGCATTCAATAAAAGAGCAAGGAGGTGATGCTGAATTTATATAAGACCCTTGTTAAACCTCAACTAGAAACTATGTGTTGGGCTCTACACTGCAGGAAGGATGTGAACACATTGGAGAAAGTACAGAAGAAATTTGCAAGGATGATTTTAGGTATGAGAAGCTTTAATTATACTGGTAGCTTGGAGAGGTTGGAATTGTCAGCCTTGAAGAGAAGAAGGCTAAGATGTGATTTGATGCAAGCTTTTAAAATTATGAAGAGGCTGGATAAAGTAGATGAGGTAAAATGACTCACACTTAGAAAAGGATCAAGAATGGGAGGGTAAAGTTTTAATGTGATTTGCAAAAGCCATAACTGTGATGTGAGATAAACTTTTCTCACGCAAGTGGTTGGTCAGGAATGCATTGCTTGGAAGTGTGGTACAGGCAAGTTCAATTGAGGTATTTACGACAACATTGATTGATTAATTGAATAAAAGCAATCTGTAAAGGAGTGAGGAATGATAGGAGAATGGCATTGAATGATGATGGAGAGTTGGTGCAGCCATGATGGACCAAATACATTGCACGACAACACTTCTGTGATTCTATGCCTCTCAATAAGTATGCCAGAGATTTTCCCAAGCAGCTTCTTGGATTGGCAATGATAGAGGGAGGCACAGTTTTAACCATGGCAGTAGGGCAGTCACTGAAAACCTGGGATTTTTTGTCATATATTTTCATATTTACATGTTGTTGTTCTATACTATGTGAATTTTAATACTTATGTGCTGAATGTTCATAATTCGTCTTATGACTGGTTTATCTTTATTGGCATCTTGGCAGCATTTATTTTCAGGTGTTAAAATGGAATCCTATTGGGAAATAGTTTGGGAAGTATCACTGTTAAGGATGGGTGTCAACAGCAAAATTCTAAATTCTCCAGTGTAACTGAAGATGATGTATAATTTCTGCACAGCAACTTTTGTGATTCACATATAACACTTACACCAATGAACAGTAAGATTTCTGAAAACGTAAATAGTGAGGGTGCACAGTTTTATATTGTACGTACTTATGATGTCTTTAAAATTTGATGGAAAGCTACAAATCCAAGAATAGTCTGCAACTATGAAGATGCAAAGAAATGGTGGAAAACACAAATGGCAAACCAACTATCGTCCCTGCTTTCTGGACTCTCTTAGTATCAGACTGACTAACACTAATACAAAGTGGCATCTGACAATGGACTGTTTTTTCTATTTGAAGCCACCAGTTAAAAAAAACTTTGCTCATTTATAATTAAACTTAATGAATATATTAGCCCTAAGGTGCTGCATGGCAAGTAGACAATGGAAATTGTGTTGTGCTTTGAGCCAAGTTAATTGGATCTCAAATGTGACATTAGCCAAAAGCATTGCTATTTCACATAAAGTTTACTTTCTTAGTCCAAGGGCTGATACACAAAGGGGAAGCTATAACAGCAGTGATCTCATGTGTGATTGTGTAGCTTTATTGCTGTCATACCATAAAACAAATCAAGTGGCATAGAAAAAGAAGATTATTCCAATGCCTTTAAAGCTGCTCACAGCTCAGTTTTATTGCTTCTTCCAGTTTAATACAATACAACTAATTAATTGCAATATCTGAAAAAAAAACACAACTGATCCAAATAAAGCCTACAGGACAAAAGGAGGAGTGTTCTTCAAAACACTTGTGTTATTCAAAACCAGGAATGCCTTATTGGAAAATCAATATTCAGTTTTAAAATGAAATATGGTTGTACTTACAAGTGAAAAGAAAAAAAAATAAATGCTATCTTTTAGGTACTAATCGAACTTGCAAAATGCAAAATCTATATTGGCTTTACTTTCCTGTAATGAAATGAACCCAGAGGTGTCTGATAAACTGCAATAGTGTTTTTGTTCAAAGAGCAATTTTGATTCACCTTGATTGACTCCATGAAGGTACCATCTGTTTTTATGCAGAAAATAATCCACATAATTGACTTTCTACACATTCCCTTTAGATATCTGCATTTATCACCTTAATTATGACAGTGGTAACTTTGTCACTGCTTTATGCCTACTCAAGTCAAATAATATTTAGCATCTAATCTTAACTCTGTCAAGAAATTTCTGATTTATTTGTACAATGCATGTTGAGAACATTTTTATCAATTGCGCGCAAAGACTGAAACATAATGCCCAGTATATGCAAACCTTATGGTCAGACAGTTCCTTCCAAATGAAGAAGGGTTACATCCAAAAGATGAACTTTTCCACCTCCTGATGCTGCATGGCTTGCTGTGTTCTTCCAGCTTGTCTACTATGTGAAAATTGAGCAAGATCAGGCATGTAAGCAAAAGGAAAGTATTACAAGGAATGATAATCTGAACTAAAAGAGAAAATTCTGAGGATACTCTACATGTCAGGCAACATCCATGATCTAATTATTAACTCAGTTTTTTTCTCTTTAAAGGTGCTATGTGAATCGCTGAGGATTCCCAACATTTTCTAAATGTATGTAGACCACGATATAAAGCTCGACAGTATTCTGGTACTGGAGAATCCCTGAACTCAAAACATGGTAGCCAAAATGCAATGGTGACCTTCAACTTGGCTTATGTGGTACAGCCTAATAGGACCCAAGTGTGGGTACATTGCAGATAAATAAAAACCTGCAGAGTGAACATTGCAAATGAAACAAATAACTTCACATTTTGTGCAAATTCAATACTTTTGGGTCCAGTTAATAGCCTGTCTTAAATATCCCCAACTGAAAATGCACTTATCAGCACACGGAAACCCCATTATCCTTATTTAATAGGCTATGTTCAGCTTCCTGGTGAACTGTTTTGAATAACATTTGCTAGTACATTGATAGTGAAATAACTCCACAGAGGGCGCTATCCTGTCACCCTTTATTTCCATGTGGAAAGTTCTTAATACTGATCCAGCTCCCTCAGTGCTAGCTGTCAGAGTGAGCAGGATGCCTGCCACTCTTGTTTTTATTTGTCAGCCAGGGCTCCCTGATTGACCAGATTAACAGCCTCAATCAGGGAACTCATATTCTGAGGTTCACCTGGCTGATGTCATTACAATCACTACAGATAGTATTTTTGAGTTTTTGTTTTATTGGGGGAGTTTTGCAGCAACTTTAGATTTTCAAGAGAGACATGCAGAAAAAGGAGAAGGCACATTCTTAACAAAAACTCTCTCACAAATCTAACTCATGAGGAGCAATGCTTGAAGTACCTAAATGACTGTTTTCCAGCATTTGAGTTTTGAACCAGAGACCTTCAACTGCACTATAACCTGCATTATACATAAATGTATCTTTTAGGGTGGCACTGTGGTTCAGTGGTTAGCATTGTTCCCTCACAGTGCCATCGACCCGGGTTTGGTTCCAGCCTTAGGCGACTGTCTGTGTGGAGTTTGCAAATTCTCCCCATGTCTGCGTGGGTTTCCTCTGGGTGCTCCAGTTTTCATCCCACAGTCTAAAAGATATGCAGGTTATATGGAATTGGCCATACTAAATTGCCCATTTTGTTCAGAGATGTGTGGGTTAGGTACATTAGTCAGGAGAAATGTAGAGTAATAGGGTAGGAAATGGGGCTGGGTTACTTTTCAGAGGGTTAGTGTGGACTTGCTGGGCCAAATGGCCTGTTTGCACACTGCAGGGATTCTATGATTTCTACAGCCCAACTTGGAGGCTCAAAGCAGGGTGAAAATAGCACTGCCAGTGGTCATCGAAGTCACTGTCACCCTCAATTTCAATGTCAGTGCATCCTCCCAGTAAATGGCAGGCAACATTAGCAACATTTAGCATTCTCAGTCTGTTTTTACAGTGAAAGACAACAGAGGCTTTGTCGAAGAATATAAGAAGTTAGGAAAAGATATGGATCCTTGTACCTGCACTGTCATTTAATAAGACAATAACTCAATTTTTACCATATTTGCACTTTCCCAGCTATGTGAGACAGTTTCTTAGCATCTAGCTGCCAAGCACACTCAATATCTTACACATGGATGTAGGTTTGCTCGCTGAGCTGGGAGATTAATTTCTAGGTGTTTTCTCACCCTACTTGGTAACATCTTCAGTGGGCCTCAGGCAAAGCAGTGTACATGATTCCTGCTTTCTATTTATATGTTTGGGTTTTTGGGTTGGTGATGTAATTTCCTGTGGTGATGATATTTCTTATGGTGATGTCATTTCCTGTTATTTTTCTCAGGGGGTGGTAGATGGGGTCTAACTCGATGTGTTTGTTGATAGAGCTCTGGTTGGAATACCATGCTTCTAGGAAATCTCGTGCGTGTCTCTGTTTGGCTTGTCCTAAGGTGGATGTGTTGTCCCAGTCGAAGTGGTGTCCTTTGTTAATTGTATGTAAGAATATACTCCACCTGCCACCTTCTTGCTCATTCACTTAACCTGTCCATATTGGTTTACAGATTTTTTTTACATCATCCTCATAGTTACTGTCCGACCACACTCTGAATCTTCAAACTAGATACATTCCTCCTTTTCTCTTCAGCTGAGTCCTTAAAATAGGTTGTAAATAGCTGAGACCCCAACATTGTTTATTATGGCCTTCCACTGGTTACTGTATACCAAGCTAAAAAATATTTTTTTTCTCTAATCTTCTTTTTGTTCATTAATCACACACCCATCTGTGATGATGTATGTTTTATCCACAAATGCATGAATCCTTGTCTTGTTTAATAACTTTTATGTGTTACTTTTTAATCCAAATATATTACATGCAATGGCTTCACTTTACATAATCTGCTCATTATATTCTTTGAATAAAATATCGGACACAATTTCCCTTTTATAAAATTTTGACTCTCCCAAATTATATGGTGATTTTCTAATTGTCTTGTTAATATCTGACTAATAATGAGTTTAAGCTTTTTCCTAATGACTAATACAAAACAAACGTGTACTTCCATATTTTCTCTCCCTTCTTTGTGATTAGTGTTATTTCATTTAATAACTTCTAAATCATTGGCCTATTTTAGAATCTAGAGAAGTTTGAAAAAATCACAGTAGGGCATCCACATTTTCTACAGCCATCTCTTTTGAACTATAGGATATTATCAATCAGGTCCAGATATTTTGGAAGTTTATAGTTCGCTATATTTTCTCCAGTACTTTTCTTGGTTGCCAATATTACTTCTCTCAAGTTCTTCAACCTCATTAACCCTTTGCTTCCCCAATAGTTTTGGTATGCTTTTTGAGTTTTTACAGTGAAGACAGAAACTTTTTTTATGTTTACCATTTATTTCTTCTTCATTATAAATTTCTTGTCTTAGTATTAAAGTGATCAATATTTAATTCTGACATTCTCCTCCTTCTTATGTTCTTGTAGGAATTCCTACTATCTGTTTTTAGATTCCTGGTTAGTTTACCTGCATTTTCTATGTCTTCACTCACCAATTTTTGTTCCTCATTTGCTGGTTCCCAAAACTCTCCCAATTCTCACACTATTGGTTCTACAATATATCATTATTAAAAACTATTGCGTGTATTCCATGAACATTAATTCTGGTTTGTTCCCTACAAATGAGTTTGTCTAGCACTTACTAGTAAGTTTAGGATTTGTTGCCCATGAATTCAATGGCTTAGGCAGCCATTAAAGAGTCAATCAGAATGCTGCAGGGCGGGAGCCACATGGAGGATGAGAGAGGCCCTTTTCTCAAGGGCATTAGGGAACCAGATGCAATTTTATGACAATTGATGATGGTTTCAGTGTCACTGGGACTAATGATTGAATTTAAATACCACCAGCTGACATGGCATGACTTGAATTTGCTTGATCAGAACATTAGCTTGAGCCTCTGGGTTATGAGACCAATGGCATTACTACCATGTCACAATCTCCCCAGTACTTTCTCCATTACTTTGCTATCATGAGCCGATGGCCTCTGCAATGAGATACATGGAGGTTAATTCGGTGGACGGGGAAGATGAGCAGACATCTTAGATCCCTTCAGGTCAGATGAGCTATTGGTGGGCAAATTTTCAGGCTCCAGTTGCCCTGAAAGATCATTCCAGAATATCTCACCTTTCAATCCACCTATTATGTCCATTTTCAGTTTCTTCTTTCTCATCATTATGAAATATGCATCACTGACATAAAATATTGCATACCAACTTTATCCAACAACATTTCTAATGCTACAGACAAGAATGAACAATTCACCTTAGTTCATCCTTTTTGTATCAGTCTTGGAGGTGCCTTTGCTTATCCCTACAGTTCAGTGGCCAGAGCACAGCTTGTGGAAGCCCGTTGATTTTCAGTGGACAGACTGGGTTTTACTTTTGTGTTTGTGTATGGGCCACATGATGATCAATAACAAACTGGAAGAGAAAGCATGGGATTGCTAGGCAATGACTAGTTGGACTCCTGATTGTTGATATGACGGTCAGGTAAATTGATCATAAATATTCTTCTCCAGAAAGTGACTGTTTTGATTGTTTCTTCTCTTCAATCTTTACCAATTCATCTTCTTCAACGGGTGACAAGGCTTTTGTGATCATTGTTGATTATGTGGCAGGCAAAGTGAACTCTGGAACTTAGGAAAACAAAACATCTATAGTATAGTTGGACAACTTTCAGCCCATTATGATCTGCTGCTGGTCAGGGAATTAAAGTTATGCTTACTGTTATTACAGATGAACACAGATTGTTCACCACATACAGAATCCATGTTGTCAACAGATAGCCCTTTCCATCCAATAGCCAGCTCCTGGTTTATCATGATGACTCATGTGCAGATGGTGGATAGTTGCAACATTGAGGCATTCTGATATTTGCCAGGATACAGGATATTGATCTGCTTGGTGTGTATCATTGTTCAAAATATTAGGGAGGGGGTCAGTGCATAGATGGACCTCCAAAAGACCCCTCAATTACCCTGGAAAGTTCATTCATAGGGAAAACCAATCAAGGAAAAGGAAATGGAAAGGACAGAAAAAGTGAAGGGGTGCTACTCCGATCACTGGTTAATTCAGATATTTGCACAACTGAGGAGAAAGTGAGAACTGCAGATGCTGGAGATCAGAGCTGAAAATGTGTTGCTGGAACAGTGCAGCAGGTCAGGCAGCATCCAAGGAACAGGAGAATCGACGTTTCGGGCATCAGCCCTTTTTCAGGAAATCCTGATTTCCTGAGGAAGGGCTGATGCCCGAAACGTCGATTCTCCTGTTCCTTGGATGCTGCCTGACCTGCTGAGCTTTTCCAGCAACACAATTTCAGCATTTGCACTACTGAACCCATTAGCAGTAAACTCTGGAGAGCAAACACCTCTGATTGTAGGACCAGTGAGCAATTTGGCAAGTCAGTGCTGGTATTGAAGGAGTCAGGGCAGCGGGGAGGGGCATAACCTTTTCTGCAGCCAGAAGTCAAAGTCTGGTTGGGTGGTGATGCAGGAGTAAGAGCTGATGTTAGGAGAAAGGGTGAGGGTGACAAGAGCTGGTGCAGTGGGATGAGGATTGGGATTGAGGCAGTTATTCGAGAGCTGTGATTGGGTGGGATGCATGATCTTTTGCCGAGGTCAGAAGGGTCTCTTTTCAGTTTTGTGAGTTCCGTCTGCTGAGTTCAGAGGAAGGCAGAAGTGGGAAGAGGAGACAGTTGCAGGAATGTTTGGGAAAGGAGTGTTTGGAAAATCTTCAAAGTTGGGGGGAAGGATGCTGAAAGTGTGATGTGAGAGGGTTGGAAGAAACCATAAGATGTGCTGGGGGAAGAGAGGGGGCAAAATGTTTAGGGATAAAGAGTTTGCAAGGATGTTGGGAATGCAGAGGGGCCACAAGGGGAGTATGGGGGAAGAATCAGGATGTATAAGGAAGGTGAAGGACATTACATAAGGGCTGTAGGGGGGAAAGGGAACTTGCAAGATTGAGGAATGTGGAAGAGAGGGAGGCTGCAAAGGAGAAAGTAGTTTTAAAACTATCAATATGGGTAAACTCAACCAAATATGATGCAAGGAAGCTTTGATTTTGAAGGACTTACATGTCCTTACAATTGGATGTTAAAATTGGAAGGCATGATGTTTTAGATATAACAGAGGCAGAGTTGCACAAGGATACATGTTCTATTAGAAAAACAGTCAGATTGGCAGAGGGGGCAGATAGAAATGAAATTGAATCAATAGAAGAACAGGCTGGGGTTTTTGACATCAGCACTCTGTGGACTTTCACCGTTGGGATGGGTTCACAAGACTGGGACCATGGAAATTGAGGCAGAGCTCCAAGTGTCAGCTGCCACCCAGGAGTCCCCTGCGGGTAGAAAGCAGTGAAACTCGTTTTTTGAACCTAGTTGAAAATAATAGGTTCATTCATTAGTTTGCATATTATCTAAATTATATTAAGCTAACACATTTTCTTTATAGTAAAGTGCAGATGTTTTCTTGTATTCATTTGGATCAGACCTTAACTAACACATTAGGTACTTTCAGCAAAATCAGTTAGGTAACAGATCTCAAGAAAAGGAATTCTTGGAATTTCAATGAGGCTTATTTTGGAGTCGGAAGTGATACAGCCAACTCGGGAACATTACCAACTCTGGTGATGTGTAATGAGGCAGACTTGATTAGGAAACTATAGGTGAAGGAACCCTTAGGGGGGCAGTGACCATAATATGATAGAATTTACCCTGCAGTTTAAGAATGAGAAACTGAAATGGCATCTTTGAAGAGATGAGGGATGAGCTGGTCAGCGTTGTTTGGAAGGGGAGCCTAGCTGGGAAGATAGTGGTGCAGCAATAGCAGGGGTTTTTGGGTTAATAAAGGAGGCACAGAAGAAATTCATCCCAAGGAAGTAGAAACCTTCTAAGGGGAGAATGAGGCTACCATGGCCGACAAGGGGAGTCAGGGACAGAATAAAAGCAAAAGGAAAAGCATACAATGTGGTGAAGTTTAGTGGGAAGCCAGAGGATTGGGAATTGTTTAAAAACCAGCTGAGGATAACTTTTTTAAAGACGCAATAATGGGAGTGGGGAGTAGATGAAATATGACAGTAGTCTAGTTAGTAATAAAAAAGAAGTTGGCAAAAGATTTTTAAAAAATATCTGAAAGCTAAAAAAGAAGCAAGAGTGGACATTGGACCACCAGAAAATTAGGCTGTAGAAGCAATAATGGGAAACAAAGAAATGGCACAGGAAGCAAATACATACTTTGCATCAGATTTCACAGGGGAAGATGCCAGTGGCATGCCAGAGCTTCAATAGAATCAGGGGCAGAGGTGAGTGTAGTGGCTATCACTAAGAAGAAAATGCTGGGGAAGTTACAAGGTCTGATAGTGGATAAATCACCTGGACAAGATGGCCTAAATCCACAGTTCTGAAGAACATAGCTGAGGAGATTATAAAGGCATTGGTGGTGATCATTCAGAAATCACTGGAGTCAGGAAGGGTCTGGGAGATTTGGAAAGTGGGCTGAAAATGTGTTGCTGAAAAAGCGCAACAGGTCAGGCAGCATCCAAGGAGCAGGATTTGGAAAATGGCCAATGTAACACCCCTGTTTAAGAAGGGAGGGAGGCAGAGTCAGAAAACAATATGATGGTTAGCCTGACCTCAGTCATTAATAAGATTTAGAGTCCATTATCAAGTATGAGATTGTGGAGAAGTTGAAAATATATGGTAAAATAGGATTGAGTCCGCACCGCTTTGTCAAGCGGAGGTCATGTCTGATAAATCTGTAAAATTCTTTGAGCAGGTAATAAGCAAATTAAACAAAGGTGAGCCAGAGGGCGTGACCAATTTGGATTTTCAGAAGGCCTTTTACAAGGTGCCGTACAGGTTGCTGCTAACTAAGGGAAGAACCCATGGTACAAGGGGCAAGCTCCTGACAAGGATCAAGGATTGGCTGACCAGCAGAAGGCAGAGAATGGGGACAAAGTGGTCTTTTTCAGGATATCAGTGGGTGGCAAATGGATTTTCACAGGAGTCCATGTTAGGATCACAACTATTCACGTTATACATTAGTGATCTGGGAGAATATACTGAGGGCATTGTTGCTAAGTTTACAGATGATGCAAAGGTAGGTGGCAGGAGAGGTACTGTTTTGAGGAAGTGGAGAGGCTGTGGAAGGTCTTGAACTGGCTGGTTGTCAAAGAAGAAGATGGAATATAATGTGGGAATATGTGAGTTATGCACTTTGGTAGGAAGAATAGAAGCATAGTCTATTTTTCTCAATGGGGAAAGGCTTTGGAAATCTCAAGAAGAAAGGGACTTGGGAATCCTAGTTCAGGATTCTCTTAAGGTTAACATGTAGGTTCAATTGGCAGTTAGCAAGGCAAATGCAATATGAACATTCATTTCAAGAGGGATAGAAGACAAGAGGAGAAATGTACTACTGAAGCTGTATAAGGCTCTGGTCAGACCTCATTTGGAATATTCTGAGCAGTTTTGGACCCTGTATGTAAAGAAGGATATGCTGGCATCAGAGGGGGCCCAAAGGAGGTTCAGAGAAATCATTCCAGGGATGAATGGCTTATCATATGAGGGACAGTTGATGACTCTGAGTTTGTACTCAATGGAGTTGATAAGGATAAGAAGGGATCTGATTGAAGTTTACAGAGAAAACAGAGAGGCCTGGATAGAATGGATGTGGAGAAGGTATTTTCAATAGTAAGATTGACTAGAAACCAAGGCCACAACTTCAGAGTGAAGGAACAATCATTTAGAAGTTGAGGCAGAATTTCTTAGCTGGAGGGTAGTAAATCGGTGGAAGTCATTGCTACAGAGGGTAAAGGAGACCAAGTCATTGAACATATTTAAGACAAAGATAGATAGTTACTTGATGGTGAGGGGATAAAGGTTTATGGGTAGAAGGCAGGAGAATATGGTTGAGAAACATATCAGCCATGATCAAATGGCAGAGCAGACTTGGTGAGCTGAATGGCCTAATTCTACTTCTACATTTTATAGCCTTCTTGAAAATCTAGTTTTTGGCAGTAAAAGTTTAGAAACTAGTATATTTGCAAAAAAAAAATATTATGGACACTATTGCAATGAATACCGTCCATTGTAAAATTTATAACTGATATTAAGATTCAAGATACAGTAAATAGAATTATAATTGTCAAGTTAAAATGTTCATACTTTGTGACTTGCAAAGGAAATGCATGAGCTGTGACCTCACTGGTCTGCAGAAAGTGTGTTTCTGGATTAGTGGTGCTGGAAGAGCACAGCAATTCAGGCAGCATCCGAGGGGCAGATTTTACTGTTCCTCAGATGCTGCCTGAACTGCTGTGCTCTTCCAGTACCACTAATCCAGAATCTGGTTTCCAGCATCTGTAGTCATTGTTTTTACCTTGCAGAAAGTGTGTTTCAGGGGATGGCTTTTTGTATGTGGAAGTGTGTGTGAGTTACTGTGAAAAAAAAATATTTTGTTAACCTGTGCCTCTGATCTTGTCCCAATTTAAACACTGTGGTGCCTTGGAAATTAATTTTTTCCTTGTGTGTTGTAGCCTTCAGTTTAATGGATAGTTAATTATTATTCAGGAAGTTGATGCATTGTATCAATTCTGTTTGGGGATGAGTACAAGCAAGCCGTACAACAGCACAAATAGGCAATGTATTTTGACTGGCTAACAACATTATCTGGTGAAAGAAAAAGCAGCCCCAGAAATCCAGAAAAATAGCTCCCAAAAATCAAAATTGATCTTCAGAAAATCTCCAAAAGTATGTTGACCTTTACTGTGTATGGTTACCCGCAATCTGGACATTGAGGGAATAGTATTCCTTGCAGCTTTTTTACATCTTTAAATTGGCATGTAATGCTTGCAAAGCAATATGTGTGTAGCCAATAGAAACTCGTGCCATGGGAAACTGCAATTCTTGTGAAGAGACATGCTCACTCCTTGTGCTTCTTTCTGGCATTAGCAATTCCTGGCACCAGGAGTTTTGTGTACAGTTTTGGTATCTTTACCTAATTGTGGATATTTCTTCCATAGAGGGCGTGCACTGTCCAAGGATAATGGGACTGTCCTATGAGGAGACATGATCGAACCTGTGGCCTGTAGTCTCCAGAATTTAGAGGATTAAGAAGTAGTCTCATTATTGAAGTAGACAATATCCAATCAGGGTTAGAAGGATAGCTATAGATAGTACATTTGGCTGGGGTGGAGTTGTCCAGGTCAATGAACACACTCTGAAACTAGAGTTTAGAATCAAGATGAAGAGAATTCCTTCATTTAGAAGAGAGTAATGTTTGGAATTATCTATCTCAAATTATTGAGTGGGTTCAAGAGATTAATATAATTTCTTTATACTGATGACTTAAATAGATATATGGTGATATTGTGGGAAGATAGTGCTGAGGTAGATGATAACCCATAATCTTGAATGTAAGATCAGGCTCAAAAGGGCAAATGGTCAACTTATATTCCTCTGTTACTAAGAAACCTATTTACAATTCTTAAAATATAGAAACCCAGTGCCATCCATTATGTACAGAAAATTATGAATGAATGAATGGTAAAATGGTGCAAATATCCTCTTTTCCAGATTAGGAGAAACCAAACACATTAAAGCTCATTATCACAGTCATTTTCAAAACGACTGGCAGTGCCATCCTTGCTTTGCCTTCCCATAACTTGCAGATTTCAGTGAAGGTCTCCTTAGTGACATGGCCATGTCTGATACAATTATTCACTGAGTTCGGGTCAGAGAATTACTCCCAGATACTGCCTTTTTCTCCTTCTCCATGTTGTCCTTCCTCTTCCACTTTGCCAGTCTAATTCTCATTGATCGATCTCAATGTCATGTTGTGGGCTAAGGGTGATGCAAACTACTGCACCAGTATTTGGAGCCAGGAATTGCTTGCGCAGAACCTTTGAAGTCAGAACAAAATTCTTCAGGATATAGCTGTTGTATGTTAGCAACTCTAAAATGTATCGAAACAATCAAATTTATTCATTCACAGTGCTGGATAATAAAATACATTTCACAACTAATCTAATCCTTTTACTTGGAGTTGGTGGGTTAATCCTGGGAGAAAGCATGGTTAGCTTTGCTAGTTTAAGAGAACATGTTTAATACAATATTAAGCTTCACAATCACAAAACATCATGATCTACCTGCTCTGCACACATCCAACAGGCGGAATCTGCATGCATGCTAACAGTCCTGTCAAAATAGTGCAGAAATCATTAGAAGTGCACAATTTAGAGGGAAATAGCACTCACTGTTGATGCTCCCTCAAAGATACATGACTGAAAATTGTAAGTTTCTGTGCAGGCACAGATAAGTCAATTCCTTTAAGGGGATGTGGCTGCACAAGCACTGGCCCAAACCTTCAAAAGAAATGCCACTCATAATAGGAAATAAAATGGTTGAATCGTTGCTTCTTGTGCTGAAAGCTTGGATGTCGTGAAGCTGAATATTGCAGGAAATGTCTATTATCTTCTCAATGGTTAATGGGGAAATGTGTAATCATCCAAGATTGGACGTTCGACTAGTCAATGCCAGCGATTCTCTGGATGTAATTGGACAAGTAACAAATGATGAAGTCATCTGAGTCCTACTGGGCCATAGAGTTGATCCCTCATCTGAGAGTGATGACACGGGATGGTTGAACCTGAAGGTCACCATGCCTCATGCAAGGAAAGAGGTTGAGGAGAGTACTTCATGGTAACCTCAGCTGTTTCAGGATTTGAGCTCACACTGTTGGCATCATGCTGCATCACAAACCACCATCCAGCCAACTGAGCTAATAACAGTAGAAGTATGAAAGCGATTTCTAATTCAGCTGGGTAATGGGGAAGGATCATGTTGTGAACTGCATGGCTGAAATGAAGACCAAAAACAATTGTGAATCACTATTACATTTGCAGAGGATGGCAATTGATTTGATGGGTTTATTATTTTATTACAGTAAAATAAAATTACAACTTGTTTCTTCTTAAATTTTATTGTGATGTTATATTGATTGTGAAGAAGCAAATTATCTGATAAGTTCTAGTTAATTGTGTTTTTGTGTGTTGTTAAATATTTCAAAATATTTTTAAAATACTTATATTAATTATATAAATTTTCCCTCATTCTTGCTTTTTCTGTAAAATGATTGCATTGAATCAAATAAAGAAAATAGTATTGTAAATTAGTGCATGTGTATTTAAC